>NC_056727.1:1154003124-1154618124 GCF_019279795.1 Protopterus annectens
TTTCACTTTGTATATAAACACTATATTTCAAGTTGAGATGCTTTTTAGTATCCCGACCACTGCTATAGTGTTTTCCACGTGCTACTGCACTTAATTTTTACCTAACTTAGTATATCTGTTTGATAATTCAGATGTTATTCTATGAATCCAGTACGTAATAACAGAATAGTTTACCTTTACTTATATATTACCTTATAGAATTAGTTCCATTTTATTGCGACCTTATTCTTATGTTATTTGGCTTGTTAATTGCTTTTGATTATAAAGATAAGGGCACTCCTTACCTAACTCACATTTCAGCGACCGCTGCTGAGACCTATAACACTCAAACAGAATATGTTGTCTTTTATAAATTAACTTTCCTGCTGTTCTCCTGTTAGTCGACAAACTGGCTAACTTGCACACTCTAGGCTATCTGTTTCAAAAATATCTAGTCTCACACAGGCTTGTAGTGTATGTCAGGCAACGGATGCTTTTCCTTACAATCCAGGACACAACTAATTATTTTAAGCTGTAAACTGTTGAGGTTAAGCATCATTTGATAATTTGAACACTCTTAGATAACTAATTAATCCTGTGTAATTGTGAATTTAGGTTTTGTTTGGTAATTAAACAGTCCTAATATTGTTTTATTAATTAACATAATGTTATAGAGACTGTAAGAATGTCTTGAAGTCAATGTTATTGTGCAAAGTCACTTTACATAAGGAAACCCTTACTATGAATGCTAGTCCTTATCAAACCTTTGAAACCTTAGTCCACTGTTAAGTTATAAACTGTTTTGTTTTATATAATGACACCTGATACTATTAGAAAAGTATAGATCTATGCATACCAAGTAATATTACTGGTTACCATTTTTAGAGTGTTTGAAACTTACAGTTATACTTTAGTGCTGCCTACCTCACTGCCTTCTCTTTTTCCTTATCTACAGTACTTAACCTGTGCTCCAGACTGTCTCTTCACCAAATATCTGCTATCTTCCCATCTGGATACCAATAGGGAAAATAAAGGAAAACCTCTAACAGCTCCCAAAGTGACTATTAGCTCTGAAAGACAGTGAAAGTATGTATTGATACTGGCACACATATATTGTTAAATAATGGTTGTAATGACCCGTGCTTAGAAAACTAAGCCACCCAGACAGGTTTCCCAGCAGCCATACCATCTTAGAAACCTTTCTTCTCTGTCTAGCATTGTCTGATATACTTTTTCTACCCCCTTTTTCTCTCTCTCCACTTTGAATATCTATCTGTAGCTTGGCATCTACCTTTAGCCCCATAGTACCAGACCCTTGGTGGTGACCAAACTTGACTTTTGCTTAGTACTTCACTCCTTACTGCTAAACCCTTTTAGCTTGCCTTACTCTGCTCCCTCAGTCTGTCTATACTCCTTCCTTTTTGAAATAGCCATTCCTAATTATCTCCTTTCCTATAACATCCTCACCATCTTGCTAGCAGAGTCTATACCTGTGGCTAAACTCTCATACTTCCAGACTTACCTTCTGGATTTTCTCACTTTGCTGATTGTCTTCATCCACACTCTGCTCTCTTGTCTCTACCCGCTCCGTTCGCCCGAGGCTCACTCCGCTCCCCTACCCTGCCCCCAATTCCCACCGCCCCAGGGTCCTACCTTTATTCCCCACTTGACACACCCCTACCAATAAAGTATAATCTCCTCCTTAGCAGGCCTCACCCTTATCTCTCTTAACCACACCCATCTTACTCAGACCTACCCTCCTCACTACCTATTAAAGTCTTTATACTACGTCACTTTCCTCTTCTTTCTATTTTTCTTTATCTCCGTTACTTCCTTTAACATACAGAATGGGTACATTATCTTTCCCATCATACCTTCAGATAACTATCTGTTTAACACTCTTAATACCTCTTGTAACTGCTTATTTCCTAACCACATATGAATATCCTCTCCCCTCTACTCTTGTGTTTCCCTCGAAACATACCACTTCACCATCCTCTCCGTGTACTCCTGCCACCTTAAATCTCACTATCAAACCTAATTACCTATTTACCAAACACCACAAACTTGCTTACTTTAAGCTTAGCAAACAAAAACTAGAAAATATATCAACATCTTATATAAACAATGCCAGCTTGAATATTTCTTATATTTCCAATCACTGCTGGATGGAGACATTCACCCTAACCCTGGCCCAATTACCACAAACATCAATAGTCACACAAAACATGACAAAACCTCTCCTATATCATCACACACTTCTGCCAACTCTCTTACTATAGCTCATCTTAATATACGAAGCATTTGTAATAAAATCTCTCAACTACATGCCCTTTTAGATGTTAATCATTTTGATATCCTATGCCTATCAGAAACATGGCTAAAACCTACCATTAAGGATAACGAAATTACCCTCCTGGTTATAATATCCTCAGAGTAGACCGTAACACCAAAAGGGAGGAGGTGTAGCAATTCTCTACAAAACACAACTTCAAATTAGTATAACAAATCTGAACCTTCCTCTAAGGCAGAATGCAGAAGTAATCACCTCAAAATTACAAATTAACCCTAATAAAGCTATCAACATAATTTGTGTATATCTCCCCCCAGGAAATAACACTGACACATTAGAATGTATTCTTAGCCAATTGTCTAACAACCTCCCCCAAGAAACACTAGTTCTAGGTGACTTTAACATTAATTGGAATTCTTGTAATAGCATAAATCCCACATCCCACATAAACCTATATGCTTTTACTCAACTCATTAACTGTCCAACCAGAACTGATAAATACAACAACCATGAATCCATCCTAGACTGGATTCTGATTAACACACCTCAACAAACCTACCAGTCTGGTACCTTTCCCAATGATCTAAGCGACCATTCTTTAACCTATGTCATTAGACACAAAACCAACTTAACTTTACCTACTACCTTTAGAACACTTCGAACAAAAAAACATTTTAACCCTGAACATTTTCAAGCTGATCTGAAACAAACAAATTGGTCCTCACTTAAATATCTCCCACTTAATGAAGCAGTAGAATACTTTAACTCTACGTTCTTATCAATTCTAGACCAACATGCCCCAACACGAACCATCAGAACTAAAACAAAAATAGCACCCTGGCTAACTAATAATACTAGGCATAAAATCATTCTTAGAAATAAATCCTGGTCTAAATGGCGAACCACTAAAATTCTAACTGACCGCCAAAATTTCAGAGAACTTAGAAACAACACCAAAAGATCTATCCTAACAGACAAAAAGAACTATTACCTCCAGCTACAGCATAACACTAATAAAGAACCTAAAAAATTCTGGGCCAGTATTAACAATCTTCTATCCCCAGGTCATTCCATTTCACCTAATCCCCAGGACTCTAACCCAGATAACCCTAAACAAACAGCAAATGATTTTAACTTGTTCTTCACAAATACTATCAAAACACTTGCTAGTCATTTATCTCCTGATACGTCAAACCTACTTCCACCTATATCAAATCCACCTCCTACCCTCCACTTACAACCTGTCTCTACCTCCTTCATCACATCACTGCTCCAAAAACTAAAACCAACCACTCCCTCTGCTGACAAACTGCCTGCAGAATTCCTGCAGGTAGGTGCCAAAGCCTTAAGCTACCCTATTTCCATCCTAATTAACAGATCTATAAGGGAAGGAATCTTCCCCTCTCTCTGGAAGATATCTCATATCATCCCACTACATAAAGGAGGCAGCTGTAATGAGTTTTCCAATTTTCGACCAATAGCTCTACTCTCACCACTTGCAAAAATTATGGAAAAATGTATTCACAAACAAATACTAAATCACCTTCTTAACAACAACCTACTCTCTAACTGTCAGCATGGTTTCAGACCCTCACACAGTACCACTACAGCTTTACTCTCCTTCACTGACTCCATTAACACTAACCGTAACAACAACTACTTATCATCCTCAGTCTTTATCGATCTATCCAAAGCGTTTGATATGGTGAATCACAAACTTTTACTACATATTCTCAAATATTTTGGTCTTGACCAGCTAGCCTTATCCTGGTTTGAATCTTACCTAGAAAATCGTAAGCAGGCAGTACTTTGGAAAAACTCACTTTCAAATCTTCTACCTATCTCCATAGGCGTACCCCAAGGCTCAATCCTAGGCCCGTTACTATTTTCAATTTTTATCAATGACCTTCAAGCTGCTATTCCTCATGCTACCTGTATTCAATACGCAGATGATTCTACTATAATCTGCACTGCTAACTCTCTAACAGAACTCCAGTCACTTACTCAAAAAGCTTTTAACACTGTAGAACAATGGTTCTCTGACCGCTGTCTACTCCTTAACCCCAAGAAAACCAAACTGTTACTTTTTCACCTACTGTAATTTGACTACACCACACTTTACTCTTACATCCTCTGACAGAACACTCATTTCCCTGACTTAACCACAAAACTATTAGGAATAACCATTGATAATAACCTCAACTTTGATTCTCACATCAACAACACCATAAAATTAGTAAATAAAAAAATAGGATCCCTTTACAGAATAAAACCTTTCCTAACGCCTACAGCAAGACCCATCATTGCTAGGTCTCACCTAATTTCTACTCTTCTCTATGCTTGTCCCATTTATACTAATCTTTCCAAAACAACATGAAGAAACTTGAAACATCCTATCATAACATAGCTCGATTTGCTGTAGGATCTCCTTTTCGAACTCATCACTGCCAGAACCTAAAAGAACTAGGCTGGCTTGAACTTCCTAACCAACTTGTTCTGCAACAAATCTTAATAGCTCATAAGATTCTATATCAGCCAACCAATACACCAATACTCTCTAGCCTTATTTCCCCATACAAAAACCTGAAACAACTTCGCTCTGCCAACAATCTCCTGATTAACATTAGTAAATCTCACAATCATGCAGGTGACTGTTTATTCTCCAACTCTGTTGGAAAAACATGGAATAATCTACCCTCTCATATCACTTTAACCTCTTTCCAAATTTTTAAAAATCAACTAAAGACTCATCTCAATAAACACTGGCTTTGCTCCTGCACTAATCCAGACTAATGCTCACTCTGCTCCTGCAATAATCCAGACTAATGCTCACTATATAAAAAAAAAAAAAAAAAAAAAAATTTTAAATTCTAGTATCTTATTTTATCTTTTTAAATCATATGTTTAAATTGCTTTGTGTCTCATGTAATATTTTCATGCCTTTTTGTGAACTTGTACAACATATGGAGCTTTTCTCCCCGGGCCTCTACTGAAAATGGACATATATCCAGTTGGACTAGCCCGGTCAACAATTGTAAAATAAATAAAATAAATAAATAAATAAAATAATTTAAACCTTGCACCACAGAGATAGGTAGGTGAAATTTTTTTCACTCAGTACTGTCCTTGGTGCTGATGGCTGCATACCAGTACCAGTCTCAGTTGTGTTGCTGATGGCATTACAAATTAAAGTTGTGAGAGTTTACCTTAGAAAGTGAACTGTGGTCACTGCTAGTGACAGCTGGTAGTCAACATTATACAATGCCAAGCAGCACACAAAGGCCAAAGAAGAGAAAAAAAAGAAAAGTTATGAAACAAGTAATTGACATGCATGTCTCTAAAGTTTCCTCAACTTTGTTGTCTTTTAATTTGAACCTGTGCTCCGTAAATATCATTACTTTCACACAAACTTCATTCCTTCTCGATTTGAACCACTAAACCAAGACATTAACAATACACATTCTTGAGATTATTTTCACTGTTTGCCACAGATACAGCTATATAGTATGAAGAAGGAAAAGTAGATTACACATGCAAAATGTGACATTGTATCAATTATTAAATGTGCAACAGAACCATGTTCTGAAAGTCGTCCATAGTAATATACCAGTGGATGAGTGGATGAATGGGATACTGGCAACAATTATGCTTATATTCTCTCATACAATATCAAACAAATATTTGCAACATTGCAGTCATTTTCTTCTTTTTTCTTTTGTATTATTTTCTTATCTGTGCTTTTCTAACATGAATGTAATTTCATTTGTACTGTTTTTGATATCTTTTTAAATGAGTACTGTACTTCCTTAGAATTGCAGATAAATGTTTACTCAAAGACACAACAGTGTGCTCATAACCACTTCATAAAATATAAAGAATGCTTCTCTCCTAAGTCATTCAGTGTAATTCTAAACTTTTTGACAAGTCTCTTTTCCCTGATACAGTCTCGGTAAGTGTACATCAAAAAGGAAAGAGTGGGAACCACTGATTACTCCTGCATTCAGACTCATCATTCATAATAGTAACACTTCTCAGTGCATTTCTTGGCAGTGCTAGGGCATGTGCACATAATCATATATGGCCTTGCATAATGTTTAACTGCCCTGCACTTAGTGCAGATTGTGTGATTCATGTACGGTATACTAATGAGTCCATACCTGAGTTGCGTACTCACAGTGTGCAGAGGGATAAATCTGCAGTATATAAAGCTAATCATGTTGGTAAAGAATTTGTACATAGGAGAGATTGGATTCAGAGAGCTTGATACTGTTATTTGACTTGCAAAACTTTTTTTCTACTTTAACAACTGCATTGATGTAAAGGTATGTGCTGTTTTTTACAAATTGATTTAATTTTACCTTACTGGTGGATTACATTTCTTAATATCCATTTGTTTACTGTCCAGATTGTTAGCTCATTGCTGTTGGCATAGTCATGTACATCAGTTATTTTTTCCATTATAATTTTTTTTGAAAGTAAATGTTATCTGCCATTATAGAAAATTTCCTCTGGGAATATGAACCATTATTGCAAAATAATGTTGTATCACTTATTAGCAATGTCAGGGGTTTTACTTTTGTAGCACAATAAATGTGTTAAGCCTGTGATATGTATCTGCCTGCTCTCAATATTTCTTTGAACCTGATGTCAACATACTGGTTTTGGGAAGACAGATCTTTGTGAAAAAGACTGTCCTCAACACAAAAGGAATGTAAGTGCTGATGCATACAGAAAAACTGGCATAGCTGTGTAGCTGCAGGATGCCCATTTCTGGGTCTACCAAACTGCATCATTTAGACAGTTCTGATCGAGACAGCACTATGGTGGAGAAAGCACTGGGGGAGAAAGTAGAACTGCAATCAAGTTTTTATTTTTTTTCATGTTTAAACTTAGAGAATCCTCTTTGAGTTAAATATATCACTTTGTGTGATGTGCTGAAAGAAAACAAATTCCTCACAACACAGAAAGAAACCTTCCTTACAACTTTAACAAAACATGACGACAGATCAGCTAATATTAGGCATGTTAATAAACTCTTTAATTATACTTACAGCAAATGGTATAGAAGCTGTTAAAGGTTACTAGCTGGAAGGAGATTCAGAAGACAGTCTGCACTATATTTCACCAGTCCTACTTTTTTCCTTAGTGATAATACCTGCAGCAATTTCTATCTGATATGCATAGGTGCTAGACTATGGATTTACTTGTCCTTGGCCACAGCAAACTATTCCTTTTTGTCTTGCTTCCCTTATTAGCTGATCTCTCAGCTAACTTGGCTGTGGAGCAATACTTTCTAATATATTTTTATAATTTTTCAAGAAAAAAACACCAACAATCCAAGTGTAGCCTCATGTTTAAAGTGCTCACTTTTTCTAGTGGCACAACCTGCTCCATCCACTCTCTTTATAAACAAATTCCTTCCATTGCATCAATTAGCCAATCAAAATGCCACTTTATTCTTGCAACTTCCCATTTCTAAATCTTCCTTCAAATAAATGGCCATTATTTATATTTAAACTTTTTTCCATCCAATATTCACTGAACATCTTTAATTCCATACCCTTCCCATCAAACTTTATAAAGCTCAGAATAACCACCTGCAATATCAACATACCAACTCTGGTACTTATTATAATTTCCCCTCTCTAGTCTTACATCAGCTCTCAAGATAATTTATCCCTCAACTCATTAAAGACCTCCCAATATGTTGGTACTCAACCCCACAAACTCTCTCAAACCCAATTCACCGTAAGTGCCAGTCTTATAAACATCACAGCAAACCTACTTTTCAAAAATAAATACAAAACCCAAGTCTATCACATACAAAAATCAATACAAAACTCATACACAGGCAAAAACAGCACTAAAATACCATTTTTTCTGTAAAATTCAGTTATGTGAAGATATCCACCCTAACCAATGAACCTTGACCGAGACCCAGCAAGTCCCTGTTAGATATCATAAGGAGTCTACCAAAACCCCATCATCCAAAAACTTCTCTAACCTGCTCATATATACAGTCAGCCTAAGAAAAATTTGAAAAAAGCAAACTCAAACTAGCAGAGCTGCATGCCTGAATTTCCCAAACACACCCTGCCATCCTTGTAATCAGTGAAACTTGGCTCAAACATCAAAGCAAAGATGAAGAAATTCTACCACCTGGCTACAGTATCTTATGCCAGGACAGAATTAACAAAAAAAAGGTGGCAATATAGCTATCCTATACAAAAACCTCCTGCCCTTACTTGTACCCTAAAAACAAATAATGCATAGATATTAAGTTTGGAGAATTAATTTTATTGAGCTTATTTTATCAAGTTCATGGTGGTCATTTTGATGTATTGATTTATTTTGTACATGTAGTTGAATGCATTAATATTAACTAATTACATCCAAGTGACATCTACAGTTAACTCCTATTGACACTTGTAGGTGTAAGATATTGCTTGTTCATATTTGCATCAATAATTCCAAAACCATACTATGTACAAGGTTTTAAAATATAGCATCGTAAAGCTTACACAATGGCAAACTCAATTGCATTCATATTTGACATCTGCCTAGTGCAGGCAAAGAGATATTAACTGTAGATTTTATGATGTTAATTTACATAGATATAATTTCCCCATTTTTTTAAATATCTCAACAACCAAGTAACTGTGACGACTATGCCCTGGCCCAGCAATCAAGGAGCCTCAGTCCTCACCACTAACACCAGGGAGGGAGTCTCATATAAGTGGAAAGGATAACAAATACACAAAGTAAAGTACGATTTCCCTTAAGTGCACACAGAGATCACAGTCAGTCTGGGGCTGGTTGCTCCCTTGCTCTCCAGGTCCACAATAAGTCTCCCCACTGGCACAGCTATAGGGTCCAGATCTCAGCCTAGCTGGCAAGCTAGCCTCCAGTACCCTCTCTGTCCCCCCAGTGCTTTGTGACCTTGCCCAGGTAGCTGATACACCACACACTCTTTGAGATAAGTATTTATACAACTTCACAGACACTCCTGGGAAAGGCTGACACAGATTCTCCAGCTGTGCCGCTTTACCCAGAGTATAGGGTAGTAATTTCTGCCACCACCAGCTAATGCATATCAGCTACCCAAAGGCCCTTAAAAGGTTGTCCAATTATTACTGTGCAATATTATTATCCAATTGGTAATGAGAGTATTCAGTCTAAGGTTTATTAGAGTGGCTTATTACAATAAACTCTATAAATATGCAATGTACTCTAGAGCTTACTTATCTCTACACAAACCAGTCACAGGTAAAGGGTTTAAAAATATTTAATAATAAATAATTAAAACACAAGACAATTCTACTACACCACAGTGATATCTAAGAGTTCAGAGATCACACAGAAACTTAAAAACAATACAGTAGTAAAGTTCTGCTATAACAGTAAAACACTTGTCTAACTTTCTTCTAAGTTCCTAGCTATTGCTAGTGTAAAACATACTTCTAAGACACTACTTACATAAGACAACAGGCAGAGTGCTGATAAGTTTGATATCAAGATCAAATGCTCACAGTCTCTCTCTGAACAATAGTTTTTAACCTCACTAACAAACATCTTTGCTAGGCTTTCCCAAATTACATAACTTTGACACTTAGGTTTTCCCAGTATACATATTACATCATTTTGACACTTAGTCTTGAGTTCCCAGGCCAACAAACTGCCTTATTTAGCAATCTAACACCTGCTCAGGAAACTACAACAATAAAAGACATTTTACATGCACTCTAGCAATTATTCCTTAAGTTAAAACAGTAGAAAGAATGTGTTCAGCCAGCCGCTTCAGCACCATTATTTACATAATGTTACTTCAAAGAACATTTGAAATGCTTGGCTTAGTTTTCCTTACAGCAGATGGCAATGTTGCAACACTCTTGAAGTTCACATTTTACAGTGTTTTCTTTCATTTAGGAACACAAGCCTGTATTTTACATTTATATATACAAATGAAAAAAAATGTGTATCAAATTCTATTTGACTTGGCTGGCAGCCTTTACCCATCTTCCCCCAATCTTCAGATCTCTTCCCCCCAGAGAACTCAAGCTAGTTTTTCAAGTGACACTTGATAAATGCTGCTTGAGAGGGTTAGGTCTATCTGAGGGTACCTCACCCCATTCCCTGTCTTGAGAGCCCATCTGCATTGGCATATCATATGCTTGCAACCCCAGGCTCCATCTTAGCAACTTGGCATTTTGCTGGCTGGCTCTGTTTAACCATATTAGTGGGTTGTGATCTGTCATCAATGACTTTCCTTCCATACAGTTAAGGTTGAAGTTTTTGCAGTGCCCACACTATGGCTTGACATTCCTTTTCTACAGCTGCATAGCATTCCTCCTTGGGTTGGAGCCTACAACTGAGATAAACCATTGGGTGCTCTTCTCCCTCTGAAGAAATCTGGCTAAGTACAGCCACCACCCCATGGTTTGAAGCATCCACTTGCACAACAAATTATTTGCTGTAATCTGGACTGGCTAACACAGGGAGGTTCTCCCAAAGTTTCTTTAAGCTTCTGAAATGCCTGCTCACATGCTGGGGTCCACACTACCTTATTTGTCCTGTTCATCCTTGTCAGATCTGTGAGGGGAGCAGCTATGTTACTGTAACTGGGGGTGAACTTTCTGTAGTACCCTGCTGTCCCTAAGAATGCCCTCACCTGCTTTTTGGTAACAGGTGCAGGTCATGCCTGAATAGCTTCCACTTTGGCAGGTTCTGGCCTTATCGTACCACTCCCCACTCTATGTACTAGGTAGGAGACCTCTGCCATACCCACCTGATATTTGCTTGGCTTAATAGTCAACCCTGCCCTCTGTAGTCTGCCCAACATCTCCCTGACATGCTGAATGTGCTCTGGCCAGGAATAGCTGTAGATGGCAATATCATCTAGGTAAGCAAGGGCAAGCCCTCCTGCTCCTGCTAGAATATTATCCACCAGCCTCTGGAAAGTCGCTGTGGGATTCTTCATCACAAAGGGCATCTGTGTGAACTCATACAAGCCAAAAGGAGTCACAAAGGCTGACTTCTCTCTAGCACTGGGAGTCAATGGCACTTGCCAGTAACCCTTGGTAAGATCAATGGTTGTAAGATACTTAGCCCCACCCAGCTGCTCTAGGGCCTCATCTGTCCTAGGCATGGGGTAAGCATCTGACTCTGTGTGACTATTAATTTCCTGTAATCCACACAGAACCTGGTGCTGCCATCCTTCTTTGGCAGCAGAACCACTGGGAAGGCCCAGGGACTGTTAGACTCATGAATCACCCCTAGTTCCAACATCCCCTGTACTTCCTCCATCTGAATCTGTTTGACTCTCTCAGACACTCTATAAGGGACCTGCCTAATAGGCCTTTGAGGTCCTGTATCCACCTGGTGCTGCACCGGGTGGGTGCACCCTGGTTTCCCAGTGAACATGTCCCCAAATTCCTGCAACACTGCTCAGATTTCTTGAACCTGGGTAGGAGATAGCTGCTGGGACATTGCTACCCCTTCCACCAAAGTGTTAGCCTGAGTCTCACTGAGGAGATCAGTCCCCAGATCTCCCTCAAACTCCTTCTGCAATACACTGCAAATGTTTAGCACAAGGGCCTCCCTGTCATGGTAAGGTTTCATCATGTTAACATGGTACAATTTGTGCCCCTGCTATCTGCTTAGCACTTCCACCATGTAGTTAACATCACTTACCTTTCTTACCACCTTGTAGGGTCCCTCCAAAGCTGTTTACAGCTTGTTGTGTCTGACATGAATGAGAACCATTACTCACTGCCCCACAGCATACTCTCTAGCTCGAGCATTCCTGTCATACCACATCTTTTTCTGTTGATGGGCTTCTGCCAGGTTCTCCTGGGCCAAGCCCATGAGTTTCCTGAGCCTTGTCCTGAGGTTTAGGACATATGCCACAACAGACTCCTTCTGAGACTCACACTCACCTTCCCACTCATCTCAAATTAAATCTACAGGTCCCCTCAACCTATGCCCATACAGCAACTCAAAGAGTGAAAAATCTGTGGATTCCTGGGGAACCTCTCTGTAAGCAAACAACAGATGGGGCAAATATTTGTCCCACTCCCTCTTAAACTGATCTGCAAATGCCCGTAGCATGGACTTGATTGTAGAGTTTAACCTCTCAACAAGACCATTAGTCTGGGAATGGTAGGGGGTGATCTTCATGTGCTTCACCCCACAGGACTTCCACAGACAAGCCAGCAGGTCTGACATGAAATTGGTACCTTGATCAGTCAGTATTTCTTTTGCAAAACCTACCCTACTGAAAATCTCTAACAAAGCATTTGCCACCTTCTCTGCGTCAATTTAGGACAAAGCCACTGCCTCAGGGTATTGTGTAGCATAATCCACTACCACTAGGATATACGTTTTCCCTGTAGAACTTGGGGTACTCAGAGGACCCACAATATTCATAGCTACCCTCTGAATGGATCCTCAATTACAGTTAAAGTCATCAAAGGAGCTCTCACCTTGTCTTCTGCCTTGCCTATATTTTGGCACTGCTCACAGGTCTTGTTGTACCCTGTTACATCTCTGGAAATTCCAGGCCAATAGGATGTTTGCATAATATGCTCTTTGTAAGTTTTATGCCCATATGACCTGCAAAGGGAATATTATGGGCTATGGCTAGAAGCGCCAGATGGTAGGCTCTAGGCACTACCAACTGCTGTACTCTCTCACCTTCTAGCCCTCCCTCAGGGGTCCACTCTTTATATAGTAATCCTTTGTCCCAGTATACAGATTCCCCCTTCCCTTTAGGATGAGGTTCCTCCCTAGCTACCTGCCTCAGACCTTGCAATGTAGGGTCTGAGAGCTGAGCAAGTCTCAACTCTCTCCTTGTAACCCTTCCCAAGTCCCCTTCCACAGGAAGTCTGGCATCCTCTGACAGTGGTGTGTCACTGTCAGCCTGGGTACTACTACTCACTTCTACCTTTGCAGTTACCCTGTTCAAGGGAACATCAGTACCCACAAGCAGCTGTGGCTCACCTTCAGTCTCACTGATACAGCATAGCTCATTCCCTGAAATAACCACCTCACCAGTCCTGGCTGCAAGTATGCAGTCTGTCTGGGTCTCCCCCAGGCTACCAGACCCACATGCTTGTCTCCTAGCCTCACTGCGTATAACTGCATAAGTACATGGCACTGCCTCATCCAAATCCTTCCCTCTCAGGACATCTGCAGGATGGTAGTTCCATACCCCTGTTGTCTCAAGACAACCTACTACTGGCATTTTGTCTTTCCCACTTACTGGCTCCCTCATCTTTGGTTCCCCACCTTGCCTCCATGGACATCTGTATGCCACATGGCCCAACTGGTTGCATTCAAAACATCTCACCCTAGGTCCTAGGTCCCGGACATGTACCTGGACTAGTGGCTTCCCCTGCTACTGCCAGATTCTATTGGGGCAGTCTGTGCTGCCCACCATGGGTTCCTTTAGACCCATGAGCAGTACTGGGGGTCTCCTTCCTGTGCAGGGCTGCCATGATGGCCAGGTATAGGTCTTCCTTCTTCCCCAACTCATCTAAAGTAGCACATTGTCTATCAGCTAACCAGATCATCATGTCCTCAGGCAAAGTGCTAAGGGCTTGTTCCCTCACCAAAACGTCTGCCAGTCCTTCAAAAGTGGTGATCTGACATCCACTCACCCAGCTATGAAAATAAGTACTCAGTTCAGCAACATATTCACATACATTTTCATCTGCCTTGCATCTATGCTCACAAAACTTTTTCCTATACATTTCAGGTGTTAGCTTAAAACATTCTAACAGACATTTTTTACAGCAGTATAATCAAAACAGACAGAGTCAGGCATTTGTGATATACAAGTTACAGCTTTCCCATGGAGTAAGGGGGTCAGGAACTGTACCCAGAGCCTTTGGTCAAAACTATACGATTTGCATAACTTTTCAAACATGTGAATGAAACTATCAAAATTATCCCCCTTTTTAAATTGTGGAAGAAATTTATTGACCTTTTTTGCTTCTGGGGTCCAGTTACTCCCTTCCCCATTACCTCCAGAACTCTGGAGAAGAGTCAGCCTTTCCCTCTCATGCTTCCTCTGATGCTTCTGTTCTTCGGCTTCTATCTCCAAATGCCTGGCCTCTAACTCAAGTTTCTTTAGCTCCAGCTGGATTTTTAAGTCCACTGCAGAAAGGTTGAGTTGTCCATTCTCCAAGGATATTGTATCTCCACTGGCAGTCTGATTGCCCTCCTGGATGCTCTTTTCTGATGCAGCTGTAACCAAGGCTGCGATCAGGTGTGCCTCAGTCAGGTTTCCATGCACCAGTCCCCTAGCCTGGCACATCTCCACCAGCTGGCTCCTTGTCAGCTTTCCATACTCCTGTGATGACGTGCTGCCTGCTGACCCTGACTAACTAAGCTAACAAAAGAAATAAAACAATTGTGATCTGAACTCTGAGTATACACTGCATGGCTGATTTAGAGTACAAATCACCTTCAGAGATCACTGTACATAAGCTACAGGATTCACTCTACCCACACCACTGCAAACCACAAGTGAGGATATCTTACCCCAAACACTACAACCACAAATGTGAGGATATCTTATTCCCAACCACTGCCACCAGAAATGTGACGACCGTGCCCTGGCCAAGCAATCAAGGAGCCTCAATCCTCACCACTAGCACCAGAGAGGGCATCTCATATAAGAGAAAAGGATAACGAATACACACAGTAAAGTACAATGTCCCTTAAGTGCACACAGAGATCACAGTCAGTCTGGGGCTGGTTGCTCCCTTGCTCTCCTGGTCCACAATAAGAATCCCCACTGGCACAGCTATAGGGACCAGATCTCAGCCTAGCTGGCAAGCTAACCTCCAGTACCCTCTCTGCCCCACCAGTGCTTCATGTCCCTGCCCAGGTAGCTGACACACCACACACACTTTGAAATAAGTATTTATACAACTTCTCAGACACTCATGGGAAAGGCTGATACAGATTCTCCAGCTATGCCCCTTTACCCAGCCTATATGGTAGTAATTTCTGCCACCACCAGCTAATACTTATCAGCTACCCAGAGGCCCTTAAAAGGGTGTCCAATTATTACTGTACAATATTATTATCCAATTGGTAATGTGACTATTCAGTCTAAGGCTTATTAGAATAAACTCTATAAATATGCAATGCACTCTAGAGCTTACTTATCTCTACACAAACTAGCCACAGGTAAATGATTTAAAAATATTTAATAATAAATAATTAAAACACAAGACAATTCTACTATAACACAGTGATATCTAAGAGTTCAGAGATCACACAGAAACTTAAAACAATATGGTAGAAATGTTCTGATATAACAGTAAAACACTTGTCTAACTTTCTTCTAAGTTCCTAGCTATTACTACAAGAAAACACACTTCTAAGGCACTGCTTACATAAGACAACAGGCAGAGTGCTGATAAGTTTGATATCAAGATCAAAATGCTCACAGTCTCTATCTCTGAACAATAGCTTTTAAACTCACTAACACACATCTTTGCTAGGCCTTCCCAAATTACATCATTTTGACACTTAGTCTGGAGTTCCCAGGCCAACAATCTGCATTATTTAGCAATCTAACACCTGCTCAGGAAACTACAACAATAAAAGACATTTCACATGTGCACTCTAGCAATTATTCCTTAACTTAAGACAGTAGAAAGAATGTGTTCAGCCAGACACTTCGACACCACTATTTGGATAATTTTACTTCAAAGAACATTTGAAATGCTTGGCTTAGTTTTTCTTACAGCAGATGATGGCAATGTTGCAACAATCTTGAAGTTCACATTTTACAGTGTTTTCTTTCATTTAAGAACACAAGCCTGTATTTTACATTTATATATATAAATGATAGAATTGTGTATCAAATTCTATTTGACTAGGCTGGCAGCCCATCTTTCCCCAATCTTCACAGTAAAATAGACAGAACTCCTTAGCCTCATATGAAGTATTTCATCTAGATGAATAAAATGCTGATGATAGTATGTGTGCAACTCAACTTTTTGCTTAGATATTGTATGTTGTTTACAAAATATTACAAATGTAATAGTTACTGTGTTTACTATGAAGTATAAAATTCAGTTTAAGACTTAGAACCTAATGAATACTATCACTATAAAGGTAGTTTGTGCTGAAGAGTTTGCCATTCATACTTCTTTCATAGGCTCCACAGTTACAGAGATATGAACATTTGTTTGATATGTGAGGACATAATTTGATTCTGTCAAAAGGCTTATTCTCTGCCCACTGAACATGACAGTGCAAATTTCCTTTGCTCCATTGGAGTGAATGAGTTAATAACCTGCCTAAAAGTAAAGGTCTGCAAAACCCTCTACCTAACACAACTATATATAGCCCCCTGGCAATAATACAAATATAATGGGGAAACTCTTAACCTGGACTTCCACTAACATTCCTCTGGAAACTATTATTCTAGGTGAGGTCAGTGAGGTCAGCTTAGAATGGAATACCATTGTCGCTGACTCCTCTACAAAAGCCATAAACCTATACAACTTTGCCCAATTAATCACTTGCACAACTTGACATAAAAGAACCCAAAAAACAAAGAATACAACCACTATTAACTGGATACTAAGCAATACCCCCAAATATATGTCCATTACTGGAACCCTACGAGATGCTCATAGTGATCACCACCCAATCTTTGTAATTAGAAAATATACTCATATACAAAAATGTCTCCTCCTTCAACCCAGAAGCCTTCACCTCAGAACTGAAAGCTACAAACTTTAAATACTAGAAAGATTTAATTTTGATGATGCAGTCATATACTTTAGTCTATATTCCTTAACATTCTATACCACCCATGCCCCTCTTAGGACACAAATAATCAAAACTAATACAGCACCCTGGCTATCTAAGGAAACAGAACAATTAATGAAAACCCATGGCAAAATATGGAATAATTGGAAACAAAGACTAGCACAGTAAATCTACAACAGTATAGACATTTTATGAATCTGGCTAAATACAGGATTCAGCTAGGTAAAAAAAAGTTTCCACTCCAACTTACATGAAAATCACCATCACAACCCAAAAGCTTTCTGGTCAGCAATAAACCATTGATTGAAACCTTGGAAAACTACACAATCCATCTCAGTCCTAAATAATCAACATAAGAATACAGCCACCAGATTCAATATGCACTTTATCAAATCTGTCACATCACTCATCTGCAACTCAACCCCCATGAAAACTACCCCTCCATCACCAATATTAACAGCAGTAACAAAGCAGATAACCATCTCCTTCCAACCTGTGCCCCCACCAACCATAAAGAAATTACTCCTTAAACTAAAACCCAGCACCCTTGCACCTGACAACATTCTGGCAGAATATCTCAGAAGAGCTGTTGATGCTATAGCTTATTCTGTCTCCATACTAATCAACTACTCCATTGTCGACAGCTATATCCTTACTCTCTGGAAAAAAAATCCTGTATCCTACCCATTCACAAAGGTGGTAGCTTCACTGACTTTACAAGTTATCAGCCAATAACAATCCTACCGCCTTATCAAAAGTACTAGAAACATTTATACAAAAACAACTTTTCTCCTATATTAATGACACCAACTTACTATCACCACCCAACGTGGTTTTGTTCACACCACAGCCCCTCCACTGGCCTTATTAACTTCATCATAACAGTTAGCCAAAGCAGAAATTCTGTTTGCCCTCTTTTTAGACATCACAAAAGCTTTGACACAGTATCTCATCCCTTATTCTTACAAAGAGTAACTAAACTAGGACTTAGACCATCAGCAGCTGCCTGATTCAGCAGCTCTCTAGCTGACAGGGTCCAGAAGTTAAATGGCAAAATTAATTCTCCCCATTTCTCTCAGTCACCATTGGAGAACTCCACGGATCCATTCTAGGCCCCCTATTATTTAATATTTTCACAAATTACATGTACTCTGAAGCCAGGCATGCATGCATCATTCAATATGCAGATAATGGAACCCTCATCCACTCTGCTGAAAGCTTAAATAAATTTAAGCAGCTCACCCAGGAATGCCTTTCCTCAGTTGAATCATGGTTATCATAATCCCATATTCTACTCAACCCAAATAAAACTAAGCTAATCATTTTCACTCCTAAACCACTAATGGATCAAAAAACACCAGTTCACTATCTATTCATTCAACAATGCTAAAATTGCACTGCTTACACACAACAAACTCTTGAGAGTCACAATAAATGAAAAACTAAAGTTTGATATCCATATAAAACAGGCCATGAAAAAAAAAACATGAAACTCAGTTCCCTTTATAGAGCCAAATCACTCCTCACCTATAAGGCCAGAACCACTATAGCAGCAACCTTAATTCTTCCTACTCTCCTCTGTGCAGTACCTATCCTAATCACCCTCCATTCTACCACTCTCTCCTCACTGGAGCAGTGCTACAAAAAAGTAGCAAACTTCTCCTACAACCACAAGTTCAGGACCCATTATTGTACATCCCTCAAACAGCATAAATGGTTTGCACTCTTGCCATTCTTTAGTCCACACTCAGTTAGTCACCACCCATATACTTATATACCAATCTGGCAATGTCCAGCCTAAAAGACATCATCCAGCCCTACTTTCCAGGCAGACTCATTCACTCAACCGATACAATTGTTAGGAATATCTAAATCAAATAATTTAACAGGAGAGTCTCTACTCCCCCTACATCTCAAAAGTCTGGAACTCAGTCCCACTACCTATCGAACAAACAGTTATCACACACTTCAAAACCCTATTTTACCTGTACCTTGCTAACACCTGGCATTGCCCCTACCCTGCTCCAACTGACCTTCTCCTCTACTACTCCTTTGTCTATCAGTAACAGGAACTGCTTATCACTCTCATACACTCACTTCTGTGGTGTCAGGCTTGTCCTTCTGTATCCCTCACCATCATCCTGCATAAGTGTTGATGAGTGTTGATGACCATGCCCTGCCCTTTGCACATTTCTTTGTGAATTAAGGTTGCCTATAAGTCTGACACACATACTGGAGAGCTAATGCTTGCTTACTCAGAAACTTGCTTTAATGTAAATGTATTACAGAAGAAATGTTTTCATTTATTGTTCCTATTCACATTTGAATGACTGCTTATATAATCATTGACCCTCATTGTATTTGTGTTAGTATTTTTAGTAATGCAGTCAAAGTACAAAGTTAGCTATTGCTTAGTGCTATACATGTGCAAATGATGCTAACATTGACCTGCTCATTGTTGGTTTATGTACATTGGTCTAGTGAAATGCATGATGTACAGTATTGGGCAAAATCAATGGCTGTATATTGCATACATCAGTTGTAAGCTAGTACTCACATTACTATATATAAGAGACATGTTTCAGCGTAAGGACATATACATATTTGCATATGAGAGTAATCAGTTATATACCACTTTTTTCATACACTCACCTTGTTAATACTACAAGTACAGGATGTGTCCTTGGGGGTTGTCTTTACATGATGCTAACAACACACAACCATTACATGGTTATGTAAAGGTTGTAGACTTTTTTTAGCATAACTTTGATTTAATATTTGCATGTGCTTAGGACCTTCACTTAGGTAGTAAGTGTATCTGCTATATGTTGCCTCTTAGACAGAGCCATGGCATATTATTCCTGCCTACGTCTGCTAGTAGCATCTGGATCTGGTGGTTCTCCATCAAAATCCACATCCGTACCTGCTGGGGTTGTTGGATCTGCTTGTAGTCCTGAAAGTGTGGTCCTGCCGCTTGTTGTCCTTGTTAAAGTTATTTCAAAAATTATATTGTGCAACATGGCACAGACTTTGAATATTAGGGGAGAGGTGGCTGGACCTTACTGCAGGGCACCTCATGATGTATCTAAACACTGGAACCTTGATTTCAGCAATCCAAACACACATTCAATAATATTCCTAGTTTGAGCTCAGGCATCATTTTATCTTTGCTCAGTAGGATTGTGTGGGTTTCTCATGGGTGTCATGAGCCATGATTCCAGAGCAAACCCTGCATCTGCCACTAGATGCCCTTGTGGAAACTCACCCCTAGCAAACTTTGTGTACAAGTTATAGGTGTGTTATATGTGTGAATCATGAAAACTGCCTGGGTAACCTGCACAACACACACACACACACACACACACACACACACACACACACACACACACACACACACACACACACACACACACACACACACACACACACACACACACACACACACACACACACACACACACACACACACTGTAGATGATCCCTTGGGCATTACAGATGACCTGACAGTTTACAGAGTGGTATCCTTCCCTGTTAATGTACCTCTTTTTCTGTTTACCAGGTGGGGATTTTATTTCTGTGTGTGTGCAGTCTATGGCCCCCAAAACTTCAGGGAAGTCTGCTATTGTATAAAATTATTGCATTGTTGTTGGTCTCTCCTCTGGGGTGGCTGGGAAATAGTTATTATCCCTTGCATGTTGTAGCACTGTATTAAGAAACTGATTTAATATTCCAGAAGCTGAGGCCTGTGACACCTCAACCATGACTCAGGTCACAAGGGAAAGGGTATACAAGATATACATATGGGCACTTTAACATAGCCAATCATCCAATAAATGTATTTGAAGGAGGTAGGAGGAAATGGGCGTGCCCAGAGAAACAATCAAAAGGATAAAACCATAACACAGGAGCAACATGCAAATGCCACACAGTGAGGGACCATTTATCATGAGCTGTGAACAACATTTCTTCACAAACTGAAAATAAAGTAGTTGTTTTATCACACATTAGCTCTTCTGAGATTAACTCCCTTTCCCTGTTCTCCCATGTTTGTCATTTCCCTTATATGTCCTTTCTCTCGCTTGCTTCCTCCTTCCCATTTTCTGTGCACATTTTTTGATCTATTGCCAAGTTGCATCTTTATCTTTTGCATATCTTTAATGTAAACATATTAGATACAATAATGCAAAAATAAGTGTGTGACCATGAGACCACTTGAAACTAAATAATCAGAAATGGGTCCAAGTAGTCTAGGGTTGTCTAAATGGTTAAAAAAAAGATTTCCAAGAAGCGTAAAATATGGTTAATGAAGTTTAATCACACCAATACGCATAAGTTGAGCACTTTTGTCCAAAATAACCTGAACTTCTTCTTTTTAGCATACTAGACAGCCCTCGACTACGTGGACCTGTTCCTGGTTATATTAGATACAACACGTACATACAACCTCAGTGTTTTAATGAATATAATGTGGTTATTGTATGAATTCTGGTGTGCTTGCTGTTGTGAATAAGCCATCTTAGGATAATGATTTTTTTAACTAATGCTTTCCTTTAGAAATGATCACTAAAGAATTTGAAATTATTGAATTGCATGGTGTCTTTCTGTTAACCTTTTCATTCATATTTTCTTTTTGAAACTCATCTGATATGACATTTCTTCTATAAATAAGTTGCTTATTTTTATTAGGTGCCAGGAGGTTTTCTCTTCAGTTCTGCACTGAAAACTGCATCTGCTCTGTCACAATTGTTAGGTTTATATATGGAATCTACAAACTAATAATTAAGGTGAACTCATTTAGTACAACTAAGGAAAACAATTTATCAATGTTCATTCAAAAATAGACAACAACAGACAGCTAGAACCATCATTTGCAAGTGAAATAAAAGGAGTAAATGCAAAGAACTTGATGATGTTCAGGGCTTCAAAACAGTACAATACAGGAACTGCTTGCAGAATCACCTATATACAGCAATGTTTAGCAACATTACAGCGCATGAGACAAGCAAATTAAAGACTAGTAACATAAAGATCAAGACCATGGGCTAGGTTCTAAAAGAGCTGCTTTCAGTTTGTTTGTCCTGATTCTGAAAGACCTGCTTTTAATAAGTGGATTACTTTGGTGTAAAGCCTATCTATAAACAGGCTTACTAGGGGTACCAGATTCTAAAGTATTGCTCTCGGCCTGCTGTCAATGTCACTTACACCGAGAGCAATTTTTTTTTTTTAGTCAGGGCCCAAGTATCTAGGCTGGGGAACAACAGTGGGTGCATAAAAAGTCTCAAGGTTCTCTGTCTCTGAAAGGTGTGGTGGATGTGCGCACTTGCCCAAGACAAATCAATCTTTCTGAAAGGTGTGCTGGGTAAGTTTATATGCACACAGGGAAAGAAAGAGAACAGAATGACAACATGGGGTGGCACGTGACGCACACAAAATAAAAATAGTAATACACTAATATAACTATTGCAGTGTTTAAGTTATATGTTACTTTGACTGGATGTTAGAGGCTTTGAGAAAAACACTTTATCTTCTTGCTCATACAAGTGGTGCATGAAGTCACTAAACATAAGGCTTTGCCATCATCTTGAAAGAAGTCTCTTTGGCACCCATTCCTAATCCATAAAAAACATTTCCCTCCCATTCTTTCCATCCTATAGCTGTCAATAAAGGGGATAATAGGCTACACACATTGATTCTAGTAGCTGTACTTGTGGCTGTTATATCTATTGCAGTGCTTTCTGACCAAATTGACTTCATTAATGGCAAGGCTATATCCAGGGAGGTTTATGGGCTCATTATTGAGCAGTTTAAGATTAGACAAGTCTTTTATTTAAGCCTGTAGAGCAACCTTTTTTTTATTTAATTGATCGTTATGGCACATGAAACATTTCAAATTTGGCCTGTAAGATTATGTTTCTGCTGGTAAACATGTTTCTTCTGATTCATGCATGGAACTTCCAAACTTGTCAGCTGGATGGATTATTTCAGTAGGAACTATTTAAGACCCTTTCAAAATTAGCTTTCTTTTTATACGTGATTAGCTTATGAGAGGCAAAGCAGCAGACCACAAATTCTTGTTTGCTTAGAAATAGTGTCTGTTGCAGATATTACTAGAGGATTGTTGACAGTTTCCTTTGTGACTCACAAAGTCATTGGTTAAATCACTGTAGAGGAGAAAATTACACAGATTGTTTCATTAATCTGTTTGTTTACTCTAGGAATAATCCATTGGCATGTTAATGATTTTAGTCCTTACTGAAGGTGACTAGTGACAGCTACACCTGAGCAGGTCTGCAATATTCTAACTACTTGGCAGCTATTAATGGATTTTTGAGAAATGCATTTTGAAAGCTAGAGACTGCCCTTCAGCAAACCACATTGGATCACATTTCCCTTCCTAATCATATTGAATTCATATCCTGACAGTTGGCCTTCTAATAGTAAACCTTCACAGATTATCTTTCATCTGTTTCCCACTCTGAAAGAACTGACATTTTAAATGTGGTACAGCACAGTTTTTTGGATAATAACTGGCTTAGGAATAATATATGAAGTCTGTAAATGATGTACGTAGAGCTGCTAAGAACTTAATAATTCAGTTTGTGTACCTTTACTGCTTTGATGTTATTTTTTTTACTATGATAGCCTATAGCATTAATTTATTGGCATAATTTCTATGTATTAGTTTAAGCCATCTTTTTGCCCTTTTTTCTGTACATTTAGTTTAAGGTTTGGAGCTTTTCTCCCCGGGCCTCTACTGAAAATGGACATGTATCCAGTTAGACTAGCCCGGTCAACAAATGTAAAATAAAAATAAAAAAAAATAAGTATGACCTGAAGCCTTTTCCTTTTTCAGATAAGAGAATGAATTAACTTACAGATGCATTATTTTTTGCTGATGTGTGTGTGGATACTTAGAATTAAATGATGCCTGACTGAGTGTCCTGCTGTTTGTCTTGCCAGAAAAAACACAGATATGTTCATTTTGTTTGCTGATCATCTAGTTTTGTGGTTGAGGTTGGATATGTCCAACAACAGTGTCTATAATCAATTATGTAAATGATGTCACCTGATTGCATGGCATAGATGAATGCAGAACTAACTGTGACCCAGGTGACCAGTGTTCAAATAGAGGACCTGGGAACGGAACAGAAAGGCAGGAAGGTAGAGGAGTGAAGGAGTCTGGCCACCTGTTATTTCAATGGGATCGAGGGCTTGCAGGCCCTCTTTGGCTCACTGGTCTGGTACAATTTCCATAGCTGAGCCCAATAGGAATATGGGAAATAGATGCTCATGCTTTGGAAGAGAAACCAGAGCTAATTGGAGTGAATGCTCTTTGTGGAAGTGAGAGGTTCACATCAGTGGTCAGATGATTGTTATTCATTCCTTGGCACTTCATTGTGTGTGTGTATCTTGAACCACTTCTAATGCTGTTTGAATGATGGCTTCACCTGTTTGACCCTCACCATGCTAAAGGAAAATTAATATGTTGATTGACAGGGACACATGATTGACAGACAATGAGGGCAAAATCAAGTGAAAAAATATATAGAAGATGTCACTGTCAAAAATATATATTACTGATTGGCAAGACAAGTCTCACAATGTTGTGGGATGCAGTATTAGGGAAGTTTTATAGGTATACAGAAGACAGAAGTCAAATTAGACAGACAAGGAGCAGAGTAGTTGAAAACCAAATGTCATTAAAACAGCAAAGAACCAAGATGAAGAGCTACGAAATAAAAGTGTAAGACAAAATTCAGTTACACAATTTTACTGGAACTGAGAGTGGTTATGACAGCTTAAAAGGTAGGGTTACCCTTCAGGTAAAAAACATGTTATGTCAGAAAGAGGAAGTGCAGACAGTGGATATCCCAGAACAACACAGAATTTAATGCATAAGAAAGACTGCAACTATACCTCTCAACTGTACAGATTTTTGCAAAATGTCCAGATTTTTGCCTCATATCCTTGGTCTGTTTGTCATAAAATTGTGGTTTTCTATCAAATCATTGGCAAATCATTGCAGGTTGAAGTCAGAAAAATAAAGACAGGCATTTTAGTTTCAGACTTCATACCCTTCAGAAAAATTCAGGCTAACACAATACATGTTATTCTATCAACTTTCTAAGTTTAAAAGAGCAGTATTTAAAAAGTGTCCCTATTTTTGGGCCTTTGTCCTCACATTATTTTTGGCATTGCCCAGATTTCTTGCTCTAAGAGGTTGAGAGGTATGAATGCCACCTTCCGTCATCTGTATGTGTTGTACTCAGTATTATAGACATGGTAATGACTGCAAGAGTAAAACATGCCCATCAAACACAAATGTAATAGACCATGGCCAGTACTGGGCTGTCAAGGAAGAAACAACAAACTACTACAATACATTTTACTAGTAAATGCAGGATAGTGTCTAATGATGCATGCAATAAAAGTGTATCATTAACATGCAAAACCTGTAAATGGGTCATCTCCCAGGCCAGTGCTTACACTTACAAGGATACCAGAACTTGTCAGAGATTTGGGATGCTTGGTTAGGCTTAAAAAGGACCCTGTGGTCATTAGCCTAGTAAACATCTATGAGCCTATACATTGAAGTTTGCTGGTCAGCAGCCATATATAGAATGCAGTTTTTTTTCTAAATGGAGTCCAATAAAATACACAAAGAGAGAAATATGGTAACTAAGGATATTTTACTAGACTAGTCTGACAAGTTTCCTATCTATGGCTAAAAGACAGATCTTACCTAACTGGTAATATTTTCATTGCAGTTTACTAGAACTGCCTTATATCTTACTTATATATTATTGAATTATGACTCAGTGTTTGAACTAATACTTCTACACGAGGACTGTTTTTATCACCCACCTGACCTATTTGCAAAAAGAAAATGCTGGCTTGTATTTTTCTCCTTTATTTTAAACATTAGCATCAAATATGGATAACTCCTTGCACAGGCATCAGGTAAGAAACATAAAACAAACTGAAAAACAAAAACGTTTAAATAAAACATTATAAAGCATAGCATTAAAGTCTCATTAAAATATGCAGAATAAAATTGGATGTTACAAAAAAAAATCACAAGAAATTAAAGAAGGAGTTAAGACTCCTAGCACTACAAATGCTTTAATACCAACCTTGAAATACAAGCTCCTGTTCAAGTGGTTTCATGTCATAAACTACATGAAAAAAATTACATGTAATAGTACTTGAAAACTAACAGCATTGCTTCAGCTACTAATTGCAGAGAAGTCCTTACTGAAGCATTTATTGTGTATGCGTGCATGAATGATGAATGTATATACATATGTATTTTGGGGGCAGATTTAGCATTCAGCTTGGCTAAATCCACAGTAACACTTCCAGAGTTTCTGAAATCACTCTCTCTTCTACCTTCTAGAACTTCAACACTTCAGAGCTAACTATATGATATAGAGTTATGGAGCCCTAAGTACATCCCAGTTGACTTGTATTTAATTAGTGATCATGTCTCTTGAGAAGTTATTTAAAGAATTAAGGACTGAGCTGCCTTCTTAATATCACATTTGTTACAGGGGGAGGTGTGGTGTTTCATGCTAATCTGACTTATTCCACAGAAACACTGGTATTTTTCCACAAAAGGGCTACCATTTCATTTGTGGTCTATTATAATCATGCCCTCTCCTCCTCAGTGGGCTTCATCAACAATGGTGTTACTCAAGGACCGGTATTAGGTCCCCTTCTTTTCTTCCATTTTATTAACTTCCAATCAATCAAAACTAAACCTAATTATGTATTCTAATAACATATTTATCTTAAAGTCTATTCATTCACACGTGGACCTTCAAAGCAAATTACAGGATAACTTTACCTAACTGTACAACTGGTCACTTGCCAATAATCTTCTTATTAGCCCCCATAAAACAAATGTCATGATCTTTTCTACATCAAAAATCTATCTGCAATCTGTCCACCCTGCAAGAAAGATGTTAAAGAAAACATTATTCCCAAAGGTGCGGAACAAAAATTCCTGTGTTTAATATAGCAATAACCCACGCTTGGGTGTGGGTAATGCTAAACTTATCCACGGTTGGCGTGGTTTGGTCGGCCCGAGGGACCAAACAAAGCCAACCGTGGTAAATTTAGCATTACCCACACCCAGAAGTGAGTTATTGCTATTATATCATGACATTATTTAAGAAAAGAAACTGTTACTTTTCTTAAATAATGGCATAGTATAATGCCTGTTTACTGCCCTTCCGCAGATGTCTGGCATCGCGACAGTTCTGATGTAGAGTTGGGCAAAAGCAACGGAGAAAGCAAGATCTCTGTTGCTTTTTTCGCTATGTTAATGAGTTTAACATAGCGAGACAGTTTTAAATAAGCAAGCGGACATCTCCGTTGCTTATTTTAACTGTCTCGCTATGTTAAACTCATTTAACATAGGGCGAAAAAGCAACGGAGATCTTGCTTTCTCCTGTCTCGCTATGTTAAATGGGTTTAACATAGAGACAGTTTAAAAAGCAACGGAGATCTCCGTTGCTTATTTTAATGTCTCGCTATGTTAAACCCATTTAACATAGCGAGACAGTTAAAATCGAAGTTATACTAATGGAAAAAGTCCGAGACCGGACCTTTTTCCATTAGTATAACTCGATTTACAACGGGCACGCTGGCCAATCAGCGTGCACGTTTTGGGGGGATCATGGTATAATATTCAACTCAGCCCACTCCTTCATTTCACATACCAACTATATTACTAAGAAAGTAGCTGCACAAGTAAAATGTGCTGCTATAAAATTAACCACCTGCTCTCCTCTAAGGCTTGCTCAGCAATTGTTAAAATATATTATTACCCAAATTAGAATATAGTCCTCCATTTCCTGTCCTACATTCAGCCTATAACACCCATAGGATACAAACAGCTGAAAATAGAATTTGCAGATTTATGCTTCTTTCTGACTCCTTACTCCATCACTGCAAACAACTTGAGAAAACTGTTTTTTTTTTGTTTGTTTGTTTGTTTCTGACTGGCCTGCACTGGTAACTGATCTTATTTTGAAGGTATTGAAATAATGCTATCGTCACCCATTGAAAATAAAATGATTTATACAGGATAGCACCTATGGCTTCAGAAGCCCATAGGAGAGCTGTTTTACCCTTGTTTACCTACATTTCAAAATTATGCAGGAAGAAAGGGACTTCATCAGACTTGGACCTGCTACATGGAATCTGCTGCAACTGCTTTTGGTACAATGGATAAATTCTATGTTTCAGATGTATTTCATCCTGACCAGACTTGTACTGTATGGAAAACAGTGCTAGTCTGTGCAATTGGTTTATATATCTGTATGCATATTTTGATCTGTATTCAATTTACCTTGCGCCCCAGCCATGACTGAAAAGGGTCACTAGACCAGCTCACTTACCCTGCTATCAGATAGCAATAAAAAATCCATAAGTTTCTCAGTGAAGAGTGAGGATTGTGGTCCACAGGCATGAGCAGGATGTACATTAGGTATAGGTTTGGAGAGGGAGGCAGGGCATAAAAAAGCACCCCATAGCCACCAGTGTGGTGCCGTAGCATGATGCCCTTGTCTCTTCCCATCTTGCTGCTCAGTTGTTCCTCAATGTTCTCACAGATTTCCCAGTTCATGAGTCTTCGTTTGTGGCATGAAATCCAACAGCTGCTGAGGATGTTGGAGTGAAATATCAAGGATAGGCTACAGGAAATGGCTTGTGGCAGGCAGCAGTGGCCGGAAACAAACAAACAAAAAATAATTCAAAGTTCACATTATGTTAGAATACTGACTGGATCAAACAAAGTGAATATATTATACATTAACCATTGTTGAGATAATATATAATAGGTTAGCACATGATCTGATTAAGTGAGGTGACTGTGACAGGGGTGGGAGTTTCCTCTTGCCTAGAGATAAAGTGAGCTCAGAGTTGTTTATGTCAGGGAAAGAATGAAGCCCATGCATGAGGGAAGCATATTATTGAATGGATAGAGGAATTCTGGTTTGAAAACATTGTTACAAAAACTATCTACTCTACATGAAATAGAAAAAGTGACTTAAACAGGAAAAAGAATTCAGACAGCCAAGGATCAGAAATCCTCTACCATAAACAATGATCTAATTAAACACTGTGATATAAAAGAGATGACCTTGTACATGAATGTCACTGTTACTGGGAGAAATTTGGCTTGGGCACTGAGTTTTCCTTATTCTTTTCAATAAGTGCAGTGGGATCTTTTACATCCACCTGAGCTACTATCAACTGAAACAGATAGGACCTTGGTTTAACATCGGATCCATAGGATGTGACACTTAGGAGTGCAGCGTCACCTCAATGTTGCAATATAGTCTCAGCAATCTAGTCCGCCGGAAAGGAAATAGAACCCATGGCCATGTTGACTTCAATCACCAAAGGTGAGTGTACTCCTTATTGCATTACTGACACTGCCTTCTTTAATTAATTAAATCTTTACTGGGAAAATTATAACACTGGACAAATAAATATTGCCTGCTTGTTTAAGTCTTTGACATCAATAACAGACAGACTTACTTATTAGTCTAAATAGCTTTCTGATTAAACAGGTGGTATGATATGTGGGACAGTACAATGATTGTTTGGAAAGTCAGTGATGCTCCTAGAATATGTTTTCATTGTGACTTTAAAGTAATATATTTCCAGAAAAAAAAAGAAATGGTCCCTTTATAAAGCTCATAACTGGAAAGAAAATTCAAATTATAGTAACAGTCTATGCAAGGTGAAAAGTCTTTGGGAATTACTGTTTAAACATTAGTGGGAAAAGCTCTACAGTCTTAATGGGGATAAAAATATGTAGAGTTTCAGAAGGAATGGAAAAGACAAATGATAATGAAAAATGAGATGACACATCCCATCATCAAAACTCTTCACTCTTGGCTCCCAAGAAAGGGTTGAAAAATGAGTTGACATTTCTAGGCATCAATTCTCTTCACTGTAAACTCCCAAGAAAGAGCTATGCAATGGGATGTCTATGGCCTACAAAGGTACTTCTCAGATCAGCCCTGTATTAGCTCACTGCATATTTTAATTATTTAAATAATGTCATGAAAAGTCTGTAACTGTGGAAGGATGATAGATGTTCATCTGTTTAGCATAGAAATGGCTTTGGAAAGCTCCATCTATACTAGCATTATAGTAGCTGGATATCTTAGCAGCTCTGCCCTAAAAACATTTAACTTGCCTACATTCCTCCTGAATTTAAATGAACATTATATGAATAGAAACTCTCAATATATATTTTCAGATAAGAATCTTATTTTGCATTGTATTTTCTTATTATTATAGTGACTCAAAAACCTCCATAGTCTGCATTTTCAAGAGAAAAGACTGCCTCGTGCTGCTCTGTGATAGATGAGGTTAAGACTTCAAATACACTGCTTCAGCTCTTCTCCAGGAGTATAAAATGCTTACTGGAATTATTACTTTTACTATGTAAAATGTTTAGCTTATCACTAGGAATGTGTGTGAGAATGAGGTCACTAAGATAGCTAAATGTATTGAAAAGCATACTTGCACCACCAGTCTGTTAACTGGATTGGAGAAATAAATTCAAAACCAAACAATAATGTTGGCTGACAGGGGAAGGTGCAATGGGTATATAAAGACCCCCTTCTCATTCAGGTGACTTCATAAAGTGCAGTAACACATGATGGTTTGGGCAGTGAATGGGTATCATCACAAACCTAGATTTATAAGGTACTTACAGCTTGAGCATTTGCTTTACAACAGTCTGGATATATAATAATATCTGTTCAACATGTCCCATTATGAATTATACCATGCATATAACCAACCTGTTCAGCATGTCTCATTATAAATTATATCATACATATAACCAATGTTTCTGAGAGCTAGATGATTATGGCTCTGAGCTCTTTCCTGTAGTCTAAAGTAAAAGTATTTTATTCCTTCCACCTCCATTTTCCTACTGTGTGACACTGACCAGGTTGCATACATAGACAGTGTTACCAGGTACCCTTGAAAAGGAACAATTGTGTCCAGTGAGGTTACACAGTTAACAGATGATTAAAAAAAGAATAACAAATCTATGGAAAACAGGTACACTGATATCAAATCATTATGAGATGCAGCGAAAAAAACATAATTGTAATGATGAAAGCTGCTGACGGTTTAGTTCGACTACTGTTTTTCCAGCAGGCAAACTGGATATTAAAGATTGTAAGAATACTATACAGGAACAAATATTCACTTTTTCAGGTTAAGTTTACTGATCTTCTATGTAGCTGTTAGAACAATTGCACAGCATCCTAGAAAGGTTTGTTGATATGATACAGTGTAGGACTGTTAGATCTGACATGCTTGCTCTACATAAAAAGTGCAATGTAGTCTTCAGAAAAGCAATGCAAACATTAGAATATGGGGCTGGCATACTGTAGTTACCTTCCTCCTCAAAACTGAGCACTTCAGGGGTCACCTATTAATCTGTCGTAACTCCTGTTCAATGTCTGTTAATAATGAAAGGCTGACATTCAAAGGCCAAATGTTAGTCATGGTCAGAACTTGTAACCATTTGAGGAATGGCATTCAAATTAAGCATATTCTTCCATCTTAGAACTCACCTCTGGTTATCAATGCATTGTTCCCATCTTGTTTCAGCTATTACAACATTCTGTATGTGAAGCTTCCATGTTACTGGCTTAATAGGCTATACCTTGTGTAGAACTCTGTAAAAAGATTTCTGCTGCATTCTCCATGTCATTGCCAAATACAACCAACACTATGGGAGGATTTACATAAGGGTTAAAGTGTTTAACTTACAAAACAAAGTTCAGGGTTTCATTATCACTTTTGAGAGAAATTGTCTAGGTCTAAAATGGCCCACAAGGGCAGCTAGTCTAATACTCACCTATAAACTTATGAGATTTCTACTAACTATAATGTAAGTGATGAAACTCCTCTTACAAGCAATGCAGAGGATTAACGTTCTAAGCTGCACGTCCTGTGGAACAGGAATGATTCCTTCAGGTCTCATTTGCCTACTGTGACTTTGAGCAAGTCACTTAAATAGATAGTGGTCCTAGTTGACCCCTGAAATGGGACTGTTTGTGCAGAGGGCCTACCTGTTTAATAAATGGATGTCATTAATTATTGCTTTTTAATAAAAGCACCTATATGACCAGGTCCCTGCTTTCTTGAAAACTATATTTCATAGGTATTTTCCAGGCTACTGATCTATAAGGATCTTAAGAAACCTACCCTTATATTCCAATTGTATTTTTAGCTATTATATTTTGCTTACAAATTACCAAGAAATTGGTTGAAGAATGACATTTTGGGACATTTGCATATTTTCCCTTTCCATGAGGGACAGGGTTGCTAAACCAGAGGTGAATTTGCATTTATGCATTCATTCATTCAAATTATTTTTTAATTGAGTAACAGAAGTACTTTGCCTTATGAGGAATGGAACACAACTCCATAGAAGGCAAATGAAGGAAGAATATTTCAAAAGTGTACCCTGTGTACAGGAAGTAGCTCATTAACAAGTCAGAGCTGACTGAATGTCACTTTATTGCTCTGCATTAGGTTACATACATCAGGTATCTGCTGTTTTTAATTGCAAGTAGCTAAATTGTGTGACATTCTACATGCTAACTGGAAGTGCCTCACTGAGACAGTATTGGAAAATGAACTCTTTAATATTTAAATGTGAGTTATTTTATATAATTACTTAAATATCTATGTTATAATTCATAAAATATGTCAGTTATAATGATTTTAAATGATGCAGTTTCTTGTAGTAAGTAAATGTCTTATTTTAGAAGGCATAGAAAATGAAACATTTATTCAAGTGTTTTTGAAAATCTACTTGACTGCAGCATACTAATCTGTGTTAAAAACTTATGTTCCAAACATATACATTACTATAACTCATTTAATTCATCTGATTGACAAGCATAAATAACTTTATAACTCTATTCTGGAAGAAATTGTCATGTGATATATTTTAAAGCAGTAGTATAGACATACAAAATACAGATGGCTTTTTACAATAATGCAAGTGTTTCTGAGAATTTGCATAACTATGCAGTATGATTTATAACAATTTCTATAAATATAATATTTTATTCTATTGACAATAATGAGTATGAGTAAAATGCTCATATACAAGCAATTCAAGGTTTTTTTTTTGGAAGCTGTTGACTGCATTTACATGACAGAAAATAGATGCATCTTAATATATGTAATGTCTGAACCATATTAGCCAAAGTTTTTGATTTAAATGAATGTTAGAACTTATTTTACATACTTTGAATAAATTAATATGTAAATATGCCTTCCTTTTTTTTTTTTTCTCTCTCTCCCTCTTTCACGTCTTTTATTTCTCTCTCTCCTCTTGGTTCCTAATATCAAGATTATTTGAATGCTATTTGAATACAAGTGTATTATATTACATAGATGTATATAGTAGTATGAATAGTTTTTTAAAAAAAAGTTTATTTTAGTTTATATGATGCTGTTTTATCAAATGTGTAGTCTTGTCTTGCTAGATAATTGAATTGAAAGCTGTTAATTTAAGTTAAATATAACCAGTATTAAATTGATAAGGTGGTAGCTGAGGTACTGCTGCTTAGGGTAGGGGTTAACTTGAGTGGTAAATACTACTCTAAGTTGGAGTTTTAACTCCAGGCTGGATGCAAGGTTTAATCCTTACATTATTTTCAGTTGTTCATTGTTATATGTATATAGTTTTGACATCCACAATATATTTTGTACACTCATTGTCACTACAAACAAAATTGAATCCTATACAAAATCCCATAAGAGATTCAATAAATACAGCTATATTTAAAGGTACACCTAAAGGAGGAGATGTAACATTACTTACGTTGTTATTTGTTATTTTGATCATAAGATTCTTAAGTTTTAAAAATGCCAAATGACATCTTTAAAAGGAATTTCTTTAAACATTAATGGATTGAATAATCCGTGTAAAAGGGCAAGCCTAATAAGATACATTAATTTACATAAGGCCAACTTAGTCTTCCTGCAAGAAACCCATCTCTTGAAAAAGATATTGATAAACTAGCCACAAACAAATATACAGTATTGGTTAGTTCAGAGCACACTCAGAAAAAAGAGGAGTGGCTATTTTATGGAATAAAAGTATGCCCATTCCTAAAACCATTAAGTCTTATCAGGATGACAAAGGAATGTTTTATATGGTTACAATACAAATTAATGGGAAGACTTACACTTTAATTAATGTATATTGGATACCTGGAATTGGTATTAATACAGTGAAACATCATCTTGATAAGATCATATCATTCTCTATAGGAGATATTATTTTAGCTGGTGACTTTAATTGTATACCACATGAAAGTGATACTACCACTATAGGGAAAAGAAGAATTACATCTAATGCAAAGCATTTAAATGATTTTGCTCATTCTTATCATTTGAATGATATTAATAATCAGATAGATTCAAAATCATTACCATACACCTTTTTTTCTAACAGATACAAAACTTATTCAAAAATAGATAGGGTCTTTATTTCTAACCAGATGGTAACAGATTTAATTAATTCCAAAATCATTTCATGTCCTATATCTGATCATAATTCAATTGTTTTTGAATTCATGATAAAAAATACTCATAATGTTCAGATCAAAAGGATACCAGCATACTTAACTTAACTAAAAGACTATAAAGAATATATACTTTCAGAAGTAAAACATTTTTTAGACATAAATAATACTCCTGAAGTCTCCATTGTCTATGTTTGGGATGCCTTAAAATCATATCTATATGGACAAAGTATCATATAGTATAATAATAAAAGGAAATCTTGGGATAAGGAATTGTTAGATATTCAAAGTAAATTAGACTCTTATAAACATGATAATAAAGAAAATATTATAGACAAGAAAGTTATTGAAGAAATAAACAAACTAAATGAGAAATACAAAGAAATTTTAACTCATAAAGTTAAAATAACTTTAGAGAAATACAAGTTTTTGTCTTATTCAATAAGCCCCAAATACTTACATAGACTTAAAAATAAAACAAAAAGGTTGAATAAACAAAACCATATCAAAGAAATCTTTTCTCCAAGGAAAAAGAAGAATGTTTCTAGTATACCAGAAATACTAGATGAATTTAGAAATCACTTTCACAAAATTAACCATAATAACATTAACATGGAACCTAAAGATAAAATAAAGGAGTTTATAACCACAAACATGAATAAAAAGCTTAATAAACAACAAATTAAACTATTGGACAAAAGTATTTCATATACAGAGGTTATTACACAAATAAAAACGCTTAAATCAAACAAAGCACCGGGTAATGATGGTATTATACCAGAGATATATAAAATCCTTTCTAAAAGTACATATTCATTAATACATAAGGTTTTTATTTTGGCCCAAACTGAGTTAATAACCCCCCCATCTTGGCAATATACATTTATTTCACCAATTTTAAAACCTAATAAAGATCCAACTTGATGTACTTCATATCGGCCCATCTCATTACTTAATGTTGATTATAAAATGTTTATGAGTATTTTTGCTGATAGATTGAAGACAATCATCCCCGGCATTATATATATAGATCAGACAGGCTTCATTGTAAACAGAAATACTTTTGATAATATAAGAAGAACTTTAACATTAATTGATTTTGCAAATAGGAAAAAGAAAGATTTAACACTTATTAGTCTTGATATAAGTTCAGCATTTGATTCAGTAAGTTGGGACTATCTGTTTACCTTACTGAAGTGCACAAACTTCTCAGATGCATTTGTAAATCTAATTGAGCATTTATATAAAGGAACATTGGCTTATATTAAGGTAGGAACAGATGTTTCACAAAAAATACCCATTTTTAAAGGTACAAAACAAGGATGTCCACTTTCTCTACTATTATTCACTTTAGTAATGGAGCCTTGGGCTAATTTGATCAGAAACAGTACTGACATAGAGGGTTTTGAAATAGATGAAAATACATCATCCAAAATTCAACTTTTTGCAGATGATGTTCTAATTACATCAGCAGGATCTAATTCTTCTATGCAGTCTCTATTTGATAAAATGATGAATTTTAAAAGTATTTCTGGTTTAATATTCAATGAAGAAAAAACTAAAATACTACCTATATATACACGAAAAAATATTCTCATTAGTGATTTTACTAAATATGTACCCAATTCAGGTCAGATAACTTATTTAGGTATAATACTTTCTAAAGATATTAAATCTATTATATATAATAATTATAATACCTGTTTTCTTAATATACAAAATCTTTTTAATACCTGGAATAATATGTTTTTTACTATGGAGGAAAGACTTACAATTATTAAAATGATAATATTCCCCCAAGATTTTATACTTAATACAATCAATAATACTTCCACCTACAAAAATAATTATCAAGAAACTGAATATACTAATGCTAAATTTCCTATGGGCACCTAATAGACCTAGGATTGCATTAAAGAAACATACTAATAGCTAGTCTCAAGGGGGTATTTCTTTTCCAGACTTTAATTTATATACTATCTCTTCTATTGTAAAAGTTATTACTTTATTAATAGATCAATCATATGTCGCAAAATGGAAAGATTATTGGGAGCTAATTAGTATGCACTTCATGAAAATCTCCTTAACACATAAAAATATGATTGTAAATAACTCCATGTTATGGTTACTAAAGGAATTTTGTACTTCACCTATTACACCTAAACATGTGGTTTGTTACCCATTAAATATTATTATTAGCTATCGTAACTTTATATTCATGCACCCTAAGTATAGGGAATGGAATTTTATTATATTCCCTATAATGTATACTCAGGGTATGCTTTTGTCATCTACTTCTGAAGGAACTCATTTAGCTATAGATAATGATCTAAAGTACTGGTATCAGTTGATATCTGATAATAAAGTTAAAATCTAGATTTCTTAAAACAAGAATTTGATCTAAGAGAAACTTGCTGGTTAGAGGTTCAGACCTTTAGACAACATCTCATTGATAAAATAGATCTAATGTCTATAACAGTTAAAGAATCTATTCCAACACTGATTGATTACTTGATATTAAATTTACAACATAAAGTTTCTGATAAAGGTAAACTTTCATACATACATAAAATTATCAGACAAGAAACTTTTTACAGTGTAGATACATACTGGAATTATTTCACTTCTATTAATGGGGACCCACCAAATCAACAAGATAAACAATATATATTGGAATCTGCCTATAGAACTACGTCTTCCATTGTCTGGAGACTTTATACATGGACATTTTACATAGATCTTTTATACACCTTTGATGATGAATAAAATAAATAATAAAGATAATCTATGTAAGAGATGTAATGTAGAAATTAATGCTGACTGGGCTCATATGTTTTATGTCTGTATAAAATTGAAAGAATACTGGAAGTCAATTAATGAATTTTTGCAGGCTCTTTTTACAGATAATTTCATTATTTCTAAATCTCTTATATTATTCAACACACCTGTACCTCAAAGTGTTAAAAAGGTTAAGCTTCCCTTGTTATGGTCTATTCTAGCAGTGGCTAGGAAAATAATAACCAGAAATTGGATTTCAGATACACCTCCTTCGTTCAATGAATTTAAAAATGTTATGAATATAGTGTGCCATATGGAAATAAACACAATTAGGTCAAGAACAACTAGAAAAACATCTTATTACATTGTATGGGATAATTTACAAAATTTGTTAACAAAAATCCTAATTTCAATAGCATGGTATTTTAGTTTAATTAATTGATCTGATTGTAGTGGATGTCTTTGTAAATACTTTAGTTGTTTTGTTGAATGTTATAATCATATCTATTTTTAATTACTTGTATAAAATTGTTATGATATTTCTCTTGTATGTTAAAACAATAAACCTGTTTTGAAAAAAAAAGGAAAGGGAGGGAAGGCAAAGAGGAGACCAGAGAACCAATTGTGTACAAGCGCATCCCTTGGTGACTCCCCCTGAGGGGGGTAGGGCAAAATAGCTGCTGCATTTGGCATTCATGGATGTTGCAAAAAGATCTCAGCAAGGCTGGCCCTATTTGCAGAAAATCACCTATGCTACTTTTGGTTTCAGGGACCACTCATGAGGCATCAGAATTGCTCTACCTTGTTTGTCTGCTATCTTGCTGGATTTCCCCAGGATGTGCATTGCTATCAGAAAGTGTTGGGAGGAGGTTGCTCATTGCCATACTCTCAGGAACTCTCGACAATAGAGTAGGACCTGGTTCCTCCTTGTTTGTTTATATACCAAACAGCTGACATGTTGTCCATCTGTATTTCAATAGTTCCCATTGAAAGGGAGTCCTGAAGTGCCTGCAACACCAAAAGCACCACTCTCATCTCTAGGATATTGATGTGCAAATGGGCTCCATGATCCTGCTAAGTTCCTTGGCCTGTCCTTCCCAGATAATGCCCCCTCACCCTATCTGGGAAGTGTCCATGATCACTGTAGCTAAAGGTTGTGGAAGAAGAAAAGGTTGATATAATGTAACATGAGTGGAGTGAAGCCACCAGCGAATGTCTTTCTTGCAGGTTTGCATTATCAGAATTTGGTGGGACATGGGTAGTTCCTGTAATGACCACTGAGTGAACAGCAGCCATTGCAGAATTCCCATGTGCAGGTGTGCCAATGGAAATAAGTTTATTGCTGCTACCGTGGTTCCCAAGAGTCTCAGAATTGTTCTTGTCTATACTCTTTTCTTGGAAAGAAGGTGTGAAACCTGATGTTGTAGGACTTGCACTCTTTCTGGGGGAAGTTTTGCCATGATATTTATTGTATCTAGATCTGCTACTATAAAAACGATACGCTGAGATGGCAACAAGGCAGATTTTTTGTAATTTATCGTGATTCCTAGGTGGGAGCAGAGCTGTAATGTGGTGTCTCTTGCTTTTATTAGTAGATGCTCAGTGGTGGAGGTTAGGAGCCAGTCATCTAAATACAGAAACACTCATAATCCTAGACATATCAAGTGAGCCGCGATGGTTGCCATACACTTAGTGAACACTCTAGGGCCTGTAGTGAGACCAAAAGGCAGAGCTCAAAACTGGTAGTGACTGGCTCCTAGCTGAAAGGGCAGATGCCTCCTGGATGACTTGCCCATTTTTATATGGTAGTATGCATCCTAGAGGTCTGTAGAGCACATCCAATCATCTTGTCCCACAAAGGGGAGTATTGACTGCAGTGTTGCCATCCAGAACTTTGTTTTCCTTACTGATTTGTTTAATCTGTTGAGATCCAGTATGGGTCTCCAGTCCCCTGTTTTCTTTGGAACATTAAAGACTCTTGAGTGAGTTCCGGATCCTCGTTGGTCTGCGGGGACTGTTTGTATGACTCTTTGTCTAGCAACATTTGAATTTCTTGACTTGCTTGTTCCCTTTGACTGGGTGGAATGGCTGGGATGTTCTTTATGTTTGGGATGGGGATGGAAAAGGATATAGAGTAGCCTCTGGATACAATGCTTTTTACCCATTTGTCTTTTGTTATTTCTGGCCAGGCTTCTGGGTACAAAGATAAGCAACCCCTGACTGCCTCCAGAGATGGACAGGCAGGCCTCCCTTCAGGAGTGCTAAAGGGGCCTACCACAGAATTAATCCCTGTCACCCTGATTTTGTGGACCCCCCTCTGCCATGTGGGTATCATCTCTCATTACCATTTCCCCTTCTGCCCCTGGGGGAAGAGTCACCATGTGTGTCCTGAAAAGCTCTCTTGGATTTTCGGAACCACATCTTTCCTCGCTTTTGACCTTTTGGGTAAGGCCTAGAAGGTAGAGAAAAATGAACTCCTGCAGTGGAGAGAGTTTTTCCTTCTTGCTTGCACCTGGTGAGTGTGTCCTTAACTTTTTGCCCGAAGAGGGACGAGCCATCGAAGGGAGCATTAACAAAGGTAGACTTAAAGAGCTCTGCAAAGTCACACAAGCACATCCAGGAATGTCTCCTCAGGGAAATTTCTGAACCTGCTGCCCTGCTCCCTCCATCTGCTGCATAGGAAATAAGCCTTGTGGAGGAGTTAACCACAGAGTTTAAGGTGGAGAGCTGAGAGGAAACCTTGTCTGAAACCCCTGCAACTACTGAACCTTGTAGAGTATTTCCTAGCTCTCTCAGGAGATCTGTTTTCAACCTAGTAAAATGAGTCAGATAATTCAGTGATCTAAGTGCAAATGTCACTGACGAAAACATGCACTTCCTATATCTATCCATCATATGACACTCCTTGTTCGGTGGATGGACAGACAAGGATGTCTCTGAAAGTTCCTTTTTTGTGGCTGCCGCCACCATCATAGCATCTACTGTGACACCCTTAGCAAGAAATTCCCTGTCTGCAGGAGCAGTAATAAACTTGTTTGGCCTCTGAGGAACAGGTTCCACTGAGTCTGGAGACTCCCACACCTTTCGACTAATTACTTGCATGAGCTCATCGAAGGGCGGAGACACTCAAATGGCAGAAGGGTGAGCCAAAAGCCTTCAGGTATACAGACTCATCCTCAGAACGGTTAATGGGCTTCAAGACACCTCTCTGCTTAAGGATTTCCAGGAAGTCTACGAAGGAGACATCCTCAGTGGGTGATGGTGGGGACCTTTCTGACTCGTCGAGACTGTATCAGAAGTGACGGACTCCTCTGAGGAGTCTAAATGCTTCCTCTTGTAAAGTCTCTTATGAGGGGCTTTTTCAGAAGGGTATTCTGGAGAGGTTTTGGAAGAGAAGGGTTCACCCTCTGGGGTATCTTGAGGCTTAGGCTATCCGCATGCCTGTGGATGGTGTGGTGCTAAGACAGATGCCGGTGCTTTTGGGAGAATAATGTCAGGACCTAAGAGTGGAGCTGTCTGTGGAGACAGTACACTCCTCATCACCTCGAAAACTCCCCCTTCTCTAATCCAACTACACTGCCGGCTCTGAAGAGCTGGAAGGTTTCCCTGGAGCCAAAAGGGTTGGCTCCAAGGCCAATGTAACAGCTGAGTTCACCCATGCCGAAGCTCCGAGAGGTAATGTCAGATCAGACAACTGTCCGATCTAACTGCCCTCCCTGGACCCCCGACCGGAGATTTTTGGCTCCTAGACTACTCGAGTTCAGAAGGAACCGAGGATGTCAGAGCTGATGTTGGGCCCAAGGAACCCAGTATAGGTCTTGGCACCAACGGTTCCACTACGATAGGTTCCAGCTCCGAAGTCCCAGGTCAGTTCATAGGAGGAATCAATTTCAAAGGGGAGATCCTGGTCAGATCTAAATCCCTCTGGGTTGGAACCAACAGCAGTTTGGCCAGCGCTGGTTTCCTGAGTCTGCGCACCACCTGATCCACATCACCATCAGGAAAGACTCCTGGAGGACTGAGAGGAGTGTGCAGGAGATCCAACCGGTTGTAGAAGAGGTGATATTAAAGTAGGGGAGACCAGTACCAATTCCGGGGACTGGCTCCGTATTTCAAATTCTATTAGCACTGATGATAAGCATTTTTTGGGCCCAACAATCTTCGAGTCCGAAGAAGTAACTTTGGTCAGTTTTTTTTTTGCTGGCTCTGAATGGCCAAAAGAAGGAGATTACCTTTTTCCATATTTGTCAGACTTGGATGAAGAAGACTTGGTCAATTTAGAAGTGCCCTGACCTTCTTCTAATGCTTTAGTGAAGTGGGATTTCAATAAGCCTCTTATTACAAGCTAGTTCTTCCTTTCAAGCAGCACTCTTGAACTAAAGGAGTGGCAAATAGAACAGGAATCTTAGAGATGCACACCTCTTAAACAGTAAACACAAATAGTGTGTCCATCTGTGATGGACATTATTTGGATTTTTTTTTTTTTTTTTTTTTTAAAATTATTCAACACACCTGTACCTCAAAGTGTTAAAAGGTTAAGCTTCCCTTGTTATGGTCTATTCTAGCAGTGGCTAGGAAAATAATAACCAGAAATTGGATTTCAGATACACCTCCTTCGTTCAATGAATTTAAAATGTTATGAATATAGTGTGCCATATGGAAATAAACACAATTAGGTCAAGAACAACTAGAAAAACATCTTATTACATTGTATGGGATAATTTACAAAATTTGTTAAAAAAATCCTAATTTCAATAGCATGGTATTTTAGTTTAATTAATTGATCTGATTGTAGTGGATGTCTTTGTAAATACTTTAGTTGTTTTGTTGAATGTTATAATCATATCTATTTTTAATTACTTGTATAAAATTGTTATGATATTTCTCTTGTATGTTAAAACAATAAACCTGTTTTGAAAAAAAAAGGAAAGGGAGGGAAGGCAAAGAGGAGACCAGAGAACCAATTGTGTACAAGAGCATCCCTTGGTGACTCCCCCTGAGGGGGGTTAGGGCAAAACAGCTGCTGCATTTGGCATTCATGGATGTTGCAAAAAGATCTCAGCAAGGCTGGCCCTATTTGCAGAAAATCACCTCTGCTACTTTTGGTTTCAGGGACCACTCATGAGGCATCAGAATTGCTCTGCTGAGTTTGTCTGCTCTCTTGCTGGATTTCCCCAGGATGTGCATTGCTATCAGAAAGTGTTGGGAGGAGGTTGCCCATTGCCATACTCTCAGGAACTCTCGACAATGTGGTAGGACCTGGTTCCTCCTTGGTTGTTTATATACCAAACAGCTGACATGTTGTCCATCTGTATTGCAATAGTCCCCATTGGAAGGGAGTCCTGAAGTGCCTGCAACACCAAAAGCACCACTCTCATCTGTAGGATATTGATGTGCAAATGGGCTCCATGATCCTGCCAAGTTCCTTGGCCTGTCCTTCCCAGATAATTCCCCCCCACCCTATCTGGGAAGTGTCCATGATCACTGTAGCTAAAGGTTGTGGAAGAACAAAAGGTCGATATAATGTAACATGAGTGGAGTGAAGCCACCAGCGAATGTCTTTCTTGCAGGTTTGCATTATCAGAATTTGGTGGGACATGGGTAGTTCCTGTAATGACCACTGAGTGAATAGCAGCCATTGCAGAATTCTCATGTGCAGGTGTGCCAATGAAAATAAGTTTATTGCTGCTGCTGTGGTTCCCAAGAGTCCCAGAACTGTTCTTGTCTATACTCTTTTCTTGGAACGAAGGTGTAAAACCTGATGCTGTAGGACTTGCACTCTTTCTGGGGGAAGTTTTGCCATGATATTTGTTGTATCTAGATCTGCTCCTATAAAAACGATACGCTGAGATGACAACAAGGCAGATTTTTTGTAATTTATCATGATTCCTAGGTGAGAGCAGAGCTGTAATGTGGTGTCTCTTGCTTTTATTAGTAGATGCTCAGTGGGGGAGGTTAGGAGCCAGTCTTCTAAATACAGAAACACTCATAATCCTAGACATATCAAGTGAGCCGTGATGGTTGCCATACACTTAGTGAGCACTCTAAGGCCTGTAGTGAGACCAAAAGGCAGAGCTCAAAACTGGTAGTGACTGGCTCCTAGGTGAAAGGGAAGAGTACTCCTGGATGACCTGCCCATTTTTATGTGGTAGTATGCATCCTAGAGGTCTGTAGAGCACATCCAATCATCTTGTCCCACAAAAGGGGAGTATTGACTGCAGTGTTGCCATCCAGAACTTTGTTTTCCTTACTGATTTGTTTAATCTGTTGAGATCCAGTATGGGTCTCCAGTCCCCTGTTTTCTTTGGAACATTAAAGACCCTTGAGTAAGTTCTGGATCTTCATTGGTCTGTGGGGACTGTTTGTATGACTCTTTGTCTAGCAACATTTGAATTTCTTGACTTGCTTGTTCCCTTTGACTGGGTGGAATGGCTGGGATGTTCTTTATGTTTGGGATGGGGATGGAAAAGGATATAGAGTAGCCTCTGGATACAATGGTTTTTACCCATTTGTCTTTTGTTATTTCTGGCCAGGCTTCTGGGTACAAAGATAAGCAACCCCCAACTGCCTCCGGAGATGGACAGGCAGGCCTCCCTTCAGGAGTGCTAAAGGGGCCTACCACAGAATGAATCCCTGTCACCCTGATTTTGTGGACCCCCCCTCTGCCATGTGGGTATCATCTCTCATTACCATTTCCCCTTCTGCCCCTGGGGGAAGAGTCACCATGTGTGTCCTGAAAAGCTCTCTGGGATTTTCGGAACCACATCTTTCCTCGCTTTTGACCTTTTGGGTAAGGCCTAGAAGGTAGAGAAAAATGAACTCCTGCAGTGGAGAGAGTTTTTCCTTCTTGCTTGCACCTGGTGAGTGTGTCCTTAACTTTTTGCCCAAAGAGGGACGAGCCATTGAAGGGAGCATTAACAAAGGTAGACTTAAAGAGCTCTGCAAAGTCACACAAGCGCATCCAGGAATGTCTCCTCAGGGAAATTTCTGAACCTGCTGCCCTGCTCCCTCCATCTGCTGCATAGGAAATAAGCCTTGTGGAGGAGTTAACCACAGAGTTTAAGGTGGAGAGCTGAGAGGAAACCTAGTCTGAAACCCCTGCAGCTATTGAACCTTGTAGAGTATCTCCTAGCACTTTCAGGAGATCTGTTTTCAACCTAGTAAAATGAGTCAGATAATTCAGTGATCTAAGTGCAAATGTCACTGACGAAAACATACACTTCCTATATCTATCCATCATATGACACTCCTTGTTCGGTGGATGGACAGACAAGGATGTCTCTGAAAGTTCCTTTTTTGTGGCTGCCGCCACCATCATAGCATCTACTGTGACACCCTTAGTAAGAAATTCCCTGTCTGCAGGAGCAGTAATAAACTTGTTTGGCCTCTGAGGAACAGGTTCCACTGAGTCTGGAGACTCCCACACCTTTCGACTAATTACTTGCATGAGCTCATCGAAGGGCGGAGACACTCAAATGGCAGAAGGGTGAGCCAAAAGCCTTCAGGTATACTGACTCATCCTCAGAAGGGTTAATGGGCTTCAAGACACCTCTCTGCTTAAGGATTTCCAGGAAGTCTATGAAGGAGACATCCTCAGTGGGTGACGGTGGGGACCTTTCTGACTCGTCGAGACTGTATCAGAAGTGACGGACTCCTCTGAGGAGTCTAAATACTTCCTTTTGTAAAGTCTCTTATGAGGGGCCTCTTCAGAAGGGTATTCTGGAGAGGTTTTGGAAGAGAAGGGTTCACCCTCTGGGATATCTTGAGGCTTAGGGTATCCGCATGCCTGTGGATGGTATGGCGCTGAGACAGATGCTGGTGCTTTTGGGAGAATAATGTCAGGACCTATGAGTGGAGCTGTCTGTGGAGACAGTACGCTCCTCATCACCTCAAAAACTCCCCCTTCTCTAATCCAACTACACTGCCGGCTCTGAAGAGCTGGAAGGTTTCCCTGGAGCCAAAAGGGTTGGCTCCAAGGCCAATGTAACAGCTGAGCTCACCCACGCCGAAGCTCCGAGAGGCAATGTCAGATCCGACAACTGTCCATCTGACTGCCCTCCCTGGACCCCGACCGGAGATTTTTGGCTCCTAGACTACTCGAGTTCAGAAGGAACCGAGGATGTCAGAGCTGATGTTGGGCCCAAGGAACCCAGTATAGGTCTTGGCACCAACGGTTCCACTACGATAGGTTCCAGGCATTCCAGCTCCGAAGTCCCAGGTCAGTTCGTAGGAGGAATCAATGTCAAAGGGGAGGTCCTAGTCAGATCTAAATCCCTCTGGGTTGGAACCAACAGCAGTTTGGCCAGCACTGGTTTCCTGAGTCTGCGCACCACCTGATCCACATCATCATCAGGAAAGACTCCTGGAGGACTGAGAGGAGTGTGCAGGAGATCCAACCTGTTGTAGAAGAGGTGATATTAAAGTAGGGGAGACCAGTACCAATTCCGGGGACTGGCTCCGTAATTCAAATTCTATTAGCACTGATGATAAGCATTTTTTGGGCCCAACAATCTTCGAGTCCGAAGAAGTAACTTTGGTCAGTTTTTTTGCTGGCTCTGAATGGCCAAAAGAAGGAGATGACCTTTTTCCATATTTGTCAGACTTGGATGAAGAAGACTTGGTCAATTTAGAAGTGCCCTGACCTTCTTCTAATGCTTTAGTGAAGTGGGATTTCAATAAGCCTCTTATTACAAGCTAGTTCTTCCTTTCAAGAAGCACTCTTGAACTAAAGGAGTGGCAAATAGAACAGGAATCTTAGAGATGCACACCTCTTAAACAGTAAACACAAATAGTGTGTCCATCTGTGATGGACATTATTTGGTTGCATTTCACACACTTCTTAAATTTAGAGGGTTTGCCTTCTTTACATTCCTTAGACATAATGAGTATATTAAAGTCAGTAACAATGACAACAAGGATAAGAAGGTATCAGTTCTTCCTTAACATATATAGACATGCACACACGTATATCTATGTTTATCAAACAATTATAAATATATATTATTATTTTTTTTAACACAAGCTCAGAAAGGGAGGGGGAAGGGAGAAAGATAGCCCTCTAACTTAACAGGCAACAGCAGCCCTCTAACTTAAAATGAGCTGCTGTTTTAGTTAGAAGGATGCAACAGGAACAACAATTTTACTTAATAACAGTCTCTAATTTAACACCAAAATTTAAGCTGGGATAGGGAGTAACACAGGCCTGATGAAGAAGAAACAATGGCCAGAAACAAAACAGAAGAGCAAAATCTCTTAAACTGAGAGAAAACTATTTAAACACTAATTACTAACTAAAACAGCCAAAAAACAGCAGCTCGAAAAAGTTATTCAACTTAGCCAGAGCCAAAATGGAAGCACCCGATCTATTTAGTGACAAATGAGATATGAGGAGCTTTCCTAGGGCATGATAGAATAGAGATACAGACATAAGCCAGTGGAAGACCTCAAGCTTTTGTAAACGTCTGAGTTGGAACTGAGGATCGGTTCCAAACCCACCAGTTAAGAATGAAGGCGAGATAGGACAACATCACATCCAGCTCTTTTGTTTGGAATGTAGACAGTTAGGAGTTGTTTGTTTTCAGAGTGGAAGGTTGTTGTAGGTATGTAGGGTTTTAGGACAGATTTGAGGGCTGGGCAGCTATCAGGTGTATATATCATTTTATGTGTTGAAGTCAGCTGTACTAGGCTTAGGTGTTGTGTGAGTTCAAGCCAATTTAGTTCTTTCAGAACTAGGCAGTAGTGGGAACGGTAGTGGTAACCTGTGGCAAATTTGGCAATTTTATGGTAGCAGGATTGGAACTTGTTTTTAAGAGAAGATTGTAAATTGGTGTATAAGGGGGCTGCATATAAAAGTGAGGGAAGCAAATACATGTTGGCGAGTGTTTTTCTGGTGGAGCTATCCAAGAAAGTCTGTTGTCTGCAGAGTGTTCCTAGTTTGATGTGTGTGTTTTTTAATGCTGTTGCAGATATGGTGTTAGAAAGTTAGTTTGTTATCTATGCTTACACCTAGAACCTTAGCTGTGAGAGCTGTTTCAATTTCTGCATTATCATGTGAGACTATTTTAAAGTCAGATGAGATTGGTTTTGTCGAGAAAAGCAAGTGTTTTTTTTTTTTAGGATTTAAAATTAGCTTGGTTCTTTCAGCCATGTCTCTATTGAGATGAAGGTGGTTTGGGTGAGATGCTGGAATTGTTGTACTTTACTGGAGGAAGAAATTATGGTAGTGTCATCTGCGTGTTGGATAATGGAGCCAAGGGGTGTTGAGGTGTGAAGGTTGATGGTGAAAACATTGAAGAGTAAGGGTCCAAGTATGGACACTTGTGGTACCAGAGTTATGGTGGTCTGTATTGGGATAATTTATTTTGCCATTTGATGCACTGTTGGTGGTTGGATAGGTAGCTTTCAACCACTGGAGGGATGGTGGGGTGCGGCCTATAATGGATAGCTGATGAAGAAATTTGTTGTGGAACACTGTGTCAAATGCCTTTGATAGGTCCAGTAGTAAGACAGAATTGATATTACCAGAGTCAGTGGACTTGGATGCAGTGTCCATGAAGGAGATTAGGGCAGTGATGGTTCTGTGTGATGGGGGAAAACCATATTGGGTAGGAGTAATTAGTTGTTTTGGATGAGGTGGTACAACAGTTGCTTATGTATGCATTTTTCTAGTAGTTTGGAAAGAGGAGAGAGGATGAAAATTGGTTGATAATTGGATTGTTCAATGGAATTGCCCCCTTTATGTAAAGGGGCGATAATAGACTTTTTCCAGGGGTTAGGGACAATGGACTCTGCTATAGAGTGATTTATAAGGATACTGACAGGATATACCATGGCTTCTGCAGCATGTTTTAAGTATTCGGGGGAGGTTGTCAGAGGAGAGGGAGCATGGTTTTACTTTTTGAAGTAGTTTTTCAATGAGAGAGGTAAGGACAGGTTTAAGACAAAAGGGGATAGAAGATGTAGTACTGGTTTGTTGGAAAGGTGAAGTTTTTTTTTTTTTTTTGTGCAAGAGTCTTGAGATCCAAAAACCTTCAAGGCATTGTTGTATTAAGGGCATTTTAATGAATCAAAGCACTTGGCAAAACTTAAAGTGAGACATCCAACTGGCTTGCCTAATTAGCTGTAGACAGGCAGTAACTACATTGGACAGTGAAAGAGATCAGGACTATACTATCCTTACATGAACTTCACCTGCACAGTGAGGACAATTAGAGGTCAATTCAAATATGATTTAAAAATACTTCGAAATAAACATGAACCCTTTCATTTGTAAATTAGCAAAACACTCTCTAGAAATTGCATTAACATTGTAGGGACTGACTAATGTGAAACCAGCCAAAGAGTGGTGAAAAATGATTATAAATCTGACACTGGAATATTAACCATTCACAAAGCAGTAAAGCATGACTGTAAACCTGATACCAGCACCCACAGAGTGGTGAAAGAAAATGTAAACCTGAGACTGGCTTCTTTCATCTTGAGCTTCTTCCAACACAGGTTTCATCTAAGTTGTACTGAGACTCACTTGCTTAGGATGGATCACAAGTATGCCAAGAATACTAGCCTAGTGTTAACAGAATATATAAGCCAACTTTACCTTGCGTTTGCGTTCTTGTATGATTATTAAACCCACTTTATGTTTCCCAAAGGAAGAAAATGATTTTAACTCTTTTGGCTGTGGATCATTAACAGTAGATATTAATGGAATAAATGATATGGAATGGCATGTAAGTCAGCATTCAACAAAAACATATATGTTGACATAAGTAAAATAATGTCATAGCACATATTAAAAATAACCTACAATCACAGGCAACCACTTGTATCAGCAGATGTGCCAAAATAGCTCTAGGTAATACTAAACAATGATAATGAATAAAAATATAAATGTACTGCCAGCACTGCAGGAACCCTCAGAAAACCTAGCACTCACACAATCTTCTACAAGAAATAGCCTGTCTCAACAGTGAGTAGCGCAGTATTACAAGCAAGAAAAAACAGACTGCTAGTAGTCCCAAGACATGACCCATAAATGGGGTATTTTGCTAGAAAAAAAAAGAGATTTTGTTTAACAAAAGGGAAGTGAACTTCCCTCTAGTGCTATCATTTTTAATCAAAAAGGAAGGGTAAAGAGAGAAGAAGCTTGGGGCTAGCAGAAAGGAAAGGAAAGAGTTAAGAAGGAAGGAGCAGAACATGAAAAAGAGGAGTAGGGTGATGTTTACAGTCCTGTTATGGCCATGGCTTAAGCTAAATTATACAATGTAGAGCATCTTAATGACAGACAGAAAAAATAAAACAATCAAGGAAATGCACATGTAATTACACTGGCTTTTTGTGATTAATTTCAGTACCTGAATGGTAACTACTCTACTGCTCGATCTTCGAAATTCTACTCTTCAGACAAATCCATATCCAAAATGGCAGATATATCATCTGAGTCCAGGTGGTAGTCTATTAATAACATCAGCACAGGGAAAATTTTAGAGATACAGTCCATTTGCTTTGCTCTGTGACATATGGTTTAGAAATGTATGTCAGTTGTGAAGACGTAAAGATTGCATCATTTTACAAGAAGTAATAAGGCTTTCCTACCCGTCAGGAGGATTCTAGAGATGATTACATTTTGGTATTCCACTGGTACTCAGATAGCTTTGCCAAATAAACTTTCACTGTGAACAAAGAGAAGCAGGTTGCGGTCATGTACCTGTTACATCTCTATGCCTCCAATAAAAATGGGGACCTACCTAGTCAGACTTTCCCAGTAAGCAAATGTTAATAAATAAATAAGAGTAAAAAGCTCCCTCCTGAAACTGATTCTCTGTATGTATGTATCTGTTTGCTTGTTTATGCTTTGATTATCATTCTGCTCTCTGAGTTAGGGTGTATTTTCATTGCAGCTAGGGGTAAAAAGCTCCATCTAGCTTGCTGATACTATGAAATAACAATAATATACTTTTACAAGTAACTACGCAAACTATGGATAGTAAATATAGAAGCAATAATTGCAAGTATAATAAATAACATAAAACAATTAATTACAGAGATACCATCACATTTGCAGTTTAAATATGTCTATTATGAACATAAACACATAACTATGTATATATATATATATATATATATATATATATATATATATATATATATATATATATAGATCAACCTTGGAAGCTCAAAGTTTTAAAACTTCGAAATTCATATCGTCTTGACCATAATATCGAAGTTTTGAAAGTTCAGAACTTCAATTAAAAAAAATAAAAACAATTTTTAGTTTTACATTTATGCCCCCCTTGCACCCCCACACCCCCTGCTAATTAAAAAGGCCAGCTCCAAGATGTCACTACAATGAAGAGAATGGTAAATATCCCACTCCATGCTGTACACTGATCTCCATTTAAACCATTTAAAGTTTCAAAATTTCAATGTTATGATCTCGACTATGAAGTTCAAAGTTTTGAAACTTCAAGCTTCCAAAGAAGACCCATATATACTATATCTATATCTATATCTATCTATTTATCTATCTATATATATTTATATCTATATAGCTCTATATATATATATATATATATATATATATATATATATATATATATATTTAAATGTATATAATCTGTCTTTATATTGTATATCTCTATCCTTATATAAGGTTTACCTATGAAAATGTGAAAAAAATATCTTTCAGCTCAGAATTCATTGCAAATTAAATGCCAAAAATGATGAGATGAAAAGCAAAAAATAATACAACCCCCCCACCCCAATTATACATGACAACTGTACAGTCACACCGCAACGAAGAAAAGGGGAAAACCCTGAAAACTACACTGTGGCTTCTCACAATACAATTCATTGAAAGAAAACTCACAGTGACATTAAAGTATTGTTGCGTGAAGCAATTGTGGTATTTTATAACCAGAGATTTTACTATCATCCTAAAACAAGTGTCCATACACAACGTCATATTGCTACAACTTACAAAAAGAAGGCATAATGTTACAGATAATGTGCTCAGTGTGTATTATTCCAAACCATCTGATACACATAATGTCCAGACCATCTGTGTTTATGGGTATAGCTCATATGCTGTGAAGTTCTGTATGTGTTGCAAAATGACAACACCAGAGGGAAAAGCAAATAAATGTAGAGGACTATGAAACTGGGGGGTATGAAGCAAGCAGAGGAAAACACTTAAGGAATTGTGCTGAAAATGTGTGCAAAATCAACAGAGGGCATGCAATTTTTTTTTGTAAGCTACAGCACTTTTTCATAAATAAAATCAAGGTGAACCATTAAAGGTGGTGCAGCACATGCACAAAAAATGTAAGTGCCACAAAGTAGCTCCAGATAGGTGTTTAATTGGTTTGTCTTAGCATTGTACTTGTGGGTCTCTTCTACTGTATTTTTACATCAAAAGGACTTGGTTTATTCAGCTTGTGGCAGGAAATGTTTGCCTGGTCTATCTCAGGTGGGAAATACACAAAATGACTCATAGTGTAGCCATTTTTTTGGCCAGGGGACTCATTATTTTGTTTTCTACTTTTTTTGTGCTTCTATAAATTTTACATTTTTGTGTGGGTTAACAGTGCCCTATACAGTAGCAAACACCTAGAAAGCAAATTTTCTTGTAGAGTTGTCCATCAAATTGCAACTGAATAGCAGCAATATGGTGCAAATACCTTGTGCATTAACAGGCTTAGAGCAGATAGTTGGTCCTTGAGTGGAATACCTACGGCCTTAGTAGAATCCAGTATTGTCTAAACATTAAAATTAGTAGAATTTAGTACTGTTAACCTTAATCTGCTGCAGTGGAGTACCCTTAGTAGTCTGCACAAACAAAGCACCCTTAATGGCCTTCTAACCCCAATACAACACCCACTTATAGTTCACAAATCAAAGGACTGGACACTATTGATATGCAATTTTCTAACTACTCTGTAGCCAGCTTTGTGGATATGGACATCTAGAGACAGTGTAGCAATTGTCTTATGTTTACTGGAAACCACTTAATCCTTAAAGGATCAGACAATATATGTGAGAGCTACACTTACAGAATGACACTGGAGGCTAAACTCTAGCATAAAATCATGGGTTCATAGGTTCATAGGTAGGTACTAGGCTATATGCCCAAAGTCATTTATAAGCCTAGCCAGAATGTGTTGGCTTTTGCCGCCCCCTTAAATTAGTTCCCTGTGCCTCTGTCCAGCACAGCCACTGAAGTGATCCCCGGGGTAAACTTTCTGTTTCCCATCCACTTGTCAAGGTTTCTCTTGAAGAGTGTTAGTGAGGAGCTCTGCCTAATGTAGATTGGAATCTTGTTCCAGAGCATGGGAAGTCTCTGGGGCAGGACTCTATCCCTCCAGCACGTCCTATTTATTGTTGTGGTGAGGTTTAGATCCCTAGAGCATGTATCTTGAGGGGATAAGCTTTTCTTTAGGTGGAGCATGTCCATCAGTTCTGGGTTGGACATGGCCTTGTATGTCAGGCAGAGATCACCTTTGAGTATGCGGTATGCAACCGAGTACAGCTGGAGTTTCTTCAGTCGAGCTGCATAGGGCATCTATTTGAGGTGAGTGATCCTCTTGGTGAGGTACTTCTGTGGTCTTTCCAGCTGTTGCAGGTGTCTTGTAAGATACATCCCAAATGGGGTGTTGTACTCTATGATGGGTCTGATGAGTGATGAGTAGAGGGGTATAATGACCTCTTTTGATCTGGATGCGAACCCTTTTGTGATAAGGTGGGCTATGTAGAAGGATTTTCCAACCACTTTGACAATGTGATTATCAAAGGAGAGATTACTATCTACTTGGGTCCCCAGATCCCTTATTACATCTTCCGTATTTAGTGGACTACCACCTATGTGGTAGTTTGTGGGTTCTTTGTTTTTTCCAAAGGGGATGACTATGCACTTTTTGGCATTTAACCTGAGGCCATGATTTTGACACCAGGTATCCATCTCAGTGAGACCCTTTTGGAAGATGTCTGTGTCAGCCGGAGAGTGAATTATAGCCCCTAGTTTGCAGTCGTCTGCGAATGTGGTCAGCCATAGTCCTACTGTGCTTGCCTGTACCTCTGAGAAGTATATGCTGAACAGGAGGGGTCCTAGGACTGAGCCCTGGGGAACACCACTTGTAACCGGTTTAGAGTCAGACCTAGCTCCTGCAACTCTTACCATGTGGGTTCTGTCCATGAGCCAGTTGGCAACCCATCTTGTGATGTAGGGGTTTATGTTCAGGCTGGTGAGCTTGTCTATAATACCAGAATGGGGAATGGTGTTGAAGGCCTTTGCGAGGTCTAGGTAGGCTATGTGTACCACCTTTCCCTCGTCTATAGCCTTGGTAACTGTCTCAAAGAAGTCCACCAGGTTTAGGAGGCATGATCTGCCCTTAACAAAGCCGAACTGGGTAGGATCCAGTGTTTAGAGGTTCCCAATGTCTCTGGTAATGAGTTCCATGATGATGCACTCCATAGCCTTGCAGACCAAGCTAGTCGGGCTAGTTCCCAGGGTCTGTTGTGGCTCCACCTTTGTGGAGCAGAATAACCATTGCTGTGTGCCACTCTATGGGTACATAACCTGTGGAGAGGCTGAGTCTGAACAGTGTGTTTAGGTGAGGAGTTAATTCGTCTTTGAGCTCATGTAGGACGCAGCCTGGGACACTGTCCAGTCCCATTGATGCTGTATTTTTTGCTTTGGAGAGGGCTGTTTTAACCTGAGTGTCTGTGATTTCAGGGGCTCTACATTCTTCTGGTATGGTTATGGGCCCTTTTGGGGGTGAGAGGGGGGTGCAGTTTGCGCTGAACCCGTCTGCCAGGATGTTGGCAATATGGGTCGGTTCAGTGTATTTTATACCATTCTGCACTAACTCCAAGCAGATCTAAGCATTGCCACTTAGATTCTTGACATAGCTAAAGAATGCCTTGTGGTTATCTTTGGAGTCTTTGGCAATTTTTCTTTCGAAACTCACCTTGGATGATTTCATGAGGGATTGTAGTTTCTTGCTGATACTGATCAGGGATGTCTTTCCTTCTTGGGATTTTACTGCTTTCTGTACTAGTTTCCTCTTTCTCTTGTAGAGCTTATTTATGGCAGGAGTCCACCAGACTGGTTTCCTTTTCTTGGAGGAGTGAGTCTTGGTTTTGCTTGGGATAGCATGATCCATGCATTCTTGTAGGTGCCCGTAGAATGCATTAGTAAAGGATTTTGCAGCTTGGACAACGTTATCCTTAAGCATGGGGGCTTTGAAACTTTCCACCTCAGTCTTAAGTAACGTGAAGTTTGCTTTTGTAAAGTTTTTCATGGTGGTTTCCTTGTCCAGGGGTGGGGGCAGAATGTGGATATCCAAAGTGATTTGTTTATGGTCAGATCTAACCAGCGAGGGGTTGACCTCTGGTGTGGAGCACCGGTCGCCCATGTTGGTGATGACCAAGTCCAATATGTTGTCACCTCTGGTGGGAGTGTTGACCAGTTGATCCAGGGAATTTGAGTTTATAAATTCTAGGAAATGTTGGGCAAGGGAGTTAGTACTGGAGTAGTTCTCCCAGTTAATGTTTGGGTAATTGAAATCACCCAATGTTAGGGTGTTTTGTAGGACCTTTATATTTCCCAGTGTTTCCAGAAATGCAGAATGGGGGTCCTGGGACATGGTGGGTGATCTGTAGCAAGCTACAATTTGAATTGCAGTTTTGCCCGTTGTTTATTGCACGTGGATGATCTCTGAAGCATCGTGCTGTGCCACTAACCTGGAGATGTCGGTATCCTTGATGAATATGGATATGCCCCCACCTTTTGTATTTCGGTCCGGGTTCTATGGCCGAAATGTATGGTATGAGTTGTAGCCTGGTAGTGCTGGGGTGCTTTCTGGAGCCTTAAACCAGGTTTCTGTTACTGCACATATATCGATTTTCTCCATACTGAGGAGTGTCTCGAGTGTGTGCATTTTGAGGTTTAGACTACTGGCATTGAGTAGCATTACCCTCAGCTTTTTGTTACTTGTGCTATTTATGGTGGTGGGTTTGTCTTTTGAGCCTTGCCTAAAAATGGCACTATGGGGGTGGCAAGAGCCTTGGCCAGTCCGACATTAGGTTGTTAAAACCACACACACACACACGCACACACACACACACACACACACACACACACACACACACACACACACACACACACACACACACACACACACACACGCACACACACAAAACATCCACCTCACATAGCACACAAACACACATAGACTAACATAAGTTGAGGCACCTAAAAGCAATCTTCCTAAATGACTAGGATCACCTAGACCACCTGCTGTCAAAGCTATGCCTCAGCAAGCCCATAGGTACTCAGAAAAAAAAATGCCCAACACCACATATATTGTCACTCTCAGTGGAACTCCAAATACCAAGTGACTAAGGCAAGCACACACACTTCCCAGGACTGTCATCATAGGGGACTCCATTGTAAGATATACTGATGCCCCTCTAAGCAGGCTGAACAAGGGAAGATAACTGTTAGTTGCTTATGTGAACCTAGGATCCACCAGTTCACGCATGTACTCAAGTCATTACGCCACAGTACCAGTATGATTCCATCATAGTCCATGTAGGAGTAAAGGACCTGAGCTTTACCGTCCTGGACTATATGAAGAGAGATGTTATGGAGCTTTCAGACTATGTGTTTCAGGCTGGTAAGACCCTAGCATTGAAAATCATATTATCATCCCCAAAGATGATGCTACAGTATGAGCCAAAATGATTGAGTTCAACAACTGGCTTCCTTTCTGGTGTCATTCTAAGGGGACCCAGTATTTGTCAGTTTAGGAGGACATGGTCAACAGACCATGCTGCTTTGCCAAGGATGGGCTGCACTTCCCCCCTATAGGCGTTTGAATACTGGCTAAGGCCTTGTCTTCCCCCATAGTGCATTTGTTAGACAATGTCAAATTGACAAACCTGCTGACATAGCAAAATCAGCAAAACAGAGCCACAAGGTGTTACTGTTCAGTGTTAGGTGCCTGAATAAAAAAATAGACTTCATCCAAGCCCTCCTCACACTTGAGAATATAGATATCTGTACAGTCACTGAGACATGGCTTAAAATGACAGAGAGTACCCCAGCAGTGCAAGACTTCAGTGCCGTCCACATTTCTAGACCAGTAGCTGCATAGACAAGGGCTAAAGGTGGAGGTGTCTCAATATACACCAGTAGCAAGTATACCTCTAGGGTGGCCAAACGCAATGATGTGCTGGAGTTCCTTCACATGCAGATCAGCATAGACAAAATCTTGTACTATATCTTAGCCAGCTATAGGTCATCCTCCATATTTCAAGAAGCTCACAATACATACTTGGACCTACTGAAGACACTTACCATTCAACCTAACACTGTACTCATGGGAGACTTTAGTTACCCCTCTATAGATTGGGAATCTTACATGGCCTCAAATCTATCAGCACAGAGATTTCTGGACTTTGTAAATATAAACACCCTTAACCAAAAAGTGAATATGCCCACTAGAGGCTTCAACATACTGGACCTCTTGCTCAGAAATATGGGAGAATGCCGCACACCACCAATGCCTCATCCTCCTTGGAAAGGTCCAATCATAATGTTGTCTCCTTTGAAATCAAAATCAACTTTGTAATCCCAGTAAAAACAGTAACAGTTAGGAACTATTCTAAGGCAAGTTACCTGTTATTAACTGAAGGTTTGTCAAAATTCAATGTCCATCCAAATTCTAAGAACACACCAGCCTATCCTGAATTGCTCTCAGAAACTCTGTACAACCATGTCAATAGCCGTATAGAGGCTGATGTACCTACCAGAAGTAGCCCCAGAAACAAACTGTCCTGATGGCATCCCAAATTAAACAGGATATAGAACAAAAGGGAACAAATTCTGGCAACAAACAAGAAGGGTAATTCCCATAAAGATAAAAATACTCAAAGTAAATAAGAAACTAATAGGGCTAATTAGGTTAAACAAAGCCAACTCTGCGGTTAAGACATCATCCCAGGTGAAAGATAACTATAAGGCCTTCTACATCAAAATCTTAATTACAGCACATAGCAATGTGCTGATCTGTGGTTAATAGTGCCACATTCACTGAGCCTAGTGTTACAGTAAACCTGTTAGCAGACAAATTCACTTCCAATTTTACCCCTTCCTCCCCCCTTTAAACAGGCTTTGTGCCATGTGAATGGAAGACTGAGATGGTCATCCCACTTCACAAGGGAGGATTCTTCAACAGATCCTGGAAACTAAGACCTATTAGTCAGACTAGTTTTATTTGCAATGTCATAGAAAGAATTATCATGGAAATTATGAAAAAGGACACAGGAGACTTCCAGATACTGGATCCATCCCAGTTTGGCTATGTCAAAGAAAGGTCATGCTTACTGAATCTGGTGGACTTCTTTGCAAAGGTCATTAAGGCAATGGATGAGGGGAAACTGTGCACACCACCCACCTAGATCTTGCTAGGACATTTGATACAATATCACACAGTGGCTTTTATCAACAAATTTATAGAACTAGATAAAAACCCCTTTATAACATACTTGATAGCTAGCTGCTTAACTAATGGGACCCGGTGGTTAGAATCAGAGAGGCCACCTCCACAAAGAGGCCGGTCACCAGTGGAATAAACCACAGCTATGTGCTAGCCCATTTTGCTTTGACATCTACTTCTTGGATGTCAAAGCCCATGTCAAAGGACTCTGGCTAACCAAGTTTGCAGATGACTGCAAACTGGGAATTGAATCTTCCCAAGACAAGAACACCCTTCAGGAAGGTCTAATACATTCAAAAGCTTGTTGCCAAAGCCCTGGCTTAAAACTCAGTACCAAGAAATGCATTATCGTACCCTTTAGGAAGTCTACCACCCAGAATTACTGTGTCATCAAAAAAACACCCTTAAAGGTTAATTCACTAGTCAGGGATCTGGGAACTCATGTAGACAGCAACCTCACTTTCGACCATGCTTCCAAGGTAGTAAGAAAATCCTTCTATGTAGTTCAACTTATAAGTAAGTACATGGAATCTAGGTTCAGAGAGCTCATCATACCACTGTACTCAGCCTTTATCAGGTGCATCATAGAGTATAATGCCCTCTTTACTATATACCTGACTAGACACATACAGCAACTAGAATGTCCAGAAAGGTTTCTTAGGAAAAGAACACAGGAAGTAAACACAGTGCCCTATGCTGATCGCCTCAAAGCCCCGTCTCTTTACTCGGCAGCATACAGACTTCTGAGACGTGATCTTTGCCTGACATACAAGGCATCCCCAGACCATGTTTTGATGAATCATTTGCACATTCACAAAACAAACATCATCAGAACTACTAAATTAAATGAGTTAAATTTTGCTTGTGGCATAAATAGGACATATTAGAGAGGCAGATGTGTTTCTCGGAGAATTCCCATTTTTTGGGAACATGTTCCCCATATATCTGAAGCAGAGCTCCTCCCTATCCCTACTTAAGCACAACTTGGACCAATACATGGGTAATCAGATATTCACCCTTGGCCTGGCTCCTATGTCTCTGATGAACAGAGGCAGTCAGTAAATCACCCCTTTTAAATCAAATATAATTCAAATTTGTGGGTCACATTTGAATTGCACTGCTAGGCTTTTAAGGACCCTAGTGGTTGTTAGCCTAGTATATAGCTTTGAACCAAATGGAAAATAAAAAAAGTGCAATCTATGTGCAGATTTTAGGGAACAGATGGAATATTATGGAAAACTTTTGTGGAGGAAATGATATTCATGGTTGGAAGTCACTTTGGAGAAACATGTAAAGAGAGAGAAACACAAAAACTGATGAGGAGGAGTGGACCACAGACAAGCAACACTGGAAGGAAGGTGCAGACCTGGTGAGAGAGAGAGACAGGTGTGCTGTCCAGCCATGATGACTCATGCAGTGAGATTGCTCCTGATCCACAAGTACCGCCAGCAGCAATCCTGGTACCCTCCATAATATCATTCAGGGAACAAATTCCAGGAAATATAGCCATGGTTTGTTGGAAAAGAGCTCTGTTGCAGGGGTTGAGGAAACTTATGCAAACTGGAGACAGTGCTCAAGCCATAGCTACTTAAATGACCTTCCAAAGTGTCAGATGATTGTGGTGGCATCCCATCATGGGTTAGAGAAGGTGGAAGAGAAGGACTCCATTACCTAGATCTTCTATGTATACCAGCAACATATCTAAAGGCATGCCTGTTCAGAACAAAGTATCAAATGTGAAAAGATGGTTATAATGGAAACACACTTTTCTAGTTCTCTGATTCATAAGCATCACGGCCACAGTAATCTACATGTGCAGCTGTGATACTGCACCAAAACAAAGTTAAAATAAGTGCCTGTTTGCATATCAGAAGCACAGCATGGTCACCATACTATGCAGAATAGTAGTGTCATTTATATTGGTGAACAGTACCCACCTCTACAGTGTGGATTAAGGTCCTTACCAACCAAATCGTGCTGTAACTCATCCCTGGGTACATAACAGGCACATCCAAAGATATGCTTTGAGTAACAGACAGTACAGTATCATTGGAAAAGCCTTACTATTCTTAACCACTTGAGAGTTATGATTCACAGACAGAAAAGAGCTGTCCTTTTGAATACAGAGGTATAATACACAGAATGATCTTGTGTGCAAGGTACAAACATAATGAACAGAACAGATGTGTTAATCAATTAATAACAATTAAAGTTATTATCCTAAAGCTGTATGACCTCTCAGGTATCACTTGCTTCATTGTTTGACCGAGCTGATTGAAACTGTGTCCTCTTAGAACTGCTGAGTCAGCAGTAAACATGTTTGTCCAAAAACGATCATTCACTTTTTCATATCAATGTCCGCTCAGGTATCCTTTTTTACGTAGGATGTTTATCACCTGCTGAAAAAAACTTGCCTTAATTCACCTTCATGTAAGACAACTTAAAGAGTATTTCCTGGTCTATCAGCTTGGCCCAAGGTAGCCTGCACCACATTGTGAATGGGCAATACTAATCAAAGAAATCACACTTACAAAGTACTGCCACAGCTTATTACTCATAAAGCAAATTCTAACAGAAATGTAAAATATATAAACCATCTGACAGGCAAGGATCAAAAATGTGATGTCTGAGGTCATTCTTTTAAAGAAAAAGGAAACCTGTTACAGAAGAGGGGTACTGGGACCCACATTTGAAGCTAAGTATGGGGTGATATTTGCTGGAGAACTTCTGGTGGCTGAGTCATCCACAGACCCTGCTTGCTTAGGTCTGAGCTATAGAATTCTGTTTACAGCTGTGATGTAGACTCACAGCTGGCAATGTGAATGGTCAGGAGAAGGTGCAATGCCAATGAAGAGGCACAGAGGTGTGAGCAGATTAGGACATTCTGAACATCAGCACTGAAAACAGGTTCTTTGTACACAGAATGTCATTTAACTGATGAGTAAGAAGCCAACACTTGGGAGATTGAAATGTACCAGACAGATGTAAGCTGGTCTTACCCCTGCATACAATACCATTTCTAAAACTAGGCTTCTCATTTAGGTGTGGTTTCACTCCTGCTCTGGGACTACCTTTTGAGAGAAGACACAAATAGGAATGCAGATGCGCACACAAGTCCCTGGCTGTTTGCAATACAGTTAGAGCCAGCAGATAAGAGGGTCACAGCAATGCTGCAGCAAGTTGCAATAAGGAAAATGTTTTTTGATTGTACACATGCATTTGACAACTAGTTGGAATGCTTGGCTTGCTTCGAAACAATGGATGCAGGGCTCATTATTATGCCATCTACTAACTTTTGCTTTTTCTGCTGGAAGAATCCAATGACTATGTAAAGAATAATACAGACATCAGAGGTTAAGTGAGTGGGAGCTTATCTGATGAGAATCTAAGGAGATAATCATTATTGCATTTATGTGTTTATAAAGGAGTATCCATAATGAGCACATTTCTACTCATTAGGTGACCTGATACCACAACACATTTGTCTAGTGGCTGATGATCACCTTTGAATTCATGTCATTAGACTGAGATCATACATTCTAAACCTTCAGACCAACAGAGATGCTAAGCTGTCATGTGACTGATCCTGTCTTATTAGTTAGGTCAGATAACCATGCCAGTGGCTGGAAAGAACTGCATATCCCAAACATACAATGATGGGGTCTGGGAAATGGCCAGCTGATGTTGCTGACTGGGATGAATTCATATCCTGTCTCAGAAGGATGGAGCTTCTTCTGCATGCAATGGACAGTTAGAGATGTAGACTCTGAAAGGCTCTGATCAAAGTATCAATAGATGAGACAAAGATTAGAAGTTGTGCCAAAATATGTTTGGTATTTTGCATGACAGTAACCCTAGGGCTTGTTCGTGAACACCAACTGTGAGGAAAGCCATCAAGTTAAAGAAAGAGGCTTCTGTATAATGCTTCCAGGAAAGAACAGGGTCACCAGATTTGACCTATAGGTACCGACAATTCAGGCAGACATCAAATGCAGCAAAAGCTGAAGTGAATATCCAGTGATGACAGGAATTTCATAAGGGACAGAAAAGCAATTTTTGGATAACCCCAGAAGTTATGAAAATAATTTGGTATTGTAGGGAGTAGAGATGGAGGCAGAGGCATTACATAGCACAGATGTAGAAAGTGAAGATCTTCTGAACCTAATATAGCTACTTTCCTTTGTAGAGGGAATGGAAAAAGCAAGCTGTGGGATGAGCTCTTTTTTCAGTACATGAGAACACTGTGGACAATATTTTTTTCCTGGTAGTCTAAATTCCTCCCATGTCCAGAAATACATTCTAGTTGACAAGCTACACTCTACACGTATGCTGTATATACCCCTCCCCTTGTTGCATGGACCATGCCTGAAAATGTTACAACAAGGGCCAGCTCACTTACACAGTTAAGGAACACAAATAAAGCCTACATGGAGTGATTTTCCATGTAGGCAGAGTGACTTGGAGCTTGTCCGTTTTGTGCTTGTTGGGTTTACGAAGTAAGAAGCTGTGTGATCCAGTAAACAGACCAGAGGGGCATGCACGTTCATGCAAACATGGAAGTTTCTGTAGCATGCAAATCACCTCATAAGCAGGTGAACTGCATGCAGATGAGGATGCTGGAGTGATTCAGCAAGCAGATAAGCAGTCCTGCAGACCCCTTGTTGGTGTTTGAAGTGTACATGGAAAAATTCAGTGTACAAGAAAACAAAAATTGAATAATGGCTGTAAACGCCGATGTAGAAGGTTAGAAATTGCATAGCAGGCACAGATATGTGCAAAACTATGCCCTGTCTGTCAAAAAAGTAATCCAAAATAATTTAACAGTGTGCAAATATGCCATTATCCAAAAAAAAAATCAAAAATTTAAAAGTTTAAAAATGAAAAATAAAAAATATGTGACAATAACATATTATTGGGACCTGCATGGAGTATGTACAATGGTAGATTTCTGTGGTTGCTAAGGAGGCAGACCCTGGAATAGTGTAGTATCCAGGTTGTGTGCACGGATCTGTAATAGCAAAAATGGGTTACTGTGTCCGCAGATAAAATCCATGTAGCTCCAGAACCATGTTGGTGTCCACAGGAGAGCTAGCTGACATCAAAAAGGTGTGTGTCACTATATGTTTAAGCAGATTGAAGCTGAGCAGCGTCCGTTTGCACAGAGCAGGGATGTCGGGAGGCATACTGACTGTACGCATTTCAGTACAGTGTTTGCGTGGAGGGGGTAGCATAAGGCAGGCACTAGGATCTAAGAGAAAAAGCTAAAGTTGTGTCTTCTCCTTTAAGGAGGGTCATGTGTGCGTCGTATGCACGCTAACACGGATGTAAGCATATTTTTTCACTCGCGCGAGCAATTTAAAATAGTCGCTTCATTGAGACAGAAGGTAAGTACGTAAAATGAATGGTTTTTGTGTGTGTGTGTGTGTGTGTGTGTGTGTGTGTGTGTGTGTGTGTGTGTGTGTGTGTGCGCGTGCATAGACTTATGTTATTTATTCTACAGGTTCCGTTCCTTTGTGTGTGTGTGTGTGTGTGTGTGTGTGTGTGTGTGTGTGTGTGTGTGTGTGTGTGTGTGTGTGTGTGTATGCATGTGTGCGCGCACACATGTGTGTGTGTGTCTGAGAGAGAGGTGCTTACAAATCCCTTGGACGACAACCTTTTTTTCTGATGAAGTGGCTTCTTTTGTGCTTAAGAAGTAATTTACACAAATAGGACAGCACTTTCTTTTCATCAATATTTTACTGTAGTTGTTCCATATAACATGAATTTCCTCTCTGTTGTATTCCATTCTAGTCTATTATTTTCATTCAGGTTTGTTTTTAAAATCTCAGTGGTTTATAATATGTAAACTGAGAACAAAAGTCACTTTTACATGACCAAGTCTGCATGAAAAAGTAGCCATATAGATCACGCATGACTTGTAAAAACTAAATGAATGAGTTAATGAATATAAAATGTGGTATACGCATAGCAAAAATGCGAAGAAGTAGCCATGGAAAACATACAGGAAGTATGCTGATGAAGTAGATATAGACATAGAAACAACATGATTAGTAAACGTGACTACACGCACATGCTGGGCAGAAACATGTTATCATGAGCACAGTTATTTTGCCTGTTGCCTTTAGTGGATGACCGTAGGTGCTGCATACAAGGTCAGTAATCTGAATAATATGTCACAGTATGTAGTATGTTATATTTAACAATGAAAATATGTGGTAGAAGTTAAAGGAGATGGAGGGATTATGATGCATATTAATAAAGCTGGGGGATTGAAAATTAAAATACTTGTGCACCGGCAAAGTGTACCTCAGGTTAAGAAATACTGATTTCCTAGGTTGTATATCTTGAGCTTGCATTTAAAGGTTACAAGTGCATTATACTTCACTCATAGAAGTCCTGGGAAATTCTAGTGTTTGATGATGGCTGCAGCAAATGACCATAGTATGACAACTTTTTTTAACCTCACAACTATAAGGAGAAAAAAGGACAGGTAAGAGGGCTGGTCCTAGAGGTACAGAAAATGTTCATTATTTTAACAGTGAAACATTTGCAAAGAATAGCAAGACTGTTGTCAAAGAAGAGGCAAATGAGATGGTCATCAATCATGCATTGCTTCGGGTGATTATAGTATTTACACAAAGCTGCTGATCTTGTGTTATGCTTGCTGTGAAAGTGCGAATATCTATACCTTAGCTGAGTTAGACATTACTATAGATGAAGAAGGCATGGATATGGTTTATGCTATTTTTCAATAGGAGGTACACACTAAAAGCAACTAAAATGAGTGTAGAAACAGTATGAAAAGGCATACTGAATGTCTTAACTAAAATGCAGTATTCATTGTATATGCAATGCTGTAAGCATTCATATTGTACTCAAAACTTCACCAGTCATTAATATAAACACTATATTCTACATTTTAATAACTACTAACACTGATATTTTATTTGTTACAACCAATGAGAACGTTCATCCAATTAACTTGTTAATGATTTCCCAAGTTTCATGGTGGCATATATTCAAATTTCCCATTGTTTTAAAAGCACAGTAAACTATCTTTGTCTACACAGGCATTAATTTTAACCTCTGTTTTAAACAATCAGAAAACAGCATAATACAGTATCCTGTTTTGCATAAACATTAATTTTCAGCCTCTGTTTTAAGCAAAACAGGACATTTATTGTAAAAACTATATGTTAAATATGCTCCAAAGTATTCTGCCTAGCTGATTTCATGTATAAAAAGCAATGCACCACATCATCCTCTATCTGATTTATGTAAGCGCCTGTAATACCATCTATTTAAACCTCTGGTCAGTTCATATATAGGTTCATAAGTTCACAGGAGGTTACTGCTAATGGCCATAGGGCCTTTACAAGCCTAGACACAAACTGACCAGCACTCAAACGCTGGTTCAAAATGAAGAAATACTTTATTTTATCAGCCCAGTTCAAAAAAGACCTGAACTGGGCTGATGAAATAAAGTATTTCTTCAGTTTGAACCACCATTTGAGTGCAGTTTTTTGGAGTTTGTCTTGCTGTTTTGTGGGCCGCTGCACTTACCGTATGAGTGGAAGACTTGCTTTGGCTTTACAAGCCTAACCATATGAAAACCCCAAGTGCCCTAGTTGACCATAATTAGATGATCGTTGTTTGCAGAGTGACACGATAATCAGCAGTGAGTACCCCTGCCCATGAAGGCCATAAGTCCCACCCCAGGGAAATTTGTGTTTTTTATCCAATTGTCAAGGTTGCCCATAAACAGGGTCATTGAGGTGCACTGCTTCACATGAAGAGGGAGCTTATTCCAGAGGAGTGGCAATCTCTGGGAGACATATTTGTCTCTTGCCCAAAGTCTATTAATGTCATAGGCTAGGTTGAGATCTCTGGAGTGAGTGACTCTTGTTCCATTTGATTTCCAGATGTGCAGCATTTCCACTAGGGCAGGGTTAGAAACTGCTCTGTAGGCCAGGCACAGGTCACCTCTCAGCAGCCTGTATGATACAGAGTACAGTGACAGGGCTTTCAGTCTTTCCATATAGGTCATGTCTTGGAGGCCCTGAATTCTCTTGGTTAGAAACCTCTGTGGTTTCTCCAGCTGCTGCAGGTGTATGGTGAGGTACATACAGAAGGGAGCATTACACTCAATCAGTGGTCTGATAAGGGCTGAGTACAGTGGAGTAATGACCTCTCTGGTCTTGGATGTGATGTCCTTATTTATGAGATGAGCTGTGTAGAAGGCTTTCCTTATTACTGTGGATGCAGGTGATGAAAGTTAGATTGCTATCAACCTGCATTCTCAAGTCACGCACCACTGTGTTTGAGCTTAGAGAGGTGCTGTCTATATCATAACTAACAGGGGCTATTTCTCTGTCAAAAGGGATAATGAGGCATTTTTTTGCATTTAGTTTCAGTCCATGGCCTTGGCACTAATTGTTTCTCTGTGTCAGTCCCTTTTGTAATTTGTTGATGTCACTGGGGGACTCTATCATTGTGTCCAATTTGCAGGTGTCTGCAAACTTAGTAAACTACAGGCCATCAACATTTGACTGGACTTCAGAAAAATAAATTCCAAGCAGTAGAGGGCCCAGTAAAGATCTTTGTAATGCACCACTGGTAACTGGTCTACTGGTGGAGGTTGATTCCCCAAAATTGAGTGTGCATTCTGTAAAAGAGCCAGTTTGCTACCTATCTAGTGACAAATGGGTTGATACCCAGCTGGGAGAGTTTCTCAATGATTCCTGAGTGAGGAATTGTGTCAAACACCTTGGCCAAATCAAGAAAGGCAGTGCGTACTGCTTTACCCTCATCCAGGGCTTTGGTGACTTTCTCAAAAAAGTTCACCAGGTTTAATAAGCAAGATCTACCCCTGTCAAAACCAAACTGGGTTGGGTCAATAGTCTGAAGGTTGCCTGTGCCCTGGTTGATAAGATCCATGGCGATTCTTTCCATGGCCTTGCAGATAAGTCTGGTTGGGCTAATGGGTCTATAGTTCCTGCAGTCAGTTGATGGACCCCCTTTGTGCAAAGGGATTACTGTTGCTGCAGCACAAAACCAGTTCTCAGGCTGTGGTTAAAGAGACAGCTAAGTGGTTCTACTAGACCTTGTTTTAGACTGTTTAGTATGCAGCCTCAGATGTTATCTGGTCTCATATAGACCATATCTTTGTCCTTAGAGACCTCTTGAATGACCTGTCCTTTGGAGATACATGGTAGAAAACAGGTGTCAGAAATGCTATGGGGTATAGCTGGTGGGGGCAAAGGGGTGAAACTGTCACCAAATCTGTCAGCCAGCAGGTTGACAATTTTTTCAGGTTTAGTGTGAGTGCTGCCATCCACTATAAGTTCTGCACACAGATGGGTATTCCCTTTAAGGTTTCAGACGTAACTAAAGAATGCCTTATGATTATCTTTAGTTAGGGATGCCAGTCTAGTCTTGTAACTCTCTTTAGAGAATATTACAAGGTTTCTGATTTACTTTTTTAGGCTGTGTAGGGTAGTATTCCTTTGCTGACTATGTTCCTTCTTGTTCTTAGAAATCAGTTTCTTTCTTTTGTTATATAACTTATTTATACTTGCAGTCCACCAGGGTGGCTTGTTTTTGTGAGAGCACCCGATTTTAGTCCTGTCAAGTACTGCTGAGTCAATACATTTGCTTAAGTGGCTATATAGGGCAATTGTGTACTTCTCCACATAGGAATTGTTGTTGCCTGTGTTAGCAGGGGCTTTGAAACCATTTACACCATTGTTTAGGAGATGATAGTTTGTTTTGGAAAAAAAAAAGTTTTTTTTGATCCTTTGGGAGTGTTAGGTCTGATCTTTACTTCAAATGAGATAGAATTATGGTCTGACTTAACTAGGGAGGGCAGCACACTGGGGGTAGTGCAGTAACCCCCCCATGGTGGTAAGTAATAGGTCTAGGACATTTTAGCCCCTTTTCGGGGTGCAGACTAACTGGTCCAGTGCATTTGAGTTAAAAAAGTGCAAGAACCTCAGTGCAGTCATGTTTGTGTTCATGTAAGCCACTCATTCAATGGAAGGGTAGTTGAAGTCTTCCGTGACCAAGTTGTTTGGCTGTATACTGAGTGATTTAAGCAAGTCCAGGTAGGTAGTGTGTTTATCCTGGTTCATGGTGGGGACTTGCAGCTAGCTATGATGTGGTATGGTGTTTTGCCTGTAGTTATTTGGACCTGGTGTAGCTCAAGAGAGTCATACTGTTTCACCAGTCACGAGGTGTATTTGGATTTAATGAAAATGGATGCACCTTCATCTTTAGTTCTTTCGTGCTTGTTTTTGAGTTGGAATGGGTGGAAGGCATTTATTTCTGCATGGCCAGGGTACTCTCTATGACTTTGAACCAAGTCTCAGTCACTGTACAGATTTCTGCATCTTCCAAGGTGAGGAATGCTTTCAGGGAGTGCAGCTTACTGTTTCTAACATTAAAAAGCATGACCTTGAGTTTGTCTCTAGAGTTTTGTTCTTTTGACATAGCCTAAAAAAGGCTCTATGGGGGAGGCAAGCATCTTCACCAATATCCTAAAGCTTTGAGGAGACAGGTGATTGCCATTTCTAGTGAAGCATCGAGGCCTGTCGACTATGTCATCCCAGGCTGACAGATACTGGATCCAATTGGAGTGACACCAGAAGCTAAGCCAATTGTAAAAAATCAATCATTTTTTGTCTGTACTGTGGCATCATCCTAGGTGAAGTTAGAATGCTGCTTAGTGCTAGGGCCATACCTGTCTAGCGCACATAATCTGTGAGCTCTATCATGTCTGTCTTCGTATAGTCCAGAGAGGTATGTCTCAAATCATTCACTCCAATATGTACTATGACAAAGTCATAGCAGTAATTGCAGCTGAGTGATTTGAGTGCGTGCATGATTTAGCAGATCTTGGCACCCAACAGGCAGCTGACTATGACCTTCTCCTTGTCCAGCCCAGTGAGAGGGGCATCTGTGTGTCTCACTATTGAGTCACCTATGACTAGGAAATTTGGTTTTGAAGTGTTTTGCCTTAGGGCCTTGATTGCTGAGATACTGTTATATGTGTTAGTATGTGTACTGGTGTGTACCAGTATGTGAGGCTTGTCTGCGTTTGGAAGGTCTCTGGTCTTTTGGCAAGCTTTTACTGAGTATCACCGCTTATGTGTGGTTTATGTGTCTTGACTTTATCTTGTGTAAGAGGAAAGGTATGTGAACTGACAGCCTTTTTGATGCGTTGTTTATTGTTATGTGAGAGGACTGATTCAAGTTTCATGGTATAGTGACATCCCTTGCATACTGTATTTGTTTGCTTTAGGAACAGGTGGTTGTCAGTACACAAGAGGCAGTTGCTACATTACCTCAGGATACCCATGTCAATCAGGCTGGCTGTAGAAATGTTAGGAACTGATTGTCCATAGCAGCAGGTAATTCCTGGTTTGTGGGAGGGTAAAAGATCAGCTATTGCTCTGGGATTAGCAAGAGGACTTAACACTATATAGGATTAGTGAAGAAAGTAGGACGATGCTTGACAGTGCTTAGCTGAGCTGTCTGCAGTGCAGCGGTGTGCAACCGAGTTGCCCAAAGAGCAGCAAGGAATCCTGAGAGGCTTTCACTGAGTGCTGTTCAGGGAAAAAATGTGATTCTAGGTGTTTGCATCTATACAAGGCTCCACTAACCCCCAATGCACTGTGTGCAGCTATGAGCAAACACGGTGCTTAAATACAAATGAATTTGAACAGTTCTAATACAATCTACCAATAGAAAAGCCCCTCACAAAGCCTTTATTTCAGCAATCTCCAACTCATATGGGTTCTGAGCTACATACTTCTGTCACAAGGGTACAAGGGGGCCTCTTAAGGTAAGATGGCTGGTTTTAGTGATTAAGTGATACCAAACAGTCTAGATTCAGCAAGGCTGATTCTAGCCTGTGCTATTTAAGGCAGATGCAGCAAAATATACAAGTGCAGAATGAATGAGTCACAGCAGCAAAAACAGTATAAAAAAAGCAATAGTTCAGTGAAATACAGCACACAAGTGCAAAAAACAGGTTCCCTATTATATGATCGAAGACGCATTCTTTCGAATGCGTCTTGATCGAACTTGAAAGCACGAAATGGCAAAATACCAAAACGGCATATCAGCAAATTCTTTCCCTGGGAAAGAAATACCTTGGCCGCCTTCGTTATTTTGCCATTTTCGTCATTGTAATGCGATCTCAGAGTTGGTATATTTAAGTAGAGGGCTTACATCGGGGGGTGTGGGGGCGAAGCCCCCCCCCACTTTATGTAATATTTTAAAGTTTTTTTTTTTTCTTTTTTGGAACAGCAATTTTTTTCCCTGATAAAGAAATCTCTGTTCTAAGTGTTCAGGATTGTAAGCTTTCGCTTACATGGGGTCGATAAATCAGCGTTTGCTTTTTTAAGCATTCACTGATTTAATATAGACCCAAAACAGGCTTAAATTCTACTTATTTGTTGAAGATTTCAGTGGATGTCAGGGATTCTCTTAAATGTACTTCAGATCTCTGGCTAAGAATGCCAAACTCTGAGCAGCTCCGGCAAACTGAGAGCAAATCCATGCAAATACAGTGCTTAAATAGAAACAAATTTAAACAGTTCTAACACAATCTACCAATAGAAAAGCAACTCACAGAGCCTTTATTCCAGCAATCTCCAACTCAGATGCAAAATGCATAATTTGTAATGCAAACAATATACAACTAATGCAAAAAGTATACAACTCACTGGACATCCCTGTCTTACACCACTCTTCATAGGATCATAGGAAGTTACTAGGCTATTGGCCCTGAGAGCCTTATAAGCCTAGCCAAGAGTTTAGCCCATGTTTAAACAAGTCCATCAGGGACACAGGTGGAATCCCAGCTACACTCCTGAGTGTGTCCTCCTTTGTATAAGATGCCTAGTAACTTGTTGTTGGATTGTCAGCCATTCCTTATTGCAATATTACCAGCTTACCATTTTTAATGTAACAGACAATTTATTCTTCAAAGGCAGCAGGCACTGAATTTGTAGATGAAACATTGAAATGTAAAGTTGTTTGCTAGTAGCAACCTCTTTTCTTAGTTACAGATCTCTTTAAGGTAGAAATGTCTGGATGACTTTTACTTCTGAAAAGATTGTGGTTTTTGAGTAATATTGGTGGATTATAATGATAGAAGTTTGAGTGGCATTTCTTGGTCAAAATTTTGTGAAATGGGTAGCTTTATCATTATTTTATACATTTTGTTTCATTGCTTTCTAGAAGAATGTCCATAACTACAAATTTAAAACACCATTCTAAAAAATTGTGATGTATTATATAAGGAATGTAATTTATCATGAGGGTGAATCAAAGAACACATACATGTGTGCATGGCCCTATAAATGTGTGCAAGGAGCCTATAGTTTGAAAACAGCTCAAAGGTAAACTTAATCCTCCACTGTCAGATGCATTTTCTTTTAATGTGGGTTTTCATGCCATGTCAATGAATGTGAGTTTCAAGGGCAGAGAAGTTTACTGCTCATGCTGAGTCTGTTTTCATTGTGAGAATGTATTTAGCAAATGACTATCAGTGCTTGTGCTATTTTATTTCAATATCTGTAATAATTGTAGAAGTAAATAAGAAAATGGGTTCCCTGTGTCTTTATTTAAAATATCTATGATAATTCTTTCCATGGGTTTACGTACAAGACCAGTCAGACTTATGGTCTGTGGTTATCCAAGTCAGTAGAAGGCCAGACCTTGTGCTAAGGATTAACTACTGCAGTCCTCCATTCACTAAGTATGAAGCCAATTAGTAGGCTAATGTTGATCAGTGATTTTAGAGTGCTTGATACCTCATGTTTCATGCTATCCAAGAAGTATCCCAAGATATTATCAGGGCCTATTGAGGTAGCATTCTTTGACTTGGAGAGTGCATTGAAGACTTGCTTGGTAGTGATAGCCAGAGGATTTATGGTCGAGGGTGTCTTCTGAAAGGTATTGAGGGGAAGAAGGGGTGAAACTGGAATTAGATTTATCAGCCAGCAGGTTTGCTATATCCTCTGATTCCTTTTAAGTGGCTCCATTTACAATTTGTTCAGCACGCTGTTATGTTACCTTTGAGGTTGTGAACAAAGCTGATGAAGGCCTTGTCATTATCTTTTGTCTTTGAGGATATTTCTGCCGCAAATCTGGCTTTGGTGGGCTTGATAAGATTTCTGAGTTGCTTATTTAGTTTGAAGAGTTTCATACACTTCTGGGTATTGTAGTTCCTAGTATTGGCCATGGTTTTCCTCCTTTTGTTATACAAGTTGATACTGGGATTCCACCAGGGTGGCTTGTTATCTATGTTGGTTCTCTGCTTATTCCTTGTGGGTACAGCTACCTCAGTGCAGCTGTTTGCATGATGGTATAGGGTTTCTGTAAACAATTTGCATAGTGGTAGCAGAGTTCACGTTGTTTTGGGGGATGGAAATTTTAGCATGGTATAAGTCATTAATACAAGGTTTGCTTTGGAATAATTCCTAAATTTTTGAGGGTTAGATGGCATCCATTTCTGATAAGTGTTTGGACAGGTACATACTAAAAGGTGCATTATACTCACTCAGTGATTGGCCTAATGAATGCCAAGTAGAGGGGAACAATTGTATGCCTGGATCTGGATGATATACCTTTAGGTAGAAGCTGTACAATGAAAAAGGATTTCCTTACAATAGTGAGTATGTTGGGCCCATTCAAGTCCCACCTTCATGAAAGTCTGTTGCATTCTTTCATTCATCCAGCACAAAACCTGTTTTGAGATTAGTACTGAATAGCCTTTATAGGGGGTTCAACATATCAGGTTTCAGACTAACCAGTAGGCAGTCTACTATGTTAGCCAGTCGCAATAGACATTATGTTCTTGGCCTTGGGTACTAACTTCAGAAATTGAGAGATTTGAGGGGGGGTTTAGATGCAGGTATTTTATGTGAGAATACTGGAAGATTGGTGGGATGAAGTTCAATCTGAATTAGCTGGTCAATGAATTGGATATATCGTCTTGTCCAAGTATGTGATATAATTTATCAGCTCACTGTAGTGCCAGTCATTGTTTGAGATTTCTAGCACAGTTAAAAAATACTTTGTGGTTATCTTTCACCTGGGTTTATATTTTTACCTCATATCAGGCTTTGGTTGATTTAATCACAGTCCTGAGTTCATTGTTTTAGTTTAGCGAGAGTGTTTTTAGCTTTCTGAGAGTTACATTTATTTTTTCATGCAGTTAGTATTTTTTCTTTTATTATACTGCCCATAGGGCTTTATTTTTGAATTTGATGTTGTGTTTATTTCTGAGAGTGGAAGATATGTCAATGGAACTATTTAAATATGCATAGAGCTTGGCAGTAAATTATTCTGTACAGTGGAAGTTTGAAACAGGCTTAGTAGAGGGACCCCATTCCCAACTAATGCCCTGTACCCAGCATAGTCAGAAACCAGCACTATCAGATATGTGCACATGAGATCACTTACACTAGCTTACAAGGGGGTTGAGAACTGTGTGGTCATTTTCTTTGACATTTTCCACAATCAAACCTGAGTGTCTTCATTTGTTCTTTCAGCATGTAACAGCATAGGGCTATACATAAAGTGACTGCTTTCATTTTGTGGGAGGGTTGAGAGGCAGCCTGCATTTGCATATATGCTTTTTGTCTTTTCAAACTGTTGCCTTCTCAGCATATTGGGTGGTATCGTGTCAGCTTTGACCATTAAACTTTAGGCAAAACTTATTTTTTCCTTGAATTTCTTTTCTTTTCTTTCCAATAATTTTGTTCAGACTATCACTGGATCATAAGACTAAAAAAACTCCAAACAAGCACCTAGAGCATGTGACAGTAAACAGTCCCACCGGTTCTGGCGCCTAGGGTAATTTTCTTGCTTTAACCAATTTCCTTTTAGCAAAGGCTTGAGAGTCACAGAATGTAAGCAAGGTGGTAAGGATGTAAATTTCAACTGCTTTACTTTTTGCTTGATTGACTCTCATGGGTACACATCTTCATTAATTGTCAGGGGCAGTATGACTTAGCCCAGCTACAATGTATTTGCTGTTGAGAATGTAAGGTTTACCATTCCAAAAAGGCTTAGTGTAACTGTAGGCCATAGGAGTGATCATGCATTGCCAGGTGACCCATGCTGGTAAAAGGGAGATAGTTGTGGCTCATAACTTGGGTGTTACCTAGGGAGAGCACTGTATGTTGTACCTACAGACCACAACACACCACATGTGATGCCTAGACCCTGACAGTCCTTTAGTCAGCAGTATCACTGGAGGTGTAATGAGCCACTACAGGGGTTAGGGGCTGCAAGGGGAAGAAGAGTAATCTTGGTGGGGGGGGGTAAACTGATCTGTCCTAGAGTAAATGGAAATGTATTTTGTTTTTTGACTTAGGGAAGATGTACCTTTGGAATGAAAATGTTCATGCATCGTGTAATTACTACCCTGGCATATACTTCCAAGTGATCTGTTCAGAAATCAGCAATATAAAGGGGGGTGGCTTGGCCAGCAGTGTTAATGTGGGTGTGTCTTGTTGAGGGGGCAGCAGTCTGGGAGTTGTGAGTGCAAATTTGAAAATCCTGGCTACACCCCTGGCACAGAGCACCACTCAGCTAAGCAAGTGAGTGTGTCCAGTGCTGCTAAGCTTTGCTTAGCAGTACTTGACACACTCCCTTGCTTAGCTGAGAGGTGTCCTGCTAAGCTAGGGGGTGTGTCCAGTGCTTTTAAGCTTTGTATAGCATTGGGGCACTTCTTTTAGCTGGTTTGAGCATGTTTGCCTGCTGCGCTGCTATGCTTAGCATGGAAGGCAATTAAAAAAAATGAAATAGCCTGTGAAAGCCAATCATGTATAAATTACTGATAATCCCTGTTCCACTTACACTTTGTCATTCAAACCCCTCAATGATGCACCTGGCTGGTGCAATGCATCATAGTTAACCAATCATACAGGCTACATCTGTTGCAGACCACTATAAATTATGTATACACCCTACAATCTGACCTTTCTCCATACTCTGCACCATTGGAGTACAGACTTGGGAATTTTAACTGACAGAATGCTACAGGCTGCTGCTGCTCTGCTACATCTGTATGTGCTAGATGCTAAGGTCAGTGCTGATGCTGCTGCTGACAATAGGCCTAGACTGAGAAGGAGAAGAGTGTTCAGGCCCAGGGTAACCTTCCAGGAGCTACATGCGCTGGAGATTGCAGAGCAATACAGGGTGGACAGGGACATAATACAAGAACTCATTGAGCTCTGCTGCCCTCAACTCAGACCCAGAGCCAACAGAGAGGAACCCATCCCAGTGGAAACAAAGGCATGTGTAGCCCTTAGAATACTAGCTACATGTACTTTTCAAGCACCAACTGGTGAAATGATGAGGTTCTCATAGGCATCAGCATCTATGGTACTCCACCTGTTCCTGGTTGCCATGCAAACACATACCAGTGAATACATTTATTTACCCCACACCCCTGTGGAGAGGGCCAGCAGTATGCATCTCTTCTACCATGTAGCACACTACCCTGAGTTACTGGGTGTCATAGATTGCACTCATGCACATATCAAGCACTGCCCAGTGAGGAGGATAGAGTCTATGCCAACCATACTGGGTATCACTCCATCAACTGCCAGGTCATGTGCAATGCCCAGGACATTATCATGAAAGAGTGTGCTAGCAGCCCTGCCAGTTATCACGACTTCCATATCTGGCATGCATCACAGTTGTAACAGATGTTTGCCAGGGGGGACATCCCATCCGGCCATCTAGTGGGGGATGTTGGCTATGAACTAAAACCATGGATGATGACACCCATCAGAAATGAGCACACACCTACTGAAGAACACCATATTGAGGCACATGCACAAACTAGGAATATCATAGAGCATGTGTCTGGACTGCTGAAGTCATGGTTCCGGTGCTTCGATATATCTGATGGAGCCCTGCAGTACTCTCCAGCCAACTATGTGCAGATGTTCACAGTATGTGACATGCTACACAATATGGTCCTGCGAAAACAACTGTGGCAGGATCATCACAGGGAAGGGACACACAGCTCCCCCCACCAGTGCCAAAGTCCCCACAGCCACACCTACAGGGGGACTGGAAGGAGGGACCCCCTGAGGCTGTCTCTGTAGGCAGACGTAGGCATGCCCATTATGCTTTGGTGTTGGCAAAGAGGTAATGCATAGCACATGCACCAACAACCTAAGGTCCTAGGGACTTACACATTACTCTGACTCACACACATAGTAAATAGGATGCCAACGACACCATGCAACCTGCACCTTACCATGTATTGGCTGTGTACTGCATGCACAGACAGAGTCAGCCCTGCAACACAGGTATCTCAACTGCTGCATTCACAAGTTAAGTCACTCTCCTTTACAACAAATGTACGGGGTACTAGACTATGGCACCATATATATGGACCTGCTGCAAGTATGCAAGGGAATGCAATGGTCTACTGGGCTACTTGCAGAGAACTAACAGCTATGTGTGACAACAGGGATTCTGCCCGATACTGACTGCCCCATAATATGCATTAGGCCACAAGGGAGAAAAACCCACTGCAGTATGCAAGGAAAATGCCAAACAGCTGGGTCAAAGGACAGACGTACGACTGTCAGTGCTAGAGTCCCCTACCTCCAACATCATCAGTGTTCCCATAAAACTGCAGTAACAGTATATTTACATGGATATATTGACAGAACACACAATCCCAGGGCTGCCCAAACAACCTGGCTACATGTTGTATTTTCCACAATATGTAGGGATCAAAGTGTATGCCTGTCTGCTGTTGATAGTGTGAGGAATTAAATCTCACTTTCTGGTGGTTGGTGTGGTTCAGTAGGCTAACTACATTAGCATGGTTGATGGTGTTCATGGTTCAAAGTCATCTGCACCTACAACTTTTGCATGTGAGGTACTCCTAAGGTAGGAGTCCCACAGACTGTCAATATGCCCCAATCTGTGACTGCAGGAAAGCTGGACAAAGCCAGAGACAATGAAGGGACAGAGGGCCAAACCTACAGACATTATACATGCTCCGAGTAACCTAGAAGGTGGCTAGTATAACAGCAGGTTGCAACAGGTATGAGTAGCAGCAGGATGTAAAGGCCATCACTTAACTGTGTCAGTACTTACAACAATTCAGTGGGCACCATTTAGTAGTATATTACTGGAAAACACAACTGAATGAGGAACAGAGCAGACATATGGAGCGGAATGCTGGACATCCTGCTAAAACATGTAGAGTGAGAGGTGTGAAGACTGTCACTCTGTGTGTGGTGTTACATCATGTACCCCAGTCACATCATACTCACAACCACTTAGAGCAGGATATCTGTATAAAGCCATAAAAAAGTAGTGGGGCAAAAAGCCCAAATATATGGAGAAATATTAATTTCTGGACAGACTAATGAAGAAAGTTCAGAGAATAACAGGTTGTGCAGTAGCATGGGTCTCTTGGTGTGTACAGAGTCATAATTCAAATGTCTGTCATCATTTCCTAATGTCAATCTATAATGATTTGGTACTGATGTACCAGAAAATCACAATGCTATGCAAAATGTGCCATACATATGATGCAAAACTCTGTACAGTCTATTACAATCTGTACAGTCAATATATATGAGTTATATATTATGTTCAGCACACAGCCGGGGAACCCTTGGACAAAATATCATGGAGGTGCTGGACTATTGAATCAGGTGCAGTAGCCAATTGGCTGCAGCACACAAAATCCTGACCTGGAGAACAGGTAGGTCAGGCTTGGAGTCACCTTGTAAGTACTAACAGTCACAATGGGCATGCTCCTACACTTAGTTAACCTGAGCCCATGTCTGATGCCTCATCTACCTATAGAACTTATATGTGAAAATATGTCTGTGCATACAGACAGCAAGGTATATGTATCTGTCTCTCCCTATCCCCCTCACACATGATTACCCTATCTATCAGTATGTGACACACACACACACATATATAAATATTAATATATATATATATATATATATATATATATATATATATATATATATATATATATATATATATATATAGATATAGAGAGATATATATATATATATATGTATATACAAATATATATATATATATATATATATATATATATATATATATATATTTATATATACATGTGTATATGTGTGTGGGGATGTACAAATGTGCACACCTACATCTGCACCTACACACACAACAGTTGTCTGATGGTAACAGACCAAGGCCACATAACGACATAATCCACTCAACCACAGAACCCTGTCCCTGTGGAATGTCACCCTGTAGACAGGCAATGGTGAGCAGGGGGTGTAAAGTGCAATGGCTTCAATGCAGAACTTGGACAAGCCATATTGTCACTGGCCATTTGTCCACCAGCAAACTGCAACTGGCCAGAAATGTTGATACTTATAACTGTACACACATAGCAGGGGTATTAACAAGTACACCACTGCTAGGACGGTAGGTACAATAACACCATAAAGCAAGGTAATTCTGCAGGCCACACATGCTGTGTAATACAAGGCCACTTTGCATAGCCCACAAGTACTGCATGCACATCAAATATAATCGGTGGCATGTGCAATAAGTGCTGCAAGCTACAGTGTGTAATAGTAGGTAGGTAGGGGTTGGAATCTCACATCAGCCACTTGGTGTGTGTGTGCAGATGTTACCCTTATAGCAGTACAGACATGCCCATCTAGCCCATGTCTGTGCAATGGCCAATCATTTTATGACCATCTAACTAGTGTCCTCCTCAACACTGGCCTCCCTGTCAACACCTACTGATGTCATCCATTTTAACAGCACTGGCTGAAAATCTCAATACAGATAAGCTCTGAGGTGCATGCAAAAATACTTAGGGCTATAGTGTATTCTAATAGATAGATAGGGGTTCTCATCTCTTACCAGGAAACTGTGTTTGTGTGTGTGTGTGTGTGTGTGTGTGTGTGTGTGTGTGTGTGTGTGTGTGTGTGTATGTGTGTGTGTGTGTGTGTGTGTGTGTGTGCATGTAAATATATCCCCTTGCAGCAGTGCGCACATGCCTTTCTCACCTGTCTGTGTGTGTGTGTGACTATATCCCTTTGCAATAGTGTACACATGCCTGTCTCACCTATCTGTGTGCAATGGTTATACATTTTTAAGGCCCTGTGACTATCTGCCAACCTCTCTCTTGAGCTCCTTTACAAGGCCTGCTGATGTCATCCACCTTAACAGCACTGGCTGATAATCTTAAAACAGGTAAGCTTTGTGGTGCATGCACTAAGTACTTACTGCTGTAGTGGGTACTAATAGATAATTAGATGTTCTAGTCTCCTAACAGGCAGCTATGTGTGTGTAAAAATATATTCTCTTGCAGCAATGTGCACGTGCCTATCTCTGTACAATGTTTATACATTTTAAAGCCCTGTGACTACCTGCCAGCCTCCCCTTTGGCCTCCTTTACAAGGCCTTCTGATGTCATCCACCGTAACAGCATTGGCCAACAATCTCAAAACAGGTAAGCTCCATGGTGCATGCAATAAGTCCTTACTGCTATAGTGTATACCAATAGATAAGTAGGGGTTCTAATCTTAATAAAGGCAAGTCTGTGTGTGTGACTGTACAAATATATTCCCGTGCAGCAGTACGCATATGGCCATATGGGTGTGCAATTGTCATGCATTTTACAGCCCTGTCAGTAGCTGCAAGCCTTAAATAGCCCACATCTACCTAGGCATAAATGATATCCACTACCACCACCTATATTTGTATGTACAGAACATCCATGTGACACATATCAAGGGTAGCAGGCCTTGTCACAGGGTATGTATGCATGGTTACGCTGACTGCCCCCATTGTCCCTGACACACTGTTCTACAGATATTCCCCTAGGTAACCATTCACACATACAGCTGTACCTTTATAATGTCCTATGTCTGCTGTGCTGCCATGCCATCCTGTGCCACTGTATTGCCGTGAAGTCTCCATAACCTAGCCACTCATGACCCCTAGAACAGAAACATACACAGTTCTGTGAGACACCTGTCATTCTGCAACAGTGCCGCCACTCTAACATCAAGCAACAAAGGTGCACAAAGTTTGATGTGTACTCATGACATTTGCCAGCATACAGCACCTGCCATGGCATAATACTATTGCACTACAAAAGTACATGTAATGTAGTATAGTCACCCTGTGCATCTGACAAATATTTGCATGTCCCTGCATTGACAGTATGAATATCAGGGATGCAACACATGTATCATCACATGTACACTGTGTGGTTCAGGGATGCCAGAGGCCTAGGCTGCGCCAAACTGTTGACAGCATGTGTGTGAGTCAGGAAGGGGTGCTGGATAGTTGGGACATGGAGAGATGCTGTGTGTGTTTGTTGGTGTCCTGCATGTGACAGTGATGTATGAGTGTGTGTGTGTGTACACAGTCAAGCCTAGTGCTAGCCCTACACATGTGTATGTTGGACAGCTGTGGACCATACATGGCAGAGTGGACAGTTCACCGTCTCCAGCCATGAACATGGGAACTGGCCTCTGCCAGGAGTGGCACTGGCACTACCATGTCCAGGGTCAGATATGGTGATAGTAGCTGATGGTGACTGGTGTTTGCTAGGCCCCTGTCCCCCATGGGACCACCCAGGATCATGTGCCCATGGTCTGCCATGTCATGGTGTGGACAGCACACTCCCTTCTGTACTGCTGGAGGTACTGCCACTGTGGGAGCGTGAATGCGCATGGCCACGTGGACTCTCAGCAGATGGTGTTGCTGACCTACATCCACATGTCCAATGCCTGACTCCACTCAGATGTTCCAGCACAGACAATGTGCAGTCAAGAACTGACAATGTCTCACCCCACCATCTGTCCACTACATCAGTGAAACAAACCATGGCATCACCAATGTGGTGGAGGGATTCATGGATGCCAGACTGTGCTGCATCCATAATCCTGAGCGTCCATCTGGTGTTGCATTCGGAATGCGCCTGTGTCTCAATGATGGACCAAAACATGCATCAAGTGACCCATGATATGCCACCTGTGACAGGTGGTGGATGGGCAGCATTCCTTCTTTGAGCACCCCTGTCGATCTGCCTGCGTGGGACCTCACCAGCTCTCTAGCTATGGCCATTGTCTACACTCACTGATGCCATAGTTGCCACACTCTCCTGTTCAATGTCATCACACTCTGTCCGATATCTGTGGCCTCAAGGGACTCAGTATGTGTGGATATACTAATTGTGTGTGGGGACAATGGGGGAATGAAGTGGGATGTCCACCCATGGGTGAGATTCAGCCCCCAGCAACACCATCTGTGCCTCAGTATGAACACCATCATCATCAGAGTCCGATGAGACACTGACATCAGGTTGTGAGGTGGATACAGTCCAACCCTCACATTCACCTGTGAGGAGGAAGACATATGTAAATTACTACCTGCATTACCATGTATAGTAATCCACACATATACATACAGGTGAGTTGCAGCAAATGCATTACACATACCACATTTTATTTCTGATCCCATGCACAACACACAAACAGACTACAACATACACAGACAAGACAGACCTTTTATAATATGCAGTGCAGTTAAATCTGGTTAATTTTGCCAGTACTATACACCTGTGATTTAAGGACTATGTCAGTGAATCTGATAGACTACACCTAAAACACAGTGCACCCATCTTGTGCATACTATGGCAGTTATAGTATCACAGCCTCGGGTATGTACCATCTCCATATTGTGTGTGAACAGGCATCTGTGAGTGATTGCCTCCTGTATAACAGACTGCACAGACCTTCTCAACAATAAGTGCAAATGTGTTACTGCTCCTGCAAATACACAACTCTGATTACCCAGTCACTGCACTTCAGTTAACCCCTCCAAAATTGAACATACAAATATTGTACTCTGGCTAAGCATAACAGTTGTGCCTAGGGCAAAATGGCAGCCCTTAACATTCTTAGGGTATATATGATCTGTAAGACAACAGTATCACACTTACTATGCACAGGGCCTTGGACTTCTACCACACCTGACATACCTATGGAAATGTGAGGGAGAGGTATTGTCAGCAATACCAAATGTGGCATTGTTACAGGGTAATATGTGTGCATATCAACATGTACAGTAGCTAATGTGATGCTGCCTACATTGCTGACATTCTGAGAATGTGTGCACAACTGTGTGTGAAAACCACACACCCCCAATACCTGTAGACCTGACAACCATGTACTAGTATGCAGAGGCTGCCACAATGATTGATACAGTATTACAGTGATGAAAGCAGGAAGCCTACCTGGACACTTCTCTGATGTGGATGCTGTGGCACCCACCTCCACGATGTATGGGGTAATGCTTGATTGGGAACCACTGGTTGATCACAAGCTTGTCAGGAATTCCTCTGTGGCCAAGGGTAGTTCTTCTGCTGCAGGCAATCCACTGGTTGCAGCACAGTCCCTGACCACACTGGCAGCCCTTTGCCATGCAGCATTGACCATATCTGTTGACCAGTGTTGGACCTGCTCATAGGTTCTGTCCTATAGCCCTATTTAATTGACTGCTTTGACAAGGTCAACTCACAGTGCTGCACACTGTTCACAATGCTGGTGACTCCTGGACAGCAGAATGTTCTTATGTAGCCTGAGTCTATCCAGGATAACATTGTTTTCAGCATCTGAAAATGGTGGATGCCTCCTTCAATACATCCTTCCTGAAAGAGAACAAGAGGGTAACACATCACAGGACCAGATACATGGATATCCACTATGTACAGACCCCGCACAACCAAAATGGCCTGTACTATCCACTGCTACCTTCCACGTCATACCCCTTAGATTATCAGCACACTATGTATGTGGCTATCACCAACATAGTAGCAATACTGGTATCTCCCTTTGTGCTATGGCAGTGTGCTGTATGTCTCCACACCCATCAATGCCATCCATTGTGGTGTGTGTCCTATGGGCAAAGTCCCACTACCATGTCATATAGCCACTGTCAGACAAATAAGTGTGTGTTATTAAAAGTATATGGGAACAGTCCAGCAACACCAGTGTGTCACAATGACAGACAGCAATGCAAACCCGCTGTAGTATATCTTCCCTGTAGGCATCATACCTGCCCAGTACACAGATGTTTGCAGAATGTGAATGTATGCCTGATATATGTGGTCCTGTTGGCACAAACATGTGGATGTCTGGCAAATGGTTGGCAACTCACTGATGGTTGTTGTCAGAATATATAGAATCTGACTGTCACACACCAGAACTCTCAGAAAAAAACTTATGCTACAGTAATATCTGTTACTCTAGTCATACTCTTACTTTCTATGAACAATATGTATGCTCCCTCACTGATGCTGGGCCTGTGTTCCCCCACTAATAATGGCTATGACCTGAATTCCTGCTGTAGGGGTTTGCCAGGTATGTTAGCCATAAATGTCAAGCATTGAGATACGAATGCCATCAAAACAGTGACCTAGCCAGAGTACATTAGGGACAGTCAGGGACACCTTTACAATGTCTGAACTATTCCTGTGTGACATTCACAACTGAGAGGACATGAATGCCAGTACATCATGTGATATGACAGCTGTGACCCCCCTTGCATACTGACAATATGTCTAACTCACAGTCCAGTAGTTTTTGTACAGGAGCCGACCATTGTAGGAGGTAGTGGAAGGACCAGAGCTGTGATTTCATTCACAGCAGGCACAATTTAGAGGCATGCCTGTAGCTGTTGGATAGCAGATTATCACCAACATGCCATTCCTAGAGATGTATTAAAGGCCTACTATTGTAATCCCTATTCCCCATAACTGCATCTTCCCATCTGCATCCCATTATATGGGGACTTGTACAACATACCTGGTAGAGTGACATAATTCTTATGTGAACAAATCCTCAAGAAAAAGCTTGCTAAATCATAATCTGTCTTGGTTAAGCAAATTACAGACCTGTTTCCCATAAGCAGTTGCTTGACTTTTGTAGGTCATGCTCATTAACAGGTAATTGCCTGCGCACCAGTCCATGGCTCAGAGTTGTTAATTGCATGCAACACAGCTGGGTTGCACTTTCATTAGCCAATGACATGCCAACACAGTGCAAAATTTAAGGCTTTCAGGTAGTACTTGGACCCTTTCTTAGTCTTTGAGATGGATATTAGTGAGGTGTGGAGACTACAGCATCACAGAGGGTAGGTATAGATACTGTCCACTGTTGAGATTTATGAGGTATGTTGATAGTTTTACATGCTATGTTTGGCCATTGTCAGATGACATTGTGATTATTTGGCAGTTTAGTGTTAAACATTGTGGGTTGAGGTCAGTAAGGGGAAAGAGACATGCGAGTTTCAGACACCATACCCATCAGAATATGTATGCTGCTGCAGTAGTTGCTAGTCTATCAGCTCATTATGCTGGTAGGGGCAAACTGTGAAACATCTCCCTGTCGCTCGACCCCTCCCCCCACTACTTAATGTATGGGTGTTGTCTGGAACCCTTGTTCTCATGTGTGGTGAGGTATGGTAGGTATGTAGCAAGTAGCTTAACATATAGCTGCATATGTTGCAAGTTTCAGCTGCTACGGCAGCCTAGGACACATAGGGGGAAGTGTGAACATTTTGAAGGACAGCAAGCTATATGTGTCACTGATGGAGGAGTGTCAGCTCTGTCATTACAGCAGAGCCAGAGTGAGGATACCCATAAAAGTCCAGTCGAGGCATGTGCTTAAGGTGCATCTGTTATGTAACAGTACCAATCAGAGAGTAGTAGGTGATATATAATTATGCTATATGAATATGTGCAGTGTGTCCCTACCTACAGGCCTTTGACTTGCAAACATGGGTAGCAGTTAATTCAGTAGCAGCAATTTATTTTGGTTAAAATTGTATGACTCAGTTATTATTTACTGTATTCACAAGAATGTAGTTGAAGTGCAACACACTGGATTCGAACCCAGGATTGTGGGAGGAAAAATGTACTGTATACAAGGCATTTAACAGACTGACCTACTCAGTCAGTGCTGCAGCAGGTGTATTTGCAAGATATATGTGCATGCATACAGTCTGTGACAATGGATTTATATTAGCATGTGTTTTCAGATGGGTATGAAGTGTAACACTCAAATGTCTGTCATGATGTTCTAACCTCGGTCATTAATGACTTGCCAGTACTTTACCAGAAACATATATTTTTGTGAAAACCATGCCAAAACAAGGGATCAATACTGTGGACATTCTACAACAGTCTGTATTATTTATTTATTTGCATTTGTTTACCTGGAAATTCCAACTGGACACAGGTCATTTTTCAGTGGAGGCCTGGGGAGAAAAGCTCCACAGAACAATAAATGAGCAGCAGAGTACATGAAGAACAATTGAATATACATACAATAGCAAATAAGACATACTGCAGCAAACATTAGCTATACATACAATATAAAACACAGTAATAAACAGATATGCCAATATCTAGCTAGAGGCTAGGAATAAAGATATGATGTTTATACGGATAGTATTAAGCTCAAACAGATACTGTTCTAAACTCATATACCTAAATCTTATATACAAATATTGCAGTAAACTCAAGCAGATTTTAAAGCAGAAGCTCCACACAAAGGTGGAACAAGCTACAAGGGCTAATGGGATGGAAGGGGAAGATAGAGGAGTAAGAGAGGAGACTGAGGGAGTAGTGTTCATGGCAATGAGAGGAAGCTAGGTGTAAGTCAGTTGGATATGTATTTGGAGTTGAGATGAAGTGAGGTAATTAAGCACATTATAACAGGTCTGAGAGATTGAGTGAGGAGGTAAGGGGAAGGTAAAGAGTGAGTTGACAGATATACCTGGTATTCCAGGCCTCACGTACATCCATTACTATTTATTTGGCTGGTGTACTGGTGTAGTGTCTGCATCACAGTCGCAAGTACACTCCCATTTTTCCCATTATATGTACTTGCAGTGTGTCAGCAGCAACCAGTATATGTTGCTGGAAACACCTGTTTTAATTCAGAGCTGAGTGGCCTAGTGGGCTAATCCACTGTGCTGTAGTTGGCCTGGGTTTGAGATGTGCCAGGGGTAATTATTTTTCAGATGTGTCTAACACTGTAAGAAACACATAAGATGATTAAGACACTTTTAAGCAATTTTAAGCAGGTTTGCTCAGGTTTGCTTGGCTTGCAACTTAGCTCCATGCAAACCCGCACTAAAAATAAAAAAAAGAATAGAAAAAGGGGGTGATAGAAAAGTGGTGAAAGGGAGGCAAGCAGGGAGAAAAGCATACTGAATGGCAGGTAGGGTTGTGCAGGAAGCATGTGGGAAAGGATGGTAGCTTTCCTTTTCTTGTACAGCAACAGCTGTGCAGGTTTTACAGAATTTGAAATTTGGAGCCTCACACACAGAGAGAGGGTGAGGGCAGCAAAAAATGTGTTTGTTAATTAATTTAATAATTAGTTGAATCCAGTGGACATGTTTGCAAAATGGAGAGCTATGTATGGGGCTATATTTTTTTTGTGGGACAGATGCCTTTTTTTTTATTTTACATTTGTTGACAGGATTAGTCCAACTGAGCTTAGTAGCCCTTTTTCAGAGGAGGCCCGGGGAGAAAAGCTTCAGCTAATTACACATCATAAATTAACATAGGTAATTAGCAAAATAAGAGAGAATCGGAAAAAGAAAAACAAACAAATGAAATGTTAGGGAAGGGATATAGGTACGTGTGGGGAGGTAAGCTGGGTAGGAGAGGTTGTATTTGCAGACAGACAAGACAGACAAGACAGACTACATAGGAGGTGTGTGACACATGAGGGGAGTAAACAACTTGTATGGGGAGGGTGTTGTGGAATCAGAAGTGCATGTGCATCCAGGTGGCAGCAGCATGACTGAGATCCCCACCCACGGGCAGCCAACACTGTTCTTTCACTGTCCTGAAGGTGGCTGCATTGCAGGCTGGGTGCCAGGGCCCTCAGGCTCCACCAGGATGTTGGAGTCTGCCCTCAATCAATAGGCATTGTTCATAACTCCCGTGCACAATCTTGCACACCATGGCCAGTAGTTGATCCTGGATGACAACCCCCTCCACCCTCACTTCCAGGAGGCAATGAGCCCCATCCCCTGAGGCAGTTCCACCTGAAAGTGGTGCAGGGTCAGTGGAACGGGCACCACTGGCTTGGGTCCCAGACGAGATAGTATCCAGTTCCATGGCCATCTGAGGTCTACCCAGATGAGCTGTGGGTATGAAGGAAGACATTAAACATAGGTGAGCTATGAACAAAACCATTATTAGTAATAACGGCATGTGAGAACATTGTACATAACCCCCATTACAGATTTAAATGCATATTATGTGAAACACAATAATAAATAACAGAACAGTCAGTATATTAACAGCATGCCAGTAACAGTTACAACATAAGGCCAACAGAATGATTTTAACAGTGTGTGACATCTGAAGAAACAAGTATGTACACATACTATGAGCTAGCTCACCCTTTATGTGTATCCCTGTGGAGAGAATGATATCTGTTATTACACATTGTATTTCTTTTATTTTATTATAGTTTGTTATTATTGAACCTGTTTCCTTTATTGCTTGGATAAGTAGCACATTCATGTGAATGATTTTAACAGTGTGTGACATCTGAACAAATAATTATTTCACATAGTATGGGCTACCTCACCCATTTTCCAGTAGTCCCTGGGGAGAGAATATTTGTCATCATAACATATGCAATTCAGTAGTAGTTATTAGTACATGAAACTGGATTTGAACCCTGGTCTGTGTCTAGCAAAATGTGCTTCATACACAGCATTTAACAAACTGAGCTACTGAGTCACTGCAGATATCTGAGTGACTGATTTTGTCCTAGAGCTAACCTGGAAACAAAATATGACATGATACTAATACTGCAGTGTTATAGTACAGTGCAGTGACAGTTGGACACAGCTGCAGGAAATGTAATCATGGCAGAGAGACTAGGTAACCTATACATTACTTACTAAATTGCAGGTGTACACAATATATTGCTACTGGGTTGAAATATCAGCTCTCATTCCACAGGTATTACACAACAGCTCATTACAGATGCCTTCATGCATTTACTGGTATACTTTTGAGTGTTTATTAACTAACAGTTAATATAAAGCATGTGTTGCAATACAGCTTTAATTCCACAGTTATTGTGATAGAAACTTTATTTCATTTACTTAATCAAGGCTAATGCTTTACTCTTTCCTGCTTATTGCAGTACATTTGGCAGTAGCCACTTATTTCAGTCCAGGTCTATGACCACATTCATTACAATACAATCAAAACTGTTTATATACCTAATGGTAGTTAATACTTTACTCATTTTGCTTATATGACTATAAATTGGAAAATACATCCATACTCACCACACTCACTTTGCATCCTGGCCAGGCACCCTGCATGCACCTCAACATTGCTAGCACTCACCTCTGCAGCTGTTGGGAGAGAAGCACACAATTATGCATACCAGTTTAGCAGACATTCAAAGTTAAATATTGGTGAAACACAGGTAAACATACTTACACACTTGGGGAACATTGCCTGCCAAGAATTCTTGAACCCAGGTGTGAAACAGATCCTCTTCCTTCTTTTTAGAAGGTAGCGATGACACTGCTCAACTGTCTGGGGGATACCAGTTGTACTGGTGAGGTTCTTTGCCAGCTAGTCCCAAGCCTCCACCTTGTACTCAGAGTTCTGGTAACCACCCTGTATAACCCTTCATGGTTTTTGGTTAGGAGTCTGACCATGACACTGGACTCCTCAATTCCCCAGCACTGCTCCAGAAAGCACATACCCTCTCCAACACCTGCCATAGTGTCCTCACAGGTTGGCATCCAATGGATTCTGCAGTATTCCCACCTATTGCATTTAATATACCCTGTTTTTCCTCCCTTTAATGCCATTGGGTAATTTTATAAAATATGACGCATCACTTAAAACTGAGCAAACCAGCTGAGCTCAGCTCAAGAGTGCTTAAACTGACAGTGCTTAGCACCATTTAGCAGTGCACAAACCAGATAAGCGGAGCTGCTCAGTGCCAAGCAGTGTTGAAATGGATCTTGTTTAAGTGGTACTTGGCATGGCTTAACAGGGCTTAGTAGAGCTTAACTGAGTCCAGTACATCAGCACTTAAAAATAACTGGCATAATTTGTATTTGGAAAATAAATGGTTCACAACCCTGCTGTGTAGTCAAACCCTGCACCTACTGCACATAAAGCTGTCACTCTAACCATTTGGCTAGGTGGATGTGTAGAATGCTGCTATACTTTTACATATATCTCTCACCTACATTTAATCACTGCTGAGCACTGTGCCATGCTGCACAAGCATGGTCAGCTATGCTTAAACTTAACCTTTGCATTCATAATTAATTGTATCAGGTTTCTATTTGTAGATGTCTGGCACATGTCAGTTTCTGCTCACTGCACCATACAAGCATAAAAAATAAATAAATACATATGCATACATTGATATAATGGACTTTGACAGTGCATAGGGTATGTTACTCATCTCCAGACACAGTAACACACTTCCTACATTGATTCAATTACTGTGTTGCACAGATCTCCCTCAGTAACATGCCTTCATTAATATGCATGGAGCACTACCAAGGGGGAACTGCGTACATGGCCACAGTACCTTCTGTGTAGGGTATACACTATGCCTACACAGATTTTATTATATCTGGGGGGAAATTTAAATTTAAAGTCTATAAACTGAATGACATGTGGTCTAAAGGTGTTAAATATTGTTAGAGCATTGTTGTTAAGCTTCATTTTGACAGTATATTAAAGCTGGAGACAGTTTTACTCTCCCTCCCTAAAGAGTTTTGATTGAGCACAGCCTCACATTGCTGTTTGAAGGCATTGAATACAGATGAAGTGAAAATTCACTACTACCCATAGTATGAACTTTTGATAGACAAGAACACACATTTTCCATTTTTCTGGAAAAAATACCAGTAAATTCCAAATATGAAATTTCTGAAAATTGAAAAAGCATGGGATTTTCATGGAATTTGACACTTAAGGCCATTAAACTATTTCACCACAATGTGCATTTCTGATAATCTTTATTTTGTATAATATTGTCAGCTTGCATTATTTAGTGTTTTGGGCCTAAAATCTGTTTTAATTTTCAATATATAGTGATGCAGAAATGTATAATAAAATCACTACAATGAATATAAACTACATTTAAAAAGTATGGGAATAATTCTCAAATGTCATCTCACTTAATTGGAATTTCACTTTTTTTAACTGAACATCATTGTCCTTGCTGACAGTAATTAGGATTGGATAGGACAGTATACTCATCCTTGCTAATAGTAATTAGGATTGGCTAGGACAGTATACTAGTCCTTCCTGATAGTAATTTGGATTGTCTAGGACAGTATACTAGTCCTTGCTGATAGTAATTCGGATTGGCTAAGACAGTATACTAGTCCTTGCTGATAGTAATTTGGATTGGCTAGGACAGTATACTAGTCCTTGATGATAGTAATTTGGATTGGCTAGGGCAGTACACAAGTCCTTGCTAATAGCTACTCAGATTTGCTAGGGCAGTACACTTGTAATTGCTGATAATAATTAGGATTGGCTAGGAAAGTATACTAGTCCTTGATTATAGTAATTTGGATTGTCTAGAACAGTATACTAGTCCTTGATGACAGTAATTTGGATTGGCTAGGACAGAATACTATTCCTTGCTGACAGCAATTAGGATTGGCTAGGACAGTAAACTAGTTATTGCTGATAGTAATTAGTATTGGCTAGAACAGTATACTAGTCCTTGCTGATAGTAATTTGTATTGGCTAGGACAGTATACTAGTCCTTGCTAATAGTAATTCATATTGGCTAGGACAGTATACTAGTCCTTGCTGATAGTAATTAGGATTGGCTAGGACAGTATACTAGTCATTGCTGATAGTAATTTGGATTGGCTAGGGCAGTACGCAAGTCCTTGCTAATAGTAACTCAGATTGGCTAGGGCAGTACACTTGTAATTGCTGATAATAATTAGGATTGGCTAGGAAAGTATACTAGTCCTTGATGATAGTAATTTGGATTGTCTAGGACAGTATACTAGTCCTTGATGACAGTAATTTGGATTGGCTAGGACAGTATACTAGTCCTTGCTGATAGTAATTAGGATTGTCTAGGACAGTATACTAGTCCTTGCTGATAGTAATTCAGATTGGCTAGGACAGTATACTAGTCCTTGCTGATAGTAATTCGGATTGGCTAGGGCAGTATACCAGTCCTTGATGATAGTAATTTGGATTGGCTAGGGCAGTACACAAGTCCTTGCTAATAGTAACTCAGATTGGCTAGGGCAGTACACTTGTAATTGCTGTAATAATTAGGATTGGCTAGGAAAGTATACTAGTCCTTGATGATAGTAATTTGGATTGTCTAGAACAGTATACTAGTCCATGATGACAGTAATTTGGATTACTAGGACAGAATACTATTCCTTGCTGACAGCAATTAGGATTGGCTAGGACAGTAAACTAGTCATTGCTGATAGTAATTAGTGTTGGCTAGAACAGTATACTAGTCCTTGCTGATAGTAATTTGGATTGGCTAGGACAGTATACTAGTCCTTGCCAATAGTAATTCAGATTGGCTAGGACAGTATACTAGTCCTTGCTGATAGTAATTAGGATTGGCTAGGACAGTATACTAGTCCTTGATGATAGTAATTTGGATTGGCTAGGGCAGTACACAAGTCCTTGCTAATATTAACTCAGATTGGCTAGGGCAGTACACTTGTAATTGATGATAATAATTAGGATTGGCTAGGAAAGTATACTAGTCCTTGATGATAGTAATTTTGATTGCCTAGGACAGTATACTAGTCCTTGATGACAGTAATTTGGATTGGCTAGCACAGAATACTATTCCTTGCTGACAGCAATTAGGATTGGCTAGGACAGTAAACTAGTTATTGCTGATAGTAATTAGTATTGGCTAGAACAGTATACTAGTCCTTGCTGATAGTAATTTGTATTGGCTAGGACAGTATACTAGTCCTTGCTAATAGTAATTCATATTGGCTAGGACAGTATACTAGTCCTTGCTGATAGTAATTAGGATTGGCTAGGACAGTATACTAGTCATTGCTGATAGTAATTAGGATTGGCTAGGACAGTATATTAGTCCTTACTGATAGTAATTTGGATTGGCTATGACAGTATACTAGTCCTTGCTGAGAGTAATTCAGATTGACTAATACTAGTCCTTGCTGATAGTAATTTAGATTGACTAGGACAGTATAGTCCTTGCTGATATAAATTCAGATTGGCTAGGAGAGTGTACTAGTTTTTGTTGATAGTATTTCAGAATGGCTAGAACAGTATGTTAGTCCTTGCTGATAGAAATTTGGATTGGCTGGGACATTATACTAGTCCTTGCTGATAGTAATTCAGATTGGCTAGGACAGTATACTAGTTCTTGCTGACATTAATTTGGATTGGCTAATACAGTATACTAGTCCTTGATGATAGTAATTTGGATTGGCTAGGACAGTATACTAGTCCTTGATGATAGTAAGTTGGATTGGCTAGGACAGAAAATTATTCTTTGCTGACAGCAATTAGGACTGGCTAGGACAGTATACTAGTCATTGCTGATAGTAATTAGTATTGGCTAGGACAGTATACTAGTCCTTGATGATAGTAATTCAGATTGGCTAGGACAGTGTATTCGTCCTTGCTGATAGTAATTAGGATTGGCTAGGACAGTGTACTACTCATGCAAGACCTTTCTGAACTCTTGTAATGTCTGCTCACTGGATAGTATCCAGATAACTTTGCCTGGCATGTTACTTTTGGTAACATTTCTAAGCAGAGTAGTTTTTATGGCAAACTTCCTTTATTACATTACTCATCCAAGGAATGCTCTTATCTGCTTATCAGAAACAAGGGTAGCCCATGCCTGGATAGCTTTTACCTTGTCATTCTCTGATCAGATATTGTCACTATCCACTTGATGAACAATGCATGAAACGTCCACAAGTCTCACCTGTTAAATTTCAAATTGAGAATTAATCTTGACCTTTTTAGTCTGTTCAGCACTTCTGTAACCTCTTAAACTCATTCCCTTTCTTCCATAACTTTTTATTAAATTTTAAATAACCATGCATCATGTAATATATGCACCATCAACTACAATAAACAAAGAAAATAATAGAAACAAAATACATACAAAAAAAAAAACGAAAATTATATACAAGGTCCATAACAGATACAGTCTCCTAATCATTTTAAAAATTTGTCTAAAAGATCCTTCAGTTTTAAACATGACAATTTTTCATGTGTAACATATGATGTTCTAGCATGAGCAGAATCTAATTTCTTATTACAAACAATTTTTGCTAAATAAAGAAATTCTGAGAATGAGAGGATTTTCTGACATTTCCAGTTTATTGTAACAAATTTTCTTGCAAACGCAAGAAGGGGCAAAAGAAGATGTACTTGTATTCTTGGTACTGAATCCCTTACTGGTGCACTGAATAAAAATAGCGAGTCTGTTATTTCACAATTGTCCGACCACAACTCTTTAGTGAAGTCTATAAATTCAGTCCAGAATGGAGATATCATTTTGCATTTTAAAAACGTGTGATCTTTCTGCATCTAATATTCCATCACATCTCCAACATTTAACAATATCTTTTTTATATATTAAAGCATTTTTTGTGGGAATAGGAAACCTCTTTGTAAGAATTTCCATGTAGCAAATTTTCAGTAAGAGGATGATGATGCATTGTTTATGGATTTAAATATTAAGGATTTATTGGCTTCTGAAAAAGTTTCTTTATTAACTTTTGTTGAGTAAGTGCAAAAGAGTTCATTAGGGATACAAATTTCAGCTCTCAAGGTTTCATATATCATGGACAAAGATGTATTATTAGTACTATTTTGTGTATTTATTCTAAAGAATAAAGCTAATATTTTAGGGATTGTAAGTGAATTTGTATGTGGCTTTTTTACTTGCGCGTGGAATAAAGTGATTATATTATTCAGTTCGTGCTTGCAGTCTCTGTAATCATAGCATTTCCTTTGATTAAACTTAATTTTAGCTCATTTGTGATAAATTCTCTAAATGTTTGTATATTTAGCCAGTTGTTTTGTTTTATATTATATCTAGTCATAATCTTCGTCATAAATTAATCATACATTTTGAGTCATATATCTATTCAAAAACTGTTGCCAAAATTTTAAACCATTGACTTCTATTTCTTTTGATTTATTTATGCTGAATGAATCTAGACAACCATTTGTAAATGCTATGGGGAACATTAAAAACAATGATTTTTTTAATTGGGTAATTACTATACATTATTTTCTTAAAATTACTTAAGATTGGATTAATAAAGGGAATGAAGTTAATAATTGTTTTGATATGAAAAATTGTATTTTTTAACACCAAGTACATTCTATCTTTATCAGAAAAGATGATATTATTTACTTCTGTTGTATTGTTTAAGTATGTATTCTTCACACCCCCACCATATCCTAGACCAAGTCATTACCAATATGAGTGACTGGTGTTCCACACCTGAAGTCAACTCCTCGCTGGTCTGATCCGACCATAAGCTATTCACCCTTGATATCCACATCATGCCCCCACCCCCCATTAAGAAAACCACAGTAAAAAATTTCTCCATAGTCAACTTCATGCTTCTTAAGACAGATGTATTGAACTTCATGACACCCATGCAGATGGACAATACAGTTACAACTGCTGAATCCTATACAAATGCACTCTATAAGCACTTACATGAGTGCATGGATCGTGCTATCCCAAACAGAACCAAGATGCTATCCTTCAAAAAAATGAAGCCAATCTAGTGATCCCCCGCCATAAACAAACTGTGCAACAGAAGAAAGAAACTGTTGCAAAAGAGAGTAAAATCCCATGAGTGGAGGAGCTCCCTGGTCAGCCTCAGTAAGAAGCTGAGATCCCTTATAAGATCCTCCAAAGCTAGCTACGAAAATAAAATCGCCACAAATTCCAAGAACAACCACAAAGCATTCTATAGCTATGTCAAGAATCACGATGGCAACACCCAGATTTGCTTTGAGTTACAGCACACAGGCAAGAAAATTACAGAACCATCTGATATTGCCAACATCCTGGCAGATAGGTTCAGTGCTAACTTTACCCCCTCTCACCCCCTAAAGGGCCCATATCTATACAGGAAGAATGCAGAGTCCCTGTAATCACAACTATGCAGGTAAAATCTGCACTCTCTAAAGCCAAAAATACAGCATCCATGGGACCGGACAACATCCCAGGCTGCGTTTTACATGAAATTCAGAATGAACTGGCTCCCCACTTAAGCACCATGTTCAATAATAGCCTCGCATCAGGCTTTGTGCCCACTGAATGGTGCACAGCAACAGTTACCCAACTCCACAAAGGGGGAGCCACCACTGATCCCGGGAACTATTGACCTATTAGCCTGACGAGCCTGGTCTGCAAGGCCATGGAACGTATCATCACGGAACTCATAAACAAAGACATTGGTAACCTCCAAACTCTGGATCCCACGCAGTTTGGGTTTGTGAAAGGCAGATCATGCCTCCTGAACCTGATCGACTTCTTTAAGGCAGTCACCAAAGCTGTAGATGAGGGTAAGGTGGTTCACACAGCCTATCTTGACCTCGCCAAGGCTTTCAACACCATCCCCCATTCTGGAATTATAGCTAAACTCACTAAACTAGGTATAAATCCCTACGTCACAAGATGGGTTGCCAACTGGCTCACTGACAGAACCCACACTGTAAAAGTTGCAGACTCCAAATCTGACCTCAAAGCAGTGACAACTGGAGTACCACAGGGTTCCGTCCTGGGACCTCTCCTGTTTGGTATCTACTCCACTGAAGTACAGGCTAACACAGAAGGCCTCTGGAAAATGAAGTTCACAGATGGCTGCAAGCTAGGAGCCATAGTCACGTCCCCAAATGATGTGGACATCCTACAGAAGGGCCTCGCTGAGACAGATGCCTGGTGTCAGAGCCATGGCCTCAAGCTCAATGCCAAAAAGTGCAGTGTCATCCCCTTTGGTAAAAACTCTGTACCCATGAAATACCACATAGGCAGCAATCTACTTAACACTGAATGCGTGATAAGAGACCTTGGGACCCAGGTGGACAGTAGTCTCTCCTTTGATAGTCACATCGCCACAGTAGTCAGGAAGTCCTTCTACATGGCACACCTCATCATAAAAGGGTTCTCATCCAGGAAAAAAGAGGTAATTGTTCCCCTCTACTCGACACTCATTAGACCCATTATAGAGTACAATGCCCCTTTTGGAATGTACCTCACAAGACATCTGCAGTAGCTGGAAAAGCCACAGAAGTACCTCACAGAGAGGATTACTGGCCTCAAACAAATGCCCTACACTGACTGCCTCAAAAAAACTCCAGCTTTACTTCATAGCATATCGCCTACTCCGAGGTGATCTTTGCCTAACATATAAAGCTATGTCAAACCCAGAGCTGTTGGACATGCTACACCTAAAGAAATCCCAATCCATCCGAGCTACATGCTCTAGGGACCTAAACCTTGCCACCACAATAAACAGGACATGCTGGAGGGATAGATTCCTGTCCCAGAGACTTCCCATACTCTGGAACAGGCTATCCATCTATGTCAAGCAAAGTTCTTCATTAGCACTCTTCAAGAAAAATCTTGATGAGTGGATGGGAAATAGGAAATACACCCCAGGAATCACTTCTGTGTCTCTGCTCGATAATGCCACAGGAAAATAACTTTCTTGGGTGGCGTAAGCCAGGGAACCTTGTTGGCTAGGCTTATGTAGGCCTTTGGGCTGATAGCCTAGTACCTGTCTACAAACTAATGAACCTATGAAGTATAAAATTGACTTATGGATGTTTTTCCAGTTTTAAGTATATTCAGAATTTAGCCACAGACTTATTAAATTAAGAATAACTGATTCAGCATATAATTTGATATTTGGAAAAGCTATTCCACCATACTACCAACTCCTACAGTGCCAATGAAGACCAATTCTTGTTTTTTGTGGATGTCATAAAAATTGAGTAGCAGTGGATGCATTTGCTTAATAAATTTTTTTGGAGGAGCAGCGATTAATGCCCATATGAAAAATTAAATTTTTTGGTAAAATAATCATTTTTATCAACATTGGTGTTTCATCCATAGTAAAACATTTTGTTCCCATCCTCTAATTGTTTTTTTAATAATGTTAATTAAATGTCTATAATTTACTTTTAGTGATTCATTCCAATTAGGTTTTATAATCACATCTAAATATTTAAATTGATCATTTTCCCATTTGAAATAATGATATTCTCTCAACAGAGTGTTTAAATTTTTATTTATAAATAATGTCTCAGTTTTATTTTGATTGAATTTTAAGCATGAAATTTCCTAAAAAAAAGCTTTATGGAATTTATTATATATTCTATAGAGGAGTCAATGTCTCCAATAGTCAATAAAATGTCATTAGCAAAGAGCTGTATCTTAGAGCAATGATTTTTACCAACAAGAAATCCTTTTGTTTTTGGGTTTGATTTTAAAAGGTTTGCAAATGGTTCTATTGACAATTGAAATAAAAGAGGAGACAATGGGCAGCCCTGTTTTGTACCTTTCAAAATTTTAAGAAGACTTGGCAGAAATGTATAAATTTTAATATGTGAAGTGGAATTTTATAAAGTTTAGTTAATAGATTGATAAAACTAGTTGAAAAATTTAATTCTTTAAGGACAGTAAATAAATATGACCAACTTATCGAATCAAATGTGTTGTCTATCTCTAGACTAGTGACTGAAAGTTCTTTTTTCTTCTTATTTGCAAAATCCCATAAAAAAGTCTAATACCATTACCCTGAACTTTCCTATTTAGAATAAAACTTGTTTGGTCATCATCTATTAAACTTGATAACAATTGATTTAATCTTTTTACGAAGATGGACATAAAAATTTTATAATCTACATTTAGGAGAGATATGGGGTAATAGGAGAAACACAGCTTTGGATTTTTATCTTGTTTTACAATAGGGGAGATCATAGCAAATTTCCATGATGAAAAGTTAATTAGGTTATTTCTAAACTCTTCAAATGGTTCTTATAAAATCTTTAATGTATTATCTGGTAGTAGCTTATATATTTCTGGTATTATTCCATCTAATCATAGAGATTTGTTATTTTTGAGATTTTTAATTTGATCCTTTAATTTTTTAAAATACATTGAGTTATCTAATTTACTGCTTTGCTGTTTTGTCAGTTTCTTTTTCATATTTTATTTAAGATAATTATTTATTAGATCATGATTATCTAGAGTGAAATCAGTTTTCTTAACTTCTTCATAACGTTTTCTAAAAATTTCTAAAATATCGTTTAGATCTTTCACAGTCTTCAGTTTATTTCTGATTTTGTATGTAATCTCTTTAATATAATTAGTATGTTTTAGTCCTTTTGATTTCACTGCTAGTCTGAGTAAACTGTTTGAGCTCACTGAATATGATTGTAGTTTAAGCCTCTCCAAATGTATTGTTTCTTTATGATTTGATATTTTGACACATTTTAAATGTAACTGTTTTAATTCAAAATTAGTGTTTATGTCATTAGTTTTAAGCTGATGCTTCAAATTGTTTATTTTTATTTGTAAATCTAGAGTTCTTTATCCCATTCTTTCCTCTTATTTAGATATCAGCTTTTGATTCTTCTGAGCAAGTATGCTTTTAATGCAGTCCATGTAATAATTTTGGAAGTGTCATTATTATCATTAATCTCTAGGAACACATTTAGTTCATTTAATAACTGCTCTTTAAATCCATTTATTTTGACAATATAAGCTGGAATTCTTTACCAAAAAACAGATTATTTGGCTTAATACAATCATTAAAAGCAATAGCACTGTGGTCAGACAATGGACATGTAACTATTGAGACTTCTTGCATTTTGGAGAATAATGTATCAGATGTAAACACATTATCAATAACTGCATGCTATATCTATATGACAAATGTGTGTAGTTTAGAGAGTTTAATTCCTTTTGTTCATAAATATCTTTTAAATTTGTGGCATCAGTAAAGTTATTTATTTTTTTAGCTGCAGCTGAAATAGAAAAATTTTTACTCTTGGTAGCATCTTTCAGAGTTAAAATGCAATTGAAATCACCCACGATTATTCTATCCCCTTTTGATAATAAAGTAATTAATTCAAAATATTTTCTTGCAACTCTGACACCAATACCAGGTATCCAATAAGTGTTCACTAGATAAAGGTGTTGCTTATTTACTTCTATGACAGCAAGACTCAACATTCCTTTTTTATCTGAGTATGTGTCAACTATCTTAGGAATTGCCAAAGATGTTCTCCATAAGATTGTGTTACCACTTCTTTTAGTATGATAATGTGAGTCTACAAGAATAGAATAGTATTTAAAAAACAATGTCTTTCTTCATTAAATGTGTTTCTTGAAAAAGGTGATATCAACTTTATTTATTTTTAATATGTAATTAGACTTCCTCTCTTTATGGGGGAATTAAGGCCATTTACATTTAATGATATGCATCTATAAGTAGCCATTCGGATAACATGCTTCAATATCTAGCATTCTATTATGGACCTTAAAACTATATATAAACCCTAACATGGAAGTTTTAATTCCTGTTTTGATGAAGTGATCATCAAAACCACCCCTACCATCCCTGAATTGCTATTCCAGCTCTTTATAGTGCTACTGCCTTTTTGCTAAACTACTTATAGAATAATTTAATAAGAAGCTGGTCAATGTTGTTTTCTTGAAGCTGAGCTATTCACAAATTTACTACAAAATGTTTCAAAACAAGTTATGTTTCTGGACATATTAGAATAACCATACTATGCATTTGAAATTTAACTAAGCCTATTTTGATTATCACTATTGCTAAAACGAATCTAAATCAATATATATAATCAGTGTGTCTATACTTATTTTAGCAATAATGTATATTCTGTAGACATCATTGTAGAACATCAAACTAATAAAAATGTATAACAGCTAAATGGTCTGGTATATTAAATCCACATATTTCAAAAAAAACAAAGCTAATAATTTAATGCAATTAAGTGTCAAATATAGATTCCTGGTATCTTATTTTCTAGATAAACTTTATAATCTATTAAAAAGACAATTTGCTGTCAATAGATTTTTACCTTTTTGCTCAATACTCATTAAATCATATATTCCTAAAAACATTGCTTCCCACTCTTTTCCCTCACCCCTCCTCTATTAATTTTTTTTATCTTTCCTCTTTTTACTCCTTACATCTTTTTATAAGTATATGAGCATCTCTAGGCATGAAGAGAGAGGGGAAAAAAGGGAAAAAAATTTATGTCAGTCATAATGGTAAATTAATCCATGCATTATCTATGAAGAATTACATTAGTATATCATATAACATATTTAGTCTACACTAGAACATCAAAGATTAATAAAAACATTTCTAACCTATAGAATAAAGAGGCAAAATAGAAACATAATGCTGTATTTCATATCATAACTTCTCTATAAGTAGATAACAATAAAAGACTATGAGCATCATCTACCAAAGACATAGAGAGTAATAAATGAAGTATAGTCCTGCACAAATCAATATTCAAGTGCTTTAATCCTGTAGTAACTCCTGGGATGTAAATTAAAGCATAAAGTGATTATTTATGACTGAAAAGAATCATTTGGTCTGCTTATTCAGCTGGACACCAAGTGTTGAATAAATAGATATTATACAGTATTTCAAATCCTTGCAGACAATTGAAAATGTAACAGTCATTTCAAAAACTTTATTATTCTAAACTTAAACATTTACTTGTTCTAGAAATGCTAGAATTATCAACTGCATCTTAGACTATACTTATTAAACAAAATTTAAGACACACTCGACAAATAACTATATTTGGTGACTACATAAGTAAACAACAACAACCTTAGATTCAAAAGCAATGGAACTGCTGTATAGTAATAAGATTTATATAACCAATATATATTGGTTTATAGTGCAATGTATAATGATTATATACACAATTATTATAATATCTTAATTGTAAGATGTGATTTTTTGTTTTGAATAAATCAGTATCTAATGTTTAAACAGTTTTAAGTTAATGATTATCCTTGTATCTTTGCATTACATTTGGTTACTAATTTATTAACAACAAGGCATTTTCAGTTAAAGAAATGCTGATCAAATTTCCATTAGGATAATTAAAAGTTTTGCTAAGTAGACATTAACTGAAAATCAGGAGATTAGAATCTATATTTTGATACTCATTATTCATTTAGTGCTCATATTTCTTTTTATTTTCTGTTCTTTAGATATATTCCGGCATTCAAATACATTTTCTCATCTTCATGCTGCCTCTTTTCAGTTATTTCATTAAGTGCCTTTGTACAACTCCCATTAGTTCTAAAAGAGAGATATTCTTTAGTAACTTAGATATATTATTTAAATTCATGCCATTTCCAAAACTATCGAATTAAGCTATAACAGCTTTCTGCAATAAACCATGTGATCACTAGGAAGTGCTGCGAGTTCAAAGGTCACAAAAGCTGCTTATTGCACTTCCACACACTCGTTTTAATTGCCTTTCTTATTTATGATGAAGAAGCTCACGGAATTGAGCAAAAGTGAAGCTTTGGAGGTTCTAGCAGGAGATTCAAGCAGTGTAAAGGGATAACTGATAGCATCTCGTGGAGGACGAGTAAGTAATGTAACATGCAGCACCCAAAAAAAGAGATAAAAACAAAAAGCAGAGGTTAATTTGATTCACAGCTATTATTGTCTGTTTCAGAAAAACACACCAACAAAATCTCCTCCCACTACCCACTCCCACCAGGGAAACACAGGAAACACTATCCAACCAACCCACATTCACACATTTATTCCAAACAACACTTTGATCTCTTGTATGTCACCAAACCCAGCATGAAAGCTGAAAAGGAAACAATGAAACTACAAACTGCATTCACCACATTAATCAAATGACTGGGCAGAGACCACACCAGAAACAGGTGAGCTACACATTAAACCCATGAAAAAGCAAAGAAATCACCCACCTATATGCTCACTTCAATGAAGTGACCTTAAAGAGACAGACATATATGTTGCCCATTGTAATTCTAGGTTTAATAATAATATAGGAAACAAACCACAATCTGTACCCCAAACCATACTAATAAAAGAGTAAAGAATAAAGAATAATGGGTCAAACATCCAGCATCTCAGAAATATATATGTTTGGTTTTAAATGTATTAACTAGCAGTAAATATTGAAGCTGTTAAATCTCCTCACAATAGACCTGTCCTTGTATATACTACATATATGTATGACTAAACAAAATGATTAAGTTTAACATGCAATTAGTCGGAATAATGAGACTGTTATTATCATATATTTAATTTTCTAAGAAAAGGCTATATGAGAAACTATGAAGTATAAAAAGGGAGTCCAAAGTGATCTTAAAAGCACATATGATTAAATAACTGATAAGTCATTTTATACAGCCAATTGTTTGCCCCCATTAAAAATTACTCTATTAAGGTGTAATTTTACCAGTTAAAAAAAAATTACCTTTTAGGTGTGCTCATATGTGATGTTCTGAAGAAACTTCATTACAGTGAATCAGAAATTAAGACTTTGATCACATTATTTATCTCTAGACTTTTTAATATTATTTTCTTTAGTGACTGAAGTATTTCTTGTAGCTTGTATTTTTAGGCTGGGTAAGAATAACTCCATGACTTCTACTTTACCCAGTAGATTTTTGTTTTACCAAAGTCCACAGCTTCTTCAAGGGTATTAAAAATTTGTTGACCTTCTGGTAATGTAATTTTGATCCTAGCTGGCAAAATAATTTGCACTGTAATGCCAGATTCCTTAAAGTTCTTAATAAGGGGTTTGCATGCTTTTCTTTTAGTCATCGCTGAAGTAATATAATCATTATCAAATCTGACACTTTTCCCATTTATTTGTGCCGGAGTTCCTGAATAGGTAGCACTCTGAATCAGATCTCTGTCTTGTGTTGACAGAAATTTAACAATAATAGAACTTAAAGCCAATGGGCTTTTGGAAATGGAGACATCTAACAGGGATCTGTGGACTCATTCTATTCCAAATGATAAGGATTCAGGTAAATTCAGAGCTTTGGGAAACTAGTCATTCGGAAATTGAACCAAGTTATTACGTTCCATTTTTTCTGGGATTCCATACATTCTTATATTATTCTTTCTTGATCTACTTTCCAGGTCTTCCACTTTTTCCGCTAACATGTTGTTTTGTTTTAAAAGGAAATCTATCTGATTTTCATTTTCTGTTTGTCTTTCATTCAACTCATTAACAAATTCTTCTATTGTTGCAATTTTGTCAGAGTGCTTTGTAATGATTTCCTTTAGTAAATCTATTTGGCTTTTACTCTCTCTCTCTCTCTCTTCATGTTATCCATAATATTTTCTAAGTTATCAATTTTTGTGGAGAGATCTTAAATGCTAGAAATAATTGCCTGTAATTACTTCTTCACAGAGTTGCCTTAGAGAGAAGCCTTCAAGTGACACATAGTTAAAACAGACTGTATAACTTCTGACAGGAAAATTTCTAAAACTAAACTTCTTAAAATAAACTTTCTTCACAATTCAGCTACCAGAATGATATGGCAACCAACAGAAACAAGATTATTCAAAGTTTTTCATGTTAATATGACAAAATCCTGTCAAAAAATATTTAAAGGCAGAGCAAAAATTGTGTGTTATATGCTCAACATGCTGGCCATGCCCCTATCTTAAACTCATTCCTGATAAGATTGGTTGTATATACCAATGTCATGAATATAAGCAAAATATTCCAAATTCTGCCAAGATGTCATCTGCTAACTTCTAGAAACTTGTTGGGGCATTTTCATTTGAAATGCTATTTTAATTAATAGATACAAACTAAAATGGGTAACAAAAAAAAAAAAAAAAAAAACAGCCTTGCCCTTCTTGCTACTTGTGTCAGTTGTGCTTGCTACTAACTCTTAATAAACTCTGTAGTAGTCATGTACTTAGTACTGACCAGTTGCTCTAAGGACTCATCTGTCTTAGCTATGGAGGAAGCATCTGATTTTCTATGAATGTTTAATTTTCTGTAGTCTACACATAGACTTGTACTTCCATATTTCTGTGGCAATAGCACTGCTGGTGAGGCCCAGGGACTGTAAGGTTCTTGGATTACCTCCATATTCAACATCTTATGCAGTTTCACTTGCATGGTTTGTTTAACTTGCTCAGACACCACTGGCCATTTAAAACACACACACACACACACACACACACACACACACACACACACACACACACCATAGCGCTCAACCTATGGACACAAAAAATGTGGACAAAGCCAACAATAATAGGGCCACAAACCCCAAAAATAGGGACAACTTTTAAATATTGCTCTTATAGACTTATAAATGTGATTTAATGCAAAGTCTTGTGTTACCATGCATTTTCTGAAAGATATGAAGTCTGAAACTCAAATGCCTGTCATTATATAATGATGTCAGTCCTCACTTATTCTCCACAAAAAAACAGAAAACCACAAATTTTATGAGGAACAGACCAAAAATATGAGGTAAAAATCTTGACAGTTGAGAGGTATACCACACACACACACACACACACACACACACACACACACACACACACACACACACACACACACACACACACACACACACACACACACACACACACACACACAGACAAAGTGGAAGAGAAAGGGTTAAAACTGCAGATAGAAAGCCCCAGGGATCTTCACTCAGACAGATTCAGGAACTTGTAGCCAACACAGCAGTGATAAATCCACAGAGAGAACTAAGTTAGGTCTTTACTACTTTTCAGTACAGGGGCACTCTAAGGTATCTTTTTAAGAGTAATGTGTGAAAGGATTCCACATGGGTTTGCAGTCAGGGACAGCTTCAGTGTATAGTTAACGCAAAAGACATACAGGGTAGAAACAGAGTCCACTCTGAGTGAGTCTTTACTTGTAAAGGAAAGAAGATCAGAAGTGCTGGTGGAAGTAAGCTTCCATTCTGAAAAAAATGTAGTGAGTTGCCTGAACAAATTAGCTAAAATGTAATTTTGATACTGATAACCACAATGCAAAAATGTGAACAGTTCTTCTTGAACAGGTGGTGGAGGTATAACACCTGCAATTAAATATATATATATATATATATATATATATATATATATATATATATATATATATATATATATATATATTTATAAGTTCATAGGTTCATACTAGGCTATCTGCCTTAGGGCATTTATAAGCCTAGCTAGAGTGTGTTTGGCTTTCACCACCCATTTTAAATTAATTTTGCTATGCCCTTTTTCGAGGTTAGTATACTGTGCCTCTGTCTAACAGTAACACAGAAGTGATACCCGGGGTAAACCTACAATCCCCCATTCACTCATCAAGATTCCTCTTGAAGAGAGTCAATGAGGGACTCTGCCTAACCTGGACTGGGATTTTATTCCAGAGTGAAGGGAGACTCTGGGTTATGAATCTGTCCCTCCAGGGAGACTCTGGGTTATGAATCTGTCCCTCTGGGTTATGAATCTGTCCCTTCAGTGCTGAGGTTCAAGTCTCTCGAGCACGTAGCTCGATGGAATTTGGATTTTCTGAGGTGCAGCATGTCCATTAATTCCGGGTTGGACATGGCTTTATACAACAGACACAGATCGCCTCTGAGCAGGTGGTATGCCACTGAGTAGAGCCGGAGTTTCTTTAACCGGGCAGCATATGGCATCTGTTTGAGCACTTTGATCCTCTTGGTGAGGTACTTTTGGGGTCTTTCCAGTTGCTGCAGATTTCTGGTAAGGTACATCCCAAAAGTGGCATTGCACTCAATTATGGGCCTGATGAGGGATGAGTAAAGAGGCACGATGACCTCCCCTGATCTAAATGTGAATACCTTCATGATTAGGTGGGCTATATAAAATGTTTTTCTAACCACTTTGGCCACGTGGTTGTCAAATGAGAGATTGCTATCAACTTGGGTCCCCAGGTCCCTAATTACTTCTTTCGTACTTAATGGATTACCACGTATGTGGTAATTTGTGGGCACTTTGTTTTTGCCAATGGGGATGACTATACACTTTTTGACGTTTAACTTGAGGCCATGGCTCTGGCACCAGTTGTCTGTTTCTATGAGGCCCTTTTGGAGGATGCATGTGTCAGCTGGAGAGTCGATTATGGCACCCAGTTTGCAGTCATCTGCAAACTTGGTCAGCCACAGTCTTTCCGTGTTGGCCTGTACCTCTGAGAAATATATACCGAACAAGAGAGGTCCTAGGACTGAGCCTTGTGGGACGCCACTTGTAACTGGTTTGGAGTCTGACATGACACCAGCAATTCTAACCATGTGGGTTCTGTCCTTGAGCCAGTTTGCAACCCATCTAGTGACATAGGGGTTTATATTTAAGCTGGTGAGCTTATCTATAATGCCCGAGTGGGGTATTGTATCGAAGGCTTTTGCGAGGTCCAGGTAGGCTGTGTGGACCACCTTCCCCTCGTCAATGGCCTGGGTGACTGTTTCAAAGAAATCAACCAGGTTTAAGAGGCAGGATCTGCCCTTAACAAAGCCAAACTGGGTAGGATCCAGTGTCTTTAGATCCCCAATATCTTTATTTATAAGGTCCATGATGATCCTTTCCATAGCTTTGCAGACCAAGCTAGTCAGGCTTATGGGGTGATAGTTTCCAGGATCCGTTGAGGCACCACCTTTGTGGAGAGGGACCACCGTTGCTGTACGCCACTCTTTGGGTACATATCCTGTAGTAAGGTTGAGATTGAACAGCAGTTTTAGGTTTGGGTTTAGCTCTTCTTGGAGTTCATGTAGGATGCAGCCTGGGACACCGTCTGGTCCCATTGATTCTGTGTTTTTTGCTTTGGAGTGGGCGGCTCTTACCTGAGCATCTGAGGTGTCAGGGGGGGCAGCACTCTGCTGGGATAGATATTTGCCCTTTTGGTGGGGAGTTTGTGCTGAACCTGTCAGCTAGGATGTTGGCAATGTCTGTGGGTTCGTGTATTTTTGTCATTGTGGACTAATTCTGAGCATATCTGGGAATTCCCACCCAGGTTCCTAACATAACTAAAGAAAGCCTTGTGATTATCCTTAGTGTCCTGTGCAATTTTTCTCTCGAAGCTGGCCTTAGACGATTTTATGAGTGCCCATAGTTTTTTGCTAATACTGATCAGAGATGCCTTCCCTTTTTGGGATTTTGCTCTATCATGTAGTAGCTTCCTCCTTCTATTGTATAGTTTGTTTATGGCTGGGGTCCACCAGACAGGACGTCTGCCTTTGGAGGATTGGATCTTGGTTTTATTTGGGATTGCATGATCCATGCATTCCTGAAGGTGTTCATAGAATGTGTTTACAAAGGATTCTGCGGTCTGGACTGTATTTTCCACAGGCCCGGGGGCTTTGAAGGATTCCACCTTGGTTTTGAGGAGTGTGAAATTTGCTTTAGAGAAGTTTTTCACTGTGGTTTTCTGGGCAGGGGTGGGGTCGGGATGTGAATATCCAGTGAGATTAGTTTATGGTCTGATCTTACCAGTGAGGGATACACTTCTGGTTTGGAGCATAGAGTCCCCATGTTGGTGATGATCAGGTCCAGTATGTTTTCCCCTCTTGTGGGAGTGGTAACAAGTTGTTCCATAGCATTTGAGTTTATAAATTCTAGGAACCTTTGGGCTAGGGTGTTGGAGCTAGAGTAATGCTCCCAGTCTATGTTTGGGTAGTTGAAGTCGCCCAATATAATGGTGTTTGGAGAGACCTTCATATTTTCCAGTGTTCTCAAGAAGGCCGAGTGGAGTTCCTGGGTTTGGGAGGGTGGTCTGTAGCAGGCTATAAACTGGAAGGCAGTTTTACCCACTGTTCGTTGCACATGGATAGTCTCTGATGCTTCGTGCTGTGCCACCAACCTGGAGGTGTGGGTATCTTTGACGAATATTGATACACCCCCTCTTTTTGTGGTTCGGTCGAAGTTTTGGGGCCGAAAAGCATGGTATGAGGTATAACCTGGTAGTGTTGGGGTGCTCTCGAACCAGCCTTGAACCAGGTTTCTGTTACTGCACAGATATCAATGTTCTCCATGCTAAGGAGAGTTTCGAGTGCATGCATCTTGAGGTTTAGACTTCTGGCATTGAGTAGCACTACTCTTAGTTTCTTATCCCTTGTGATACCTATGGAGGTGGGTTTGTCTTTTGAGCCTTGCCTAAAAAAGTCACTATGGGGGTAGCAAGACCCTTTGCCAATATCCAAAAGCCCAGGGGTGATAGGTGCAAGCCGTTCCTAGCGAAGCATCGTGACTTGTCGTGCATGTCATCCCAGGCTGACAGGCATTGGATCCCCTTTGAATGACACCAATACTTAAGCCAATTGTTGAAATTGATCATCTTGTCTTCATATTGTGGCATTATTCTTGGTGAGGGTAAGATGCTACTCAAGGTCAGGGTCATACCGGCCTGGGCTACATGCTCAGAGAGCTCCTCTATGTCTCTTATCATGTAGTCCAGGGAGGTACATCTCAGGTCATTCGCACCAGCATGGACAATGACTGAGTCATATTTGTACTTGCCTTGGAGTGACCTGAGCGCTTGTGTTATGTGGTGGATCCTAGCGCCTGACAGGCAGCTCACCGTGACCTTCTCCTTGTTCAGCCTGGTGAGCGGGATGTCAGTGTGCCTGACGATAGAGTCACCTATTACAAGTGTATCAGGTGTGTTGTTTAGTCATAAGGGCTGTGACTGTTCAGCACACTGGCTTTGTGAGCTATGTGTTGCACGTGTTTTGTTTTGGGGTAGCGGTTGCTTGGGTGTCTGCTTAGGCAGATTTTTATTTAGAGCCTCCGAGTATGTTTTTGTGTGTTTATGTGTTTGGTTTACTGTTGTGGTAGGTCTATGTGAGACTGGAATTGTAGTGAGTGTGGTTTCCTTTTCCTCCTGACTGGTTACACCAGTACTGAGTTGAGAGAGCTTAGCCTCCAGTTTGGCTATATGGTTGCATCTCTCACATGTTGGAATTTGTTGGGAGGGGGAGAGTGTTGTCTGTGTACATGAGGCAGTTGTAACATTGCCTCAAGATTCCCAGATTCATCAGCTGGACCGGAGAGAAGTTTGACAACTGACCTTTGGACATGCTAGAATAGTATCAGGAATTCCTTTATAATTGAAAAAAAGGGCCAATGGGGAACAAGGTACTCAAGGGGAGTTTACGAAGGTGTAGTGCTTTTAATTTTTTAGTGCTGACTTATATAATTGCTTTAGTGAGCAAGTGCCAGGTAACTTAAATGCAGTGTGCTACAGGTAACTTAAATGCAAAAACGACAAACAGTAACTTTCATTCAAGTGAAACAAGGAAATTAGTACAGTAAGCAATGCAGATATCACTAGGGATCCACAGAAGCACTGAAAAGCCACGTTTTAGGTGGAATTAGCATTTCAGGGAAATAACAAGCAAACAAACAACAAGCATACAAACAAAGCTAGATTCAGCAGGCCTGGATCTAGTCTATGCTACAGCAAACAAGGTGTACCAAATTCAGTAAGAAACAGTTCAAATATGCAGGCACAATAAGCCTTTAACCAGAAATTCCCAGCTCAGATGGGCAGAGTCCAGCCTCTCCTCCCACAAGAGTGCAGACCACAAACCCTCTTAATGTAAAATAACTGGCCTGAAGCCCAAGTGCTTAAACCAGAATTAATACACTTAATAACAGAGACTGAGCCCTCAATCAGCAGTTCCCAACTTAGAAGGATGTAAGCTACCTGTTCTGCCACTACAGTGCAGACCACAAACCTTCTTAATGTAAAACAACTGGTCTGAAGCCCAAGTGCTTAAACTAAAAGGCTTAGAATGAGTTACACCAAGCAGTAATAAATACAACTGAGTACTTTTAAGATGACGCAAAAGCAAAATAAAGTAGGAAGAAACACAAATACAGTAAAAGCAGATACATTTTTTTCTTTTTTTTTTTTTTTTTTTTGAATGATCAAATGAGATCGGCCCAGGAGGAGTATCCAAGTGCAAATTTACAAGAGGGGCAGGCAGTTTCAAAGCCACCAAGATTAACACCAAGACAAAAACAGGGAGGGAGGGTGGGGACCTACTGAAAAAACAGTCACAACTTCCAGCTAGATATTGCTCAATGCAACACAAACAAATTATTTTAAATTGTGTATTATTTGATAAAGGTGCAGATAAAAATCTACTTAACTTCACTCATGCAGGTCTCAGTTGGCCAAAGCTCACAGTTTAAACAGAAAACAATTCACTGTACCACTTGTATAAGACAGAAACTGAATAACAATGAGGTAAACTACCCCCACTTATCACTGGGTATGCAGGTTTTTTAACAAGCCTTAACTGAAAATACCACTTGTATAAGAAAAAACAGTCACAACTTCCAGCTAGATATTGCCCAATGCAACACAAACAAATTACTTTAAATTGTGTATTATTTGATAAAAGTGCAGATAAAAATCTACTTAACTCCACTCATGCAGGTCTCAGTTGGCCAAAGCTCACAGTTTAAACAGAAAACAATTCACTGTACCACTTGTATAAGACAGAAACCAAATAACAATGAGGTAAACTACCCCCACTTATCACTGGCTATGCAGGTTTTTTAACAAGCCTTAACTGAAATTTCCACTTGTATAAGAAAAAACAGTCACAACTTCCAGCTAGATATTGCTCAATGCAACACAAACAAATTACTTTAAATCGTGTATTATTTGATAAAAGTGCAGATAAAAATCTACTTAACTCCACTCATGCAGGTCTCAGTTGGCCAAAGCTCACAGTTTAAACAGAAAACAATTCACTGCACCACTTGTATAAGACAGAAAGCGAATAACAATGAGGTAAACTACCCCCAAATATCACTGGCTATGCAGGTTTTTTAACAAGCCTTAACTGAAAATACCACTTGTATAAAAACAAACAGTCAAAACGTCCAGCTAGATATTGCTCAAAGCAACACAAACAAATTACTTTAAATTGTGTATTATTTGATAAAAGTGCAGATAAAAATCTACTTAACTCCACTCATGCAGGTCTCAGTTGGCCAAAGCTCACAGTTTAAACAGAAAACAATTCACTGTACCACTTGTATAAGAAAGAAACCGAATAACAATGAGGTAAACTACCCCCACTTATCACTGGCTATGCAGGTTTTTTAACAAGCCTTAACTGAAAATACCACTTGTATAAGAAAAAACAGTCACAACTTCCAGCTAGATATTGCCCAATGCAACACAAACAAATTACTTTAAATTGTGTATTATTTGATAAAAGTGCAGATAAAAATCTACTTAACTCCACTCATGCAGGTCTCAGTTGGCCAAAGCTCACAGTTTAAACAGAAAACAATTCACTGTACCACTTGTATAAGATAGAAAACGAATAACAATGAGGTAAACTACCCACTTATCACTGGCTATGCAGGTTTTTTAACAAGCCTTAACTGAAAATACCACTTGTATAAGAAAAAACAGTCACAACTTCCAGCTAGATATTGCTCAATGCAACACAAACAAATTACTTTAAATTGTGTATTATTTGATAAAAGTGCAGATAAAAATCTACTTAACTCCACTCATGCAGGTCTCAGTTGGCCAAAGCTCACAGTTTAAACAGAAAACAATTCACTGTACCACTTGTATAAGACAGAAACCGAATAACAATGAGGTAAACTACCCCCACTTATCACTGGCTATGCAGGTTTTTTAACAAGCCTTAACTGAAAATACCACTTGTATAAGAAAAAACAGTCACAACTTCCAGCTAGATATTGCTCAATGCAACACAAACAAATTACTTTAAATCGTGCATTATTTGATAAAAGTGCAGATAAAAATCTACTTAACTCCACTCATGCAGGTCTCAGTTGGCCAAAGCTCACAGTTTAAACAGAAAACAATTCACTGTACCACTTCTATAAGACGGAAACTGAATAACAATGAGGTAAACTACCCCACTTATCACTGGCTATGCAGGTTTTTTAACAAGCCTTAACTGAAAATACCACTTGTATAAGAAAAAAACAGTCACAACTTCCAGCTAGATATTGCTCAATGCAACACAAACAAATTACTTTAAATTGTGTATTATTTGATAAAAGTGCAGATAAAAATCTACTTAACTCCAGTCATGCAGGTCTCAGTTGGCCAAAGCTCACAGTTTAAACAGAAAACAATTCACTGTACCACTTGTATACGATAGAAAGCGAATAACAATGTGGTAAACTACCCCACTTATCACTGGCTATGCAGGTTTTTTAACAAGCCTTAACTGAAATTACCACTTGTATAAGAAAAAACAGTCACAACTTCCAGCTAGATGTTGCTCAATGCAACACAGACAAATTACGTTAAATTGTGTATTATTTGATAAAAGTGCAGATAAAAATGTACTTAACTCCACTCATGCAGGTCTCAGTTGGCCAAAGCTCACAGTTTAAACAGAAAACAATTCACTGTACCACTTGTATAAGACAGATACCGAATAACAATGAGGTAAACTACCCCCACTTATCACTGGCTATGCAGGTTTTTTAACAAGCTTTAACTGAAAATACCACTTGTATAAGAAAAAACAGTCACAACTTCCAGCTAGATATTGCTCAATGCAGCACAAACAAATTACTTTAAATCATGTATTATTTGATAAAAGTGCAGATAAAAATCTACTTAACTCCACTCATGCAGGACTCATTTGGCCAAATCTCACAGTTTAAACAGAAAGCAATTCACTGTACCACTTGTATAAGACAGAAACCGAATAACAATGAGGTAAACTACCCCCCACTTATCACTGGCTATGCAGGTTTTTTAACAAGCCTTAACTGAAAATACCACTTGTATAAGAAAAAACAGTCACAACTTCCAGCACGATATTGCTCAATGCAACACAAACAAATTACTTTAAATTGTGTATTATTTGATAAAAGTGCAGATAAAAATCTACTTAACTCCACTCATGCTGGTCACAGTTGGCCAAATCTCACAGTTTAAACAGAAAACAATTCACTGTACCACTTGTATAAGACAGAAACCAAATAACAATGAGGTAAACTACCCCCACTTATCACTGGCTATGCAGGTTTTTTAACAAGCCTTAACTGAAAATACCACTTGTATGAGAAAAAACAGTCACAACTTCCAGCTAGATATTGCTCAATGCAACACAAACAAATTACTTTAAATAGTGTATTATTTGATAAAAGTGCAGATAAAAATCTACTTAACTCCACTCATGCAGGTCTCAGTTGGCCAAAGCTCACAGTTTAAACAGAAAGCAATTAACTGTACCACTTGTATAAGACAGAAACCGAATAACAATGAGGTAAACTACCCCCACTTATAACTGGCTATGCAGGTTTTTTAACAAGCCTTAACTGAAATTACCACTTGTATAAGAAAAAACAGTCACAACTTCCAGCTAGATATTGCTCAATGCAACACAAACAAATTACTTTAAATCGTGTATTATTTGATAAAAGTGCAGATAAAAATCTACTTAACTCCACTCATGCAGGTCTCAGTTGGCCAAAGCTCACAGTTTAAACAGAAAACAATTCACTGTACCACTTGTATAAGATAGAAAGCGAATAACAATGAGGTAAACTACCCCCACTTCTCACTGGCTATGCAGGTTTTTTAACAAGCCTTAACTGAAAATACCACTTGTATAAGAAAAAACAGTCACAACTTCCAGCTAGATATTGCTCAATGCAGCACAAACAAATTACTTTAAATCATGTATTATTTGATAAAAGTGCAGATAAAAATCTACTTAACTCCACTCATGCAGGTCTCATTTGGCTAAATCTCACAGTTTAAACAGAAAACAATTCACTGTACCACTTCTATAAGTTAGAAACCGAATAACAATGAGGTAAACTACCCCCACTTATCACTGGCTATGCAGGTTTTTTAACAAACCTTAACTGAAAATACCACTTGTATAAGAAAAAACAGTCACAACTTCCAGCTCGATATTGCTCAATGCAACACAAACAAATTACTTTAAATCGTGTATTATTTGTTAAAAGTGCAGATAAAAATCTACTTAACTCCACTCATGCCGGTCTCGGTTGGCCAAACCTCACAGTTTAAACGGAAAATAATTTGCTGTACCACTTGTATATGACAGAAACCGAGTAACAATGAGGTAAACTACCCCCACTTATCACTGGCTGTGCAGGTTTTTTAACAAGCCTTAACTGAAAATACCACATGTATAAGAAAAAACAGTTACAACTTCCAGCTAGATATTGCTCAATGCAACACAAACAAATTACTTTAAATTGTGTATTATTTGATAAAAGTGCAGATAAAAATCTACTTAACTCCTCTCATGCTGGTATCAGTTGGCCAAAGCTCACATATATATATATATATATATATATATATATATATATATATATATATATATATATATATATATATATATATATATATATATATATATATATATATGTGTGTGTGTGTGTGTGTATGGGTTCACTATGAAAGACTGACAACCCTCAAGACCAACGCCTGTAATCCCGAGACCAAATACCCAAAAGACAAGAAGACCGAGGGACCACAAGTGTGGAACTCAAAACCGCGAACGATTAACACACATACAGTACACACATACACACAGTGTCCCCCCAAACCCAAACAAATAATCCTACACTATAGTTAAGCATGGGGCAAACCCCTCTGCTCCCCACACACACACACCCTACTTTAATGTTTTAACTCTGAGATCGCACAAACAAACACACAAGGCAAACACACACTCACACATTACAGTCTCTCACACACACACACCACAGTCACAACATACACTAACACACACTAAAGCCCCTCACAAACACACTTACACATAGATACTTACTTGAACCGCAACACCATAAGCGCTAACTCAATGCCCCTTAACATTGGGATTTTGAATTTCGCGCTTCTGATCTTTCGCCAATGTGGGGTACCGGGCTTCTGGATATATATATATATATATATATATATATATATATATATATAGATATATATATAGATATATATATATATATATATATATATAGATACTGTATCCTAAGCTATGGATTGTGGGTTCAAGTGCCATCTGGGATGTTATAATCAACAAAATCACCACTGATTCTAAAGACAACCACAAATCATTCTATGGCTATGTCAAGAATCTCAATGGCAACACTCAGATCTGCTCTGAGTTACAGCACAATGGCACTAAATATTCAGAACCAAATGACATTGCCATGCTGACAGATAGGTTCAGTGCTAACTTTACCCCCTCTCATTCTCTGAAGGGTCCATCTCTATACCAGAAGAATGCAAAGTTCCTGTAATCACTGCTGCACAGGAAATAACACACTCTCCAAACCCAAGAACACAGCATCCATGGGACCTGACGACATCCCAGGCTGCATTCTACATGAACTACAGAACAAACTGGCACCCCACCTAAGTACCATGTTCAATCATAGCCTCACCTCAGGCTTTGTGCTCACTGAGTGGCGCACAGCAATGGTTACTCACTCCACAAAGGGGGAGTCACCATGCACTCCAGGAACTCCCACCCCATTAGCCTGATGAGCCTGGTCTGCAAGGCTATGGAACATATCATCATGGAACTTATAAACTAATACATTGTTAATCTCCTAACTCTGGACTTTACCTAGTTCCAGTTTGGAAAAGGCAGATCATGTCTCCTAATCCTGATAGACTTCTTTGAAGTGGTCACCAAAGCTGTAGATGAGGGTACGGTGGTTCACAGAGCCTATCTAGGTTTCACCAAGGTGTTCAACACCATACCCCACTCTGGAATTATGGATAAACTCACTAAACTAGGTATAAATCCCTATGTCACAAGATGGGTTGCCAACTGGCTCACTGACAGAACCCACACTGTGAAAGTAGCAGACTCCAAACCCAACTTCAGACCAGTGACAAGTGGAGTACCACAGGGTTCAGTCCTGGGTCCTCTCCTGTTTAGTAACTACTACTCTGAAGTACAGGCTAACACAGAAGGTCTTTGGCTAATGAAGTTCGCAGATGTCTGTAAACTAGGAGCCATAATCAAAACTACCAACGATGTGAACATCCTACAAAAGGGCCTCACTGAGACAGATGCCTGGTGTCAAAGCCATGGCCTCAGGCTCAATGCCAAAAAGTGCATTGTCATCCCTTTTGATAAAAACTCTGTACCCATGAACTACCACATAGGCGGTAGTCTACTTAACACCGAAAGTGTGAAAAGAGACCTTGGGACACAGGTGGACAGTAGTCTCTCCTTTGATAATCACATCACCACAGTAGTCAGGAAATCCTTCTATGTGGCACACCTCATCACAAAAGGTTTCTCATCCAGTAAAAAATAGGTCATTGTTCCCCTCTACTCATCACTCATTAGACCCATTATAGAGTACAACGCCCCTTTTGGTATGTACCTCACAAGACATCTACAACAACTGGAAAGGCCGCAGAAATACCTCACAAAGAGGATTATCATCCTCAAGCAGATGCCCTACACAGACCATCTCAAAAAACTCCAGCTTTACTTCATAGCATATCACCTACTCAGAGGCGATCTCTGCCTAACATACAAAGCTATGTCAAACCCAGAGCTGTTGGACATGCTCCACTTAAAGAAATCCCAATCCCACTAAGCTACATGCCATAGGGACCTAAACCTTGTCACCACAATAAACACAACATGCTGGAGGGATAGATTCCTGTCCCAGATACTCTGGAACAAACTAGCTATCTATATCAAACAAAGCTTCTCATTAGCACTCTTCAAGAAAATCTTGATGATTGGATGGGAGAGAGGAAATTCACCCGGGGGATCACGTCTTTGAGTCTGCTTGACAGAGGCACAGGAAAATAATTTTCTTGGGGACGAAAGCCAGGGTACTGTTTGGCTTATATAGGCCAATAGCCTAGTACCTACCTATGAACCTATACAAATATACATATATATATATATATATATATATATATATATATATATACATATATATATTTATTTACATATATATATATATACATATATATATATATATATATATATACACATATTATAAACTGAGAAACTGAAGAATTAAGACTAAATAAACTTAGAAAATTTCTAAGACCCTTTGAAAAAGGAGATTGGACCGGCAATATATAAGCCCTTTCATTCTTTATTTAATAGAAATATATATATATATATATATATATATATATATATATATATATATATATATATAAGTATACATATACACACACACACACACACACACACACATATATATATATATATATATATATATATATATATATATATATATATAGACATACACATATATAGAGAAAGATAATGCATAAGTTTACAACTGGCTTGGCTTGCTGTGATGTGAGTATTCTGCAGTAAGCCATGAAAAGCAAGGAAGGAGGACAGCCGTATTTATGGCTGGAAAAGAAAGCAATGTTTGAGTTAGAGAATCAGCAGATTCTTGGAAAAACTGGGATAAGGAATACTGAAATGGCACAAGTGTGACTCAAGAAATTGTGCAGTAATAAGCTACTAGCAAGCTTTTGAAAGTGTTAACTGTGTGCTGAATAGTGTAAGTTTCTGCTTCACAAATAAAAACACAGATTACATTGGCATTTGTGAATTTATGCTTTGCTACATCAGTCAATATTGCAGTATAATGTTTTTAGAAACCAGAAGTTGACTGTGCTGCTTGTATAAGGAAAATATGATAAACATGAAATAATGGGACATTCTTTTAGCCAGTAATTAAAAAGGGATTCTGCTTGAAAGAAGTTGCAAACCTTGGAGTTATGCTTATACCGATATTGTTGACTTCTGTAGAAAGCCCAGTAAAGGAAACAGTTTTGGGAATTCAATAAAGCCTACACAGAGTCCTTTTCCATGTAGGCATGGTGGCATGGCCCCAACACAGAAACTATCAACCGTATGATCCAGTAAATAGAGCAGAGGAGTGTGCATGAGCGTGTGGACATAGAACTGTCCGCAGAATGAAAATCACCTCATGAGGAGGTGAAATTAATGCAAATGAGGTCAAATGAGCATGCTTGAATGATCCAGCAAACAGACAGGTAGACATGCAGACCCTGTGTTGATGTCCAATGTATACACCGAAAATTATTGTATACAAGAAATCAAAAACTGAACAGGGGCTCTAAATGCCCCTTTATAACATCAGGGATTGCATATTAGGGACAGATAAATGCAAAACTATGCCCTGAATGTCCAAAAAATAATGCAAAATTATAATATATATATATATATATATATATATATATATATATATATATATATATATATATATATATATATATATATATATATATATATATATATATATATATATATATATATATATATATATATATATATATATATATATATATATATATATATATATATATATATATATATATTTTTTTTTTTAATAGCCATATCATGTTTGCATGCCACTGTGCTATGCACAAGCATGCCGTTATGTAAAAAAAAAAAAATATATATATATATATATATATATATATATATTAAAAAATTTAAAATTCAGAAACAGTACACATGTGAGAATAATGCTTTATAAGGCCCTGCAAGCAGTATGCACAATGGAAGGTTTCAGTGGTTGCTAAGGAGGCAGGTCCTAGAATAGTAAGTATCTAAGTTGTGTGCACAGATCAGTATGCAAATGAGCTCAGGTTACTGAATAGCACAAATAGGCTACTGTGTCCACAGATAAAAGTGGTTTAGCACCTGAACCATGTTGGCATCCACAGAAGAGGTAGCTGACATCAAAAGGGGGTGTGTCACAATACTTTTAAGCAGATAGGAGCTCAGCGGCACCCATTTGCACATTGCGCAGCTCAGCTAAGCAGGGGTGTGTGTCTAGTATTGTTGAGCTTTTCTTAGCTGCGGGGCTCATGTTTTAGCTGGTTTAAGCTATGCTGAGTGTGCCCATGCATGAGTGTGTGTCCAGACTGCGGAGCATTGTTTAAACTAGTCGTGGTACACTGCAGTGTTCAGCAGGGAAGGCATTAAAAAAAATAAGGTAATACCCTGAGAAAGCCAATCATGTATAAACTACTGTTAACGCCTGTTCCACAGACACTGGGCCATTCAATCTTCTCATTGATATACCTGGCAGGTGGAATGCATCATAGTTAGCCAATCACACAGGCTGCATCTACAGCACACCACTATAAAGTATGCATACACCCTACAATCTGATTTTTCCCACATACTCTGCACTGTTGGAGTGCACTCTTGGGAATTTTAACAGACAGAATGCTAGGGGCTGCTGCTGCTCTGCTACATCTGTATGTGCTAGAGTCTGAACTCAGTGCTGATGCTGCTGCTGATAATAGGCTTAGAGAGAGATGGAGAAGAGTGTTCAGGCCCAGGGTAACCTTCCAGGGGCTACATAAGCCAGAGATTGTAGAGCACTACAGGGTGGACAGGGACATACTGCAAGAACTCACCAAGCTTTGCTGCCCTTAGTTCAGACCTAGAGCAAGCAGAGTAGAACCCATCCCAGTGGAAACAAAGTTATGTGTAGCCCTTAGAATATTAGCTACATGAACTTTTCAAAGACCAACTGGGGACATAATTGGGGTCTTACAGGCATCTGCATCCAGGGTACTTCACCAGTTCCTGGATGCCATGCAAGCACATGCCAGTAAGCACATTTATTTACCCCACATCCCTGAGGAGATGGCTAGCAGTATACATCTCTTCCACTGTGTAGCACAATACACTGAGGTGCTAGGTGCATAGACTGCACTCATGTACACATCAAGGCAGCACCCATTGAGGAGGGTAGAGTCTAAATCAACCACAAGAAGTACACTCCATCAACTGCCAGGTCATGTATGATACCAAGGCTATTATCATGAGTGTGTGTGCTGGCAGCCCTGGCAGCTATCATGACTCCCATATCTGGCACACAACGCAGCTGTACCAGATGTTTGCCAGGGGGGACATCATGTATGGCCAACTATTGAGGGATACTGGCTATGCACTGAACCATGGATGATGACACCCATCAGAAATGCACACACACCTACTGAAGAACACCATAATGAGGCACACACACAAACTAGGAACATCATAGAGCATGTGTTTGGACTGCTGAAGTCACAATTTTGGTACCTTGATATATCAGGTGGAGACATGCAGCACTCTCCAGCAACATGTGCAGAGATGTTCACAGTATGTGCCATGCTGCACAATATGATCCTGCAGAAACAGCTGTGGCAGGACCATCTCAGGGAAGGGACACAGAACCCCCCACCAGAGCCTAGGTCCCCACAGCCACAGGCAAAGGGGGACTCATAAGAGGAACCCACTGAACCTGTCCCTGTAGGCAGACATAGGCATGCCCAATATGCCATGGCCTTGGCAAAGTGGCAACGCATAGCACATAAACTGACTGCCTAGGGTCCCAGGGACTGACACCTTACTCTGACTTGCATATGTAGTAAATAGGATGTCAGCCACACCACACAACCTCTACCTTACCATATATTGGCTGTGTACTGTGTGCATCAGACAGAGTCAGCCCTGAAACACAGGTCTCTCAACTGCTGCAAGCACAAGGTAAGTGACTCTCCTTTACTACAAATGTATGGGGTACTAGACTATGGTAACATATGTTTGGACCTGCTGTATGTATTCAAGGGAATAGAGTGGTTTGCTGGGCTACTTGCAGAAAACTAATTTCTACTTGGGACAACAGGTACTCTGTCCAATACTGGGTGCCCCATAATACACATTAGGTCACACGGCTGGAAAACCCACTGCAGTATGTAAGGGAAATGTCAAATAGTGGGGTCATAGGACAGTCACAACATTGTCACTGCCAGAGTCCACAACCCCAACATACCAGGGTACCCATACAATTGTAGTAACAGTATGTTTGCAAGGATATATCTGCAGACCACACAATCCCAGGTCTGTCACAAAGAACCTGCCCAAATGTCCTATTTTACACAAAATGCAGGGGTCACAGCAGGGCTCACACAGTGTATGTCTGTCTTTCTGCTGTTGACAGTGTGTGGAATTAAACCTCACCTTCTGGTTGCTCACTGGGTTAAGTACCTTAGCATGGTTAATGGTGTTGGTGGTTCAAAGCTGGATGCACCTTAAACTTTTGCATTCTCTGAGTAACCTACTGCATGGCGAGTATAACAGCAGGTTGCAATAGGTCAGATTAGCAGCAGGATGTAAATGCCATCATTTAACTGTGTCAGTACTTTTCTGTGGGCTGCATGTATTAATATATTACCAGGAAACCACAACTGTATAAGGAACAGAGCAGACATATGGAACAGAATGCTGGACATCCTGCAGAAACATGTACAGTAAGAGGTATGTAGACTAACACCCTGTGTCTGCTGTTACAGCATGTACCCTAGTCACATCATACCCACAACCAGTTACAGCAGGAAATCTGCACAAAGCCATGAACAGTGGTGAGACAAAGGCCCAAATACAAGGGAAAGGATTAACTACTGGCCAGACAAATGTATAAAGTGCAGAGAATAACTGGCAGTGTATTAGCATGGGTTTGCTGATGTGTATGGAGTCAGTAACTCAAATGTCTGTCAGCATGTCCTAATGTCAACCTATAATGATTTGCTAATAAAATACCAGAAATCCACAATGATATGTACAATGCAACATACATATGCTGAACTCTGTACATTGTATTACAATTGTCACAGTTGACAGGCATGAGACATATATTATATTCAGCACACAGCCAGGGAATGCCTTGGACAAAATGTCAAGGAGGTGACTGTTGAATCAGATGTAGCAGCCAATTGGCTGCAGTGCACAAAATCCCAGTCTGGAGTAAGGGTAGGTCTGGCCTGGAGTCACTTTGTAAGTACTGATAGTCAGACTGGGCATGATCCTGCACTTAGCTAACTTAAGCCCATGTCTGATGCCTCATTTGCCTGAGGAACTGATATATGAAAACATATGTGTGCATACAGGTAGCTATGTATACATATTTGCCTCTCCCTATCCTCCTCACACATGATTACCCAATCTTTCAGTATGTGGCACAGATATTTTATATATATATATATATATATATATATATATATATATATATATATATATATATATATATATATATATATATATATATATATATATATATATATAATTCCTTTCTTATTAAAATTTACATGAGGAATAGTTAACTTCATATCCCTGTAACAGAGACGTTTTAAATTCCTGCAATTCCTAAAAGCAAATTTGGGTCTATTACTGATATATTTATCTATCTCTGGCATTGCTTGTAGTATGACCCAGTTCTTGGCAATGATATCCATTACAGCATGTGGAGCTCTACTATAGCTCATAATATACCTAAGCTCTAAGTTTTGCTTACTACTGGCTATGTTGTTCCCATCTATTGAATTTGATAAGTAAGGTTTAGCACTATTGTCTCTTTCACCTAAGACTTCTCGTTTTATTTTTTTCCAAAAAGTGCTCATCATAGCCCCAGGGGTCAAACATCTACCATACACAGATAGGCTAAATGCCCTATCCCTCTACTCAGTTTCATAAAGACTCCTCAGATGTGACCTCTGTCTGGCATAAAAGGCAATCATGGACCCTACCTTGACAGGACGGCTGCATATCCACAAGTCAAGCTCCACTTGAGTAACCCATATGCGTGCCCTCAACCTGATCTGTGACAGCAACAGGACTTGTGGGCTGGAGAGATTTGTGTCCCAGAGACTCACCCCATCTGTCAAATAGACTCCCTCTCCACATCAAGCAGAGTACCTCTTTACCCCTTTTCAAGCACAACCTGGATAACTGAATGGGAAACAGGAAATACACAGTTGGGATTCCAACCGTGTCCCTTTTGGACTGTGGCATTGGGTACTGATTTGTATAAACACTGGATAAACATTTGACTAGGCTTATAAGGGCCTCAAGGGAAATAGGCTATGATCCTATAAATACCGGTTATGGCCCTGTGTGCTGTGACAGAGTGTGTTATTATTTATCCACTTACATCAATGCCATCTACTGTGGTGTGTCCCCTATGGGTGACGCCCCATTACCATGGCATAAAGCCACCATCCGACAAATAGTTGAATGTTACTACAAGTATACGAGGACAGTCAAGCAACATCTGTGTGACACAATGACGACAGCACTGCAAATGTGCGGTAGGGTACCTTCCCTGTAGGTGCTCGACTTCTGCAGGACACAGACATTTGCTGAATGTGCACATGTGCCTGATATATGTGGACAGGCTGCCAGAAAAATGTAGATGTCTGGCAAACAGTTGGACAATACGTAATGGTTGTTCTCAGACTGTGGGGCATCTGGATGTCACACACCAGAACCCTAAGAAAACAGTTATGGTAGAGTAATATCTATTACTGTATTCATTCCCTTACTTTGAAATCTCAATATGTATGCTTACTGTCACTATTGTCTAACACACAATCCAGTAGCATTCATACAGGAGTTGACCATTGTAGGAGGGACTCAGAAGGCCACAGCTGTGATTTATGTCACAGTAGGCAGAGTTGACAGGGAAGCCTGCAGGTGCTGGACAGCTGACTATCAGCAACATGTCATCCCAAAATATGTACTACAGGCCTACTGTTGTAATCCCTATTCCGCCTAACTGCATCCTCCCACCTGCATTCCATTACATGGAAACTTCTATTACATACCTGGTAGAGTGCTGTACTCCTTTTTGTGCAGAAATCTTGAAGAATATTGCTTGTGATATTGCACTCTGTCTTTATAAAGAAAGTCACAGACCTGTTTAGCATAGGCAGCTGCTTACCTTTTGTAGGTAATGCTCATGAACAGGTGATTGCCTGTGCATCAGTCTGTGACTCAGATTTGCTAATTGCATCCAGAACAGCTGGGTTACACTTTCATTAGCCACTGGCATGGCAAAACAGTGATATATTTAAGGCCTTCATGCAGGCCTTGGCCTCTTTCTTAGTCTGTGAGATGGACATTATGGAGGTGTGGAGACTATAGCATCACAGAGGGTAGGCAGAAATGCTGTCCACTGTTGGGATTTATGTCCACAGTTTTGCATGCTGTCTTTGGTCATTGTGAACAGACTTTCTGATTATGTGGCAATCTAGTGTTAAACAATGTGGGTTGAGGCCAGTAAGGGGGAAGACCAATGTGAGTGTCATACTTTATTTGCATCAGAATATGCATGCTGCTGCAGTAGCTGCTGGTCTATCAGCTGTTTATGTTTGTAGGGGAAGACTGTGACACATGTCCCTGTCCACTTGACCTTTGCCCCCCACCCTTTTATGTATACATGTGGTGTGAATCCCTTGTTCTAGGTGGTTGTGAGGTATGGTAGGTCTGTAGCAGGTAGCTGAACATACTGCTGCATATGGTTCATAGGTAAGTACTAGGTTATCTGCCCGAGGGCATCTATAAGCCTAGCCAGAATATGTTGACTGTAGCTGCCCCCTTATATTAGTTCCCTGTGCCTCTGTCCAGCAGAGCCATTAGTTCCCTGTGCCTCTGTCCAGCAGAGCCACTGCAGTGATCCCTGTGGTAAATTCTCTGTTTCCCATCCACTCGTCAAGGTTTCTCTTGAAGAGTGTTAGTGAGGGGCTCTGCCTAATGTAGATTGGAATCCTATTCCAATGCATGGGGAGACTCTGGGACAGGAATCTATCCCTCCAGCACATCCTATTTATTGTTGTGGTGAGGTTTAGATCCCTAGAGCATGTGGCCCTTGGGGATTTGTTTTTTTTTAGGTGGAGCATGTCCATCAATTCTGGGTTGGACATGGCCTTGTATGTCAGACATAGATCACCTCTGAGTAAGTGGTATGCAACCGAGTACAGCTGGAGTTTCTTCAGTCGGGCTGCATAGGGCATCTATTTGAGGCCAGTAATCCTCTTGGTGAGGTACTTCTGTGGTCTTTCCAGCTGTTGCAGGTGTCTTGTAAGGAACATCCCAAATGGAGCATTGTACTCTATGATGGGTCTGATGAGTGATGAGTAGAGGGGCACAATAACCTCTTTTGTTCTAGATGTGAACCCTTTTGTGATTAGGTGGGCCACATAGAAGGATTTTCTAACTACCTTGGCAATATGATTATCAAAGGAGAGATTACTATCTACTTGGGACCCCAGATCCCTTATTACATTTTCTGTATTTAGTGGACTGTATTTAGTTCACAAGTACTTTGTTTTTTCCAAAGGGGATGACTATGCACTTTTTGGCATTTAGCATGAGGCCATGATTTTGATACCAGGTATCCGTCTCAGTGAGACCCTTCTGGAGGATGTCTGCATCAGCCAGAGTGTCAGTTATGGCCCCCAGTTTGCAGTCATCTGCAAACATGGTCAGCCATAGTCCTCCTGAGCTTGCCTGTACCTCTGAGAAGTATATAACAAACAGGAGGGGTCCCAGGACTGAGCCCTGGGGGACACGACTTGTAACCGGTTTAGAGTCAGACCTAGAGCCTGCAACTTTCACCGTATAGGTTCTATCCATGAGCCAATTAGCAACCCATCTCATGATGTAGGGGTTTATGTTCGGGCTGGTGAAGTTGTCTATAATACCAGAATGGGGAATGGTGTTGAAAGCCTTTGAGAGATCTAGGTAGGCTATGTGGACCTCTTCTCCCTCATCTAAAGCCTTGGTAACTGTCTCAAAGAAGTCCACCAGGTTTAGGAAGCATGATCTGCCCTTAACAAAGCCAAACTGGGTAGGGTCCAATGTTTGGAGTTTCCCAATGTCTCTGTTAATGAGTTCCATGATGATGCACTCCATAGCCTTGCAGATCAGGCTAGTCAGGCTAATAGGACAATAGTTCCCGGGGTCCGTTGTGGCTTCACCTTTGTGGAGCAGGATAACTGTTGCTGTGCACCACTCTATGGGTATGTAGCCTGTAGAGAGGCTGAGTTTGAACAGTGTGTTTAGGTGATGAGTTAGTTAATTTTGGAGCTCATGTAAGACACAGCCTGGGACACCATCCGGTCCCATTGAAGCTGTGTTTTTGGCTTTGGATAGGGCTGTTTTAACCTGTGTGCCAGTAATTGCCAGGGCTCTACATTCTTCTGGTATGGTTATGGACCCTTTAGGGGATGAGAGGGGGGTGAAGTTTGCACTAAACCTGTCTACCAGAATGTTGCCAATATGGGTCAGTTCAGTGTATTTTGTGCCATTCTGCACTAACTCAGAGCAGATCTGAGAGTTTCCACTTAGGTTCTTGACATAGCTAAAGAACGCTTTGTGGTCATCTTTGGAGTCCGTGGCAATTTTTCTTTCGAAGCTAGCCTTGGATAATTTTATGAGAAATTGTAGTTTCTTGCTGATACTGATCAGGAATGTCTTTCCTTCTTGGGATTTTACTCTTTTCTGTACTAGTTTTCTCCTTCTATTGTATAGCTTGTTTATGCCAGGGGTTCCACCAGACTGGTTTCCTTTTCTTGGAGGAGTGAGCCTTGGTTTTGCTTGGGATAGCATGATCCACACATTCTTGCAGGTGCTCATAGAGTGCCTTTGTAAGGGGTTCAGCAGCTTGGACAGCATTGTCCTTTAGCATGGAGGCTGTGAACCTTTCCACCTCAGTCATAAGTACCGTGAAGTTTGCTTTTGAAAAAGTTTTACATGGTGGTTTCCTTGATTGGGGGTGGGGGTGGAATGTGGATATCCAGAGTGATTAGTCTATAGTCTGCTCTAACCAGCGAGGGGTTGACCTCCGGTGTGGAACACTGATCACCCATGTTGGTGATGACCAAATCCAATATGTTGTCACCTCTGGTGGGGGTGTTGACCAGTTGATCCAGGGCATTCAAGTTTATAAATTCTAAGAAGTGTTGGGCAAGGGAGTTAGTACTTTTGTAGTTCTCCCAGTTAATGTTTGGGTAATTGAAATCACCCAATATTAGGGCATCTGGTAGGACCCTCATATTTCCCAGTGTCTCCAGAAATGCGGAATGGGGGTCCTGGGTCATGGTGGGTGATCTGTAGTAAGCTACAATTTGAATTGCAGTTTTGCCCGTTGTTAGTTGTACATGGATGATCTCTGAGGCATTGTGCTGCGACACTAACCTGGAGGTGTGGGTATCCTTGATGAATATTTATTTATTTATTTATTGATTTATTTATTTATTTGACATTTGTTAACTGGGTTGGTTCAGCTGGGCAGGAGCCCATTTTCAGTGGAGAACCGAGGAGAAAAGCTCCAATTACAAAAACAATTAGGATAACATATGTAACAAAACATAGAAAGTACCATAACCAATTATAACTCACATAACATATTAATACAAATTATGACTCAAACATAATCAAATTACAGCAAGAGGGTTTTCTCAAAGAAATGAGTATATGAACCCCTATTGTGTCTGTTATTTTTTTTTTTTTTATGTACAAAAACAAGTTATATACAAGTGATCAATATGGATACATCCCCACCTTTTGTGTTTCAGTCCAGGTTCTGTGGCTGAAAAGTGTGGTGTGAGTTATGGCCTGGTAGTGCTGGGGTGCTCTCTGGAGCCTTTAACCAGGTTTCTGTTACTGCACAGATATCAATGTTCTCCATACTGAGGAGTGCCTCGAGTGCATGCATTTTGAGGTTTAGACTTTTGGGCATTGAGTAGCATTACCCTCAGTTTTTGGTTACTTGCGCTATTTAAGGTGGTGGGTTTGTCTTTTGAGCCTTGCCCAAAAAAAGCACAATGGGGGTGACATAAGCCTAGGCCAGTATTTGAAAGCCTAAGGGTGCAGGCTGCAGCTGCTGTGTTTTGCCCAGGAGCCATACTGGGGAGTGTGAACATATTGAGGGACAGCAAGCTGTATGTGTCAGTGAGGGAGCAGTTGCAGCTCTGTTGTTATAGCTTAACCAGGGTGAGAGTACCCATAACAGTCCAGGTGAGGCATGTACTTAAGGTACATATATAGTGTAACAGTACCAATCAGAGAGTGGTAGGTGACATAGAAGTAGCCTATACATATTTGTGCAGTGTGTCCCCGCCTACAGGCCTTTGATGTGTTAAGATGGGTAGCAGTTAATGCAGTAGTAGCAACCTGTTTTGGTTAAAATTGCAGGACTCAGTCATTATTTGTTGTAACTGAAGGGCAACAGACTGGATTCGAACCCAGGACTGTGGGTGGCAAAATGAACAACATGTTTTGAATTTAGCAGACTGAGTTACTGAGTCAATACTGCAGTGTATTTGCAAGATGTATGTGCATGCATACAGTCTGTTGCACAGGATTGGTATTAGCATGTGTGTTTGGATGGGTATGACATGCAACACTGAACTGTCTGCTATGATTTTGTAACCTCAATCTGTACTGACTTTCCAGTATTTCAACACACAGAATAGGTTTTGTGACAACTGTGGACACTCTGCAACAGTCTGTGCAGTTGTCAGCTATAACTAATATCCTAGGCCTCACGTACATCCATCATTATTTATTTGGCTGTGTACTGGCTTGGTGTGTCCATCACAGTCCCAAGTCCACCGTCAATTTTCCCATTATATGTACAAGCAATGTGTCATTGGCAATCAGGCTATGTTTATGGAAACAGCTGCTTTATTCCATAGCTAAGTGCCCTAGTAGGCTAATGCACTGTGCTGTAGTTAACAGGGTACCGGGTTTGAGAATTGGCAGGGTAATTATTTTGCAGTTGTGCCTAACAGTGTCAGAAACACAGAAGGTGATTAAGGCAATTTTAAGCAGGTTTGCATTGGTTTGCACCACACACAGTGTCTCTTAGCTCTGCTTAAACTTGCGCTAATTTCAAAAAAAGAAAAGAAAAAAGGGATGTTAGGAAATTGGTTAAATGGGGTCAAGCGGGGGCAACTCTGGGAAAGACAGGTAGGGATATGCATGAGAGCTGTAGGAAAGGACCATAGCTCTCCATTTCTTGTACAGCAACAGCTGTGCAGGTCATAGACAATTTGGAATTTGGAGCCCCTGACGGCAACATAAATGTGTTGATTCATTCATGTAATGATCAAAGTGTGTCCAGTAGATGCAAGTGTGAAATGGAGAGCTATGTATGGGGCAGTATTTTTTGTGGGACAGATGCCCTTGTTTTTATTAAGAAAGGAGTGGGATGCTGGGGAAGGAATATAGGTACATGTGGGAAGGTAAGTTGGGTAGGAGAGGTTGCATTTGCAAACAGGCAAGGCAGACAAGACAGCATGCAGGGGCATTGAATGACACACGAGGGGGGTAAACACCTTGGATGGGGAGGTTGTTGTGGAATCGGAGAGCCATGTGCCCACAGATGGCAGCAGTGAGACTGAGCTCCCCACTCAGGGGCAGTCAACACTGCTCCTTCACTGCCCCGAAGGTGGCTATGTTGGGGCTGGGCACCGGGGCCACCTTGCTCTTCCAGGTTGGCTAGTCTGCCTTCAATCCAGCACTAGCCACGATGCAAGATCCTGCACACCATCCCTGGTAGCTTTTGCTGGGTGATGACTCCCTCTCCATAGCCATTCCCAGGGGGGTGATGGGCCCCATCCCCTGAGGCAGTTCCTGTCATAGGTGATGCAGGACCAGCAGAGGGGGCAGCACCAGTTTGGGTCTCAGATGTACTGGGACCCAGTGCCACGGCCGGCTGCGATAGGTTAGGCAGATCGCGAGGAACGAATCTACCCAGTTGAAGTATGGTGGTGAGGTATTTAAAAATGTAGAGGTTAGTAATGAACAGAACATTTAGTTAGTTATAATGGCATGTCAGAATGTTACAATTAACCCAGTAGCATAACATTGCTTAACATATGGAACACAACAATAAGTGAGATAACAGTCTGTATAGTAACAGCACGCCAGTAACAGTTACGGCATAAGGCCAACATCATAGGTAATTCAACAAGGTATGTTAGTATCCAACCATTATAATACATAACGATAATAAAACACAAGGCCCAACATAACATTTTGAGAACAACATACGTTAAAAGTAAACCATACTCAGTGTATAACAATAATAAAATATGATGCAGATAAGGGGTAGGGGGAGAGAGGAATAAATTCCATTACTACCAGTGTAGGTTATATTGTTTGAAACAATACTCTTGCATACTCTAGTCTAAACCATCTCCCATATTAACTTAAACATTTTGCACACAACCATGATGTAGCAACTGATTCTGGATAAGCAGCCACCTGCAATTGGAATATAAATCTAGAATATTAGCATTCTATGCCTCAACACATCTCAGGCACTCCCCCAACATAACTCTGATTAACCAAAGCATACTTAAACTGTGTAACATACAGAACTAAGAAGCCCCACTCAAGTAAAGACCATATGCAAAAAAAAAAAATCATCCAAATTCCAACAATCACAATGTATGCCATAACACAATACTTTAACAGTACCCCCTTGTATGACAGGTAAAAGGCATAACTCAGAAGAAACTAAAATCCCTTCATCAGTTCATGGAGATAAAACTCCAGATAATGCTCAAACTTTCATAACACTAACTATGAATTCCTACTTATTTTATTATTATTTTACTGTTCTATTAACAGATATTTATTTATGTAGATATTTTTTACAATGCCCATTTTTGGCCCAAAGAAACATTTTTTTAAGCTATTAAACTAGCCCAAAAGGAAATCAGGCAGCAATCTACTAGTAATCAGACATTGTACAAGTGACTAAACAGTCACTGTATAGCTGCTAAGCCTTTCGTGTGGCCCGCGACCTCTTACCTGAGCGGTCACTGCCAACAAGCTCCATCTTTCATCTTCTACATGCCTGCTGATGGCTCTGATGAGCAGAAGATGTAGCACTCCCTTAAATAAGGAGTACACCTTGTCATGCCTATCAATAATGACTCATGAGTTTAAGGATAAGTTAGCGTTGTGCTAAAATAATGTTGTTATTGTGGAGGGCAAAAGATGTCAAGTTCTGCTGAGATGCAGCCACATGATTATTATTGAATTAGATGGGTTTCCAAAAGAAAGCAGTGCTTACCATTTAAGGCTGGTTAAAAAGAATGTCGAGGAGCAGCAGAGTGGCAATACTTTACATCAAAGTATTCTGAATAAGCAGAAATATGCAGGTGGTTTTCAGTAATATGTTGCAACTTTATAAATGTAAAGTTACATTTTGTGACTGACACTAGAGGTTTTAAGAGGGTTGTACAAAATAAAGTTACATTTCTGAGAGTGAAAGTTCTAGCTCTGCAAGTTCTGAGAGAGTTAAAATAAATAATGGTTTAGAGCAGAATGTATTTGTAAAACTGTAAAAGGTTATTAAATTCCAAGAATGCATAGAAAAGGTAATAACTGCCTTTTCAGAAGCTGTTACTCTACAAGTTGCCATCTTGCAACTACAGATGATAAATAAGGCTCTACAGACTATAGAAAGGGCATATTCCTTCATCTGTTATTCCAGCCTTGAAGCTTCTAAGCATTTTGAAGTAAGCAAACAATATATTTGTTCTTAAATTAAAGGCTAATGTTGATGCTTGAATTTTTAAAAAAAGTATTGATGTAGTGTTACAACCCCTTTAAAGAAGAAGGCAAACTAAGTGTAAAATATTGTAGATAAAATAGAAAAGTTCAGCGCCACATCTTAACAGAACTTATGAACACAGAGATCTGAAACAGATTATCACAAAATGAGACAGAAGAAGTGTAAATGGTTATATATGACTTTCAAGAAAATCATCAGATGATAGTGTCTGACTTTCAACAAATGAAATGCTATTAAAGTTAAAAAGATAAAAAATGTTACTTTGTCCACAAGACCCCTGATAATTCTGAACAAGTCAGGGCAGTAAAACAATAATGTAAATTTGAAAGTTACAAGTAAACAGATTAAAAAATAATAAGCACATAAGTGATTATAGTAAAACAAATAATTGATACTGCTGTATCTGAGCATCAACAAAATTTATATTTTCTAAAGAAAGAGTATGGGAAAAACAGACTAAGAGGAGTTACTGGAAAGCTAGACTTAGGTCAAGTGGAAATATTAGTAAAGTTGTAAAATATGAAAAAAGACCAAAATTAACTTATGCATAAGTTTTAAAGACAGAAAAGAAACCAAATAGAGATGTACAGTGGCTTTCTTGAAAACCACACATAACCAAAATACAGATGTAAGAATATTTTTTCTGAGTGACAAGGAGACTATATTATAAAGCATGCAAACTGTGACTAATGCAAAGTACCTGCACTGCAGAATAGCATGAGACTAAGAATAAAATTAAGAACAAACTAAAGCAAGTTTTTTTCCCACCTTATTCAATGAAGCATAGTTGAGGGAAAGAGGGATGCATATTTTTTCCATGAGGTGCTTAAAAAGAAGCTGCTGCAATGTGAAGAGAAACACCTGCAAGAAAAGTGGAGAAAATGCAGTCGGGCAATACATAACAAGATCTAGAAGAAAACTAAAATAAATTAGAACTTTGTTAATATGCTGTCGAAAGAGAAAAGGCAGCTGTTTGCAAGATAAACTAACTTCTTAATGAAAGAAAGAAAAAAGAAAATGAGTACAATATTAGTGCAAGGTTTCTGAGACATGTCTGGTGACAGCAAAAGCTAACTACTGGAAGAAAATGGTAAATTAAAATGGTATGAGCAAAGATTTGCTTTCCATGCTGTGTTGACACGAGAAAATCAAATGTCAAAAGAATCCGGTAATAGCAGCAACAGCAGAGAGGAGTATCGTCTGTGTAGTATAAACAACATCTGTAATATAGTCTACATCGGAGCGTACAGTGCTACATTCGAATAATGTACAGCAATGCCCAATATTTGAAAAACAGACTTCGGAACTTGCCAGCCAAAAGAAAGAACTGTTACGCTTATATCAAATATGCCTGAGTGAACCTTACTGTCAGATAATGCAATTTTAGCGTGTAAGTGCAGCTAAAAGAGGAACAAGAAATTCAAAAATGTAATTACTTTGCTCAGGAAAAGGCACTGCAGTTAGTGAGAGGTCTAGCGTGCAAATATGCTTCATTGGCTGTTTAAGAGGAAGCCAGTATTTTGGATATTCTACAACATGGTTTTCTTGATGCTTTACTGTGATGATTATAAAGAGTCTGTAGAATTTAGATAAAAAGAGTGCAGTGCAAATAAAGGAAACACAAGACAAAATCAAAGGATATAACAAAGAAATTGGTGCACTTAAAAGGAGAAAGAAGAAAGACTTAGCTAATGTGGAGAAACATAAAGTTGAAGTGAAGAGAACTATTAATGTACTGCATGAATGTTATACATAGTGTCAGTCTGGACATTTGGTGAGGGATTGTTTCAAATTGTGATAAGTATTGTGCAGCACAAGTGAAATCACATTGCAATTATGCTTAAAAATATTGTAATTTATGTTGCCTATGCAACACACATGAAATGTATGGAAAACTGGAAATTGCTGTAAACTTTGAAAAGGGAAAGACAAATAAGTGTAGTGCCTTAAAGGGTAAACGCACTCTGTCAGGACTATTAAAGATACATCCTTTTAAGTTAGGGTTCAGGAACCAATACAGATTGGGAGTTAGAACACCACAGGTTAGCGGTGACCAGAGGACTGAAAGAACCAGACAGTTCAAGGGAAGTGCTTATTTGCCTTTTTGATAAAGTAAGACAAGGAAATAATTACTAATGGAAATGTAGGGATAAGGAACTGCCAACTTTGACCTGGCCAAGACATTTCACAGAATACCCACTTTGGCATTGCTGATAAACTCAGGAGGTTAGGTATAAATTCTTAATTCACCTGCTTGATCACCAACTGGCTCAAAGACAGGATCCAGAGAGTTAGAACTGGGGAGTCTAGTTCTGCAAAGAGGCCAGTCACAAACAGAGTTCCTCAGGGATCTATCCTGGGACCGCTCCTTTTGGCATTTACTTCTCTGAAGTCAAGGCCAATGCTATGGGCCTCTGGCCACCAAATTTACAGATGATTGCAAATTATGAGCAGTCATAGAATCTTCCACCTATACTAATATCCTCCAGGAAGGGCTGACACAGACAAATAACTTGTCAGCCATGGACTAAAACTAAATGTCAGGAAAGACATAGTAGCATCCTTTGGGAAGCCATCCACCCATGATAACAATCATATTGACAGCACACCCCTTAAAGATGACCCAGTAGTCAGGGACTTAGGGACACACATAGACAGTAATCTAGGCTTTGAATATCATGTGTCTGCAGTAGTGAGGAAACCATTCTATGTTGTGCAACTTATAAACAAAGGTATGGCATCTATGTTCAAGGAGGTCATTGTTCCACTGTATTCAGAATTTATCAGACCTATCATTAAGTACAATGCCCCCTTTGATATGTATCTAACCAAGCACATCCAACAACTGGAATGTCCACATAGGTTTTTCATTAAAAAAATAAAGGGCATAAGTAACATGCCATATGCAGACCATCTCAAAGCCCTATCCCTGCATTCTGTCTCCTGTAGGATATTGAGAAAAGACCTTGCCTGGCATAAAAGGCATTGTCAGACCTCACCCTAATGGATTTCCTGCATGTCAGTAAAACTAAAAATACCAAAATAACCCGCTGGAAAGACTTAAACCTTGCCTGTGATATAAATAGAACCTGCTGGAGAGACAGGTATATATCCCAGCGACTACCACCTTCTCTGGAACAGGGTCCCCATCCATGTGATGCAGAGTTCCTCCCTAAGCAATTCAAATGTAACCTGACAATTGAATGGGGAACAGGAACTTCATACCTGGTTTGGCGCCTTTGTCTTTAATGGACACCATTAGCCTGTAAATAAACCATCTCCCAGACCTGTGCTTGTAAATGTTTCATCCACCAAGCCCCTGCTTACACTTATCAAGGGTGCCAGAAATTGTCAGAGATTTGAGATGCATGGCTTAAAGAGACCCTAGTGGTTGCTAGCTTGGTACATGCCTATGAAACTATGAAAATCTCTACACAAAATACATATTTTAAGCTTACAAAATATTACAGTGAGAGAGATGAGTCCAAAGTTTATATGAAAAACATTACTAACAATCATCAGTTAGGACAAAAGCACAAAAGTACATGTTACTAAGATGAGTAGGTGGTCTTAACTATTAAATAAAAAAAAAAAAAAATTCCCTATCTCTTTCTCTTTGATTTTACTCTGATATCAGTCCCTGATAGGGAAGGTGATCTCTAGTCTGTAGTCCAAATTCCCTTTTGGCCTTTTCCCATTCTTTTATTTTTCTCTCTCTTTAGTTATTTTCTCCCAATACCTTGGTTCCTTTGACAGTTTTCTCTAGCAAATTCTAGCTCTGTCTTGTCTATTTTCTTTATTGCAGTCATCTCTTTTGGCAGAATCTCCTTTCTCCATTCTTGTGTTGGCTTATTTCTTTGAATACTTTCTGCTGCTTTATGAATATAATGTTCTGCATGGCTATTGCTATTGTACAGGATCTGCATCCAAAATCCCACTCTGTCCTTATTTCTTGAACTTCCTCTCCCACGACATCATCACCCCTTTCCATTTTGAATTATAACCTTCCGTTTGTGTTACGAATATGAGCCTTATCTGTGTAGCTATAACAAAAATCCCATCATATAAGGTAATCCTAAACCACCTTGTTTTACTGGAAGGATCCACTTATCTCACTTGACCCTTGACCTCTTTCCCTCCCAGAATCCTTCAACTCTTTATTAGTTACTGTCCACAACTTCTCTGGTTGATAAAAATATGCTTGACCTGTGTATAAAACTAAAGGAATTGAAAACATTTTCACAGCTTGTATCTTGCTATCCTTATCTATAAAAAAGTTACCCATTTCTCAGTTTTGTATTATCTTTTGTTTAGTCTCTTCCCATATATCCTTAGCTGCCATAACAGAATCCTTTTTAACCCACACTTCTAAAAACTTCATTATATTGTGTTCTCATAAAAATGGGTGTCGCTGAACCAGTTCATCTGTAGGTATATACTTTACAGCTATATTTTTTGTTTTATCTGCATTAATATTAAATCTCCAAAAAACTTGAAATTGTCTCAGAATGTTCCCAAACACTGAGGTGTCTTTTCTGGTTTTGTCACATAAAACTAATACTGTCTTCAAATAAAGCCAACTTTTCTTGATTACCATACCAATTATATAATTGAATATCTGAGTCCCTTATTTTCTTTACCGATGGCTCTAAATATAATACAAATAACAAAGGAGAAAGAGGGCACCCCTGCCTGGTTCTTCTGTTCAGACACAACTTAATCAGAGTGAAATCCTTCTACATTGATTTTTTCCTCTGATCCCTCATATATCTTCTTAATTAACCTTACTATCGTATCAGGGAATGCCAATGCTTCCATTTTCCTACTCATCAATTGCTCTGTCAAATAGTTTCTCTGCATCAAGATCCACCAACAATGGACTTTTCTTATATTCTGCTTCCCTCTGGATCACCACTGTTGTGTTAATGTTGTTAAATATTTTCCTCCCCTCCACAAAACCATATTGATCCATATCTATCAATTTTAGCAACACCTTTACCATTCTTTTAGCTATTATAGACAAACATTTTATAATCATTGTTTAAAATTGAAATGGGCATATATGATGGTGGGTCTGATGTGCCTTTACCATCTTTAAGTATTACAGCCACCACAGCTTTCTACCAGGATGTTGGTGCTGCCCCTCCTTTTAAAATAATGTTATACAAAACCTTCAGAGCTTTATCACTTTCTTCCCACCTGATATCCAAGCTTCCACAAGAATACCATCTTCTCCAGGAGACTTTCCAGCAGATTGATTATATGTCACCATTTCTATGTCAACTCCTCTTACCTTAACTGCTAATTATTGAGCCTCATCTACTTCTAACCTTGGTGTACTTAAATCTTCCATAAATATCTCCATATGTACTTTTCCTTGATTTCCATAATATATATATAGGGTGAGAGTGAGGTATGCCTTTAAGGTGGGAGTGGTTTGTGTGTAGAGATTAGTGGAGAGCAGTAACTATAAAAGTAGTCATATATGAGAGGGGGTGGCTGGGGAATTGGGTTGAGAGGGGAGAGGAGAGGAGCTAGCACAGCTCCCAAGTCAGTGGGGAGGTAATCAGTGCTTGCATGTGCACTTCACAGAGCTTTTTTATCTGTTATGCTTTCAGTGTTAAAATTGTATGTAATGGGAACAGTGGTCTAATAGATGCTTTGAAAGCACAAGGGCTGTCCTATTCCCATCAGAGTCAGAGTACAGTTACTGCAACACAGTTTTGAAGAGGAGAAGTCCTGCAAACCAATATGAACCTAAAATGAGTTTTACTCAGTTAGTTACAAGTCATTGATAACGACTGGAGTAGAGGACTCTGTGTGTTTGGGGGGAGGGGGGCAAACTAAAGATAGCAGAAAGAACAGCAGTAATCAAAAGAATGAAAGAGACAATGGCAAGTTAACCATGTGATCACTATTTTGCAATGTTGTGAGCAAGGACAGAGTACTAGGACACTTCACTCTCATTAATTTTATAAGAAAACTGATAATAATATCTAGAAAGACTTTCCTCTAATAGCCTTATGTGAATAATGCTGTGGCTCTGTATAATATCACAGTGGTTTAGTACAATGTCCCTACTGTACATGTGTCTGTGTGGCTGGAGTTATGTCAACTGTATTCAATCTTTTTTTATATCAGGAATGAGGTTGTTCAAGGAAAAAAAAATGTATTCAGCTGTATGGCTAGGGATATGTGAATAGTATTTCTTCTTCGTGTTTAAAAGAAAAGATGGTGTTTATGAAGAAAACCCCTTGTATTCAGCTTAGTTATGGAGGTAAACATACACTGTCCTGTATCAATGTGAAAAAAACAAATGAGGCTCTTTTCTGACTTACACATATACCTTTCTCCTCTACTCCCACTCATTGCTTCCATACATACTTGTTCTTTTCCTTAACCAATGTCTCCAAATTCTCGGCACGTAAAAATCAACTACCAATCATTAGCGGACAGGAGTTACGCTGTGGCGACCCCTAACCGGGAAAAGCCGAAAGGCACAAACATTCACTGTACTAATGTCTCTACATTGCCATAAAAGCAGTTATAATTTTATAATGTATTTGCTGAAAGTGATACAGCATCATAGATCAACTATCCTTCTGATTTTGTTTATCAGTCAGCATTTTTTTCAGAATGACCTAGTACCAAATCCTAGAGCAGCAATCATGTCAATTTTGTTTTCAGGTAATAATTTTTTCTCACAATGTCCTACAGCAAAATATTTTCCTACCCTTTTTTTAAGTGTTGTATTACTACTGGCTTAAACTCAAGTTTGTTTAACTTAGGCATTGTATGAGCAGTTTGTGATGCATTGTCTCAACACATTGACAGAGGATTTCTAATCTAAAATCTACAATCCTTGTTGTTTGGTTGTGTTTTGTCTAGGTTTTGCAAGCAGACCTTCATATGCAGTGTAGAGGTGTGTGTGTATGTGTGTGTGTGTGTGTGTGTGTGCGTGTGCATGTGTGTGTGTGTGTGTGTGTGTGTGTGTGTGTGTGTGTGTGTGTGTGTGTGTGTGTGTGTGTGTGTGTGTCTTTGTCTCTGTATCTGTGTGTATAAGCTTGTGTGCTAGGGTATGAGAAGGTAAAAAATGGTTAATTAGTCTCTGTTGCTTATTAAAATATGAGCAGATGATAAATATTGCTGTATTAGCTGGACGATAAACATTGTGTGTCATTAAAATATTATGACTGTCACAACAGCTGGTTTAAAAATCCCCACTTAAGGCACTGTAATTGTAAATCAGTGAACTTTAAAGGAAAAGGAGGAGCAAACATATTGAAAACACTAGGAAGACACTGCCTTGAGAGAAAAAGAAAATCATCACAAAATATTTGTCCCCTATGGTACCACTTTAAAGTAGAACAAATTATAAAATAATGCTAAAAGCTTAGAATAATCTAAATTCTTTATTACTACATAAAAGTCTGAGACGTGCTCAAAACACGTCATGTTAGTTCCTGCACACAGATGTCCATTAATATAGTGTCACAACTTATCTGCATGTTGCATCCCTGTCTACCTTTAAATTTTCCTTATTTGTTTTCCATGAGTCTGAAATCTGCTATTCAACAATGTCCTGTCTCTGTCTTCATTGTATTCTCCTGCCATCCATTAGGAAGCGTTTGGGTGACCATAATTTAAGTTCCAGCCCTATAGCTGCTATTCCTTTTATTACATGAAAGTACCAAAAATATCTGTCATAGTCTGGTCTGCATTGCAGATAGTACATGGAATGGTAGTTAATATTCAAAAAGTGCGGACACTAAATGGACATAGCAATCAGCATACTTTTGTCCAGTATTACCCACATTGATAATTCAGGGTAGCTGTAGCTGATAAAAATAAAATCTATATCTGCCTAGTTCTCTGTTCAATCATGTGAAAAAAGCAAACAAATCTATCAACGCTATGTAAGAAATAGTTCTGCCTTTTAAAGGCAAACATAAGGAACAAACGAAAAAGAACAAAAAAAAGCAAAATGGCAAAATGTTTATTAAAATATTCCAAACTTAACACTGGAGTGCATATGCATTGCTGAGGCCTGAAAAAAAGTCACACAAATTGCATTGAACTTAATGTGCATCACAAATGAACACTGCATTATGAAATGCATGGAAGACTGGCAAAAGAATACACAAACAAAAAGTTTTGGCAGGCAGTATCATTATTTAAAAAAGGTAAGTGATTTATTTTTTAAATAATAGTATTGTATAATAGCAGTAATCCATGATTATGTTTGATTAATTCTGGATATGTGAATAGCTTCATCCTCCTGATCAAATCTTATCAGCTGTGGGTATATCCTGCAGTACCCTCACCCATCTGGGATTATTTCTTAATTATTCTTTTATATTAACAGCTATTGCAGCACAAACCATTTATGATGACTAACTTATGGGGTATATATGTGTGTGCTTTGGTTTGTTTTACTTAAGTATAATTAAGTACTTTTCATATGTTGCTGTTGTTTACAATACAGTTATTCCCAGAAATGTCATTACATAATCATCAGTAATTATAAAGTGAACACGAAAATATGTACATACAAATCCGATAATAAGCACTGTATTATAAAACAATTTATAGCTATTCTGCTCAAGATAGACAGTCCAAATAAATTTAAAACCAACATACATACAGCTTAACAAGACAAGCATTCATGTTTCAGTTATCTACTGAATTTTGCAATGTGATGTCAGTATAGCCAGTCAGCATTTTACAGTTTGCTATAGTACAGTGTCTGCATTATTAATTCTTATCTAAACATCTAATAATTAAACTATGTGCTATGTAATACGACATAGTGAAGGATGGCAAATAGTACTAATAAATGGCTACTTTCAGCAGTAAAGACAACAGCATTCCACAATGATCTTTTTTACCTCCTTCATGTAATCTTCTATGCCTTTTTTCATTTAGGCAAGGGCCATTTCAAACACAAACTTTCTTTTCATTCTGTTTTCTTTGATCAAGATGATTGGTCTGATATCCTTTGAAATGTGTCTCTCAGTGCCTTCATTTATTTGAAGAGTAGAAGTCAGTCAACTAGTCAGAATTCTGGGCCTTTTGATGTAATATCTAGTTACAGCCATTTCACACACTAATTGGCTATGGCGGAGGTGGTGATATGTGGTGATACAGCATGTGGAGATGATGCTCGCAGCTTTCTTTTAAATCAAGCTTTACTTCCCACCTGCTATTATTGGCAATGGAGTAGGTAGTGAAGATGACACTAATGAAATCAACTGTCGGTCTCTCAGCCCTTTCTTCACTACAAAAAGGGGAAAAGCTGTCAGAAGACATGAATGTAACCCAGCTATAACTAAATACAGCATTTACTTATCGGTGTTTGGGAAATGGCACAACTCTGATAAGGAAATTATTGAAGAATTGTGCATTATAAGCAATGTATGTTACTAAAGCATTTTGTCTACATTTAGAATCAGGAAACTTGTGATGGTTTGACAAAATCCTTCTGCACAGTAGTGTCATGAGGGACATGCTTACTCATCTGTCAGACTCAAGTGTAAGTTTATGTATCTGAAGTAAAATAAAAAACTGATGTTGTAAAACCCATAATAAATCTTTAAGCTCAACAATTATTCCAAAGATATTTCTGACTTTAGTTATAGGTGTTAACAATGATGCGGATTGTTCAGACAGAGAACAGAAGTAGAATTTGTCATCCACTAGACTCACTTTTCTGCCTTCTTATCTTGTGTATAGTATTTAACAGGATATCTATTTAATAAAGTTCACGTGACAAGAAAAATATGGAGAAGAACTTCTATGAAGATGAAGAAAGCACTCTCTTGAGCATTGTCTTACTGTAGAATAATGTATAATTAAAAATGAGTCATATATACCACATTACTTTCAAGTATTGTCTGTGAGGACTTGCATAATGGTTAAGACCTTCACCTAACTGATGCAACCTACAGGGTTTTATTCTGACCTCTGGTTATTGCCTAGGCTTGTAATAGTCTGCAGACGGACTGCCTAGTATGCATCTATGAACCTACTGCCTCTAAAGCTGAACTGTAAGGCAGATTAGATCTGAAGATTGAAGTGGTTTGTGTTTTGCGATTATAAGGCAGTCCACACAAGCTTAGTTGTTCAAAAAACATAATAGTTTGTATGTAAATGCAATCAAATACCAGGTAGCAGATGGATCTGTCCACTTTCCCATACTAATACAGAATTAAGATAAAATAGATTTTGTATACCTATTGTCACCTCTACAATGATTTTCCAGTACATGTCATTTAATATGAGCTACCCAGCTCCAACTGAATTTATGTCATCTGAAGGTGGGGAGTTGATTAACAGGTAGATACTGCTATTACTAGACACTCTGTGTCAGAATAAGAATCATTCCGACTACTTTAACTTTTCTAGGTTCTTAAATAAGTTAAAATATGTGACTACCTAATCATTTAGGTTTATAATTCATTTGACTCCATAATATAGTCCACATCTGGTTCTGTGTTTTAAAATGCAGTTTTCATTGCTTTGCTTTAGTGTTTTTTTTCTTCTCCCTAGTTCTGATGTTAAACAGAGTCACAAGGCACTTCAGGGGCTGCCAAGCTTTACTTTAATCACTGTCATTTCATCACAACATGTTTTATTTGATTTATTGGATTTTTACTTTAATTTCTGGCTTACATAAAAATATTATATCCTGCAGAACAGTTTCCTTCACCTCTCCTTTAGTTTGAATCTGTTTCTCAGAAAGGAAATGCTTTGTTTTTGAATTTAGAGGAAACACAGATTTATACATCAGATTTTTATTTTTAAATTGATCGGTTTGCTAAAGGTTATTGGGTGACTGGCTTTCATTCCTAAAGGAATAATATAATGGCAGTTGCTTAGCTGATTAATGTAATCAAATGCATGATAAGTTGAATATCATATTTTTTAATTTATAAATTTTAAATGATGTATAGGAGTTGTTCTGAAGGACAACTGGCTGGCATTAGGGTGCTATTTTAACCTACCTAACCTTTCTTTCTTTCTTTTTTATCAGCTCTGTGATGAATTGCATCACTGAGCCATCAAGACTTTAAAACAATGAAAACTTTACCTTATCCTTCTGCAATCCAGTTAGTTTAAAATTAGGGGTGTTATTGTTTCTTCTACATCAATCATTAGGAAAATGCCTAAGAGATTGCAAATGGAGTCTAAAGCTGGACTGAGAGTGCAGCTGGGAAGTACTTTAGACTACTCACTAATTTGTGCAGTACAATTTGGAGGATAGCAGCAGTGAGACAGGACAGATTTCTCTGTTTATAATGAGATGTGAATACATTAGTATTATTGTTAGCATAAATGACACTAACTATGAGGCAGTCCACTCTGAAACTCAGATAAAAAAAAGATGTTTGGGGCACATGGACTCCCTTTACAAGCTGGAGAGGATAGTTTATTACTGTATTTCCCCGAAAATAAGACCGGGTCTTATACTTTTCCCCCACCAAAATACGCATTAGGGCTTATTATCCAGGGATGCCTTATTTAGCCCCCCCCCCCCACCAGTACAACAATCTACATTTATTCATTTATTCAGGTACAAAAATCGACATTTATTCATGTACACAAATCAACATTTATTCATGTACAAAAAACAACATATATTCATGTGCACAAATCGACATTTATTCATGTACACAAATTGACATTTATTTGGTACTTTTCTGTTATTGGGCAACAGTTCTAGGTAACGCATTAACAGTTGTGTGAGAATTCCATATAAGCAGTGCAACAAACATTTCACCTTCAGAATATCTGCACCTTCGCTTTCACAGTGCAATATTTCATGCTTAAAATCTCAATGCATGTGTATTGGAGGAGGGGAATAAAACAGGTGAATAACTGTCACTTTTTGAGTGGTGATGCTTTCTTTATTCCTTACTCAAACCATAAGAGAAGAATGATTGAAAGTCATAAAAATGAGGTTTGGGAACTAGTGGCCTTACTTTGTAATTACCCCTTGATTATGAAATATTACTTTAATACAATAAAGTCAAAAAAACGACAAGAGCTTGCTGGCAGCTAAAAGCAGAAGCAATCCATTCTGTTGCCCCAGTAACGGAAAAGTTATTCAAATACAGTCATGTCATCTTCTTCTGGAACATTGTCATAAGTCTCCAACCCTCAAATTCTGGCCTGAATTTCTTGCGACTCCATTTCCTGTAGAACCATTGGCTCCAATCTGTCATGCCCCGCAACAGAGCTCTCCTTAAATGAGCACTGTTTGCCCATGTAGCCTGCTCGTAGTGCATTGGCAACACAGCTGTCAATGATTTCATCCCATGAATTCTTCACCCAAGTCACGACCTCTTCCTGGCTAGGCTTCACAAAGTTTCTACTCTGATTTCTCTCCATTCTATTTTCAGTGTAGTCATTGAGTTCCATGCATAAATGTTCCTTGAATGGCTTGTTTACTGCAATATCAAGAGTCTGGAGATAGGCAGTAATTCCTGCATGAATCATTATTTAATCTATTCTTCTCTGTGTAGGGAAGGTCTTCATGTCTTTAGCGTGGTGAATGCTGGCTGAATCCCAGACTAGCAGACCTCTTTCACCACCTTGCAAAACAAATGGCAGCATTACATCAACCCACTTCCTTATAACTGCTTGTGTGCACCAGCTTTTTCAGTTTCAAGAATGCAAATGCCTGAAACACATTCAATCTTATCTTTCTTGCCCTTACTAATGATTAGAGGTGGGGTTTTCTTTCCATCTAGATGAATTGCCAAAATAAAGGTAACATGTGCACTTTCGTAACCAGTGGAGGGAATGTAGATTGACAAGGTACCCCTCTGATCAATTCCTGTTTAAGATCCTTGGCCCATAAACACTGCCATTTCATCCATAGCAATCATGTTGGAGAGTTGGTATTTAGAAAAGTCAGTGCCATCAACAAAGGACTTGAATGCAAGTGCACGTTTAATAACTTCAGTATCTTCCAGCTTGAACAGTGTTGTTGATCTTCTTAGAGACAGTTCATATCATTGAAGGAAGCCATCCAGTCAATGTTGTGATGCTTTGAATTCTTCTGGGGATATTTCTAACTGTGGTGCCGTTGCAAGGGCAAATGCTTAAATATCAGCCCTGTGCACAACCAAAGCCTTTGCTCTCCTGTTAGCAATCCATCCACAGATGATGTCTTCCAGCTCAAGAAATAATGGTTGCCAACCTGATTCACACTTGCACTTCTTAGCATTTCCCTTGTCCACCTGCTGACTGAGGTTATTGTACTCTGCTCATCATTTTCAGACCATTCAAAGATCCAAATTCTTCTCTTTGTAGAAAGCCATCGGATTCCTTCCCCGGGAGTCCTCCAGGATTCCTTTCTTGTACTTGATAGAATAGCTCTTTCTTTTTGCACTCATCTTGTCTGAGGGGGGAGGTAATTGAAGACTTACGAGACAGGAGTTGCAACAAAAATGGTGACAGTTAAGAAGACACAACCACACTCATTCGTTATCAAGTGCACACATTTTATGGGTGTTGTCTGTACTTTGACCAATCAAAGTACACTTTCTAGTGTTTATGGGCCAAGAATCTGAAATGTCAAGCGTGGGTAAGGATTAGGGTTACAATTGTAGAGGACTCCTGTGGAAAGAATCTTATGACTGAAACAACCAAGACACCTCGGTGAGTTCCTTTCTTGATAAATTAAATGATTTTGACAGTAAACTGTTTCGTTGCAGAAAGATGCAATTGGAGGTTTCTTACCTCCAAGAATGTACTAGTCAGAAAATAATTCCGAAGGGGTTGCGCCAATGGCGTTATCCTGCTGGCTTGGTTAATAATTCAGTCTTCCATCAAGAACTACTGGCCTTATTTGATAAACAAGGCATGGAATTTCTAGCATCACTTATTAATTTTTACAATGCTGAAATAAATAAATTACAAGAAGATCTTACACAACTTGAGTCCTTTTTACAACAACATTCTGATTTCATCAGATACAAATATGATTATTTAAGGATTTTGTCTAGCATTGAAACATCTGTTACTAAACTGTTGGCAAACAAGAAACGTAAAATTGACAGAGATATTAAGGAATACAGTAACAAAACGGCTTACCCCCCTCCCCCTCCAGGGCAAACTAGTTTTTGGGGGACTAATGAGGCTTCCACTAACAATATTTTCCCCCAGAAGGCTCAGGAAGATTCCTTTAATCCAGACATGGTGCCTGTTAGGAGGAGTGAGCGTATTAAGAATAATGGTAACAACACAAATGGTGGTAATGGACGTTATAATAATCAAAATCAAATAGACCAGAGTTCAAATGAAGACGAAAACAACCAGGGTTTTTCCAGGGCAAGGGACAGGTCAATTCCTGTGTCGAACAACAACAATACTACGTCCAACAACAGGGGGCGTACACAGAGGAGGAGGAGGGGGAACCAATGAAGGAGATGATTCCCCCTGAAACAAAGGGACCTAATGTTCTTACCAGTAAACAAGGTGACTTCAAGATCTATAATTACATGGTGCTAACAGTGGAACAAGCATTGATAGACTTTTTTTCTAAAGGACTTTCATTTGTTCCTGATAAAAAATGTAATTTAGTTAACACTATCATAGACTTGAAGTTATATGTGCGTAAATTAAATCTGTCTTTTAGCTTAGGCAACACGCCCACACTTCTCAATACCTATAAAGTATCAAGTATTTTCAACCCTCCATTATATGGTGTTTTAAGTACTTTTAAGAAGTTGTGTGAAATCGATTTAAGGTCAATGTTGAATTCCCATGCTCCTCCTAAAATAATGAAAGCTAACATTTCTAAGAATGAGTTGGCTTTCATATCCCTCCTTAATGAATGCAACATAAGAGTTATGATGCCAGATAAGGGAGGGGGCCTCATTTTCATGGATGAATACCTGTATGATAGAAAGATGCTTGAACACTTACAATCTGACACATATTTGAAGTCTAGCCTTAATGAGGTACATTTAGCTTACAAGAAGATTAGGGGAGTACTGGAAGATCTGTTTCTTGAAGGTAGTATAGATTGTGACACCCTACATTATTTAACTATGCCAGCCCCCAGAATTCCCACTTTGTTTGGCACACAGAAAATTCATAAAGATTTGGTTAATCCCCCCTTCAGACCAATTGTAGATGGAAGGGATTCTATCACGTATGCTTGTGCCAAACTAGTTGATGACATTCTCAAACCTCTATTAAAAAATGAGTCACAAATTTGTAAAGACTCCTGGGGTTTTTTGCAACACATTGATAAAATTGAATATGATCAAGATCTCATTTTCCTTGTGGTGGACATTAAGGACTTGTACATGGTTATGCCTCATCAGTTGGGTATAGAGTGGACGAGAAATTTCATGTTGCGTAAAGAGGCATCTAATGATCAAATGTACCTAGTGGAAACACTTTTAGATTTAGTACTATCAAATAACTTTCTGGTGTTCAAAGATCAGTTTTTTCTCCAAAAGACGGGTATTGCCATGGGGTCTCCCTGTGGATGTAGTTTCGCAAACAGTGTACTTGCACACTGGGAACACCAGTGGTTATTCCAAAACGACATGTACCAACAAAATGTCACTTGGTACATCAGGTACCAAGATGACATGTGTTTTTTATGGAAAGGTTCATTAGATCTGATTCCTGAATTTATTAACAGCATTTCAAAAATGACCGATTTCCTACAATTTACCTATTCTATTGGGGTAGAGGAGATTTGCTTCTTAGATGTCAAACTGAGTAAGGACATTCCTAATAGTAAATTCAAGTCAGTGATCCACAGAAAGCCAACTCATTCAAATTCCTATCTCCACTTCTCCAGTAGTCACCCTTTTCACCAAAAGAGAAGTGTGGTGAAAGGGCAATTTGTCAGAGCGGCAAGAATGGTGTCTGAAAAACAGGATTTTATTAGTGAATGTGAAAACTTAAGTTTAAAGTTTTCCATGAGAGGCTATCCGGATTCTCTAATAAAAGAGGTAATGGACGAAGTTCAGGTTAAAAGAGAAGCAGGCCATTTCAGACCCTTATTGGGAGGGGGAATAATGCATGCAGCACAAAAGATCAAAACAGGAGAACTACCATCCATTAATTTCCTCTTTACTTATTGCATAGATTTCAACCTAATTAGGGGCATCATCTCCAAAAATTGGAACATCATTTTGGAGGACCAGTCTTTGGCCAAAGTGATAGGACCTCATCCAACTTTTACATACAGGAGAGGAGTCAATTTAAAGAATCTTGTTGAAAAGACAGCTGTTAAAACCAGAATGATCAGTATGGGCATGTCCAAATGTGGGATGTGCCCACAGTGTAAACATATTTTACCAGGCAATAAGGTGAACATCAATGGTAAAAATTATTCCATCAATGACAAGTATAATTGTGAAACTAAAGGTGTAGTGTATGTTGCTTTGTGTAGGAGATGTCCCTCGTTTTACATTGGTAAAACAGAGAGGTCATTAAAGAAAAGAGTTTATGAACACTTATATGCTATAGGGAGAAGGGACATGACCAATGCACTTGCCACACATATTTGTGAATATCCTGAGCACTCTTTTCTATTTTCTGTTGTATAGCAGGTAAAAACACACCTCAGGGGGGGCCCATGGCAACTGTGGCTTGAAGAACAGGAGGTCTTATGGCAAATTAGAACACTTGCCCATTTACCCCCAGGGTTGAATGAGTATGCATCTATTAAATGTATTCTCAAATTAAAAACACTGAAGAGATGAGGTTGTTATTATGCTTTTTCTCTATTGTGACAACATCTCTATGGTTTATGCATTAATTGAGAGTTAGACAGACTCATGTAACAAACATTTGGTTTCTTTTAAATAGTGATAATGTTATTAACAAAAAACAGTTATTACCATTGTTGTTATTATTATTTTATCATTATTGGCTTATTTTTATTTTTATAGAGACTATATGTAGATGCATTTATAAAGTTGTTTGGTTTCCTCATACAGGATGTAGTGCTATTCAATTGCACAGAACGTTCACATAATAACATACTTACATGTATGCTGGAGGGTTGACAGTAGTTGTATTTGATTTCATTGTCCTGTTTTCATTAACTTTAATATAAATTTTTTAATAATATAAACATTTCACTATTACAGTTTTTTATTCATAAGAAATTCATGTAGAGAATATGGTTTAGTTAATTGTACTATTATATTTTTAAAACAATCATGTACTTGGTTAAAGGTATTAGTCCTTTAAATTATTGCGTTGTAGTAATGAAGTCTTTAATGTAATTAATTATTTAAATTGCTTTTAATTAGTTGCTTATTATGTATAAAAAGTAGTGCTGTGTGTTTGGTATTGTATACATTTGAAGAAAGTGGAGGAATATCCTTAACCGAAAACGCTAACATTAAACAGTCCGTGCTGTAGCTGCTTTGTCCGTTTTTGCTAATTTTAGTAATCTTATGACTTTCTGCAAAGAGAAGAAGTTGGGTGTCCGAATTGTCCAAATATGGCAAGCAGAGTAAGATAATCTCAGTCAACAGGTGTCAATAATATTATTATGTTATAATTCAACACATTCATTGTGTGTTGTTGACGATCTTAACTGGGGCTTATTTTTGGGGTAGGGCTTATATAATGACCACCCTGGAAAACCATGCTAGGCCTTATTCTCTGGTTAGGTCTTATTTACAGAGAAGTATGGTATTATAAGGGCAACATTTTTTTCCTGAGAGATCACTGAACTGATTTAATTGTGTACTAGAAACAGCCTCTATTAAAGATGGCAAGAAATGTTTGCATCAGATACAGTAAGCAGGGGAAAAATGTTTATTTTCAAAATGTTAATCTTTCAATGCTAGTAGAAAACTAAGCCATCAGTATAAGTCCAAGATCACTTTAGTTCTTAAATTATGAAGAAGGTTTTACTCTTCATGAGATTAATAAGACAGGATTAAAACCTGGTCTAAAATAGACATCTAAGTATTTAAGGCTAAGCAGGTACCCAGTCTGTTTCAAAATGTGAAATACCATTTACAGCTAGTTATGTGTACTGGGAAGCCCACAAGACTTGTTTTCATTAATCTTATAATTGAAAAAGTTTCTGTGTTTATGGTTTCCAGGACAGCTGGTGTAGAGTTACCTTGTAAATTTAGAGTAAGCAATATTTTATCAGCATAAAGTGCAGAGATATGATAAGTATATCTGCAGATAGATACAGTCAGTCTTCCATATTAAGGATTCCAGCACTAAGTTAAAGAGAGACATGTATTAAGCCAGAGAACCAAGGAAAATGAGTGTTGAATAGATACCATTAGCAATAACTGCAGTAATTAGTGATGAATAAAAACATTTTATTCAATTAACAAAGTAAAAGTCTGTGATAGCAAGTAGAAAAGTAGAAAATTAATTTCATCAAAAGCATTTAATCATCAAATGGTATTAAAGCCCATGAACTCTGCAAATGCTTTGCCTCAAATAAGACGTAAAATATCTAGTATCTTGGTCAGAACAGTTGTCACAACTATCAATGCCTACTTGTTGTACCCAGCAATTTTCTTTAAACTTTACCCAGCAATAAGCTATGATTTTTAGCAAAGATGTTAAGATGTTAACGTTGTTTCATGAGAAGTAAACATTGAGGAGATAGATAATTCCTTTTCTCATTTATGAATAACTGCAATAGTAGAATGGAGGAATGCCAGGACTGACAGTGTGATGTGCTGGGGGAAAAAGAGACCAGGTACAGAGCAATGCATCCACTGAAGTTCATTTATAAACTACATTGGAACATTTTAGTTCACTTGCCTTTCTCAATTGCAGAGGTATAATTGACAAGGTATCCTTATTAGCTCAAAAATTTAATGTAGCCAGAGTTATCCATGGATACAGAGGATTGGTCGTACTTTAAAAAATGTCACCCAACATCTCAATTTCTTGAACATGTAACCTAGAAATGTGTTTTTAACAGTTTGCTATATTTCCTACATTGGCACTTTGTGAATTTCTTGCTCCCTTGTGTTTTAAAAGAAAACTTGATGGTTCACAAATTCTTGGACATGTGACTTAGAAATGCATTTTTATAACGGTTTGCTATTTTTCCTTCATTGGCACGTATGTGAATTTCATGTTCCCTTGTGTCTTTTAAAAGGGAAGTTGATAGCTCCTAGCTTTACCCTCTGATAATTTTAGTCAGAAGTTCCAAAGCCCCTTCTTAAGATTTTGTATTTGAAATAGTTACATTTTATAGAATTTCATATTTCTCAAAAGGTTTTCTAGATCGTGACAAGAATGGATGAACAAAACACATTCAAGTTGATCTTTTATCTTGTAAATTGCATCTATCAATATTTCAGTTCTACTAATTTGTTTCTTATTTCTGTCTGCAATTAGTCTATGATACCCATCATTTATGTATGCCTTATGTGTTATGCCTCTGGTTACTTGAACAGCATTAGAAGAAATGTTCATGCTATAAAAGTTTGAGACTTAGTGCTTTAAAGCTTTCTAGATGGAAAATGAAAGGTTACAATCTTCATGCAATATCGGTCTATTGTAGCTGCAAAGGAAATTCCTAATAGGAATATACAATGATCATTCAGTTATAGCGGGCATGCATATGGTGACTTAAATACTTCTAGTTAGATAAAATATGAAATTAAAAAAAAGTCTAGTTAAGACTTGAGCTATGCACTGTGGTGATTTTAAGGTATGCTGGCTTGTTCTACTTTTATAACAAATTCTCTATTGATCTGAAAGGGGTAAATGCTTACATAATTCTTGTATTATGTCTGCATCCTTGGATATATATGGACAGCTTAGTCTCAGATCTGTCCAGCTCTGTATTAAGTATTATATTCCAGGCCCCTGTAAGAATTATGGTATACGACTTCCTTTGCATATCTCTAGTGCAAATTTTATTACAAAAGAGGCAAAGAACATATCGGAGGCATAACATGAAGCTAGAACTATGACAGTATCTCTAATAGAACCATTAGCGTTTAATAAGATTTCCTTCCTGTATCTCTGCTCATCACATGTTTTGAACATGTACAGAGAAAGTCAAGGGAGAGACTTGTACAATAGATGATTATAGATGATTTGATTCCCTTCAGCACAATAGCTAAGGAGACACTATCTCTATTTAATGAGCATTTTAATCATCTGCAATAAAATGTGTCTTTTGGGCAAACAGTGCATTGATCTCCAAGTGTTTGTGTACATGTCTAAATTGTAATATGTTATTTTTTTCATGCAGGCTGTTGGCATCAGTGGATAGTAGTTTAGTAGACAGCTCTAAAGTAAAAACCTTGGCAATCTCCCAGTAGTGTCCAGGGGTAACAGCAAACAGACTCATATCTCCCTCCCCCACAACACTCAGTCTGTTTACAAATTGAAAATGGTAGCCAACAAAATCCCATATAAAGATATTGAAATATCTGACTTTGTTTCAAAGAAGAAGAAGGAAAAAGCCTTAGATTTCAACCTGGGACATAAAGAAATGTTCTCATCCTTAAATGCATCTAGTTATGTCAGAAGAGCTCCAGCCAAGGATGCAAAAAGGCAGCTGGGGACAAATCTAAATCTAGAAGCACAGGGCCACTGAGATAAGCTATAGGCCACTTCTCATTATTATTAGAATGTGAATAAAATAATATATTTGGATAGTGTACATCAGTCAGACACAGATAATTAGTTGTGCTTAAATGCTTACTGAAAATAATCTGAAATGTTGCTATAATGAACAGAAAAGAATCGCGTGGTGTGGATTAAATACAGAACAGTGACGTTATTGAGCTAAAAGATAACATCAGTACAGGTTAAGTATTATAGCCAGTGGAATATAACACCTAATTATTTTCATTAAGCGGATGCTAGACACTGGCAAAAGTGGTTCCAAAGTTATTCTGAATGCCCTTAAAACGTATTTGTCCTCTAAGGTGAGACAATGATAAGACCAGATATGCCATTGCAACCAGTTATTGAATAACATTACACAACACTACAGGTGCCACAAGAAAATGACATCTTAACCACATCATAGAATAGTCAGTAACCTCTATCCCATGTTGGTTGGCATAACCAAACTCATTCCAGCTAAATGTGTAACCAAAGCTGCTTCAGGCTTGTTTAACAAAGACCCTTAGGGCTCGTCTCTCAGCCCAAACAATATTTGTCTTGGCCAAGGCTTAATACTGAACCCAACTGAACTATAATGAAGAGATCACTGAAAAACAATCGGGTGGGGGGGGGACAAGGGGGAAGCCACAATGCGGCCACCCTTGGAAAAGAAACCTAGAACTACAGGAGGGTATGCAGGATCCTGATAGCCACTGCCAACATGTTCACAATGGAATGAGTTACTCACCTTTAGATAGAGTTGGGGGAGCTCACTGTTCTACCCCTGGTCATCTGAGGACAAACAATGCTTACCGATAAGAGATCCTTGTCTCTAAACAAAGAGAGCGATGAGACCAAATATGCAGTCACATGCATTTACTGAATAACATTAGACAGCACTACATATGTCACAACAAAAAAATGTCTTAACGACATCATAGAACAGTAACTTCTATCCTACACTGGTTGTCAGAACCAAGTCAGTTCTGGCTAAAGTTTGAGGTCCAAGGTATAACCCAAGTTGTCTCAGACCTCTTTAACAAAGACCCTTAGGGCTTGCCTCCCAACACAAGCACCATTTGTCTTGGCCAAGGCTTAATACTGAATCCAACTTACCATACTAAAGAGGCCACTGAAATATAACCAGGGAGGAAAACAAGGGGGAGAAGCTGCAAGGTGGCTGCCAACCTGGCATGGGTGCCATGACATTTCCCCTAATGGCCTCAAACTCAGGATTGATGGATTTCTTCATACCAAGGAATAGAAAATTACCTTATTAAAGAATTTATTAACTTCAAGGTAATGTCCAAATTGAATAGATCAAAACCTAGGTTATTCAGGTGCTGTACATATAGCCTATAAAAGTTGTAGTCTGTCTTCTCCAAATGCATATGTTTGATCACCTGGAACTCAATCTGGCTTGCCATCCAAGCCACTATGTGGTTAATAAATTGTGTGGAGATCTTGATAGCTCCATTCCTTCTGGCTCTCATCCACTGAAAATCAATTCAAAAAAGAGGCCAGAACAATATGAGTAAGTAAATGACTGTTTATTGTAGCAACACCAATAAAATTAGACCAGTTGCGGCAAATCTGCCTTCCTCAGTGACAAATACACAAAGGCATAAGTGTAACAATTTATACCCCAACTAATTATCACAATATAATAACACATCTTGACAGCATCAATTCCCTGAGCTTATCTATAAATGGTCATCAAGACTAGGAGAAAATAATCCACCTATCTTACTAATCCAGCTATTTTCTTTTTTATTAAGTAGAGCATGCCATCCTATTTGTTCTCTCCCCCTGAATCTTATCAATTACCATAAAACCGAATATGACTGAACTGTGTCTAACAGCATGTTTATAAAGGGCACTAGATATCCATTTATTTCTGATATCACTAAGATGTTCAGACACACGTCTATGTAATGGACGAGAGGTCTGACCTATGTAAAAAGCTGAGCAAGAACATGTTGCTAAATAGACTAACCAAACTGTGCCAGAACTGGCAAAAAAATGGATATCATAAACTTTACTAGTGTTCTTGGTCGAAGACTGTTTGGATTTAAGCATAAATTTACAAAACGAACAATGGCTGCAAGAAAAAGAACCAATCAATCTGTCCCCAGTAAGTGTAAGTTGTTGATCAAAATATTTAATACCACTACCATATTTATACTGGTTAAAGTATGACCCAAGGCTACTATGGTAGGAAAATTGACATCTAGGTATAAGGACCTTGGAAAGTTCATCATTGGCTATTAAAATGTTCCAATTGCAGTTCATAGTATCCCTGATTATATTGATGTTTCTACAATATGTGATGACAAATCTGATGGCTTCAATGTCACAATTGGATTTGTCCTGATATTCCAATAATTCTGGCCATTTTTGTACCAAAGCCATGTTACGCCATAGGGGGCGTACCCTTGAATCATACTTTAACCACTATAAATATGGTAGTGGTGCTATATATTTTGATCAACAACTTACACTTACTGGGGACAGATTGATTGGTTCTTTTCCTTGCAGTCATTGTTCATTTTGTAAATTTATGCTTAAATCTAAACAATTTTCAACCGAGAACACTAGTAAAGTTTATGATATTAAATTCTTTGCCAATTGTGGCACAGGTTGGTTAGTCTATTTAGGAACATGTTCTTGCAAAGCTTTTTACATAGGTCAGACCTCTCATCCATTATGTATATGTGTGTCTGAACATCTTAGTGATATCAGAAATAAACAGGTATGTAGTACCCTTTATAAACATGCTGTTAGACACAGTTCAGCCATGTTCGGTTTTATGGCAATTGATAAGATTCAGGGGGACAGAACAAATAAGTTAGAATGGCATGCTCTACTTAACAAAAAAAGAAAATAGCTGGATTAGTAAGATAGGTGGATTATTTTCTCCTGGTCTTAATGACCATTTATAGATAAGCTCAGGCAATTGATGCTATCAAGATATGTTATTATAATGTGATAATTAGTCAGGGTATAAATTGTTGCACTTATGTCTTTGTGTATTTGTCACTGAAGAAGGCAAATTTGCTGAAACTGGTCTGATTTTATTGGTGTTGCCACAATGAACAGTCATTTACATACTCATATGGTGCTGGCCTCTTTTTAGAATTGCGTTTTGATATTTTGGCTGGTTGCACCAGCTATACTTGCGAGGGTTGTTTTGATTACTTGGATGGATGTCCTTGCTGTTGGCTTTTGATAAGCATATTTTATTTCTGTGCTGTACCGCCTGTTTGAGTCATTATTCTGCTCATTCCCAGTCACATGAGCTTGCCTGCTTGGAATAATGTTTTATAATTTTTTGGATGATTTCTTTCTTTGAATCTCATGTGCAGATGTTCTTTACTCACATATAAAGGGTGGAACTTCATTGAGTGGATTGGCAACTGTTGTGGCATCTCTTTTTGGTCAAATGCTCATTTTGGATTCATGGAGCAACAGCTAAGAGGGGATTCTTTGTGAACTTATGTGCAGATGTTTTTTACGCATATACAAAGGGCAGAATTGTATTTTGTGGACTGGCGATTGCTATGACGTCCTTTTCTTGGGATCGGAAGTGTGTCAGATCTGTGGAGTGACAACTAACAGTGGATTCCTTTGGGAGCAACTAAAAGAGAACAACTACACATCGTGGCCTGTGTCTAGGGTTGGATAACAACGGCCTTTTTTTGGAGCAGCTATATTGGACTGGCTGCCTATTGTGGCCTATGTTTGGTGTTTGAATAGATCTATATTTGGAAGGACATCATTCATCACTGGCCGGTTTCAGCAGTAACTACATTGAGTAGATTTCAGCATGAGTTTACAGTTGGTGTGTGTTTTTTATTAACACTGTGGAAGTGAAGAATTTTATTTTTGATATCAGTGACTGTACTGGGGAAGAAACTATGCATTCCGTAACTGACTTTGGGATATATACGATTGTGGTTGGTGCACAATTTTTTTGTTTAATTTTATGTTATTGAGGTGGGACTTCAGTTTTACAGCATTTTTCTGTTGACAATTTGATATATTTGGATTAGTCTGGACATTAGCATACCATTTATGTGACTCTTTGATATTATCATCATATATATGTGTAAATAATGGATTTATCCATATATTTAGGTCAATAATGATATTATTCTCCTTGTTACATTATTATTTGGAATTTTGAATATATATAGTAATTGCCTTTCAGCTTTTACTGAACTAAATTGGAAAGTCTTTGTATTTTTCTGACAAATATATCAGGTCTATTTTGCTACCTTGTTAAGATAATAATGCTTGGTTCATTCTGTACTAAGCCCGTTTTTGATAGCATTCTTTATATCTAGACATGTGCAACTGTAGGAATATGGATTTAGTGACTATATTATAGGGTCTTTAAGCAGATAGACATGACCTACAAGTTTCTTGTCTAGCAGAATCCACTGGTAATATGGGAGACAATAACACTCAGGATCCAGTCAACAGTTGTAACCAGTTATTTTGTAAATTAACTAAAAGTATGACAACACTCCTTACCAATGTTTGGCATTTGAAATTATTCAAGGCCTATCAGACTAAGAATATTACCCCAAGGGGGTTGAGAATATGAATACAGCCATTAGTGGGTCATATTGTTGACAATTTAGCTGAGGATTGGGTGAAGGCACAACAGAGTACCTCTATGGGTTTTGTCAATATTTTGTCATCTTATTATAAGTGCATGATTGATGCTAATATTTTGGAAGTCCAGTCAATTTGTGAAGAGGTGAAGGCCTATGAAGGAGAAAATTATTATATGACATGTCTTAATAAGTTAACCAAACAATTATTATCACTTGAGAAACACTTGAAAGATAAAAAAACTCAGACGTATAATAGAGATATGGGGGATTATCAATGGGGTAAGCCCTTTGGTTCTAGAAAAAGTGTTACATTTTCTGATTTGGACACCACTACATCTAAGTATAAAAGGAAAAGACCTAGATCTATTTAAAAAAAATCCCAAACCAGTTATAGTAGTACCTCAGGTGAAGCTTCATTAGCTGCAGACATAGACTATAGGAATACTCAAGGGTCCTCCACCCCCAAAAAAACAATGTAGTGTTGATTATCCTTTAGGTTTGGCAAACACAGGGGTGGTAGAAAACATGGAAAAATAGCAATGTGGAAACTGTGTTACAAATACTGGCACCTTGTTAAATGATTTTTATAATGTTCATAATATTTCTTCTGTCATATTAACAGAAGTAGAGCAACAACTTTTGAATAAAGGCTTGATTTATGTTCCCGTTTTTTTGTGGATAAAGACATTGTGGTAAATGATGTGTTGGCATTTTGTCGATTACTTAATCTTAGGTTGTATTTTGGTCCCAAGGAAAAATCTCAAAGATCTACTGATTTTAGATTTCAGAAGTCTACTTTTATGTCCCCAATAAACAAACATGTTTCAATATTTCAAGAGTCCATCCTCAAGGAGCTACACTCTAAGATCAATCAGTCTGGAATACTGAGTCATAATTTGTCAGCTGTGGAACAACAGGCACTTACTAAATTGAAAAATAATGCCAATATAGTAATTTTACCAACTGACAAGGGTGGGACAATAGATATAATGGATACCAGCTATTATTTATTTGAAGCTCAGAGACAACTAAATGATGCTAGATATTAAATGCATATGTAACTTGACTCCACCAGTACATTCAAAAAAGAGATTGATTTATTTCTTCAACAGGTAGTGGAGGAAGGAATAATAAGTGATTCTGTGGCACGGCATCTAACAGTAGTAGATCCTCAGAAGCAGTATTTATATCCGCTGCCAAAAATCCCCAAGAATCTGGACAAGCCACCAGTGAGGCCAATTGTCTCTGGCATGGGCTCTCTTACTGAGCCTTTGTCAGTGTTTTTGACAAAATATTTAAAGCCTTTATTAAAATTAGTTAGATTAAAAATTCAGGATACCACACAATTTTTAAAAATAATATCTGATATGCAGTTGGATTCAAATAGGCTATTATATACTTTAGATTTTATGGCTTTATACACCAACATACCCATCTGGGCTGGTCTCAAAGTATCACAATACTGGCTGGATAAAGTGGATATATATCCTTCAGGATTTAACACCTTATTGGTATGTATGGCTGAACATGTTTTGACAAAAAAATGTTTTGTATTTTCGTGGGAATGTTATTGGCAGGTACAAGGTACATCTATGGGAGCCTCATTTGCACCCACATATGCTGATTTATTTATGGGGTTTCTGGAACATCATTTAATTTATGACAGTATACACAACATCTTTATGGGAGAACTAGATATCTGGAGAAGATATCTTGATGACTGTTGGATGGTATGATGAGTGGATGAAACATATTTATTGGGATTTGTCCAATATCTCAATGATAACAAATGGGGTATTGAGTTTATACTTAATAGTGATTCTCAACAGATAAACTTTTTAGATGTTACCATCACCAGGGATCCTGATGACACTCTTAGTTCACAGGTATTTCGGATATACCCTCAATATCATAATTTATTATTTGCAAACAGACTCCATCCACGTCATATCATTAAGAATATACCAAAGTCACATTTTTTTACGTATTAAACATATTTCTTCTACCCCAGATAGTCATAAACTTTATCAGCAGGACTTGATTCGTAGGTTTCAAGTCAGGGGCTATCAGTATAACAGCATTATATCTGCCAGTAACCTGGCTTTGGTACAAAAATGGTCAGAATTATTGGAATATCAGGACAAATCCAATCGTGACACTGATGCCATCAGATTTGTTACGACATATGGTAGAAACATCAATATAATCAGGGATATTATGAATTGCAATTGGAACATTTTATTAGCTAATAATGAACTTTCCAAGATCCTTACACCTAGATGTCAATTTTCCTAGCCTAGAGGGCATACCCTTGGGTCATACATTAACCACTATAAATATGGTAGTGGTATTAAATATTTTGATCACTTTACACTTGCCAGGGACAGATTGATTGTTTCTTTTCCTTGCAGTTATTGTTTGTTTTGTAAATTTATGCTTAAATCCGAACAGTTTTTGAGCAAGAACAGTAGTAAAGTTTATGATATTAAATTCTTTGCCAACTGTGGCACAGATTGGTTAGTCTATTTAGCAATATGTTCCTGCTCAGCTTTTTACATAGGTCAGACCTCTCATCTTAGTGATATCCAAAATAAACGGATATCTAGTGCCCTTTATAAACATGCTGTTACACACAGTTCAGCCATATTCAGTTTTATGGTAATTGATAAGATTCAGGGGGAGAGAACAAATAAGTTAGGATGGCATGCTCTACTTAACAAAAAAGAAAATAGCTGGATTAGTAAGATAGGAGGATTATTTTCTCCTGGTCTTGATGACCATTTTTAGATAAGCTCAGGGAACTGATGCTATCAAGATGTGTTATTATAATGTGATAATTAGTCAGGGTATAAGTTGTTTTGTCACTGAGGAAGGCAGGTTTGCCGAAACTGGTCCGATTTTATTGGTGTTGCCACAATAAATAGTCATTTACTTACTCATATGGTGCTGGCCTCTTTTTTAAATTGAGTTTTGATATTTTGGCCGGTTGCACCAGCCGTATTTGTGAGGGTTGTTTTGGATCCCATCCAATGAAGCCTCTGCACAATTGAAGACGAGTAGTATTTCAGGATACAATAATGAAACCTATGAAGGCTGGACAGAATTCTAGGTAAAATAATTCTCTTAGGGGCTGTGATTAAGTTGTCCCCTCCAAGATGAATAATCCATATTCTGAGTGGTCTCCTGTGTGTTGAAAACTGGCACCAAACCTCTCAAAAGTGGAAGCAGGACATATGCAAAAAAATGTTGTATTATTCAGTAATTATGCTATAATGACCCCATTTGAGCAGCCAGATGAGACAACGATTGAAGGGGTGCTCTTCTGTTGAAGGAATGCCTCAAAATCCAGATGATTTCCTTTCCTGTAACACAAAACACTGTTATTGCCTAACATATGACAAAAAGGCATCAGCCAGCCACCTTACAGTTCTTTTCAATACCCTAGGGTGAGTCTCCTTTATTAGGTCAGATGTATGCCCTATTCTAAATGAATGTGAAGAGCATATCTGAGGATTTATGGCTTGAGATGAAAGAAATTTGATGAAGACCAAGTTGCTACCTGCTAGGATAAATGGTCTGCCAGATGGTGAAGTAAATACAGGACTTACTTGTACTGCCATAGACATTATTTTGCACAAGCTAAACCAGTGAATTGGACAGACAGCCAGAATTCTGGAGCTGTTTAGCTGGACTTGCTGTCTCCTACTTGCCTGATCAGTTTTGTACTTTCCTACCCATATCAATCAAAACTCTTTGCGAGTAACCACATCATCCCAGCATAATGAGATTAACATTTCACTAGCCTGGAAAACCTCAGAATAAAGGCAGGTGAACAAGGTTGTTAAAATGCTGAAAGGATGAAGAAAGGCCAATGAAAGAATGGTGCCCCTGATAGTAGTGGCAAGAAGATGGTGACCTATCAGCTTCCTGGGATCCTTTGTGGCCCCTTTGAAAATTTTACAACCTTTTTCTGCTGGTAAGCCAATTGCCTGAGTAATATTTGAGCCTCACAGAATATGCTTAGGACTGCTAGATGTAGCTGGAGGTTATTAGGTGGAAAACCCTTGCAGCATCTTTATACCAAAAATGTTACAACCGAAGGCAATCCCCGGTATCTTTGACTCTGGGACATGGAGTTATAAAAACCTTTAAAAGTCTACACTGAAGATTAAAAAGCTCTTTTTGTATTCTGAGCCCAGGAGTTACTATCGATCCAGCTACTCTTCTCCAATTAACCAGACTTCCAGGGGAATGGAGATTTGCAGCTCTATATCCTGGGCTAACTGATGAAACCTGGTAAACTGAAAATGGGAAGGGCTAGTAGCTATTATATTGCCACAGCCAGGTACAAGATAGAGAGGGGAAAATAAAAGAATCTGCAAACTCAACATAACTAACAAGATAATGACAGTGTCTACCCCATTTGGACTTAGAGGGGCAAGGATTACAGCAAGATTGTCTGAACAAAAGGAAATCCTGCCATTTTGCAACCAGTCCTTACACAACAAAGTGGCTACCCAGATCTCAAGGAAGATCATGCCCCTCCTCCTTTCAGCTGACCAGGAAACAGGCCATCTAGCAGTGAACCAACTCCCACATAAATAGCTACTCATCCCAATGCCTCTTGCCACATCCATGAAAAGGTTCAGTTCAAAGGAAGAGACCCAAGGTGATTGCCAAAGGGATGCTCCAATAAACTGGTTCAAAAAGGCGTACCGCATGCGAGTCTACCACATGCGAGTCTCATACTTGATTCTGCATGTTAGGCAGACCCTATAGTGCTAGGGTTCATTACCTTTCAGTAAATTAGAAATGGTCTTCAGAAAAGTCCTGCCTGGAGCAATGGCCATGCAGGGAAAATTCAATAGTCCTTGAAGCAACAAGATGTCTCTGATTTAAACCTTAGTAGCCCTCAGAAACTGCATAATTGTGACTCTGAGTTGATCCATTTTCTTTCCTGGGAAGATGAAGACCTTCCCCAGCCCATCAACTGCCAAATCCAGTAATGTCATCTCCTGACGCGACCCTTCTAGCTTATGCCCAGCTAAGGGTACCCGCAAGGTAGTACAAATGTCCTTGAAAACTGACATCCCTTTAATGACCCCTTCCTTGCTTTACCCCACTATCAAAATAATTATCTAGATAATGAATATCTGATTGCCAAGGTGCTGTTTGCTGCCAACAACAATGTAAGGCAGAGCTAAAAACTTCAAAGTTAGCACTAGTTATTGATTACCCTATGGGCATCATTGTATCAAAAAAGTGTTGCCCCTTAAATTGAAATTCCAATAGGAGCCAGCCTTCCTGCCTGATGGGAAGCATGCAAAAAGCAAATTGGATGTCTAGTTTACAGAGCTAGGGATTAGAGTACATCAAAATTACTTCTGCTGCCTGCTCCAGGAAGGAATAATGGACTTTAGCTTGATCCTTGCCAGTAAAGCCATTGACTGCCAAGCCCTCATGGTGAGAGGGATAGTGAATCAATCTAAATTCCACTTTTCTCTTTTTGGGGACTAGGCCTAAATGGGAAATTTTAAGGGCAGGCAAGGGATAGTGACCAGAAGGACCAATTACCCTACCTGCCATAATTTCCTTCTCAATTAATCTGGAGGCTATGTCTCATGTCCTTTAATAGATTAAAGATTCTTAACTGGTTGAGAATCTAACAGAGCTGAAGAACCAATTCTGATCCCTTTTTCAAGACCATCAATAAGAAAGGAGGCTGCAGCATTCCCAGGGTAATCTGCCAACAATTGAACCAAATTATCTATATTTATTGGGGAGTGAGAGTAATGGCAACTGACCCCTGGCCTCTTGCTGGATAGAGTTTGTGGCCAAGAAAAGGTAGTTTGCCTCTAGTCATACAGTTTTGGGACAAAGCAGTGTTATTCTCATCATAGGAAAAACCAGTGTTAGACGTGGGTGGCCTGACTTAGCCCAGCATTTGAATGGTGGAAGATCTTTACCACAAGAAGAGCATAAGTAGGAATATTTACAAGTTGGTCAAAAAAAGTTCCCCTTGTTGAAAGTCAAACACAACTTTTTTTCCCCCTGGGTTCTAATGAAAGCTTCTTTCTTCTTGTGTATTAGGCTTATCCAATATGGCTTTCACCAAATATACAAGTGCCCGTCTTTCCACTTGACCAATTTGTCTGAGGCTTTTAATCTCCTAAGTTTGTGATCATGAGATGACCAGGCTCAACCCATTTTTAGATGATGGGCCTCCATAATGGCCAAAGAATAAGTGAGTAAAGGCAGTGCCTGGCTGGGGTCTTATTCAATTATAATGCCCATAAATGACACAAATCCTAAGGACCAGGTATCCCAGTTGCTAGCCATCAACTTAGCTGAGCCTTTTTTCCTAATGGCTGATAGTGCTGTCATTAGACCTTTTGCTGCAGAATCCTCAGTATCAATTACACCATGAATACCATCTGTGTCAACTAAATCAAATACATACACAAATTCTCTCTACAGATTTTCTCCCTGATATTGGCCAGAACATGAGCAGTAATATAGGAACCCAGGGAATAGCCATGGGGGAGCAAAAACTAAGTGATGCAGAGGTCTGTGTCAGCAGCATTTGTCTCCTTTGTGGAAGGAGAGGGGTCAGCCCTGGTCTATTGAGTTGGTACATGTGATGGAGGAACTTGAGCCAAGAAAGCCCATCTGTGGTGATTGGAGGACAACATAGGTGTGGGGCCAAAATTCCCTTCTAGAGCAATGTCAAACATTCTACCCTTACCTTCCACAGGAAGGGAATTGATAAACTCATCATGGTCTGCTTTCTGCCCTCTAGCTATTCCCCTTGAGTCTGATATCATCCTTGTATCATTTCCTTCTGGTTCAGCCAAACCCTTCACCATTAACACTGGATTTTCTCCTTCAGATGGGGTGTCTTTCAGCCCTTCTCTTTTCTTCTTCCGAGGGTTACACCCCGGCATTGTCATCTTGTCTCCCAGCCAACCCCTATTTTTTTTGATCGGCCCACCTCTAAATAAAAAGTCACCTTCTCTCCTTCAGTACCTGTAATAATGAAGGACCTTTAAAATAAATGAAAAATTAAAAACACAAGCCATCCAACCTTGGTCAATCAAACTTGTCTCAAGAACTCAGAGTGTCCATGAACCCCCCCCCCAAAAAAAAAAAAACACTTGCTAAGGATCAGCTATCTGGATATGCATTAATATAACCTACCTACATCCCTTTGTATATGATTAGAATAACGTAGGATTGACCAGGTGCTACTTCTTCATATGATTCCTTGAAATAATATATAGATATATGTTTTATTATTATATTAATCAACATAATAAACAACAATTATTGCATGGACTACTGGAATATACAAAGAACAAAAGTTCCCAGTAGCCTGTCTGATGAAAAATAATATTTATTGAGAAGATTCCCAAGTAAGAAAACTTAATAATTTTAGTCACATTAGTAAACAGTCCCAGCAGATGGCACCAAGGCTTCATGGACATCCTGGGTGCACTGCTTCTGCAGTACTCTAGAACCTGAGAGTCATCTCTCAAGTTTCCAGGGATGTTCTGATAGCATGCACAGTAATATAACTATAAAATTAAGTTAGACCCAAGATTTGGGTGAAAGACCCAATAACAAGATGAGTGCCAACTGTGTAATCTCCTCTGCCAACACCATTGTTTCTAGGTGTGAGACATCCTTCCTATTTACAATGTCACACAAGAAATATAAGAAAGCTGTCAAGCCACCAATGGCCATACTATTTCTGCACTACATGTTATAGCCCTAGTAATATCTTGCATGTTTCACATTGTTTCCAGCAACAGCCTCCTGACTGATATCTACACACTATTCTCAGAATCAGGATGCCCAAAAACCTGGACAGCCACATATTCTGCCCAGTAACCCAAACCAATAACATAATACTGCCACTGCCAGAACTAGGAACCACAAAAACCATGGTAATACAGGCACCCACTATCCCCACATGCAAAAGAGCTCAGCAAAACCTCAGAACTGTCCAAGTACCACCACTTGATGTGTAAAACACACAGAACTGACATAACACACTAAGAGCTGAACAGCAACCAAAAGGATAGTCCCAAATGTTACCACCTCACTCATCAGACCCCTTTCTCCACTGACCATATCAAAGCCAGCAATAAAGCATGTCTAACATCACAGTCCCAGCCAAACACCCCATTTTCATGGACCATGCATCAAAGCAAAAGACACTTCCCAATATCAGTTTCATAAATTTCTAGTTTCAGATTTGAAGATGTCAACATAACATTGCCAGACAATCAAAAATTACAAACAAAATCCCAAAACTATAATAATAATAATAATAATAATAATAATAATGAAAACAGAAATCTAATCCTTCTATATGCATCTTTCCATTTTTTTAACCTAGTATAAAATCAGTTGTGGAGGAGAAACCAAATGGCACTAGGACCTACCTGAGGAGTCACTGACAGATGGCTTAATTGCAATGTACAGAACATTATGGTGCTGATCCTGTGAGCCACTTCTGAAAATGTCACAACAGAGTGAGCAAATCACCTTTAAATAGAGCCAAAAGGCTTGCTGATCCACCCCTACTCAGCTCTGAGGACAAATAAGGGATTCAGGCACCTAGGCAGCGTGATACCCCCCTGTGAGACAGCTGGATGTGGACATATGGCAGTTTGGCATTATGGCTACATTAACAAATGCCTGTGGACAATTAGAACATCCCCCTGCACCCTAACCATATGTGGCAGACACAAACCCATATAGTGTTACACCCTGCACCCTCCCAGAAGCCAATATGTGCCATTGTCAGTAGTACAAGTGGTTGTAACTGAATGCCAAGGGGGTATGAAAGTGGTACTGTGAAATCAGTGTACTGTGAGCAGAGCTTTTATTAACACAACAGATAAAGTGATGTGTGTAGTGCTTGGTGTGTACTAGAACCAAATATATTCACAACTTGTAGAAATGTGCTACAGCACGTAGGAAATCCTGCACATTACTGTAGTCACACTTATGTTGCAAGATGTGTTTTAGGCGATGCTCCCTTTACAACAATAGCCTTCCTACGTGGTGTCACAGGCATCCCCCTCAAAAGTGACTCCCTTCGGTTGTCTGTCAGGTTCTGTTCCTGTTGTAGAACAGACAGAAGGTCAGAAAGCTGTACTGCAGGGCATCCAACTAATACTTTCAGTTGACAATGCCATGCCTCCACCTGGTTATTGGTCTGTGGGAAGTCCATGTCAGACACATCACACACATTCCAGAACTTCAGAGGATAGGAATATGGCAGATGTTGTTGTGCTGATAAGTGGGATGCATGTTTCCTTGGTTGGCAGCGCACATAATGATGGTCCAGAAATATACCTACAGGCTTGGCACAGTCAGGTAAGGTAGCCACAATGTCCAGAAATGCAGGGACAACATCAGCCACTGGTTGGAATTCCATTGTAATCAGCTTGTGGAAGGCTATTGAGAACACGGTGTCCGTACCACACAAGGCCACAAGGTGGTGATGCTGGATTTGGCACCAAATGATCTGTGCAAAATGGAATAGGCACCCCTTCAGAATACTCTTAAGGAATGCCTTTTGGCTGGCATGGATTGCTGCCTTCTCAAAATCAGTCATAATGCACCACGGTGTTAGGGTACATCCCTGATCTGCAGCCATACCCTTAAGTATGTCCCACATATTGTTGTATGCAGACTCTGATTTCCGTATCATTAGACAATGCACCAGGGAGACAGTTTGTGCTGAGGTGGGAGTGCCAATAGATCCATGTAAAGTATACAGCTGACTGCAAGTATCAGCACATGTTGGGAAGGTGCAATCCCTGAGTATGATGTCTGACCTGCACAAATCTGACAGATTTTGTGCTGTAGTTAGCAGAACCAAGGAATTTTTCCCATCCATATCTGACCATCTGTGTAAGATAAAGCTGCAACTACGGAGTGGGTACTGGCTGACATCGATATCTGCAAGTGTTGCTGGAGGTGTGGACATAGATGCCCATGCCCTCTGCCATAACCTGGTGATGCTATGATGCAGGGTGGCATGGCAAGGCATTTCCTGTAGTACATTGTCATTCACTGTGCCAAGGACACTCTGCATTACCAGACTAGGGATGTCATTGCTGTTTACTGCCCTCTGCCGTTGTTCTGCTCGCAGTCCAGCCACCTGGTTAGTGGTTGCATCTGGTCCATGCTGGTGTGGCAGTGATTTATGCAGTACTTCCCCCTAATCCTGGTGAACAGTGATAGCATGGCCCCTGCAGGCCTTTATTCTCCACTCAGCACATGCCCAGTACCACTTGGAGAGGACTTCCTGCTCTAAGTGGTACAGGTATCCCTCCACTACCATCACTGGTTTGCCACGTGGGCTGGGCACCGTCCAATATCTGTTGCCAAGCTGACCTGGGTTATACTTGTACACAGACTCCATCATGGCAACACTACTTGTGGTTGGCCTCTCAGCATCCATCACATCCAGTATAGCAGGGAAGATTATGTTAACACTACTTAGGTATAGGCCACTATCAGACTATGGTTATGCTGCAGTACACCGCCTTATGTTGTACCCTTCTGAATAGGAGCTGTCTGCCACAGTGGTCCTTTGTAGCAGTATACACACCACCCTACTCTTACTACCTTTCATTCTAGGGATTCTCTATGTCCATTTCACTCAGCAATGGAATTGACAACTGACTGTATTTCTGTAGGTGTCTATCCAGCTCGCTTTTACACCACTGAATCTGCATGTACTGCACAGGTCCCCTTTAACTCCCAGCTATTGAAGCTAACCAACCAGAGTGTGGTGCACAGCCTCAGTTTCAGAGACAGACATTACTAATGGATGTTCCCCTGTGTAGCACCCTTTTCTGCCTACATGCCTCTGCATATGTGTGTACCCCCATCTGCAATAACCGTAGGATCAATTTGGCTACCCCCACTTAACAAACATGTTGCTTCAGAAGTATACGATCAGTTGTTGACAGTGAGGTGGGTTTATATTCCTGTGTCTCTGATATGTGCTTTCCCTCCCCTATGTGCCGGTGTTCCCTTCTACAGTGGTTGCTTCTGTATCGTTAGTTAGGTAGTCATTAATTGCCAGGGTTGTCCTGTTTACTCCTGTCACAGGTTGATGGGCATGTCATGTATAAGGGTAGTGCAGCAGTGATAACACTATTTTCTTCATGCACTTGATATTATGGGAATATCTCTTACTCAGGACTGCCTGTTGTCTGTATGTATGTATTTCTGTGTTGTGTTTCTGGCATTACTTTACTTGTGGATTACTTGTGGATGACTGCTATAGTTATATAATTAAGTAGTTTACATAACATACATCAATAACTAAGTCAATAGATAGATACATTGATGGATAGGTAATACTGAAGTTAAAAATAATGGTAGACGACTGAGTTTCAGACTTCATTCTCTTCAGAAAAGTCATGCTAATGCAAAACCTGTTATTCTATCAACTTTGTAAGTTTGTAATAACAGACTTTGCAATTTGTCCCTCTTTTTGGGCCTTTATCCTGCTTTTATTTATGGCTTTGTCCAGCTGTCTTGTTCTAAGAGGTGGAGAGGTCTGCACTAGGAAGAATCTAACAGGGCACGTTATTTCCATTCCATTGTGACTGTGCTTGTGTCACTGACAGTGCACATGTATTTGTGTATCTAGCAGCTGCAGCTTCTTTGGCCATTCACAGCTTGCAACTTCCCACTCTATGCTTTTCCTGCAAGGGTTGTGTGTGGGGACTTCTGTGCATGTGCTTAGCAGGTACGCTGTTGTTTTTTTTTTTATTTTGTTTTGTTGGACCTGTTTACCTTACTTGTGCTGCTGAAAGAAGTATGGAAGGCATACAGAAATACAATTGGCCAAACTGGTTGCCTGTTCTATCACAGATAAATCCATCTCCCTATATGCACACATACACACACACACACACACACACACACACACACACACACATATATATATATATATATATATATATATATGTATATATATATATATATATATATATATATATATATATATATATATATATATATATATATATATGTGCATGTTTGTATTGGTTAACCTTGTAAAGTAACATTTGCAGAATGATCTTACAGTTAGAATAAAAGCCCAGCAGGTAATTAGTACATGGTTTGTCTTTAAAACATGGTGGTGCAGATCAAATGATAAAATTGTTTGGAAATAACTTTTGTAATACATTCTCAAGCTCTTAGCTATTAAACTGCCTAAACTAATAAGATAAAAGATAGTAGGGCTAGATAATTCACAACCCTTTATAAATTTGTAAAACTATAGCCTTTTTAAGGCTTTAAAACAAAGCCACTTAATAAAGTTTGCTGGAAAAAATCTTTTAGAATGGGCAATAAGTTTTAGCTTAGTATTTTAATAAAATGCTCAAAATGCTATTGCCACAAGCAGATATATGAGTCCTCATTCCAAAAGTGTTACTATCAGTGTAAGTGACCACTTACACTGAAATCAGTTTTTTTCAATCTGGCCTTTGGTGTAAGGCTGTTTATAGATAGGCCTATTCTAACACAGAGATGGAGTCACTGAGATGGAGTCTTTTGGAATCAGAGCAGACTTACACTGAGAGTAACTCTTTTGGAATCTGGCCTTTGGTGTACGCCTGTTTATAGATAGGCCTCACACCAAATTAAGTCGCTTACACTGAGATGGAGTATTTTGAAATTGGAGCGGATGTACACTGAGAGTAACTCTTTTGGAGTCTGGTCTTTGGTGTAAGCCTGTTTATAGATGGGCCTTTCACCAAAGTAAGCCACTTACACTGAGAATAACTCTTTTGGAATCTGGCCCATGATTGTTTACAGAACTAATTGCATCTTCTTAGCTACTGGCTTAGGGTCATAGGTAGATACTAAGCTTGCAGTCCAGAGGACCATTAAGAGCCTAGCCTAAATTCCCAGTTGCCCCTAAGCACTGTTTTGTTAAGTGACTAGCTCAAGGTCATCCAGTAGGCAAATTAAAGCTTAAAGTATCAAACTTTATCCCAGAGAATCTACAGCTTACAGACTTAACCATCTGCACAGGTGGACAGACACCTCAATTCAGTTACATCAATGAAAGGTGTACACTGTATACAGAAATACTGTAAGGTGGAGAAAATATATCACATATGATGCTGTCAGCTTATTTAAAAAATCAATAAGTGTAATACCACTATTCATAGGACACAGGATAAGGTACAGTGAACATACTGTTTCCCATTTCCATTGCATGCTTACAAACCCTATCTTTTATTGTCAACAGAGCTGAAAGCAACTTTGTTTCATAAGCTGACTTAACACATCTGATAACTTAAGTTTCCAGCTTTTATTATTCTGTTTGTTCTTAGTGGATGGAAAATTTCTAAAAATTTGCCATTGCTGTCATTTCTCAGCATATGATTGCTTGATGATGTAGTCTCGCAGCTTGCTGGACCTAACTCTAATAAGGACATTTATATCAATGCGTTTGTATCTTTTTTTTTGTGAAGCAGACCTTTAATCAATAGAGTTGTTGGCTGATTTAGTAAAAATCTACTTTGCTACATTAATACAGAGTAATCATCTCTGTAAAATTTCATAAATTTAAATTGTCCCAACATAGAGGATTATGATTGGGTCTCTGATCATAACCATGCTGTCGTGTGTTTAAGACATGGGTGTTAAGAAATTCACTCAAAAGGTGAAACGTCATCCATGTGGACAACACTTAACATCTTGGATTATGTTTGAAAATAGATGATCATAATTTGTTTAGGGCATGGAAATTTACCTGCTCCATGTACTACAAAAAATAGCTGGGGAAAAACAGTATGTAGTTGCAGTAAAGTGGTTGACAGCTTTAGAAAGCCATAACACACTAGCTGCTCCAACACAGACAACAGCCACCAAAGAAGAGCACTGGGAAGCTAATAAACACGTAATTCAGACTTAACATGATTAATGGTTTCCCGTCACTCTTCTTTGGTAGATGCTGAACACAGTTAGTACATTAGGCTTGTGCTTAAAACAATTTAGCGGGTGTTTAACAATTGTTGCACACATTTCTGACACTAGAATGGTGCTTAACAAGTTTGTACTTTTTTTGGTTCAATTTAACATTAGATGCCAAAGTATCAAATCCCTGGGACAGATTCATTAAAGCCTACAAAAAGTGCTGTGCCACCAACACAAAAGCTCACTACTTGGTATTTATTAAGCAGCTCTACAATATGGGCAAAGTTGCAAAGCAACGGTGATCAACAAAATTTGTTAATGACAGCATAATAGATTCATAGATTCTTACTAAGCTAACTGCCCTTGAGAGCCATTTTAAGCTTAGCCAATTATCCCTTGTGAGACTCAAACCCTGCACCTTGTGTTTGTAAAGCAAACACCTCAACCATTAGGCCACTCTCCCACCCTCCCAACAAAGAGCCAAAGTACATGTAATTAGCCAATCCAATATGGTAGAGTTATTCAGAAAGCTACAAACTAATCATGTACACTCAGTGTAGCCATTTGCCCTGAATACTCTGGAATACAAATAGCTGCCATTCAACCATACGCCATACTCATGGGTGGTTTTAACTACCCCACTATTAATTGGGAAGTATACATGACCACTAATATGCAGGCCCAAAGATTTCTTGACTTTGTAAATTCAAATGCCCTGGAGCATTTAGTCTGTGCTCACAGTAAAGGAACAAATATCCTAGATCTGTTTCTCACAAATATAAGAGAGAGCTGCACCACCCCTAGTGTGATGTACTCACTGGTAAGATTAGATCACAAAGCAGTCTCTCCTGTAATAAAGGTAAAACTAATCTCCCCACCTAACCCAAACACAAAAGCCCTATACAATCATATAAACAATGTTATAGAAATAACAGTACCAGACTGAAAAAAAACCCCAGGTCAAACTGCAAAAACAAGCCACCCTGGTGGACCTCTGGTATTAATAGGTTGTACAACAAAAGAAAGGAAATCCCGTTGAGAAGTAAGAGGGAATGTGTATAACAGAGCAAAAAGTCCCTCATTAGTGAGTCAAGGAATGAGCCAAGTCTCTAAAAGCAGACTTTGAGGTAAAAATAGCTTTCATAGCTAAGGATAACCATAAGGCATTTTTCAGTTATGTCCGCAATCTTAAGGGCAACACCCGACAATGTGCAAAATTTGCTGTAGATGGTACAACCTATACTCAGTCAGAAGATACAGAAAATCAACTAACCAACAAATTTCACTTACCCATCATCCCAAGTTCATCCTCAAGAAATATCCTCTATCACTCCACCACCAATTATCACCAAAGAAAAGTTTGCCACTGCACTTTCTAAATCTAAAACCATGGCTTCAGTGAGGCCTGACAATATACCAGGTTGCCTCTTAAACAGTTTAAATCAGGACTTGTCAGGCCCATTTGGATCTCTATTTAACCACAGCCTCTGGACTGGCTTTGTCTGATAGAGGGAAGGACAACAACAGTCATCTCTGCATAAAGGAGGACCATCTACTGAACCAATAAATTACAGACCTATGAGTTTGACTAGTCTTATATGAAAGGCCATAGAAAGAATACTCATGGATTTGATAAATAATGTCATAGCTAACCTGCGAACATTAGATCTGTCCCAGTTCAGTTTTGTAAAGGGCAGGTAAGGCCTACTGAATTTGGTGGATTCTTTCACAAAGTCACTAAGACCATGGATGAGGGTAAAACAGTACATACCATCTACCTCAGCCTGGCCAAGACATTTGACACAGTTCCCCACTCAGGTATTATAAATAAACTCACAAAACTGGGTATAAATCCCTATGTCACCAGATGAGTAGCCAATTGGGTCACAGACAGAACACATGTGGTTAAAGTGGGTAAATCCAGATCCAGCAAGAAACCAGTTACTGGTGGTGTGTCACAGGACTCAGTGCTGGGACCAGTCCTGTTTGGAATATACTTTTCTGTAGTCAAGACTAAGTTGGAAGATCTCTGGATGACAAAGTCTGCTGACAACTGTAAACTGGGGGCAATCACTGAATCCCCCAGTGATGTAGATATGCTTTAGGAGGGTCTAGATCAGACAAATGATTGTTGCCAGAAACATGGCCTAAAACTAAATGTGAAAAAATGCATTATCATACCATTTGGGAAGTCAAATACCCCTGAAAATTACAACATCAGTAACACATCCCTAAGAGTAGACTCAGAGGTGAGAGATCTAGGTAGACAGATAGATGGTATCCTGAACTTTGACTGCCATTAGTCCACAGTGTAGAGGAAGTCTATCTGCTAAAACTTAAAAGTATGGCATGCAAATCCAAAGAAATTATAATCATGCTGTACTCAGCCCTCATTAGACCAATAAACAAGTACAATGTGCCACTTGGCATTGTTTGGCTTGACACTTATATCAGCATGAGTGATTTCAGAGGCTCATCACAAAGAAAATACAGGGTGTAAACAACATGTCTTATGTGGATAGACTAAAAGCCCTATTCCTTTACTCTGTCTCCTATTGGTATTAAGGATTGTCTTGTGCCTTGCTTACAAGGCACTCAAAAATCCAGCCCTGATGGAGCTGCTACACATCTACAACTGAAATAGCATTAGGGTCACAGGATCAAGGGATCTTAGCTTAGTCAGTGACTCAAACAAAACATGCTGGACAGACAGATATGTGTCTCAGAGATAGCCCCTAGTTTGGAACAGACTTCCTATTCACGTTAAGCAGAGCCCTTCCCTGGCCTTCTTCAAATACAGTTTATATCAATGGATGGGGAATTGCAAATTCATACCTGGGGTAGTGCCTATGTCCCTCATGGACAGGAAATATCTGTAAGATCCTTAAGGCATAGGCACAAATCTATGTCATCCTCTTGCTCCTAGATGCCATATATTAATTAAAAATTGGGTTATATTGGCTAGGCTTGTCAGGGCTCTTAAGCTGTTAGCCTAGTAATTGTCTATGAATCTATGACCCTACAGCAAAATTACACTTAGAAAAAAAAACATGTTAGGGTTTGCTATTGCTGTCATTATTCTGTATGTGTAAAGCACAACGAAAAAGTTGGGGTAAAAAACATACACCTTTATCAAACACAAAGCTTTCAGGTACAAGACCCTTTCAAAACTTTAAAACACAAAAGTGTTAATAACATTGTTCTGTTTAAAAAAAAATATCCAGATCCAGAAAAATAGTCTTAGAAGAATAAATAGCCTTAAAAAGAAAGGAAGTAGTAGTATTCAAATATATAATATTATAGTCTAACTCACTGGATGTTCCTTTCCATAAAAGAAAGCAATCATGTACAAATCTCTGATATAAAACTATATTTTATTGAATATAAAAGATATTATTTTTAAACCTATAATCAAAGATAATACTGAACTTATATACTTGTTCCTATTATTCCATTCATCTGTATTTTGTATTTTTGAATACAAGTACAGATGTTGTTGCCCCAATGGAAAAAATAAAAAAAAAGGTCAAGTTAAGATTATTATTGTCTTTACTTCTTCTTCATCATATGCAGTCAGATATATATAAAAAGGAAGAAGGTGCCATTAGCTCAGAAGATATTATAGATTAGTGGTAGGTGAAATTCCTTTGTTCACATACAGAAATATGAGGACTATTAAAATGTGTTAGCTTTACAAGATTTTGAATATGTGAATGCTACTTCCTTAATGGATGGTAGTAAAGGTACCTTTAGTTGTTATAATTGTAGTTGCTGTAGTGATATATACAAACAGAAAGCTGATTCTTCAGAATGTGATAGTTTTGTTCATCCTGTCACTAAGAAGAATATACTTGATTATTCTGTATGTGTAACAGGCTTTATATCAGGGTGCTGCTGCTGTTGTCAGACATTAGGCAAGAAGAAGAAGGGTGTTTAGACCCAATATGACTTATCATGGAATGCATGACACAGAAATTGCTAAGAGATACAGTGTGGACAGGGAAACACTGAAAGAAATATGCAAACTCTGATGCCACCCCCACCCTTCCACCCCCAGGCCTAGGGAAATTGTGGACAACCCAACGTAGTGGAAACAAAGGTATGAGTAGCATTACGTATACTACCTACTGGTACTTTCCAGATACCCATACAGATGTATCAGGGGTGTCATAGGCATCAGCCTCTAGAATATTACATCAGTTTTTAAACGCAATGCTACTACATGCAAGAGATCACATATGTTTCCCATACACAAAACAGAATAGATCAAGAAATATGCAGGAATTCAATGTTATAGCACACTTCTCTGAAGTAGTGGGGGCCATAGACTCCCTCACATAGAAATAAAAACCTCATCCAGTAAACCTGGAAAGAAGTTTATCAACAGAAAATGTTTCCATTCTATAAACTGTCAGGTTGTCTGTAATGTCTAAGGAATCACCTACAGTGTCTGTGCAGGTAACCAGGCAGTTTCCATGACTCACACATATGGCATACCTCTGAGCTGTACACCAGGTTTGCTAAGGGTAACATTCCTCAAGGGCATCTAGTGGCGGATGCAAGTTATGCATTGGAGCCCTGGATCTCGACACCCAGGGGAAATCCATACAACCACACTGAGTAAGGATAAAACAATGGCCAAGCTCAAACTAGGAATATCACAGAACATGTGTTTGGATTGCTCAAATCAAGGTTCTGGTGTCTAGACTCATCAGGAGGTGCAGTGTAGTATGACCCAGGCACGTCTGCCAAAATAATTATCTGTGCCATGTTACACAATATAATTCTTAGTAAACAGCTTCCAAAAAGACAACAAGGGGCAAGACCACAGTTTCAAGGACCATGGGCAGGGCCAACAGCAGCAGCAAGAGATGCAGATGACAGGTCTGAGGGAGATCCAACAGCTGCAGAAGGTCCTGGCAGACACAGACATGCACAGTATGCCCTGGCTCTAGCTAAGAGGCAAAGGACAGCACACACGATCACTACCTAGGTCAAAGCCTAGGATCCATTCACATGCATATAGAAGAATTGTTGCTTGTCAAATTCTACAACATTTACTTAACTGTGTAGTGGCTGTGTTCCGATAGCATAAGGCACAGACAGCCACCAAGGATACAGTTTTTACATGAAGTAATGGCAAGGTAAGAGGGAAACCATAATAAAAATAAGGTTACATAACAGAATACCCTCATATGGAAATAGGTATATGCACCTAAGCAGAGCATTTGTCTGAGATGTACATTTATATCAGTAATATCTCCTATGTCTGATTTTTGCAATACACAATTATGCATTCTAACCAATACTCTGAATCAAACATTTTAATTGACTACTGTCTATAAAACGCAGAACAGATCAATTATTCCCTCATTTGCACATCTATACCAAGAAGCAAGAAAGAAGTACCTACTGCTTCCCCTACTTTACTTCAAACCTCTCAACTGTCCAGATTTTGGCAGAATATCCAGATTTTCACCTCATATTTTGTCTGTTCCTGATAAAATGTACGGTTTTCTGGCAAATCATTGAGGAATGAACTCACTAAATAATACTAAATAATGACAGAAATTTGAGTTTCAGACTTCATATCCTTCATAAAATACATAATAGTGCAAAACCTGTCACTATAGCAACCTCATATATTTACAGGAGTAATATTGAAAATCTTTCCCACTTTTTGGGCCTTTGTCCTCCATTATTTTTGAATTTGTCCAGATTTCTTGATCTGAGAGGTTGAGAGGTATGCTTTACTTATAACATTAACTTAAATACAATGGGGGTCAAAATATATTACCAGTCATTCACTAATGAGTAGGATCGAAATATCAATACATTTTCTTCTGCAATACATATTGATAAATGCAGGCTTGTGATTAAGCAAGCATTAGATATCCACTGTGTGCATCAGACATGTATGCAACCTAAGTCACAAGGACACATGCAAAGGGCAGGGCACGGTCATCATCATTTTAATTGGGGGTGGGAGTAGGAGGGCAAGGCTGACACAGTTGAAATAAGTACGTGTGTGAGTAAGAAACACATATATCTGTCATGGTATACAGTGTTCAGGACCAGTAACAACAGATGAATAGCTCTCAACAGTACTGTTTAGACAGCTTGCATATGTGTGAGGTGGTATAGGTAAATGATCTATTTTTTCAGTGTCTGTGTGTTTGCATGAACACAATTAAGTCATGTGCCAGCACTACATCCTGGCATCTCAGACAGGTGTGAGCCATGCATGGCAAAGTAGCCAGTATAGCACTGTCACCCTCACCTATGAGAACCACCTCTGCCAGGAGTTGCACTGCTAATTCCACAGCCCTGACTAGAAGTCAGGGTGCTATCTGAACATGAGTGATATCTGATGGCAAGACCTCTTCACAACTACATCCAGGACCACAATCCTGTGAGCTGCCATGTCAGGGTGTGGACAACAGAATCACTGACTAAGCAGTGAAAGTAGTGTGACTATGGGAGCTAGATCTTGCACGGTCATGTCTGCAAACACCAGAAGATGTAGCAGCTCTCTGGTCATGTGGATGTCCACCTTCCCACAGAAGATGTTTCCTCACAGACACCACTTGATCCAGAGTATCATTTATCCTGTCCAAGGAATTGCCCACATGGTGCAGGGAGTCATGCACATCAGAATATATGACTTGCAGTACTCGCACTATCTTCTCCAAGTCCTTGGTCGAACATACCTGTGCCTCCACTATGGTCCTACACATATGTTTGGTGGCACCTAATGACACACCAGCATCAGGGAGCAGGCTGGACTACAGAACTTCTCTGACCACCTTTACTAACCCTCATGTGTGGTATCTTGTATTCATGATGGTTACTGTTAGTAGCAGCCATCTCTGCAACTGGAGGAACAACACTACCGTGATCAACTGTACCTCTTTCAACCTATCCTATATCAGAGGTCTTTGAGTCATGGGTATATGTAGGCAATCTGACTGTGTTCAAAATATAGGTAGGGTTTGTAGGTGTCACAACCTCTGTGGTACACTGACCCTCTGTACCTTTCTGTTGCACTTCCAACAAGACTTGATAGAATGTCACATTTTTAGTCCATCTAAACACTTTTTCCCTTTTTCTAATATGTCATTTTCTGTGGCAAAGATGGGAAATCATCTTAAATAATTGTTCTTAATACCCTTGTTTGAGGGTCCAAATCCATGCAGGTTCCTGTTGCAAGATAACAAAGTTGATTAAATATCAGAAATGTGCATTCATAGTACTTGTTTCAAAATGTGAAAACTGCAGTGAATGGCAGCTCACTGCCCAAGGTAAAAACTGTCAAACTAAATTTGGAATCCCATCAAGAATGTAATTGTGATTGGCACTGTTGCTCTTTCCTCAGCACACTGGATAGTACTGGTTGAAGGAATTCAAGCTTTGACACACCTATCTCTGTGGCATAATGTTTAAATATATTGAGATTAGAGAAAGAGTATAGGTGATAGGGTTTGAAACAAGTTCTCAGATCATTTTACTGAGGAGGGAGATCATAATAAATATTGACACATAATTTGGGGTATGAATGTGTTGACATGGGAGACTCAGGTAAGGTCAGTACTGACCAAAAGTGGCAGACAGGTATGCCATTTCAAATGACATTACTTTTATTTGTGTCCTGCATGGAAAATAAAAGTATTTATGCTGTTAGCTGTCCTCTTTTCCATTCCCGTGATATTACCTAAGGTTCTAATACTGAGACATACATGATAGTAGCAGTGCAACAGGAAGATGTGAGAAGGCTGAATGTGTCAGTGCAATGTAGTAGTAGCTCTGCTTATTGCTAGATATACACCGTGGTTCATTTCATGTTCCTTCAGATTGTTAACCAATACATTTTTGAGAAATCTTTTGATAAATATTGCTTTCTGCATTTGCACACCACTTGGCAGCACAAAATGAAGTTTCATATCTCAAAGGAAAATGTGAAAACATTAGAATAGGCTGTGTTTTGTAGTGCATATCAAGCCTAGTAACATTTTGTGGCCATCCGCATTCTGGATAGTACTCAGTAAAGAAAGTACACCTTTCAAGTAATATTCTCCATGCCACAAGGTGTAAGTGCAGTCAGCTCAGAAAAAACAGAAAGCTGATGCATGGTTTGAATACACTTAACTGATAATCCTACAGGGGGTCATCTGCATTTTGTGATACCATACTGTTGTTTAAAATTCAACTATTGTTACTGCTGCTAAAAGATGTGAGTTGCTGTCTGTTTCAAATTATTTGTCATTTAGTACAAGTCTGACAATGTGTTCCACAAAATATATCACAGCTGTTGCAATGAGATGTAAGAAGGATGAATGTGTCACTAAAATGCACTTCTTTTTCTGGTCATTGCTAAGTATATCCATTTTCTCTTTCATGTCAATAATAGTAATCCATGAATATTTATTCTCTCTTTACTATCCTATTTGTACTTCTGTTGAATGATAGTTTGATTCTGCATGAATATTTGAACTGATATTAATTAAAATAAAATTCATGAATTTTGTATATCAATGAAGAATCAGGAATATATTTTGCTGATAATATATTGGGGGTAATTCAATAAACCCTACACAGAGTGATTCTCTATGTAGGAAAAGTGTAGTGGCCTGAACACGGAATATGGCCACCAAGCGATCCAGGAAACAAGGCTGGGGCATGCACAAGCTTCCCAACACTGTGCGGACATGGAGGTGCCTGCGGAATGCAAATCACCTCATATGCTGGTGAAAACCTTGCAAATGAGGACATTTTGCAATTCAGAAACCATAAAGGCACCCATGTAGGTGTCATGTAAGCATAAAAAATGTACTCGGTTAGAAACCATGTACCAGAGGATAGAATTTAAACAGTGGCTGTAACAGCCCAAATAAAAGGTTTTATATTCCTCAGTAGGCATGCAAATGGCTGCAACTATGGCCATTGATGTAAAAAAGTAATGCGATATATAAAAAATGTACCTTTTTTAATGCATATTCCACATTTAAGTGGCGAGCAACGACATGCAAACATGCTATTTTGTAAAAAAAAACAAAAATTAGAGCTATGCAATGGTATTGCATTATAGTGGACAGCATGCAAAGTCATACAATGGCAGGTTATAGTGGTAGGTAAGGAGTTGCACCCTGATGTAGTACAGTATCCAGGGTATATGCAATTAGGTGTATGTGAATGAGCCAGATTTAGTGAATAGCAAAAAGTGCCACCATGTCCATGGCTACTAACCATGCTAGGGCTAGAACTGTGTTAGTGTAGACAGAACAGAGAGCTGACATGAAAAGTGGGTGTGTCATGCCATACTGTATGCGGATTAAAGCTTAGCAGCACCTATTTGTGTTCAGCTAAGAACAGCTAAGCAAGGGGCTATGTCTGAGGCTACTTACCTCTGCTTAGTCCCATGGCATGTGTTTTAACAGATTAAAGAAAAGCTAAGCATGCCTGTGTGCAGGGGAGGTTCCAATCTGCTAACAATGTTTACACTAGTTCTGTGGGTTTGCACGGAGCACCGCAGGGCTTAGCACTGGAAGAAAAAAATAAATAAAAGGTAATAGCAGCCAATCAAGTATAAAAGACTGATAAGCCATGTTCCATTGACACCAGCCCATTCAAAACCTCAGTCATATACCTGGCAGGTGGAATGTATCATAGTCATCCAATCACAAAGGCTGCATCTGCAGCACACCAGTATAAAATATGCATACACCCCTCAATCTCATTTTTCCCACATACTCTGCACCATTGGAGTACACACTTGGGAATATTAACTGACAAAATGATAGTGGCTGCTGCTGCTCTGCTGCTTCTGTATATGCTACAGGCTGAGGTCAGTGAAGATGATGATGCTGACAATAGGCCCAGACTGAGGAGAAGAAGAGTGTTCAGGCCCAGGGTAACCTTTCAGGGGCTACATGAGCTGGAGATAGTAGAGAGCTACAGAATGGACAGAGACATACTACAGGAACTCACCGAGATCTGCCACCCTCACCTCAGACCCAGAGCCAACAGAGGGGAACCCATCCCAGTGGAAACAAAGGTATGTGTAACCTTAAGAATACTAACTACAGGTACTTTCCAAAGACCTACTGGAGACATCATGGGGGTCTCACAGGTATACACATCCAGGATATTCCACCAGTTCCTGGATGTCATGCTAACACATGCTAGTGACCACATTTATTTCCCCAGCATCCCTGAGGAAAGGACCAACAATAGGCATCTCTTCCACCATGTAGCACACTACCCAGAGGTACTGGGTGCCATAGAATGTACTCATGTGCACATCAAAGCACCACCCAGTAAGGAGGGTAGAGTCTATGTCAATTGCAAGGGGTATCACTTCATCAACTGCCAGGCTGTATGCAATGCCCAGGAAATTATTATTAATGTGTGTGCTGGCAGCCCTGACAGTTATCAGGACTCCCACATCTGGCATGCATCACAGCTGTACTAGGCATCTGCCAGGGGGGACATCACATACGACCATCTAGCAGGGGATGCTGGCTATACACTGGAACCATAGATGATGACACCCATCAGAAATGCACACTCACCCACTAAAGAATGCCATAATGAGGCACACGCACAAACTAGGAACATCATACAGCATGTGTCTGGGCTGATCAAGTTACAGTTCCGCTGCCTTGACATATCTGGTGGAGCCCTGCAGTACCCTTCAGCCACATGTGCAGATGTGTTCATAGCATGTGCCATTCTACACAATATGATCCTGCAGAAACAGCTGGAGCAGGAACATCAGAGGGAAGGGACACACAGCCCCCCCCCATTACCAAGGTCCCCCCAGGCACAGGAGGACTCAGAAGAGGAACCCTCTGAGCCTATCCCTGTAGGGAGATGTAGGCATGCCCAGTACACCCTAGATTTTGCAAAGAGGCAATGCATAGCACATGCACTGACAACCAAGGGACCTAGGGATTGATACTGCACTCCGACTCACATACACAGTAAAAAGAATGCCACCCACATCACACTACCTGTAACTTACCATGTATAGGCTGTGTACTGTGTGTATCCGACAGAGTCAGCCATGAAGCACTGTCCTCTCAACTGCTGCAGGCACAAGGTAAGTCACTCTTCTTAACAACAAATGAATGGGGTAATAGACTGTGGTAGCATATGTATGATATTGCTGCATGTATGCAAGTGACTGGAGTGGGCTACTGGGATAACAGCAGACAACTGAAAGCTATGTGGGACAACAGGAACTGTCTGCCAAATACTGGATACCCCAGAATATGCAGTATGCCCCAAGGCTGCAAAACTCACTGCACTATGTGAGGGACTTACAAACAGAGGGGTCATAGGACAGATGCATGGATGTGAATATTTGAGTCCCATACATACCTCTCAACCTTTTACAGCAAGACATCTGTACAAAGCCATAAAGAAATGTGCGGCAAAGGCCCCAAAACAGGGACAGTTATTAAATATTGCTCTTACAAACTTAGAAAGTTGATCGAATAACAGGTTTTGCAGTAGCATGAATTCTCTGAAGGGTACGAAGTCTGAAACTCGAATATCTGTCATTACTTTCTAACTTCAGTCTTTAATGCTTTTCCACTAATTTTCCAGACAACCACAATTTTATGAAAAATGGACACAGAATATGAGGCAAACATATGGACATTTCTGCAAATATCTGTACATTTGAGAGGTATGGTCCTCTACTCCCAACACACCTGTGTTCCCATAGAACTGCAGTAACATTTATGTTTATAAGGTAATAACAGCAGATCACACATTCTCAGGGCTGTCCCAATCAACTTGCTAACTTGTTCCATTTCCATAATATACAGGGGTCAATATGCTGTGTATGTGCATGGTTAACAGTGTCAGGAAGTAGACAGCACTGACTGGTAGCTGTTGTGGCTTAGTACATTACTATGGTTAACAGGGTCCATGGTTCAAGACTGCCCATGCCAAATACTTTGCAATTCAGCTACACCTACAGTAGGAGTTCTACAGACTGTCCAAAAGTAAATATTTTTTACTGCAGGAAATTTGGACAATGGAGAGACAGAAGGCCACAGATGTGGACAGTATACAGCTCTGAGTAACCTAGATGGTGCCTAGTAGAACAGCAGGTTATGACAGGTCAGTCCAGTTCCAGAATGTAAAGGCTGCCATGTTACTGTGTCAGTACTGACAGCAAGTCAGTGGGCAACATCCATACCCCTCGATTGACAGGGTTTCTCAGAATGTCCGCACATATGCCTCATATATCTGTTCTGTTTGTCATAACATTGCATTTGTCTGGCAAACTATTTGCAAACCAATAAAGGTTAATATGAAAACATCAATGACACAGTTGAGATGCAGATTTCATACCCATAGGAAAATGCAAGCTAATACAAAACCATTCTACCAACTGTCTACATTTGGAAGAGCAATATTAAGATCCTGTCCCCATGTCTGGGCCTGTTTCCGACTGTTCTATATGGCCTTGTCCAGATGTCTGGCTGTAAGAGTTTGACAGGTATGGCCAACATGTAGCCTTATAATAACAGTGCAACACAAAACATCTGAGGACCACAGCAGATGTATGATGCACAATGATGGGGAACCTGATAAACAGATATAGTCATAGGTGTGTAACCCTGTTTGTGATGTTACGACTTCTACCCCAGTCACACTATTAACTAGAAATACATAACAGTAGCAACCATGGACAAAGCCTGCAACTGATGCAGAGAAGGACAAAGGGCCACATATAGGTTCATAGGTACATAGGTAGGTACTAGGCTATCTGCCTGAGGGCGTTTATAAGCCTAGCCAGAGTGTGTTGGCTTTCGCCACCCCATTGATTAATTAACTGATCCTCTGTCAAGCAGAGCCAATGAAGTGATCCCAGGGGTGTATTTTCTGTTACCCATCCACTCGTCAAGGTTTCTCTTGAAGAGTGTTAGTGAGGAGCTCTGCCTAATGTAGTTTGGAATTTTGTTCCAAAGCATGAGAAGTCTCTGTGACAGGAATCTATCCCTCCAGCATGTTCTATTTATTGTTGTGGTGAGGTTTAGCTCACTAGAGTGCATGGCTCAAAGTGACTTGGATTTCTTTAGGTGGAGCATGTCCATCAATTCTGAGTTGGACATGGCTTTGTAAGTCAGGCAGAGATCACATCTGAGTAAGCGATATGCCACTGAGTACAGCCGGAGTTTTTTCAGTCAGGCTGGATAGGACATATGTTTGAGGCCAGTAATCCTCTTGGTGAGGTACTTTTGTGGTCTCTCCAGCTGTTGGAAGTGTCTTGTGAGGTACATCCCAAATGGGGCATTGTACTCTTTGATGGATCTGATGAATGACGAGTAGAGGGGCGCTATAACCTCTTTATTTCTAGATGCGAATCCTTTAGTAATTAGATGGGCCACATAGAACAATTTCCTAACTACTTTGGCAATATTATTGTCAAAGGTGAGATTACTATCTACCTGAGTCACCAGATCTCTTATTACCTCTTCTGTATTAAGGGGGCCGCCACCTATGTGGTAATTCGTGGGTGTTTTGTTTTTCCCAAATGGGATGACTATGCATTTTTTGGCATTTAGCTTGAGGCCATGACTTTGACACCAGGTGTCCATCTCAGTAAGGCCCTTTTGGAGGATGTCCGTGTCAGCCGGAGAGTCAATTATAGCTCCCAGTTTGCAGTCATTGGCGAACATGGTTAGCCATAGTCCTCCTGTATTTGCCTGTACTTCTGAGAAGTATATGCCGAACAGTAGGGGTCCCAGGACCGAGCCTTGTGGGACACCACTTGTGACTGGTTTAGAGTCAGACCTGGAGCCTGCTATTCTTACCGTGTGAGTTCTGTCTGTAAGCCAGCTTGCAGCCCATCTCATGGCGTAGGGGTTTATGTTCAGGCTGGTGAGTTTTTTTGTAATACCTGAGTGAGGAATGGTGTCAAAAGCCTTGGCAAGGTCCAAGGTAGGCTGAGTGAACAACCTTTCCCTTGTCTATGGCCTTGGTGACTGTCTCAAAGAAGTCAACCAGGTTTAGTAGGCATGATCTGCCCTTAACAAAGCTAAACTGGGTTGGGTCAAGTGTTTGGAGGTTCCCAATGTCTTTGTTAATGAGTTCCATGATGATGTGCTCCATAGCCTTGCAGACCAGACTAGTCAGGCTTATGGGGCGATAGTTACCAGGGTCAGTTGTGGCCCCTCCTTTGTAGAGTGGAATAACTGTTACTGTGCGCCATTCTATGGGCACGTAGCCTGTGGAGAGGCTGAGGTTGAACAATGTGTTTAGGTGGGGGGTTAGTTCATTCTGTAGTTCATGCAAGATGCAGCCTGGGACACCATCTGGCCCCATTGATGCTGTGTTTTTGGCTTATAAGGGGAAGGAGGAACCACTGGCCACACAAATGTAGAATGTGCCGACTACAACAATTCATGCAGTAGCGTGGGTTCCCTGCAGTGTATGGAGTCAGTAGACAAATGTCTGTAAGGGGTTCCTCATATTAATCTGTACTGATCTGCCACTGACATACCAAGAAATCACAGTGCTGTGTAGAATATACCACACATATTATGCAAAACTCTGCTCAGTCCAATACACTCTGTACCCACCCCAGGATATGACTTAGTTAATAAGGACAGCACACAGCCAGAAGATCCCTCAACCAGTACATCACTGAGGTGCTGGACTGTTTACACAGTTTCATCAGCCAATCAGCTGTAGCACACAAAATCCTGGACCAAAGTACAGGTTGGTCCGGCCTGAAGCCCCATTGTTAGTACTGAAGGTCATACTGGGCATGCTCTTACACTTCGAGAATTTTAGCCCATGTCTGAACCCACATCTGACTATAGAACTGTGTTGTCCACATATGCCTGGGCATACAGACAGCTATGTACACCATAACTGTCTCTCCCTACCCCTATTTGACAGGATTACCCTCCTCTATCTGTATTTGGCACATATAAGATATATCTGGATATGTTGAGTGTGATATATGTAACACAGGCAACTATATCAATTATAGACAGGCAGAGACAAGGGTAGAGAAAGACAGAGAGAGAGATAGAGAGGGATAGAGAGAGAGAGAGAGAGAGAGAGAGAGACACCCTGAAATACATAGAGTGATGTAGTGCTGCAGCCATTTGCAAACCAATTGTAACCAGTGGCACATGTAAGTACTATGTTGAGTTCCATTGTGTAATAGTAGTGAGGTTGGGGTTGTAATCTCACAACACTCACCATGTGTGTGTGTTTGTGTGTCTGTGTCTGTGTGTGTGTGTGTGTGTGTGTGTGTGTGTGTGTGTGTGTGTGTGTGTGTGTGTGTGTGTGTGTGTGTGTGTGTATGTGTGCGTGTGTGTGTGTGTATGTGTGCGCGTGGGTGTGTGTGTGCTTCTGTATCTATTACACTTACAGTAGAATACACACGCACAACAGGACTATGTCTGTGTAATGGTCACTCATTTTATGGCCCAGAGACTAGTGTTCTCCCAAGTGGCCTACCTGTCAGTAGCTGTGATAAATAGAGATGCTGCCAGCCCAGTTAGCTGAAACTTTGTAAATAATTATATGTCACTTGAAATATTAATATAATTGTCAACTTCTGAGAGATACAGTAAGTATTTTTAACAGAGACATGTTAAAAATTTAAGTTCCTGCTAGCCTGGGAAACTTAGGCAGAGGTGTCAAAGAATTATGTAATCTGAGATGATTCAGCAGTAATGTGTATTATTAACTTAAGAACTATCTCATAGAGAAAGTCAATGCATTTTGTATCTTGTGTTGGATCTGAAAACATTCCACTCAGTAGCACTTGTCTTGCTCTGTAAGTTAAGTTATTTAGATACAGTGATTTCTCTTAGAGATAGATAGAAATACAGTAAGATTAGTCTAGTTATTTTCTATATTTATGTGAGACTGTCCTACAATGTTGTTTTAAAATATTTCCTGTGATTCTGAACTCTACTGTCACTGTACTGAGTTAATGAGTATTGTCTTGTACTTTTATTATGTATTATTAAATATATTTAAACTTTTTATTTGTGGCCGGTCTGCTTAAAATATTTAAGCTCTTAGAGTACTTGCATGTATTTATTAACACTGTACAGGCCACTTTGGAATATCCTTAGTATGGTCACGCTTGCCATTTGGATAACAGTAACATTACACAGTAGAAATGGACACCCTTTGGTAAGTGCCTTTATAGTAGCTGATAATGGTGGTTGTTGGCAGGTTGTACTACTGTATAGTCTGGGCAGAAGGGGGCATGGCTGGAGAGCCTGTGCCAGCCTTCCCCAAAAGTATCTGTGTGTTTTTATAAAAATCAAATCTCAAAGTGTGTGTGTGTATTAGCCACTTGGGCAGGGACATGAAGCACTGGTTGGACAGAGATGGTGCTGAAGGTTTTGTTTTTCCACTCGGCTGAGATACAAACCCTATAGCTGTGCCAGGAGGGACTCTTACTGGAGATCTAGAGAGAAAGGGAGAAAACCCCAGACTGACTGTGATCTCTGTGTGCTCTTAAGGGAACTTGTACTTTACTATGTGTGTACTTGTTATCCTCCCAATGTGCACATCCTTCACTGGTGTTAGTGGTGAGGATTGAGGCTCCTTTATTACTGAGCCAGTGCATGGGCATCATATATTAATTGTTTGGCAGTGGTGGGATATCCACATCAAGTATTAATTGTTTGACTGTGGTGAGATAGCCACATCACATATTAATTGGCTTGTAGTGGTGTGGACATTGAATTCCTGTAGCTTGTGTACAGTGATCACTGAAGGTGTTCTTGTACTCTAAGTCAGCCATGCAGTGAACATTCAGAGTTCATATCACAATTGTTTTATTTCTTTTGTTAGCTTAGTTAGTCAGGGAGAGCAGGCAAGCATGTCAGCAGAGGAGTATGGCAAGCTGACAAGGAGCCAGTTGGCTGAGATGTGCCAAGCTAAAGGACTGGTGCATGGAAGTCTGACTAAAGCAGACATGATTGCAGCTTTAGTCACAGCTGCATCAGAGAATAGCAACCAGGAGGATGATCAGACTGGCCATGGAGATGTACAACACTCAGAGAATGGACAGCTCAATCTGTCTACAATGAACTTAAAAAATTGTCCGAATCTAAAGAGACTTGAGTTGGAGGTCAAGCATTTGGAAATCGAAGCAGCAGAGAGACCGAGGCATCTAGAGAGAGGAAATTGAGAAACTGCAATGTCTGCAGGTTGAGGAGAATGAGAAACTGCTACACCTGGAAGCTGGGGTGAAGGAGAGCAACATGAAAAATAGAAGATGACTCTTCACCAGAGTCATTGAGGTAATGGGGAAGGGAGTAACCAAACCTCAGAAGCAACAAAGGTCAGTCAATTTCTACCACAGTTTACAGAGGAGGATAATTTTGATAGTTTCATTCATATGTTTGAGAGGGTATGTAAACAGTATAATGTTGAACAAGGGCTTTTGGTACAGTTTCTGACCCCCTTACCCCATGGTAAAGCTCTATCTGTTCTGTCCAAGTTGTCTGATAATGACTTTTTAAATTATAATGTTGTAAAGAATGATTTGCTGGAATTTTTTAAGTGAACACCTGAAGCTTATAGGAAAAAGTTTTGTGAGCACAGAAGCAAGCCGATGAAAGTGTGCGTGAATATGTTGCTGAACTAAGCACTTATATTCATAGGTGGGTGAGAGGATTTCAGGTCACCACTTCTGAAGGGCTGGAAGACCTTTTGCTGATGGAACAAGACCTTAGCACTTTGCCTGAGGACATGAGGGTCTGGTTAGCCAATAGACAGGGAGACCTATACCTAGCAAGCGGGCATCACTGCACTGGAAAGGGACACCAAGTGCTACTCATGGGTATAAGGGAACCCATGGTGAGCAGCCTAGACTGCCCCAACAGAATCTGCCAGTGGCAGAGGAATCCACTAGTCCAGGTACATGTCCAAGACCTAGGGATAAATGTTTTGAATGCAACCAGTGGGGCCATGTAGCATATAGATGTCCCTGGAGGCAAGGTGGGGAACAAAAGATGAGAAAGCCAGTAAGTGGGAATGACAAAATGCAAACAGTAGGTTGTCTTGAGACAACAAGTCTACCAAACTGCCACAAGAGATTATATCCTATCTTAATGAAAGGCAAAGAGACCATTGCTAAGAGAGACACAGCCTCTGAAATAACCATTGTGGAGCCTGCAATGGTTACAGAGGAGCACTACTTGCCTGGGCAGTGCACTCCAGTCAGGGATTTAGGAGGGACCCCATTCCAGATACCTTTGGCTAGGGTTCACCTTGACTGGGAGGGTGGAAAGAAAGCCAGCAAGTAGGTGTGTTTAAGGATATCCCTGCAGATGTCCTGATAGGGAATGGTTTTGATAATGCAGTACTGTGTATTCATGCAGTTACATGCAGTCAGGCTTGGAGACAAGCATGTGGGTATGGTAGCCTGGGGGAGACCCAGACAGACCTCACACTTGCAGCCAGGAATGGTGAGGTGGCTACTACAGGGAGGGATCTACCCTGTAGCAGTGAGACTGAAGGTGAGCCACAGTTGCTTGTGGGTACTGATGTTCCCTTGGACAGAGTGACTGCAAGGGCAGAGGTGGGTAGTATTACCCAGGCTGACAGTGAGGCACCGCTGTCAGAGGATACCAGACTTTGTGTGGAAGGAGAGCTGGAAAGGGTTACAAAGAGAGAGTTGAGGCAGGCTCAGCTCTCAGACCCTACATTACAAGGCCTGAAAGAGGTAGCTAGTGAGACACCTGATTCTCAAGGAAAGGTGGAATCTGTATACTAGAACAACGGGTTACTGTATAGAGACTTTACCCCTGAGGGAGGGCTAGAAGATGAGAGGATACAGCAATTGGCAGTGCCCAGAGCCTACTGTCTGGCACTTCTAGCCATAGTCCATGATATTCCCTTTGCAGGTCATATGGGCATAAAATGTACAAAGAGATGCATTATGCAGAAGTTCTATTGGCCTGGAATTTCAGGAGATGTAACAGGGTACTGCAGTACCTGTGAGCAGTGCCAAAACGTAGGCAAGGCAGGAGACAAGGTGAAAGCCCCTTTGATGCCTTTGCATGTGATTGAGGAGCCATTTCAGAAGGTACCTATGGATATTGTGGGGACTCTGAGTACCCAAGTTCCACAGGGGAAAAGTATATCCTAGTGGTAGTAGATTATGCTATGAGATACCCTGAGGCAGTGGCTCTGTCCTCCATTGAGGCAGAAAAGGTGGCAAATAATTTGTTAAAGATTTTCAGCAAGGTAGGTTTTCTGAAAGAAATACTGACTGACAGAGATGCAAATTTCATGTCAGAACTGCTGGCTTGTCTGTGGAAGTACTGTAGGGTTCCAAAAAAACAAAGCCAAACTCAGAACCACAAAAAACGAGCAGTGAACGACTCCAAGCAGTCAGGAAAGATTTATTTAAGCGCTTTTCATCAGTTTAATAAGCTGACTTCTTCAGAACATAAAACAAAGACCACTGACAGCTTGATCGTTATAAAGGCGTAACCCTCATTAAGGTCTTCAAGCAATAATTCAATTAGTCTTAATTGACATTAAAATAACATTTTAAGAAATGGATACATTTAAAAGGAACTGTTTAAAAGAACAGTAATCAGTAAATGGTGGCAAACTAAACAACCTAGTAAGTGTACTTACAACACAAGTAAATAAAATGATCTGTTAGTATAAAAGTAAATCCTGTGGAATGTGTTGCATGTTGCAATCTTTTACTGAACTACAATACACAGCACTGCTTACATTTGTACAACTATTGAAACCTAGTTTTGGTTTTACTATAAATCAAGGTTCTAGACCTACCCATGTCGTTGTATATGAGGTAAAAACCTCAAGCAAGCCAAAAGTTGTTATAAGTTTCAAAATCATATCGGAAAGCATTATAAATTCAGTTATTGAACCAGTTTAGGAAAACGGATTTATGACCCAGTTTAAAAAAGAAATTATATGTTGTTGTTTTTATATTGTTTTTATATGTTTATATATAATAATAGAGCAATAAATAAATATACTACAGTGTTAGGTGGTGCTACTAAAATTTAATATTAATTAAATTAATATTTATTATTTAATATTTGGTGTTTGTTAAATTAAGTTAATATTCGCACAGCAAATTTTAAAAACGTAGCAAAAAGTTAAAACCACACAATTGTATATATAAGATAATACTACAAAAAGCGCTACAAAAAATGTATGAAAGTACATAAAATACAAGAAGGTGGGTGTAAATCACACATACCACATGTACTTGATAAATTCAGATAATATTTTTTTAAAATATATTTAATAAATTTTAATAATTTTTTAATAATTTTTGGTAATAATTATTTTTATATTATGTGTTAATGATTAAATTAGTTGTGATAAGTTACACGTACCTAGTATCGTGAAGGTCGTGGTCAATACTTTTAATGAATTCATAATAACTTATGTTGAAACTAGCTAGTCCACGAGAAATAATCATAAAGGACATACAGAACATAAAAACATAACAGACGTAACGACCATAAAAGATGTAAAACACCAAATATATGTGTGTATAATGAACAGAAAATGTATATATACACGTATGTGAAATCCATCAAGGAAGTGTATCTAGTAACAATACCTTCATCTTTTCAAGCTAATTAGTTTTAGTAGGCTTCCAATTGAACAAGTCTCATTCAGTCCTGGGAAGCTGTATGCATTTAGTTTTACCTGCCATTTCAATTCCAATTCTTCCAGTTTCAGGTTTCTGGGACCCCCTCTCGGGTCGATTTTTACATGGTCAATTTTCATGAACCTGAAACTGTGATGTGGGTTACCTGCCGTATGTTTAGCAAGTGCGTTCTCCAATTTCCCCTTTTTAATGGCATACAGGTGTTCGTACATCCTTTAACGTAGTCTTCTTTCAGTCTTACCAACATAAAATGCTAAACAGGATGTACACTTAGCTAAATAAGTAATATGGTTAGTGTTACAATCAAATTTGTTCCTTAACCTGAATATTTGTTTGTTCAGAATAAAAGAGTTACCCTCCTGGATGTGGTTACAATAGTTACATTTGTGACATTTGTACATTCCAGGGCATCTCACTATAGGTGCATCATGTTTTTCTAACAGGTTTTTGATGTTAAGCCCTTTTCTGTAAACAATCGTAGGGTGGTCACCTATGTTTTTATGTTCTGTATGTCCTTTATGATTATTTCTCGTGGACTAGCTAGTTTCAACATACGTTATTATGAATTCATTAAAAGTATTGACCACGACCTTCACGATACTAGGTACGTCTAACTTATCACAACTAATTTAATCATTAACACATAATATAAAAATAATTATTACCAAAAATTATTAAAAAATTATATTAAAAAATTATTAAAATTTATTAAATATATTTTAAAAAAATATTATCTGAATTTATCAAGTACATGTGGTATGTGTGATTTACACCCACCTTCTTGTATTTTATGCACTTTCATACATTTTTTGTAGCACTTTTTGTAGTATTATCTTATATATACAATTGTGTGGTTTTAACTTTTTGCTACATTTTTAAAATTTGCTGTGCGAATATTAACTTAATTTAACAAACACCAAATATTAAATAATAAATATTAATTTAATTAATATTAAATTTTAGTAGCACCACCTAACACTGTAGTATATTTATTTATTGCTCTATTATTATATATAAACATATAAAAACAATATAAAAACAACAACATATAATTTCTTTTTTAAACTGGGTCATAAATCCGTTTTCCTAAACTGGTTCACAAACTGAATTTATAATGCTTTCCGATATGATTTTGAAACTTATAACAACTTTTGGCTTGCTTGAGGTTTTTACCTCATATACAACGACATGGGTAGGTCTAGAACCTTGATTTATAGTAAAACCAAAACTAGGTTTCAATAGTTGTACAAATGTAAGCAGTGCTGTGTATTGTAGTTCAGTAAAAGATTGCAACATGCAACACATTCCACAGGATTTACTTTTATACTAACAGATCGTTTTATTTACTTGTGTTGTAAGTACACTTACTAGGTTGTTTAGTTTGCCACCATTTACTGATTACTGTTCTTTTAAACAGTTCCTTTTAAATGTATCCATTTCTTAAAATGTTATTTTAATGTCAATTAAGACTAATTGAATTATTGCTTGAAGACCTTAATGAGGGTTACGCCTTTATAAGGATCAAGCTGTCAGTGGTCTTTGTTTTATGTTCTGAAGAAGTCAGCTTATTAAACTGACGAAAAGCGCTTAAATAAATCTTTCCTGACTGCCTGGAGTCGTTCACTGCTTGTTTTTTGTGGTTCTAAGTACTGTAGGGTGAAGCACTTAAAGACCACCCCTACCATTCCCAGACTAATGGTCTTATTGAGAGGTTAAACTCTACACTGAAGTCTATGCTACGGGCAATTGCAGAGCAGTTTAAGAGGGAGTGGGACAAATATTTGCCCCATCTGTTGTTTGCTTACAGAGAGGTTCTCCAGGAATCCACAGGTTTTTCACCCTTTGAGCTGCTGTATGAGCATAGGGTGAGAGGGCCTCAAGATTTAATTTGAGATGAGTGAGAAGGGGAGTGTGAATCCCACAAGGAAAATGTTTTGGCATATGTCCCAAACCTCAGGACAAGGCTCATGGAACTCATGGGCTTGGCTCAAGAGAACCTGGCAGACGCCCAGCAGCAGAAAAAGGTCTGGTATGACAGGAATGCTCGAGCCAAAGAGTGGGCTATAGGGCAGCAGGCAATGGTTCTTGTTTCTGTCAGACACAACAAGCTGCAGGCAGCTTGGGAGGGACCTATAAGGTGGTAAGGAAGGTGAGTGATGTTAACTACATGGTAGAACTGTTAAGGAGGAGGCAGGGGCACAAAATGTATCATGTTAACATGATGAATCCTTACCATGATAGGGAGGTCATTGTACTATTTCCAGTACAAGGCAGGTGGAGCCTGAGGGGGATCTATGGCTACAGGGAGCCAGCCAGGAAATCCCCAAATTAATATGCTGGAGCCTAGGGTTGCAGGCATATGATGGGACAGTGCAGCTTGGTACTGGGGTCAGCAATGCCAGCTGGAATCTCAAGACAGTGAATGGGGTAAGTAATTCCCAGATAAGCTCAATCCTCTCAAGCAACATTTTTCAAGGGACACTTGAAAAACTAGCTTGAGTTCTCATTGGGGGGAGAAATGTGATAAACTGAGATGCTGCCAGCTCAGCTAGCTGGAATTTTGTTAATAATTGTGTCACTTGAAAATATTAATATGATTTATATAGAGATGTGACACTGCCAACCCAGCTAGATAGAATTTTGTAACTAATTCTATGCCATTAGTGAATAGTAATATGATTTGTATGCTTGCCTTAAAAATGTAAGAAAACTATCTGTTCTGTGCTAAGCTTCACGACTGTAACCACAGTGCACCCTGCTGGAAAAAAAAACAGAAATGGGTATAAACTATATGCCATTGCAAATGTATGGTTTCATAGTAAAAGTTGGAGTATACAGAGTTAACTTGCAGAACTCTAAGAAAATAAGTTGATAAGTAAAGTGTTTTATTATGTGTTATTAGGCTAGTTTATCTCAGCTAAGAGACAGGATGTCTAGGCTAGGGGATTCTCTCTATTTTCTGGAAACAGGTAATTACAGGTTTGCAAGGTAATTGTTTTATGACTTTCAGTTTCAGGCAAACTTCTAAGAGAGAATTGCCAGCTTCTGAGAGATAAGTATTTTAACAGAGACATGTTAAAAATTTAAGTTCCTGCTAGCCTGGGAAATTTAGGCAGAATTGTCAAAGAATTATGTAATCCGAGATGATTCAGCAGTAATGTGTATTATTAAATTAAGAACTATCTGAGAGAGAAAGTCAGTGCATTTTTTTATCTTGTATTGGATCTGAAAACATTCCACTCAGCAGCACTTGTCTTGCTCTGTAAGTTAAGTTACTTAGGTACAGTGATTTCTCTTAGCGATAGCTAGAAATACAGTAAAAGAGCAGGATCCCACCTTCACCAAGAATGATGCCAAGTATGCAGACATACCTTCAGCAAAATGGCCAAGAGATCACATCCTTAAACACTAAATTGAGATGCAACACAAAGAGGCTCTGATGACTGGACACATGGGCTGGATTGCTCAGGAATCTGCGACCTGTCTGCCTCTGGAGGTCTGTCCAAGCTGGGAGCCTCTGATATTGGCAAAGCAGTGCCCACCCCAAAAAGCCTTTGCTTGGTAAGGGTCACCTCACACCCCCCCATAGTGCCAAAAAAAGGAAAAGTAAAAACTAAACGCCCCACCCTAGAACACAAGAAACACCCAAAAACTAAAGGTAATGCTGCTCAATGCCAAAGGAAAAAACGGAAACATGGGCTCAGTGCCCCGAGAACACTAGAGCCAGCAAATCCTGAGAGCACCAAGGGACACCAAAATCTTCATGCATCGCGTCTAAATTCCAAAAAACCACGCCACAAGGCTCCTGAAACCCCCACCTCATCACCATCATCCAGGACTGGGTATCCATATTCATCAAGGACATGCAATTAAGCATAGGCAAACCATACTCATCTCATGCCCGCATGGCATCTGGACACATCATATAGCCTCACAAAGACCACATGACCACTCTCCACACTGTGACCTCACAGGATCCATGTAAACACACAACAGGATCAATGTATCTGAAAACTCCATCATACTAATATACTAATTGCACTATACTTACAACCAAACACTACCTAGCCCAAAAGTTCCTGAATTCATAAACTCAAATGCCATGATAAAAACTAGTCACCATCCCTGACATGGGGAGATAACATACTTAATCTCATCATCACCATCATCACGGAGATGGGAGCACAACATGGGACTAACCCAGTACACATCAGATCAACACAGGAGGTGGAACAACTAGTCACCATCCCACAAGAGAGACCCCAAATAAAATCTCACCATCACTAAAAAGAAGAAACAAAAAATCACACCAGTAAAGCTAAAACTGGTCTCCTTTAACTCCTCGGTCTCGGCGGAAAACACTACTCTAACCCCTGAATCACTAAAAGGCTGCCCAGTACAGCCGAATGCACCGCAATACACTTCTAGCCCTACAAGCAAAAAAGCAAACCTTCTATAAGTGCAAGACAAACAAAACAAAGACTCTCACTCCCAACAATTTACACAAAAATGGTGACAACCATACACAAAAGGAGCAAAAAAAGGAAAAGAGCTACTACTCCTTGAAAGAAAAAGTTAAAATCACCCACACATAAAAAAAAAAGCAAAGCAAAATAAGAGAAAAAAAAGCAAAAGAAAAAAAAAAAAAACTATCATAAAAAAATCTTTAGCTACTCAAAAGACAATCATAAAGCCTTCTTTAGCTATTCAGATACTTGCCAAGCTCAGAGCTTTTAGAACAAGATTAGACACTCCCAAATGATGTGAAGATTGTACACATACACCCCAGATCCTCTCACCAACCTTCCCCCCTCCCCAGAATACCCCCCAAATTCACCAAAATCTATACCAAACCCCCATCTCAAGCTCTCCAAAGCAAAAACAAAGCATCCATGGGACCTCCAGCAAAACACAGCATCCATGGACCTGATGGTGTGCCCAAACTGTGCTCCATGAAAAACACAAGGGCTTGAGGACACAATGCTCCAAACTCTACCTCTGGATACATACCCTGCAAACTGTAAGCTGTGCATCAAAAGAAACTGCAACTGTGGTTGTGGTGCCTACAATCATTTTGCCTCCACCACCCTGAGCCTTTGCCAAGCCCAAAGCCAAAGCACTTATCATAAATAACCGACAGAATAAAATAATGGACCTTTTTGCAGGATTTTGATCCAACCCAGTTTGCTTACTCACTTATAACTTTGCAGACTTTTGGACTAAATTGACTTTTGAAACAGTCACCTTTGAGCCAAGATTGGGAAAGGCAGTCCATACAGCCTACTAAGGGCCTACCTCGATCCTTATTATACCATACAGGCAGTCCATATCCATGAAAACTCAAATAAAAATCATACATTGCCATACATCACAAGATGGGTTGCAAACTGTCAAAGCTGGGACAGAACCCACAGGCTCAGAGCTGCTGGCTGCGATGTCAGACTCAAAGCCTGTCACAGTGGTCCTGCCACAGGGCTACAGGTCCTCTCCCTGTACTCTTCTTTGGCATCTACTTTTCCGGCACAAGCCTGGGCACACTTGTTAACATGCTAGTTTCTTGAAGACCCAAAAAAAAAACCATAGTGAGAACACAGTATCTTTAGATGACACATATCACAGCTCACAGCTGCCAAAGAAAGGTGCCAGAGCCATAGCCTAAAGTTAAATGCCAAAAAACATAAATCATGCCAAAAATGTACAAAAAGTTAAAAAAAAAACAAGGTTGCAAAGCAACCAAATAATGACAAATCCACAGGAACATTAGAAAGGGGACAGGGGGACCCAGGTTGATAGTAGTCTGTCATTCGACACGAACCCATGTAAAGTAGTTAGTTAGGAAGACCTTCATTGCCCACCTCTCTCATAGTCATCTATTCTCATTGCTCATCAAGGAGTCCCTTTACTCATTCCTCATCTCCCAATCAGATCATTGATTGAGCCAATGCCCCCTTCGAAAATGCCTTCGGCAGCAGCTTCCAGTAGAAGCTGGAGAGGCAACAAAAAAAAAAACGTTCAAAAAAGAAAAAAGGGTCTCAAAAAGACAAAAAGCTCTATTCAGAGTGAACTGCTTCTCTATTCAGTCGCAACATACAAGGCATAGTCAAACCCTTCAAGCCAGATTTATACTTTATAACAAGAAAGGAAGATTTGAAATCAGATCTTCTCCAAAATACCACCAGGGAATCTACATTACGGGGAGAACTATGGCGGCTATAGGAATATTAATAGGATCGGGAAGAGACCAGGAGAGATCCACAAAAATCCTATGTATATGTGAGGATGTGAGGCCACATGCACCCCTGGTTCAAGAGAAATTCCTCAGAAATGACCAAATGTATGGATGGAGGATAGATACCCCAGGGATTACCTCAGTGTCACTGCTCGACAGAGCACAGCAAAATAATGGGTATAGTTCCCCATACATAAAGGGGTGGCGAAGCTACAAAATGGAGGGGGGCTAGCTTGTAAATGCCCTCGGCAGATAGAAGATTAGTCTAGCTGTTTTCTATATTTATGTGAAACTGTCCAACAATGTTGTTTTAAAATATTTCCTATTATTCTGAACTCTTCTGTCACTGTGCTAAGTAAATTAATATTGTCTTGTGCTTTTATTATGGGTCTATATTACAAGATCGAAACTTTAGGCACTCAAATACCTAAAGCTCAATCTGCAAATGTCTAAAACTGAAAATCGCGAATGGTCACTTCCATGAATTTTTCATCAGGGAAAAAATTTGCTTAGCCATTATACGGAGTTTGCCCTTTTCTCCAGTGTAGAGTGATCTCATGGTTGGTAGGTTTATTTAGCAGGGATGGGGGGTCACAGTACCCCACATCTGGGGGTGTGGGGGCAAAGCCCACTACTTTATTTGGGTTTAAAACTTTTGTTTAATACACCCAAGTGAATTATTTCCCTGTGTGGATGTACCTGTTCACGGTTTTTAGAATTTTACATTTAGAGATTGAGATTTAGGTATTCGAGTACCTGAAGCTCTATCTTATAATATAGACCCTTTATTATTTATTATTAAACATATTTAAACCTTTTAATTGTGGCTGGTTTGCTTACAGATATTTAAGCTCTTATAGTACTTGCATGTATTTGGTAACAAGGCTGTACAGGCCACACTGTGATAGCCTTAATTTGGTCACACTTACCATTTGGATAATAGCAACATTACACAGTTGAACTTGACACCCCTTGGTAAGAGCCTTTATAGTAGCTGATAATGGTGGTTGGTGGCAGGTGGTATGGGCAGAAGGAGGGCATAGCTGTAGAACTTGTGCCAGCCTTCCCCAGGAGTGTCTGTGCATTTGTATATAAATCAAATTTCAAAGTGTGTGTGTGTGTGTGTGTGTGTGTGTGTGTGTGTGTGTGTGTGTGTGTGTGTGTGTGTGTGTGTGTGTGTCAGCTACATGGGCAGGGACGCAAAGCACTAGTTGGACAGAGAGGGTACTAGAGGTTTTGGCTTGACCACTCAGCACAGATCAAAACCCTATAGCTGTGCCAGTAAGGAGTCTTATTGGGGCTCTAGAGAGAGAGGGAGAAACTTGCCCCAGACTGACTGTGATCTCTGTGTGCTCTTAAGGGAAATTGTAATTTACTGTGTGTGTACTTGTTATCTTCCCAATGTGCATGTCCCTCACTGGTGTTAGTGGTGAGCATTGAGGCTCTTTGATTACTGGGCCAGTGCACAGGCATCACAGCAGCTACTGATGTCATCCACCCCAACAGCAATGGCAAACACTCTCCAATTTAGTAAGCCTCATGGCACATGCGATAAGAGCATAGCACTGTAGTGTAGACATTTAGATAGTGGTTCTAATCCCCTCAACAGCAACTCAGTGTGTATTTAAGTATATCCTTTGTGGCTGTCTGTATTTCCTGGCTATGTGTGTGCAATGCCAATACATTTTGAGGCCTGCTCCACCCTGTTAACCTCCACTTGCACTACTTTACAGGGCCTGTAGATGTCATCCACCTTAGAAGCACCTTTGAACACTTTCTGTCCATATAAGCTCTATGGCGCATTCCATAAGTATGTAACACTGTAGTACTTACAACTAGATAGGTAGCGGTTCTAATCTAAATACTTGCAACTGTGTGAGTGTGTGTGTGTGTCCGTTTATGCATATCCCCTGTTGCAGCACGGCTGTCTTGTATGTGCAATGGTTATACCATTTTATGGGCCTGTTCCACCCTGTTAACCCCCCCCTATTGGCAATCTATTCAGGGCCTTCTGATGTCATCCACCTTAGAAGCACAGTTAGATTTTTCTAACCCAGCAGTACTGTGGCGCATGTAATACTTAGGTCGGTCTATAGTGTATATAAGTAGATATGTAGTGGTTCAAATCTGAAAAATAACAACTCTATGAGTGTATGTGTGTTTGAATGCATACCCCCTGTACCTGTGTGTATGTGTCTCACAGTTATACCATTTTAAGGGCCTGGGTAAACCTCTTAAATCCCCACTGGCAATTCTTACAGCACCCTTATTGTCATCCACCTGAATAGTAGTGGCGGACACTGGAAAAACACATCAGCTTTGTGGTGCATGTGATATCTATATAGTGCAATCATAAGGAAAATTAGGCAGATAGGGGTTCTACTCCCAACAAGGGCAGCTCATGAGTGGGTGTGTCTGTATGTATATATATCCCCTTGTAGCAGTGTAACTTTGTCAGCGCTACCACCATACCTCACAACCCCTCAGAGCAAGACATCTAGATAAATCCGTACAGAAAAGTGAGACAAAGGACAAAAATCAGGATCAATCTTCAAATATTGTTCTTACAAACATTGAAAGTAGATAGCATACCAGGTTCTGCATTAACATGCATTTTCTGAAGGGTATGAAGTCTGAAATTAAAATTTCTGTCATTATTGTCTAACATCAATTTTTAATTCATCTGCCACTAATTTGACACAAACCCACAATGTTATGACAAATGGACCAAACATAGGTGGCAAACATCAGGACATTGTGCAGAAATCTGTGCAGGTTGCAGTCCATGTTTGGCCAGGTGTGACCTTTAAAAGCAACTCAAAAAATACAGAGGTCCCAAGAGTGTAGGACAACAAACATTTCTTAAAGTTGTCTAATAGCTGCATAAAACAGTTATTTCACATCAGAAGCACCTTAATGTAATGAGAAATAGCATGTTGTTGTTTGTCTTTCGGCTTCTTCCCTGTAAGGGGTCACCACAGCAGAACTCCAGTCCGCTGATGATTTTACGAAACGTCGAGGTGCCAGCTCGACGCCCAACCTTCAATGAAGGCACACCCATTTACGCACGCATGTCTTTCGAATGCTACCCAACCATGGGGAGGACATGCAGACTCCACATAGAAGGCACTCCCAAGCTAAGCTGAGAATCGAATGAGAGAACCTCTGGCTGTGAGGTAACAATGCTACCACTGTACCACCATGGCTTTATAATGAGAAATAGCATAAGCTATGGAAATTTAACACAAAGAAGCTGTTGTAATGGCAACACAGGAGAAATACTGTCTGTTGCACTTGCCGTGGGTATGGTTTGTCCTGCCAACTTTCACGATACTACAAGAAGTGTCCCACATTGCACATTTGATAAGGTGGCAACCCTACTCTGTGTTACCCATTTGTGTGCAATATGTAGACATGTGGAGGCCCTGTGAGTAGATGCTGTCCCTAATGACCCACATGTATCTAGGCATGAATGCTAACTGCCACCACCCACATTTGTAGGTACTGCCTAAGGCTATGATGACTGCCAGTGTGCTTTCTGTCACTGACCCTCAAACTGATGTTAGCTCAATGCAACTGGGTCATATTTTGGGTATGGAATGGTGCCAGGGTCCTTGCATAAAGCTGAATGCAGAAAACAGTGCCATCCTACCATATGTCAAGGACATAGCCCCACTATTTCCAACATCAACAGCAACCCCATAAATACACAACCTGTATTGAGAGACCTGGGTAGTCAGGTTGATAACACTGTTTCTTTTGGCCATCAGGTAGCCACAGTGGTCAAAAAAGGCTTGCACATGGCTTACCACATAGATAGAGGGAGTGCATCCAGTGTAAAGGTGAACATTACCTCTGCATGGTCCTCAGTCAGTGCAACAATACTTCAGTACCATGGCCCATTTGGTATGTACCTATCCAGACATCTGCACAACTAGAAAGGCCATAGTAATACCCACAAAGCTAATCCATGGCCTCCAACACCTGTTCCATGCAGACAGCCTTGAGTCAGTAGTGTCTCTGTTTGTACTGGGCAGGTTGTCCACAGGTGGGCTGTAACATACCTACATGGCAATGTTATACCCAGCCCTTCAACAGTTGGCCCATATATGTGAGTGTAACTCTTCATGCATTACTAGCATGACAGGCCTGAATCTGATATGTGACATCAATAAAACCTGCACGGCCATGTGGGTTCTCATCTGATGTTGTTGCTGACCTACATCCACGTGTCTGATGCCCTACTCCGACCACATGTTCAAGCACAGACATTACACGGTTAATGACTGACAATGTCTCACCACACCAGCTATCCACTACATCAGCAAAATGACTTAAAGGCATCTCTAATGCCATGGAAGAAGACATGCATGCCAGGCAGTATGGCATCCATGACCCTGAGTATTCATCTGGTGTACCATTCACAATACATCTGTGCCTACATGATGGACCAAAACATGCGTTGGGTAACACATGCTGTGAAACCTCTGACAGTTACTGGATGGGCAGCAGTCCTTCGGGCACCCCTGTCAATCTGCCTGTGTAAAACCTTGCCAGCTCTCTGGCTATGGCTAGTGTCTACAGTCAGAGATGCCATAGTCCTCACACTCCCCTTTTCGATGACACCACCCAATGACTGCCCAATATCTGTGGCTGCTGGGAACTGGGTATGTGTGGGCATACTGACTGTGTATGGAGACATTGGGGATGGAAATGGGATGTCAACCAATGGAACAGAGTCAGCCCCCAACAACCTCACCTGTACCTCACAATGGCCATCATCATCATCAGAGTGCGATGAGACACTAACATCAGGTTGTGAAGGGGTCACACTCCAACCCCTCATGGTCACCTGTGAGGGGAAGACAACATGACTACATTAATTCCTACACTATAATGTCTGCTGATTCACACACACACAAACACACACACACACACACACACACACACACACACACACACACACACACACACACACACACACACACACACACGTGAGGTACCACAAAGGCATTATACAGACCACACCTTCTGACTGATGCCATGCAGAACACACACTCAGACCACAACACACACACTCTGGACAGGCCCTCAACAACATGCAGTGCAGCTACATCTAGTTAATGTTGCTAGCACTATACACCTGTGAGATATGTGACAAGTCAGAATATGTGATCGACCTTTACTAAAACACAGTGCGCCTGTTTACACAGTAGTAATGCACCCCTGTATAGCAGACTGGCTACACCTTTACAAAAATACGTGCTTATATGTTACAGCTCCTACAAATATGCTACTGTGATTAGTGATGTGATGCACTGCAGTGAACCCCACCACAAGTGAACATGCATGTATTGCAATATGGCTAAACTTAACATTAGTGTCCTTGGAATACTGGCAGCCCTTACCATGTCTTGGGTATAGATGAGCCATAACAAAATAGTTCCACACTCACTGGCTACAAGATGATGGTCCCCAGCCACACCAGAGCTACCTATGAATTTGTGGGGGAGAGGTATTGTCAGCAGACACACTTGTGGTATTGGTACAGGATAATATGTGCATTTATCAACATGTACATTATAAACTGTGAAGCTACCCAAATTGCTGTCATTCACAATATGTGTGCACATGTGTGCATTATAAAACCCCAACCACAAATGCAGATTGACCTGACATATGTGTATGTGTACAGGTATACAGAGGCTGCCAATATGAATGCTACAGTATTAATGTGATGACCACTGAAGATTTGCCTGGACGCTCCTCGGCTGTGGACTCTGTGCCACCCAACTCCACGACATATGTCGAGATACTTTGTAGTGAGCTGGTGGCTGAACCCAGGTTTGCAAGGAAATCCTCTTTGGATGAGAGTCAGGGTTGTGTAGCAGGCCCTCTCCTGGTGTCAGCATGGTCCCTGGCCACAGCTGTTGCCCTTTGCCTTGCATGATGCATTAAATCTCTAGCATGGTGTTTCACCTGTTCATAGCTCCTGTCCCGTAAGCCTACAGCGTTGACTGATGTTATGAGGTCTGCCCACAGTGCAGTACATTCTTGATGGTTATGGCAACACCATGACAACAGCACCCAGTGATGGAATCTCAGGGCATCAATAATGGCAGCATTCTCAGCTTCTGAGAAAGGTGGATTGTGATGTCTACACATCCCACTGAAGGACATGAAGAGGGGAACACATCACACAACTGCATACACTGCTCACCATTATGTACACAACCTGCACATCCACTTTTGCCAGCACTATCCACCGCTAACTCCCACATCATACCCCTTCATCTTTCAGCACAGTATGTATGTGGCTATTGGCAACATAGTGGCAATACAGCATGCATTGCCCTCCTGATCCTAATGTTTCATGCTACATGCTGCATGTGCTATGAGGTGTTCAAATGCATTTACCTGTTTCACCTATGCTGCTTGTTCATATTCTGTTTACATTGTATTCAGGGGTGTCAGCCTCCTACTGTTGTAGTAAGCACTTGGGCTGCATGCCCACCCCTCAGGTCTCCCTGGCCTTGCACCCTCAGATTCTGGACTATATGACTGGGCGATGTCTTACGGTTTGCCCTGCCAGTGTGGTTGATATAGGTGTCCTGGCACAGTGTAACACCTGCTTCATGTACACGGATGGACAATCATCTACAAACGCCACCAAGGAACACTTTGTGTGAGGGATGCAATGACAGTAGGAGTCTGCAATCCATGCTATCTCCCTGTTAAGGCTGCATATCTGTCCTCAGACTGGTTGTCAACACAATCAGTACACCTCACACACTACCTATATAACACATACACACATATTCAGTGGTCCTCAACATATACATTCACAAAGAAGACCTCCAAGGCAAAGCCACACATGAACACCACAGCTGTACACAGCACATACCACACATAGCCACAGACCTGTGTCCCACAGCCACACAGGTGTCAGCACATGGCAAACACCTAGCCAATCTAATTGCTCATCTGACACAGTCCTGCTACTACCTAATGTGCTTACACTCCTTACCTGCACTCTTCTTGCACACCTTACATCCTACCAGAACTCCATAATAGACAAACCCAACCACTATCACTCCAGCCTTACTCTCACTTCTATCCATCACACACCTACTAATTACACTTGTCATGCCATCACAATCTCTATCCCAATATAACCACTATACTAATAGTCACCTGTTACATTCAAACAAAAAATATCCCTAAAATATGACAGGTTAATTACCAGATTTATAAAACGTATGTTTACTGCCCTATCTAAATTAGCTATCAGTGTTGATATCTACCCTAACCCTGATCCTATCATTGCCAACTCTTCACCTAAAACTCTGCTTAATAGCTGCTTCTTCTCACAACTAACATCCAACAGAAAGCCACCTGACCTCCTGCTCATGTGTCTATATATCAGAAGTATAACTAATAAAGCCCATGACCTAAAAGCCAACATAGCCTTATACTTTTCTGATATTCTCATCCTGACTGAAACCTGGCTCAAACCTCACAAGTGAGGAAATACTCCCAACAGGTTATAACATTCTTCGAGTAGATAGACTATCTAAGAAAGGGAGTGTTGTGGCTCTAAGGTGGGAGGTTGGCATAATGGTTAAGGCGTTCACCTTGCAGACACAAGGTGCAGGGTTTGATTCTCACATGGGGTAACTGGCTAGGTTTAAAATGGCCCACAAGGGCAGTTAGCTGAGTAGAAATCTATGAAACTATGAACCTAATGTTTAAACACTACCTCAACATCCAGATCCTAAATATATCTGCTCCCCATTGGAAATGAATAAATCCTATATGCCAACGTCAAACTAAACCCAAATAAAACACTCAACATCATAGGATGCTACTTCCCACCTGGCCAAAACATCCCACCCTTGGAAAATCTCCTGAACTTGGCTAACCATTCCCTACCCCAGGAATCCATAATCCTAGGTGATTTTAATATCAGCTGGCTGTCTTATAGTAACAATCATCCAGCCCAGCACCTAAACCTTCATGGTTTCTCCCAACTAATACAGTCAGCTATCCAGATAAATAAAAACTCTTAACAAACATGCTACTCTCGATTGGATATTAGTCAATAAAGACCCTCACTCATACTTAGCTGGCTATCTACCAGACAGCCTCAGTAACCACACTCCAACATTCCTTCTGAGAACCAATTAAATTGTGCTAAACCCATCATCTATAGGCAAATCCAAAATAGGGTAAATTTTAACCCTCTCCCCTTTATCTCATCCCTTCAAAAATGTTATTGGACATCACTAAAGTACCTTGATCTGGATGAAGCCGTCCACTTTTTCAATTGCACCTTCCTAAATATCCTAAACACACATGCCCCCATAAGAAATACTGGAGTCAAAACACAGTACTCCCCTTGGCTACAAAAAAGCACCTGGGCACTAATGAAAATCAGAGCTAAGGCCTGGGAGCACTGGTGCTAAACAAAAACCCCTTCCTCTAGAAGTCATTCCTAGAGTTCCACAACAAGGTCAAAAAGCAAATAAAAGAAGATAAAACCCAATATTATCAGTCTGCCCTAAACTCCTCCCATCACTACCCTAAGCAGTTCTGGTCCACAATAAACTCCATTCCCCACCCAAGTAAAGTAGGCACCCTCCCCACCTACCAATCCCCTTTCCTCCAGCAGTATTGCCGACTCATTCAATAAACACTTCACTGAAACCATTCTGTCTTTGACTAAACAACACAACCCTTTACCCACCCTCCTTACCTCAAAACCAAATACTCTGCCCACAGTCTTTTCTTTTTCATCAGTACCTACCTCCTATATAAAAAAAACTTCTATTGAAACTTAAGCCTACAAAATTTGCAGCTGACAATCTCCACTCTGAATACCTAAAAATAGCATCAGAAGCCCTAGCTTATCCAGTCTCTATCTTAATTAATCATTCCTTATCAGGAAGCTATGTCCTCATACTGTGAAAAATATCCTACATCATTCCCCTTCATAAAGGTGGCTCCTCCACTGAACTTTCCAATTACCACCCTATAGCCATCCTTTCTCCACTTTCCAACATATTTGAGACATGCATCCATTCTCAAGTCTTAGACTACCTCTTAGTTAATAACCTCCTCTCCAGCACCCAGTATGACTTCAGGCCATACTGTATAAGAGGCTGTGAATAGATCATTGGTGAAGAGTGATAATAGTAGGGGACCAAGAATGGAGCCTTGGGGAACACTGAATGTTACAGGAAGTCAAGGAGATAGGTCACTATGCCAGACAACTTATTGATGGCGGCCAGTTAGATAGCTGTGAAACCAATCAGTAGCTGATTGCTAAAAGGATAGTTTAGTGAGAACAGAGATTATGAGTTTGTGTGAGACCATGTCAAAAGCCTTGGGTAGATCCAGAAATATAGCAGATGAGAACAGGCCATTATTTTTATGATGAAGGATAGCATTAGTGAAAGAGAGCAAGGAGGTAGTAGTGCTGGGGTATGGCCTGAAGTCATGCTGGGTGCTGGAGAGGAAGTTATTAACTAAGAGGTAGTCTAAGACTTGAGAATTGATGCATTTCTCAAATATGTTGGAAAGTGGAGAAAGGATGGCTATAGGGTGGTAATTAGAAAGTTTAGTGGAGGAGCCACCTTTATGAAGGGGAATGATGTAGGATATTTTTCACAGTGTGAGGACATAGCTTCCTGATAAGGAATGATTAATTAAGATATAGACTGGATAAGCTAGGGCTACTGCTGCTGTTTTTAGGTATTCAGAGGGGGAGATTGTCAGCTGCATGTTTTGTAGGTTTAAGTTTCAATAGAAGTTTTTTTTTTTATATAGGAGGTAGGCACTGATGAAAAAGAAAAGGCTGTGGGCAGAGTATTTGGTTTTAATGTAAGGAGGGTGGGTAGAGGGTTGTGTTGTTTAGTCAAAGACAGAATGGTTTCAGTGAAGTGTTTATTGAATGAGTCGGCAATACTGCTGGAGGAAGGGGATTGGTAGGTGAGGAGGGTGCCTACTTTACTTGGGTGGAGAATGGAGTTTATTGTGGACCAAAACTGCTTAGGGTTGTGATGGGAGGAGTTTAGGGCAGACTGATAATATTGGATTTTATCTTCTTTTATTTGCTTTTTGACCTTGTTGTGGAACTCTAGGAATGACTTCTAGAGGAAGGGGTTTTTGTTTAGCACCAGTGCTCCCAGGCCTTAGCTCTGATTTTCATTAGTGCCCTGGTGCTTTTTTTGTAGCCAAGGGGAGTACTGTGTTTTGACTCTGGTATTTCTTATGGGGGCATGTGTGTTTAGGATGTTTAGGAAGGTGCTATTGAAAAAGAGGACGGCTTCATCTAGATCGAGATACTTTAGTGATGTACAATCACATTTTTGAATGGATGAGATAAAGGGGAGAGGGTTAAAATTTACCCTATATTGGATTTGCCTGTAGATTAAGGGTTTAGCACAATTTAAGTGGTGTCTCAGAAGGAATGTTGGAGTGTGGTCACTGAGGCTGTCTGGTAGACAGCCAGCTAAGTATGAGTGAGGGTCTTTATTGACTAATATCCAGTCGAGAGTAGTATGTTTGTTAAGAGTTTTTATTTATCTGGGTAGGTGACTGTATTAGTTGGGAGAAACCATGAAGGTTTAGGTGCTGGGCTGGATGATTGTTACTATAAGACAGCCAGTTGATATTAAAATCACCTATGATTATGGTTTCCTGGGTAGGGAATGGTTAAAAAATAATAAATAGCCAGCAACAAGGAGGCTGTGAAATATATAAATTTATTACATTAGATAGTAAGACTTCATAGAACAGACCGGTTTTGGCCCAGAGTTAACCTGGCCTTCTTCAGTGTTACAAAAACAAAAAGACATAAGAAGTCTTAAATAGCAAATAGTAAATGAGAAAGTAAACATGATTGGCTAACACCACTACAATGGTTAATCATAAATATTCATTAAGCCCTGGGTTGAATAGAGCACCAAGTTTAGTTATCCATTTTTTCTCCTTAGTGTTTAGTTTATTATGCCATCCAGATTTGTGAGTACGATCCCCAATAAGCTTATCAATAATAAAAAAATGAAATTTGGCTGTCTTATGTTTTAAAGTGTGTTTATAGAGCACATTAGTTGTTCTCTTGCATTTGATATCACTCAAATGCTCAGAGACACGTAACTTAAATGGTCGAGACGTCTGGCCAACATAAAAAGATTGACAACTGCAACATGCCATATAGATAACCCAGTCCGTGTTACAGTTGGCAAAAAACCTAATGTCATAAACAATACTACTGTTTTTGCTGGTAAATTCTTTTGTTTTCAAAATGTATCTACAATTATTACAATGGCCGCAAGGCATACAGCCAATAAGTTTATCACCCAAAATAGTAGTTTAAATTAATTGGGGCAACATAGAGTCAGAGTCATGCTTATAGTGATTAAAAAAGGCTCCTAAATTTTTTTCCTTTCCTAAAAGAGAAAGAACAAGAAGAGGGTATCATTGTATTCAGGGCAGCATCAGCTTTTAGTATATTCCAATTGTCCCTAATAATATCAATAAACTTATTAGTATTTCTCCCATATGTAGTAGTTAATCGTAATATGTTGGAAGATAGTGTTTTATTTTTGTAGGTCAACAAATCCTGTCTTGTCAGACCCAATGCATGATTCACAGCCATGGTTACATAACCCGAACTGTAGCCCCTATTAATAAATCTATCAGAAAGGTCCTGACAATGGTACCAAAAAGTGTTCTCATCCGAACAGTTACGTCTGATTCTAATGAACTGAGATTTAGGAATGTTCCTGGCAATATGTTTTGGATGAAAGCTGAAGGCGTGGAGTAAGGTATTGTATTGTGGAAATTTTCTAAATACCTCAGTGTTAAGGGTATTATCATCATTTCTGGATATCAAAACATCCAGAAAAGTGATATGATCCCGATCAAAATTAATGGTAAAGTGAATTCCCCATTTGTTATCATTAAGATATTCCACAAATTCATGAAGATATTCAATATCGGATCTCCACACCATCCAGCAATCATCCAAGTATCTACGCCAAATATCAATTTCTGGCAGATACAAATTATGTGTATCATCATAAATGATGATTTCTTCAATGTATGCCATGAATAGATCAGCATAAATGGGGGCAAAGGATGCCCCATAGCAGTTCCTTTAATCTGAAGATAACATTCTTTATCATAAAAGAACACATTCTTAGTGAGCACATGTTCAGTTAGATTAATCAAAAAAGTGTTAAAACCAGGTTGGTATACATTAGATTTATGAAGCCAATATTCGATCGCATCCAAACCCACCCAGTGAGGGATATTAGTATACAATGAGCTCACATCTAAGGTACACAACCACCAGTCGTCCTCAATTTGCATACTATTAATGATGCTTAAAAATTGGGTAGTGTCTTGGATCCTAGATATGACACGAGAGCAAAGGTTTCAAATGTCTAGTCAAAAATTCAGATAGGGGCTCAGTTAAAGATCCAGTACCTGCCACAATAGGTCTACCAGGTGGATGTAAAACATCTTTATGTATTTTAGGCAGGAAAAAGATATACTGTCTAACAGGGTCAGCCATGGTAAGATGTTTTAAAATTTTACATGTTATAATTCCATTCTCAAGTGCAGAATATAAAAAAGTATCAATCTGCTATTTAAACATAAAGGTGGGTTCCAGTGGCATCTTGGTATAGTACCTGGCATCGTCCAATTGTTTATGTGCCTCAATATCATAGTCAGTCCAATTCATCACAACCACTGCCCCACCTTTATCAGCGTTAATAATTACCAACTCCTTATTCTGCACAAGTTCAGTTAAACAGGATAAGTCTGACTCAGACATATTATTGGGTATAGGTGGACATGTATTAGAAACAAAATGCAAATTCTTAAGAACACTATGTAAGAACAAACTAACAGACGGATGCATAGGTGGTGTAAAAGAAGAAGGATGATATCTAAAGTCATCCGTAGCCTGTCGTTCAGCCTCCTTGTCCTGAAAAAATAATTTGAGATTAATCAGTCTGCAAAATGTAAATACATCCTGAGCAAAAGTATCTTCAGGTACAAAAAAAACGGGTATAAAGGATAAACCTTTATTAAGCAAAGAAATTTGTTGTGGGGTTAAAACACTGTTAGAAATGTTACATACATTGTTGTTAACAACAGAGTTTACTTGTTCGTTAATACTTCCATACGGTTGTGTAGACTTGTGACTTTTTTTATGCTTTCTACCCCCTCTCTGGTATGGTCTAAAGGGGATACATAATTTTTACGTTTTGGAGTAGGAGACTCCATGGTGTGCTGTGTTTCAATGTCAGTGCCAGTAGATGTGTCACAATCAGTAGTATCAGTCTGATTGCCACGTCCTTTAAGAATAGAAAGTGGGCATTTACGTTTAGAGTTGGAAATAATCTTACTATGTGTGTCATCAAACCTGACATGCCTAGTGTACTTAAAGGGTTGTCCCCTCTCATAGTCAGTCTGATCCCGGGAGAATTTCCTAAGTTTCCTCTCTTTCAATTGAGTTTCAAAATTCAAAAGATCAGAACTCAGTTTAGACAAAACTACAGGAAAAAAAGTCTCATCCTGATATTGGTTACAATCTTCAATAAGTTTAGTGACCCTGGTTGTCTCCTTATCAATAGCCCTGGTATAGTACTTAGATAAAGTTTCAACAAACGTCATAGAACATTCCTGTTGAATAGATAACCATTCAGCTGTTAATATGTCATCAGGCTCTGCTACTAAAGGTTGGATTTTTACTCTTAGACCCCTCAGACTTATACCTTTAACCAAATAGCCTTTAAACAATTTGAAGTGCCAAACATAAGACCTAAGTGCTTTCATGTTCTTGTTTAAATCACAAAATATTTTTTCACAGCACTGTTCAGGTTTATCTGAAATAGTATCACTTGTAGAATTAGAGAAAGCACCAATTCCAAAAGCTGCAAGGTCCTCCCTATCGGAGGAAAGATTCAAAAGAATTTTGTTTAGATCCATGATATAAAAAAGGCCAGTAAGGCACTATTTAACAAACACCACACCCTGTATGCAAACAATATAAGTCAACAGATGGACAATAGTGGCAACAATTCAATAAATGTAAAAAGTCAGCCACGTCCAATACAGGACAATAATGGTGAGGATGAAACAAACAAATAGTATTCAATTGTATTAAGAGATACAAATATAATGTAAGGCACTCCAAAAGTATAAAGAATGGCAACTGCCTAATAAAAAATATATAAGATATATGTATAGCACCCAAGGGGTCCAAGAGCAAAAAAGAAAGTGTAAAGAAATGTAGCCAGCCCAAAAAATTGGTATATACATTTAACTAGTTCAAAAGAATGTAGGAAGCTTGTATACAAAGAAATGTAGAAAGCTAGTATTGATATTTCGCGGAGATACTTGGATGATTGCTGGATGGTGTGGAGATCTGATATTGAATATCTTCATGAATTTGTGGAATATCTTAATGATAACAAATGGGGAATTCACTTTACCATTAATTTTGATCGGGATCATATCACTTTTCTGGATGTTTTGATATCCAGAAATGATGATAATACCCTTAACACTGAAGTATTTAGAAAATTTCCACAATACAATATCTTACTCCATGCCTCCAGCTTTCATCCAAAACATATTGCCAGGAACATTCCCAAATCTCAGTTGATTAGAATCAGAAGTAACTGTTCGGATGAGAACACTTTTCGGTACCATTGTCAGGACCTTTCTGATAGATTTATTAATAGGGGCTACAGTTCGGGTTATGTAACCATGGCTAGGAATCATGCATTGGGTCTGACAAGACAGGATTTGTTGACCTACACAAATAAACCACTATCTTCCAACATATTACGATTAACTACTACATATGGGAGAAATACTAACAGATTTATTGATATTATTAGGGACAATTGGAATATACTAAAAGCTGATGCTGCCCTGAATACAATGATACCCTCTTCTTGTTCTTTCTCTTTTAGGAAAGGAAAAAATTTAGGAGCCTTTTTTAATCACTATAAGCATGACTCTGACTCTATGTTGCCCCAATTAATTCAAACTACTATTTTGGGTGATAAACTTATTGACTGTATGCCTTGCGGCCATTGTAATAATTGTAGATACATTTTGAAAACAAAATAATTTACCAGCAAAAACAGTAGTATTGTTTATGACATTAGTTTTTTTGCCAACTGTAACATGGACTGGGTTATCTATATGGCATGTTGCGGTTGTCAATCTTTTTATGTTGGCCAGACGTCTCGACCATTTAAGTTACGTGTCTCTGAGCATTTGAGTGATATCAAATGCAAGAGAACAACTAATGCGCTCTATAAACACACTTTAGAACATAAGACAGCCAAATTTCATTTTTTTATTATTGATAAGCTTATTGGGGATCGTACCCACAAATCTGGATGGCATAATAAACTAAACACTAAGGAGAAAAAATGGATAACTAAACTTGGTGCTCAATTCAACCCAGGGCTTAATGAATATTTATGATTAACCATTGTAGTGGTGTTAGCCAATCATGTCTACTTTCTCATTTACTATTTACTATTTGCTATTTAAGACTTCTTATGTCTTTTTGTTTTTGTAACACTGAAGAAGGCCAGGTTAACTCCGGGCCGAAACCGGTCTGTTCTATGAAGTCTTACTATCTAACGTAATAAATTTATATATTTCACAGCCTCCTTGTTGCTGGCTATTTATTATTTTTTATTCTTATTTACTTTGCCATGCAACTTTCTCTGTACAGGGAGGTTTTTTGTTGTTACGTAGGGAATGGTTAGCCAAGTTCAGGAGATTTTCCAAGGGTGGGATGTTTTGGCCAGGTGGGAAGTAGCATCCTATGATGTTGATTGTTTTATTTGGGTTTAGTTTGAGGTTGGCATATAGGATTTATGCATTTCCAATGGGGACCGGATATATTTAGGATCTGGATGTTGAGGTGGTGTTTAAACATTAGGTTCATAGGTTCATAGATTTGTACTAGGCTAACTGCCCTTGTGGGCCATTTTAAGCCTAGCCAGTTACCCCATGTGAGAATCAAACCCTGCACCTTGTGTCTGCAAGGTGAACGCCTTAACCATTATGCCAACCTCCCACATTAGAGCCACAACACTCCCTTTCTTAGATAGTCTATCTACTCAAAGAATGTTATAACCTGTTGGGAGTATTTCTTCACTTGTGAGGTTTGAACCAGATTTCACTCAGAATGAGAATATCAGAAAGGTATAAGGCTATGTTGGTGTTTAGGTCATGGGCTTTATTAGTTATACTTCTGATATATAGACACATGAGCAGGAGGTCAGGTGGCTTTCTGTTGGATGTTAGTTGTGAGAAGAAGCAGCTATTAGGCAGAGTTTTAGGTGAGGAGTTGGCAATGGAAGGATCAGGGTTAGGGTAGATATCACCATTGATGGCTAATTTAGATAGGGCAGTAAACATACGTTTTATAAATCTGGTAATTAACCTGTCATATTTTAGGGATATTTTCTGTTTGAATGTAACAGGTGACTATTAGTATAGTGGGTATATTGGGATAGAGATTGTGATGGCATGACAAGTGTAATTAGTAGGTGTTTGATGGATAGAAGTGAGAGTAAGGCTGGAGTGATAGTGGTGGGGTTTGTCTATTATGGAGTTCTGGTAGGATGTAAGGTGTGCAAGAAGAGTGCAGGTAAGGAGTGTAAGCACATTAGGTAGTAGCAGGACTGTTTCAGATGAGCAATTAGATTGGCTAGGTGTTTGCCATGTGCTGACACTTGTGTGGCTGTGGGACACAGGTCTGTGGCTATGTGTGGTATGTGCTGTGTACAGCTGTGGTGTTCATGTGTGGCTTTGCCTTGGAGGTCTTCTTTATGAATGTATATGTTGAGGACCACTGAATATGTGTGTATGTGTTATATAGGTAGTGTGTGAGATGTACTGATTGTGTTGACAACCAGTCTGAGGACAGATATGCAGCCTTAACAAGGAGATAGCATGGATTGCAGACTCCTACTGTCATTGCATCCCTCACACAAAGTGTTCCTTGGTGGCGTTTGTAGATGATTGTCCATCCGTGTACATGAAGCAGGTGTTACACTGTGCCACGACATATATATCAACCACACTGGCAGGGCAAACCGTAGGACATTGTCCAGTCATATAGTCCAGAATCTGAGGAAGGAAGGCCAGGGAGACCTGAGGGGTGGGCCTACAGCCCAGGTACTTACTACAACAGTAGGAGGCTGACACCACTGCATACAATGTAAACAGAATATGAGCAAGCAGTATAGGTGAAACAGGTAAATGCATTTGAACACCTCATAGCACATGCAGCATGTAGCATGAAACATTAGGATCAGGAGGGCAATGCATGCTGTATTGCCACTATGTTGCCAATAGCCACATACGTACTGTAATGAAAGATGGAGGGGTATGATGTGGGAGTTAGCAGTGGATAATGCTGGCAAAAGTGGATGTGCAGGTTGTGTACATAATGGTGAGCAATGTATGCAGTTGTGTGATGTGTTCCCCTCTTTATGTCCTTCAATGGGATGTGTAGACATCACAATACACCTTTCTCAGAAGCTGAGAATGCTGCCATTATTGATGCCCTGAGATTCCATCACTGGGTGCTGTTGTCATGGTGTTGCCATAACCATCAAGAATGTACTGCACTGTGGGCAGACCTCATAAAATCGGTGAATGTTGTAGGCTACCAGGACAGGAGCTATGAACAGGTGAAACACCATGCTAGAGATTTAATGCATCATGCAAGGCAAAGGGCCACAGCTCTGGCCAGGGACCATGCTGGCACCGGGGGAGGGCCTGCTACACAACCCCGACTCTCAGTCACAGAGGATTTTCTTGTAAACCTGGGTTTAGCCACCAGCTCACTACAAAATATCTCGACATATGTCGTGGAGGTGGGTGGCACAGAGTCCACAGCCAAGGAGCGTCTAGGCAAGCCTGCAGTGGTCATCACATTAATTCTGTAGTATTCATAGTGGCAGCCTCTGTATACCTGTACGCATACACATATGTCATGTCAATCTGCATTTGTCGGTGGGGTTTTGTAATGCACACATGTGCACACATATTGTGAATGACAGCAATTTGGGTAGCTTCACAGTTTATAATGTACATGTTGATAAATGCACATATTATCCTGTACCAATGCCACATGTGTGTCTGCTGACAATACCTCTCCCCAACAAATTCATAGATACCTCTGGTGTGGCTGGGGACCATCATCTTGTAGCCAGTGAGTGTGGAACTATTTTGTTATGGCTCATCTATACCCAAGACATGTTAAGGGCTGCCAGTATTCCAAGGACACTAATGTTAAGTTTAGCCATATTGCAATACATGCATGTTCACTTGTGGTGGGGTTCACTGCAGTGCATCACATCACTAATCACAGTAGCATATTTGTAGAAGCTGTAACATATAAGCACGTATTTTTGTAAAGGTGTAGCCAGTCTGCTATACAGGGGTGCATTACTACTGTGTAAAAAGGTGCATTGTGTTTTAGTAAAGGTCTATCACATACTCTGACTTGTCACATATCTCACAGGTGTATAGTGCTAGCAACATTAACTGGATGTAGCTGCAGTGCATGTTGTTGAGGGCCTGTCCAGAGTGTGTCTGTTGTGGTCTGAGTGTGTGTGTTGTGCATGGCATCAGTCAGAAGGTGTGGTCTGTATAATGCCTTTGTGGTACCTCACCTGTATGTGTGTGTGTGTGTGTGTGTGTGTGTGTGTGTGTGTGTGTGTGTGTGTGTGTGTGCGTGTGTGTGAATCAGCAGACATTATAGTGTAGGAATTAATGTAGTCATGTTGTCTTCCCCTCACAGGTGAGCATGAGGGTTGGAGTGTGACCCCTTCACAACCTGATGTTAGTGTCTCATCGCACTCGGATGATGATGGTGGCCATTGTGAGGCACAGGTGAGGTTGTTGGGGGCTGACTCTGTTCCATTGGTTGACATCCCATTTCCACCCCCATTGTCTCCACACACAGTCAGTATGCCCACACATACCCAGTCCCCAGCAGCCACAGATATTGGGCAGTCATTGGGTGGTGTCATCAAAAAGGGGAGTGTGAGGACTATGGCATCTCTGACTGTAGACGCTAGCCATAGCCAGACAGCTGGCAATGTCCCACACAGGCAGATTGACAGGGGTGCTCGAAAGACTGCTGCCCATCCAGCACCTGTCTGAGGTTTCACAGCATGTGTCACCCAACGCTTGTTTAGGTCCATCATGTAGGCACAGATGTATTGTGAACGGTAGACCAGATGGATGCTCAGGGTCAAGGATGCCACACTGCCTGGCATGCATGTCTCCATCCATGGCATTAGTGATGCCTTTAAGTCATTTTGCTGATGTAGTGGATAGCTGATGGGGTGAGACATTGTCAGTCATTAACTGTGTAATGTCTGTGCTTGAACATGTGGTCGGAGTAGGGCAACAGACATGTGGATGTAGATCAGCAACAACATCAGCTGAGAACCCACATGGCCGTGCAGGTTTTGTTGATGTCACATATCAGATTCAGGCCTGTCATGCTAGTAATGTATGAAGAGTTACACTCACATATATGGGCCAACTGTTGAAGGGCTGGGTATAACATTGCCATGTAGGTGTGTTACAGCCTACCTGTGGACAACCTGCCCAATACAGAGAGAGACACTACTGACCCAAGGCTGCCTGCATGGAACAGGTGTTGGAGGCCATGGATTAGCTTTGTGGGTATTACTATGACCTTTCTAGTTGCTGCAGATGTCTAGATAGATTCATACCAAATAGGCCATGGTAGTAAAGTATTGTACTGACTGAGGACCATACAGAGGTAATGTTCACCTTTACACTGGATGCACTCCCTCTATCTATGTGGTGAGGCATGTGAAAGCCTTTTTTGACCACTGTGGCTATCTGATGGCCGAAAGAAATAGTGTTATCAACCTGACTACCCAGGTCTCTCAACACAGGTTGTGTATTTATGGGGTTGCCGTTGATGTTGGAAATAGTGGGGCTATGTCCTTGACATATGGTATGTTGGCACTGTTTTCTGCATTCAGCTTTATGCAAGGACCCTGGCACCATTCCATACCCAATGTATGACCCCGTTGCAGTGAGCTAACATCAGTTTGATGGTCAGTGACAGAAAGCACACTGACAGTCACCACAGCCTTAGGCAGTACCTACAAATGTGGATGGTGGCAGTTAGCATTCATGACTTGATACATGTGGGTCATTAGGGACAGCATCTACTCACAGGGCCTCCACATGTCTACATATTGCACACAAATGGGTAACACAGAATAAGGCTGCCACCTTATCAAATGTGCAATGTTGGACACTTCTTTTAATATCGTGAAAGTTGGCAGGACAAACTATACCCATGGCAAGTGCAACAGACAGGATTTCTCCTGGGCTGCCATTATGACAGCTTCTTTATGTTAAATTTCCATAGCTTATGCTATTTGTCATTACATTAAGGTGCTTCTGATGTGAAATAACTGTTTTATGCAACTATTAGACAACTACGGAAATGTTTGTTGTCCTACACTCCTGGGACCTCTGTATTGTTTGGGTTGTTTTTAAAGGTCACACCTGGCCAAACATGGACTACAACCTGCAGAGATTTCTGCATAATGTCCTGATGTTTGCCACATATGTTTGGTCCATTTGTCATAACATTGTGGGTTTGTGTCAAATTAGTGGAACATGAATTAAAAACTGATGTTAGACAGTAATGACAGATATTTTAATTTCAGACTTCATACCCTTCAGAAAATGCATGCTAATGCCGAACCTGTTATGCTATCTACTTTCAATGTTTGTAAGAACAATATTTGAAGATTGACCCTGATTTTTCGCCTTTGTCCCACTTTTCTGTATGGATTTATCCAGATATCTTGCTTTGAGGGGTTGTGAGGTATGGTGGTGGCGCTGACAAAGTCACACTGCTACAAGGGGATATATATACATACAGACACACCCACTTATGAGCTGCCCTTGTTGAGAGTAGAACCCCTATCTGCCTAGTTTTACTTACAATTGCACTATATACATATCACATGCGCCACAGAGCTAATGTGTTTTTCCAGTGTCTGCCACTACTATTCAGGTGGATGACAATAAGGGTGCTTTAAGAATTGCCAGTGGGGATTTAAGAGGTTTACCCAGGCCCTTAAAATGGTATAACTGTGAGACACATACACCCAGGTGCAGGGGGTATGCATTCAAGCACACATACACTCATAGAGTTGTTATTTTTCAGATTAGAACACCTAGCTATCTACTTATATACACTATAGACAGACATATGTATCACATGTGCCACAGTACTGCTGGGTTAGAAAATGAATAACTGCTTCTAAGGTGGATGACATCAGAAGACCCTCAATAGATTGCAATGGGGGGTTAACAGGGTGGAACAGGCCATAAAATGGTATAACCATTGCACACACAAGACAGACATGCTGCAACAGGAGATATGCATAAATAGTCACACACACACTCACACAGTTGCAAGTATTGAGATTAGAACTGCTACATATCTAGTTGTATGTACTGCAGTGTTACATACTTATGGAATGTGTCATAGAACTTATATGGGCAGAAAGTGTTCAAAGGTGACTCTAAGGTGGATGACATCTACAGGCCCTGTAAAGTAGTGCAATTGGGGGTTAACAGGGTGGAGCAAGCCTCAAAATGTATTGACATTGCACACACATAGCCAGGAAATACAGACAGCCACAAAGGATATACTTAAACACACACTGAGCTGCTGTTGATGGGATTAGAACCACTATCTAACTGTCTACACTATAGTGCTATGCACTTATCGCATGTGCCATGAGGCTTACTAAATTGGAGAGTGTTTGCCATTGCTGTTGGGGTGGCTGACATCAGTAGCTGCTGTGACGCCTGTGCACTGGCCCAGTAATCAAGGAGCCTCAATCCTCACCACTAACACCAGTGAGGGACATGCACATTGGGAAGATAACAAGTACACACACAGTAAATTACAATTTCCCTTAAGAGCACACGGAGATCACAGTCAGTCTGGGGCAAGTTTCTCCCTCTCTCTTTAGATCCCCAATAAGACTCCTTACTGGCACAGCTATAGGGTTTTGATCTGTGCTGAGTGGTCAAGCCAAAACCTCTAGTACCCTCTCTGTCCAACCAGTGCTTTGTGTCCCTGCCCATGTAGCTGACACACACACACACTTTGAGATTTGATTTATATACAAATGCACAGACACTCCTGGGGAAGGCTGGCACAAGTTCTCCAGCTATGCCCTTCTTCGGCCCATACCACCTGCCACCAACCACCATTATCAGCTACTATAAAGGCTCTTACCAAGGGGCATCTAGTTCTACTGTGTAATGTTGCTATTATCCAAATGGTAAGTGTGACCAAATTAAGGATATTCCAGAGTGGCCTGTACAGTGTTACCAAATACATGCAAGTACTATAAGAGCTTAAATATCTGTAAGCAAACCAGCCCCAATTAAAAGGTTTAAATATATTTAATAATAAATAATAAATGGTCTATATTATAAGATAGAGCTTCAGGTACTAGAATACCTAAAGCTCGATCTCTAAATGTCGAATTCTAAAAACCGCGAACAGCTATGTCCACACAGGGAAATAATTCACTTGGGCGTATTAAAGAAACGTTTTAAGCCCAAATAAAGTGGTGGGCTTTGCCCCCACACCCCTCGATGTAGGGAACTGTGACCCCCCATCCCAGCTAGATAAACATACCAACTCTGAGATCACTGTACACTGCAGAAAAGGGCAAACTCCGCATAACGGCCAAGCAAATTTTTTCCCTGATGAAAAATTCTTGGAAGTGACCATTCGCGATTTTCAGCTTTAGACATTTACAGATTGAGCTTTAGGTATTTGAGTACCTAAAGTTTCGATCTTGTAATATAGACCCATAATAAAAGCACAGGACAATACTCATTTACTTAGCACAGTGACAGAAGAGTTCAGAATCACAGGAAATATTTTAAAACAACATTGTAGGACAGTGTCACATAAATATAGAAAACAGCTAGACTAATCTTACTGTATTTCTAGCTATCTCTAAGAGAAATCACTGTACCTAAGTAAATTAACTTACAGAGCAAGACAAGTGCTGCTGAGTGGAATGTTTTCAGATCCAAGATAAGATACAAAATGCACTGACTTTCTCTCTGAGATAGTTCTTAGGTTAATAATACACATTACTGCTGAATCATCTCAGATTACATCATTCTTTGACAACTCTGCCTAAGTTTCCCAGGCTAGCAGGAACTTAAATTTTTAACATGTCTCTGTTAAAATACTTATTTCTCAGAAGCTGACAATTCTCTCTTAGAAGTTTGCCTGAAACAGAAACTCGTAAAAGAATTACCTTGTAAACCTGTAATTACCTTTTTCCAGAAAATAGAGAGAAGCCCCTAGCCTAGACATCCTGTCTCTTAGCTGAGATAAACTAACTTTATAACACTTCATAAAACACTTTACTTATCAACTTATTTTCTTAGAGTTTTGCAAGTTAACTCTATATACTCCAACTTTTACTATGAACCCATACATTTGCAATGGCATATAGTTTATACCCATTTCTTTTTTTTCTCCAGCAGGGTGCACTGTGGTTACAATTTTGAAGCTTAGTACAGAACAGATAGTTTTCTTACAATTTTAAGGCAAGCATACAAATTATATTACTATTCACTAATGGCATAGAATTAGTTACAAAATTCTATCTAGGTGGGTTGGCAGTGTCACATTTCTATATAAATCATATTATATATTCAAGTGACATAATTATTAACAAAATTCCAGCTAGCTGGGCTGGTAGCGTCTCAGTTTATCACATTTCTCCCTCCAATGAGAGCTCAAGCTAGTTTTTCAAGTGTCCCTTGAAAAATGTTGCTTGAAAGGATTGAGCCTATCTCGGAATACCTTACCCCATTCCCTGTCTTGAGATTCCAGCTGGCATTGCTGACCCCAGAACTGAGCTGCACTGTCCCATCATATGCCTGCAACTCTAGGCTCCAGCATATTAATTTGGGATTTTCCTGCTTGGCTCCCTGTAGCCATAGATCCCCCTCAGACTCTGCCTGCCTTGTACTGCATAAGCACATGGTACTGCCTCATCCAAATCCTTCCCTCTCAGAACATCTGCAGGATGGTAGTTTGGTACCCCTGTTGCCTCAAGACAATGTACTATTGGCATTTTGTCTTTCACCTTTGGTAACCCACCTTGCCACTGTGGACACCTGTATGCCACATGGCCCCACTGGTTGAATTCAAAGCATTTAACCCTAGCTCCTGGATGTTTACCTGGACTAGTGGCTTCCCCTGCTACTGGCAGATTCTGTTGGGGCAGTCTGTGCTGCCCACCATAGGTTCCTTTAGACCCATGAGCAGTACTGGGGTCCCCTTCATGTGCATGGCTGCCCTACTTGCCAGGTATAGGTTTCCCTTCTTCCCCAACTCATCTGATGTAGCACATTGTCTAACAGCTAACCAGATCCTCATGTCCTCAGGCAAAGTGCTAAGGACTTGTTCCCACACCAAAAGGTCTGCCAGCCCTTCAGAAGTGGTGACCTGACATCTATTCACCCACCTATGGAAATAAGTGCTCAATTCAGCAACATATTCACACACACTTTCATCTGCCTTGCATCTATGCTCATGAAACTTTTTCCTATATGTTTCAGGTGTTAGCTTAAACAGTTCTAAAAGACATTTCTTTACAGCAGTATAATCAAAACATGCAACATCAGACATTTTGGACAGAACAGTTACAGCTTTACCATGGAGTAAGGTTGTCAGGAATCGTACCCAGAGCTCTTGGTCAACTTCATACTGTTTACATACCCTCTCAAACATATGAATGAAACTATCAAAATGATCTCCCTCTTTATACTGCGGAAGAAATTTACTGACCTTTTGTGCTTTTGGGGTCCAGTTACTCCCTTCCCCATTACCTCCATGACCCTGGCAAAGAGTCAGCATCTCCATTTCATGCTGCCTCTGCCTCTCTTGTTCCTCAGCTTGCAGACGTAACAGTTTCTCATTCCCCTCAGCCTGCAAACGTCGCAGTCTCTCATTTGCTTCTAATTCCACATGCCTGGCCTCCAAATCAAGTCTCTTTAGCTCCAGCTGGATGTTTAAGTCCACTGCAGAAAGGTTGAGCTGTCCATTCTCCGAGGAAATTATATGTCCACTGCTAGTCTGATTGTCCTCCTGGTTGCTGTTTTCTGATGCAGCTGTAATCAAGGCTGCAATCAGGTCCGCCTTAGTCAGGTTTCCATGCATCTGTCCCCTAGCCCAGCATATTTCGGCCAACTGGCTCCTTGTCAGCTTCAATACTTCTCTGCTGACATGCTGCCTGCTCACCCTGACTAACTAAGCTAACAAAAGAAATAAAACAATTGTGATCTGAACTCTGAGTATTCACTGCATGGCTGTTAGTGTACTAAACATCTTCAAAGCTCACAGTACACAACCTACAGGATTCACTCTACCCACACCACTACAAGCCAATTAGTATTTGCCAACTAATTAAGATGTGATGTAGATATCCCACCGCTGCCAAACAATTATGTTAGGATATAGGTTCATAGGTTCATAGGTTGGTACTGGGCTATCTGCCCGAAGGCATATATTAGCCCAGCCACATTGTGCGGTATTCATTGCCCCTTTCGTAGTTCCCTAGACCCTTGTACTAGCAGCTAGTACCCTTGGCCCCTATCTAGTAGTGCTGCTGGTGTGATCCCTGGTGTGAACTTTCTGTTACCCATCCACGCATCAAGGTTCATCTTGAAGAGTGAGAGTGAGGGGCTCTGTCTCATGTAGATCGGGACCCTGTTCCATAGTAAGGGAAGTCTCTGCGAAGGGAATCTATCCCTCCAGCATGTTCTATTCATTGTTGTGTTGAGGTTTATATCCCTAGAGCGTGTAGCTCAAGTGGATTTGGTTTTGCTAAGATGGAGCATGTTCAACAATTCTGGGTTGCACATGGCCCTGTACGTTAGACAGAGATCGCCTCCGAGAAAGGGGTATGCAACAGAGAACAGTCTTAGCTTTTTCAATTGTGCTGCATAGGGCAACTGTTTGAGGCCAGTAATCCTCTTGGTTAAGTACCTTTGTGGTCTCTCCAGCTGCTGGAGATGTCTAGCCAGGTACATTCCAATTGGTGCATTGTACTCAATAATGGGTCTGATGAGGGAAGAGTAGAGGGGCACCATTACATCCTTAGATCTTGATGCGAACCCTTTTGTGATCAGATGGGTCACATAGAAGGATTTTCTAACCACTTTGGCAACATGGTTATCAAAGGAAAGCTGACTATCTACTTGTGTCCCTAGATCCCTTATTTCTTCTTCAGATTTCAGGGGGTTACCTCCTATGTTGTAGTTTGCGGGTACTCTGTTTTTTCCAAAGGGGATTACTATGCATTCATTTGCATTTAGCTTGAGACCATGGCTTTGACACCATGCATCAGTCTCATTTAGGCCCTTCTGGAGGATCTCCATGTTGGCCGGAGACTCTATTATAGCACCCAGTTTGCAGTCGTCCGCAAACTTAGTCAGCCACAGCCCTTCCGTGCTTGCCTGTACTTCTGAGAAGTATATGCCAAACAGGATGGGCCCCAGGACAGAGCCCTGAGGCACACCACTCATTACTGGTCTGGATTCGGACATAGTTCCCACTACTCTTACTTTATGGGATCTGTCTGAGAGCCAGTTTGCCATCCATCTTGTGACATAAGGGTTTATGCCCAGGCTGGTGAGCTTATCAATAATACCTGAATGGGGAATGGTGTCAAATTCTTTAGCAAGGTCAAGGTAAGCCATGTGCACTTCCTTTCCCTTATCTATAGCCTGAGTAACTGTCTCAAAGAAATCCACCAGGTTCAGGAGGCATGATCTGTCCTTGACGAAGCCGACCTGTGTGGGGTCCAGCGACTGGAGGTTCCCAATCTCTCCATTTATGAGTTCCATAATGATTCGCTCCATAGCCTTACAGATCAGACTGGTCAGGCTTATTGGCCAGTAGTTCCCAGGGTCAGTTGTGGCCCCATCCTTGTGTAGCAGGACCACCATTGCCGTGCGCCATTCTATGGGCACATATCCTGTGGAGAGGCTGAGACTGAACAGGGTATTAAGATGCGGGGTTAATTCCTTTGGAGCTTGCGTATGACACAGCCTGGGACACCATCTGGTCCCATGGAGGTAGTATTTTTAGCTTTAGTTAGATCCTTGTTAACCAACGTATCAGTAATAATTGGACTTACACAATCCCCTAGAATGGAATAGGCCCTGTAGGTGGTGAGGTGGGGGGGGGGGAATTTGCACTGAACCTGTCAGCCAAGATGTTGGCAATGTCAGAAGGGTCAGTGTATTTTGTTCCATTTTGTACTAGCTCAGAACAGACCTGAGTGTTGCCATTTAGGTTTTTGATGTAGCCATAGAAGGCCTTATGGTTATCCTTGGCATCCTTGTCAACTTTCTTTTCAAAATTAGCTTTAGTTGACTTGATGAGGGCCCTCAATTTCTTACTAATGCTGATCAGGGATAATTTTTCTACTTGAGATTTGGCCTTTTTTTGTATAAGTCTCCTCCTTTTATTGTAAAGTTTGCTTATGGCCGGGGTCCACCAGACTGGTTTCTTCCTGCTTGAGGAAGGAGTCTTGGTTTTATTTGGGATAGCACGGTCCATGCAATCCTGAAGATGCATATAGAGTGCCTTGGTATAGGATTCTGATATCCCAAACACTGCCACCAATTAATATGTAAAGATATCCCAACCACTGCCACCATTTAATATGTGAGGATATCCCAACTACTGCCACCAATTAATATGTGATACCCGTGCCCTGGCCCAGCAATCAAGAAGCTTCAAGCCTCACCACTAACACCAGAGAGGGCATCTCATATATGAGGAAAGGACAACAAATACACGCAGTAAAGTCCAATTTCCCTTAAGAGCACAGAGAGATCACAGTCAGTCCGGGGCTGGTCACTTCCTTGCTCCCCAGGTCCCCAATAAGACTCCCACCTGGCACACCTATATGGTCCAGATCTCAGCCTAGTGGGCAAGCTAAAATCTCCAGCACCCTCTCTGACCAACCAGTGCTTTGTGTCCCTGCCCAAGTAGCTGACACACACACACTTTGAGATAAGAGTTTACACAACCACACAGACACGTCTGGGGAAGGCTGGCACAGGTTCTCCAGCTGTGCCCCTTTTTCCCAAACTATACGGTAGTACCAGCTGCCAACACCCACTAATAATTATCAGCTACTCAAAGGCCCTTAAAAGGGTGTCCAACTATTACTGTGCAATATTATTATCCAATTGGTAGATGTGACTAAACAGTCTCAAGGCTTATTAGAGTGACTTGGTAAAGGATCCTTATATACATATATATATATATATATATATATATATATATATATATATATATATATATATATATATATATATATATATATATATATATATATATATATATATATATATATATATATATATATATATATATATATACATATAAATATGCAATGTAGTCTTAGATCTCAACTTATCTCTACACAAACCAGCCACAGTTAAAAAGGTTTTAAAATATTTAATATTAAATAATTAAAACCACACGACAATACTTTCTACTACACAGTCAGTGCTAGTCAAGAGTTCAGAGATAACACAGAAATACTTAAAATAAATCAGTAGTACATTTCTGACATCAAAGAAAAACACTTAGTCTAATCTTTATAGTGTCTAGCTATCTACAAGAAAACATACTTCTAAAATAACTTACATAACAGTGGTCCCTCTCCACAAAGGTGGTGCCTCAACGGATCCTGGAAACTATCACCCCATAAGCCTGACTAGCTTGGTCTGCAAAGCTATGGAAAGGATCATCATGGACCTCATAAAAAAAGATATTGGGGACCTACAGACACTGGATCCTACCCAGTTCGTCTTTGTTAAGGGCAGATCCTGCCTCTTAAACCTGGTCGATTTCTTTGAAACAGTCATCAAGGCCATTGACGAGGGGAAGGTGGTCCACACAGCCTACCTGGACCTCGCAAAAGCCTTCGATACAATACCCCACTCGGGCATTATAGATAAGCTCACAAGCTTAAATATAAACCCCTATGTCACTAGATGGGTTGCAAACTGGCTCAAGGACAGAACCCACATGGTTAGAATTGCTGGAGCCATGTCAGATTCCAAACCAGTTACAAGTGGCGTCCCACAAGGCTCAGTCCTGGGACCTCTCCTGTTCGGTATATATTTCTCGGAGGCACAGGCCAACACGGAAGGACTGTGGCTGACCAAGTTCGCAGATGACTGCAAACTGGGCGCTATAATCGACTCTCCAGCCGACACAAGCATCCTCCAAAAGGGCCTCATAGAAACAGACAACTGGTGCCAGAGCCATGGCCTCAAGCTAAATGCCAAAAAGTGTATAGTCATCCCCTTTGGCAAAAACAAAGTGCCCACAAATTACCACATAGATGGTAATCCATTAAGTACAGAAGAAGTAATTAGGGACCTGGAGACCCAAGTTGATAGCAATCTCTCATTTGACAACCACGTGGCCAAAGTGGTTAGAAAAACATTTTATATAGCCCACCTAATCATGAAGGGATTCACATCTAGATCAGGGGAGGTCATTGTGCCTCTTTACTCATCCCTCATCAGGCACATAATTGAGTACAATGCCCCTTTTGAGATGTACCTTACCAGACACCTGCAGCAACTGGAAAGACCCCAAAAGTACCTCACCAAGAGGATCAAAGGGCTCAAACAGATGCCATATGCTGCCCAGTTAAAGAAACTCCAGCTCTACTCAGTGGCATACCGCCTGCTTAGAGGTGATCTGTGCCTGACGTATAAAGCCATGTCCAACCCGGAATTAATGGACATGCTGCACCTCAGAAAATCCAAATCCCATCGAGCTACGAGCTACGAGCTCGAGAGACTTGAACCTCAGCACTGAAATAAATAGGACATGCTGGAGGGACAGATTCATAACCCAGAGGCTCCCTTCACTCTGGAATAAAATCCCAGTCCAGGTTAGGCAGAGTCCCTCATTGACTCTCTTCAAGAGGAATCTTGATGAGTGGATGGGGGATCATAGGTTTACCCCGGGTATCACTTCTGTGTCACTGTTAGACAGAGGCACAGTATACTAATCTCGAAAAAGGGCATAGCAAAATTAATTTAAAATGGGTGGCGAAAGCCAAACACACTCTGGCTAGGCTTATAAATGCCCTAGGGCAGATAGCCTAGTATGAACCTATGAACCTATAAGACTACAGGCAGAGTGCTGAGTTGGATATCTAGACAAAAATGCTTAATAATCTCTGGTTCTCACTGTTTAAATTGAAACTGCAGTTCTGATAAAACATTACATCATTTCACACATTCCTGATGTTCCTAGGCTGACAGAAACTGCATTTACATTCTTTTACACTTAGAGCAATAAAGGACATTCCATATGTAAATTCTGGTAATTAACTTTAGCCTTAAAACAATAGGCAGGAAGCCTTCATCTAGCCAGACTGGAGCCGACTTGTAAACATCAAAGGCAGTGATGAAATAATTCTAATTTCAAAGGACCAACACGAAATGCTTGACTTAGCTTTCTTTGCAGCAGAGGGCGATGTTGCCTCATTGTTTTAAGTTCAACATTTCACAGTATTTACAAATGATAGAATTATGTATCAAATTCTGTTTGACTAGGCTGGCAGCCTTCACCCCCGGGTTAACCTGTTGTCCATTTCCAGTTCCCGCCATGAGGCCAGGATTGGCACATCTGATGATAACAATCTGTGTACACAACATGGGCCAGACACCCCAGGTACAGTTCCACATGTCACTGAACATGCTTATTGGGTGTGTGCACATACCAGACACTGTCCATGTCATGGACTATAGAACACATACATGGCAAGCATTGCACAGCACTGGCCACACACAATAGTAACCCAGGTGACTGAATGGTGAAAGCAATAGCCACCTCTGTTGGCCAATCCAGACATTACACCCCTGAGCCACACTGCAGACTATTGTCATGTGTCCTGATGCCAAGGTATACCCCTAACCTAGCCTTGTACAGCCTTCTGACAATTCAACCACTACACACCTGTGAAGCAATGCACCCATGCATGACAGCACTGGCACCCTGTGTCTGTGTGTGTTTGTGTGTGTGTGTGTGTGTGTGTGTGTGTGTGTGTGTGTGTGTGTGTGTGTGTGTGTGTGTGGAGTATGATGCTTTCGACCACATTCACACTCACTACAACTCCCATTGGCCTGCTGAAGCATGCTGTCTGATGTCAGACACCTTCACATACCTTTTGCCCATATATCATCCGGGTAATGCCTGAGGTGCATGTGATACATGTATATTACTGTATAGTGGCAAACTAGCTAGTTAGGAAGTCTATTCCTGACCCTGTCAACTGTGTCGATGTGTGTGAGTCCCTGAGAGAGTGTGGCTGTGTTGACGTTGACATCTGTTCATGTGGACATGCACGTGTACTACGCCTACTTTATCAGTACTATATCAGTATTGCAGATGTCACTCACCATCAGATATGCCCTTGGACAGCTCCCCAACATGTAAGCTATGTGGTGCATGCAGTAACTGCATAGACATGTGATAGCAATACATAGTCAGTCAGGATAGCATTAGTGAAAGAGAGCAAGGAGGTAGTAGTGCTGGAGTATGGCCTTATACAGTATGCAGATGACTCCACTCTCATCTGCTCAGCCCCAGCTATACCTGAACTTCACAAGATCACACAGGAAGCTTTTTCATCTGTAGAAAACTAGCTATCTAATGCCCAGTTATTACTCAACCTGAGCAAGGCTAAACTCCTTATCTAATAACCCACTAAATCTAACCCAATTATCTCCCACTTTAGTATTCTAGCCAACAACAATATAATCATCTCCCCAACAGAACACACCAAACTACTTGGTGGCGAGATTGATAACAATGTCAGATTTGACACTTACATTTTTCTTACCATAAAAAAGGTTCATAAAAAAACTAGGTGTATTGTACAGAAACAAACAGTTCCTCACCAAGACAGCCAGAATTTCTGCTGCCAATTCCTACCTAATCTCCACTTTACACTCTTCTATACTTACCTACCTTAGACAAACACATGCTCTATTTTAATTCTAGTCTGTGCGTGTGCCTCATTATGGAGTTCTTGTTCGGGTGTGTGTGCATTTGTGATAGGTGTCATCAGCCACGGCTCCAATGTGTAACCAGCACCCCCCACTAGGTGACCGTAAGGAATGTCCCCATTGGCAAATCTCTGGTACAGCTGCATCAGATGCCAGATGTGGGAATCATGATAGCTTCCAGGGCAGCCAGCACACACATTCATTATAATGCCATGGGCATTGCACACAACCTGGCAGTTGATGGAGGGGAAGCCCTTGCGGTTGATGTAGACCCTACCTCGCTCACCGGGTGGTACTTTGATGCATATGTGCATGGAGTCTATAGCACTCACTACCTCAGGGTATTCTGCTATTTGGTGGAAGAGACGCATATTGCTGGCCAACGCCTAACAGGTGTTGGGGAAATATATGTGCTCACCGGCATGTGCTGACATGGCATCCAGGAAGTGGTGGAGTACCCTGGATGCTGATGCCTGTGAGGTCCCCATGATATCCCCAGTTTGCCTTTGGAAGGTACATGTGGCTAGTATTCTTAGGCCTACAAATACCTTGGTATTCACTGGGATGGGTTCCCCTTTGTTAGATCTGTGTGTCAGGCATGGCCAGCACAGCTCAAGAATTTGCTGTAGGAGGTCCCTGTCCACCCTATAGCACTCCACTATCTCCAGCTCATGTAGCCACTTATAGGTTACCTGGGTCTGTACACTCTACTCCGTCTCCTCACTGTGGGTTGGTCAACAGCATTCTCATCCTCACCACCCTCAGCCTCTTCCACATGTTGATGTATGATAGCTACTGCAGCCCCTATCATTTTGTTGTTTTTGTTTGTTAACATTTCCTCACTTGCATACACCGGTGGTGTAGAGCATGTGGGAAAAACCAGAGGCAAAGGTGCTTGCATAGTTTATAGTAATGTTCTGGGCTGGGCTGCTGCCTGTGTAATTGGCTGATTCTGATACATTTCACCTGGCAGCTATGCTAGTTCTCCTTGATTGCCTTCCTACTACTGTTTTCCCTTCCCATTGCCTTCCTGTTTAAGCTTGGGGCTGCACTGCGCAAACACAGTGCTCAAATGTGCACAGAGCTGCTATTTCCTAGTTTAATTTTTGTGAACGGAGCGCACACCCGCTTAGGCAATATGAAGAGTGCTAGGCAGCCTCAGACACACCCCATTGCTTAGCTCTGCTAAGCTAAGGGCAAACCCAAGCCACAGGGCTCCAATCCACTTACATTATGCCTGACACACCCACTATGATGTCAGCTAACTCTTAGGCTTGCACCAAGCTATTCCTGCACTTACACTGTTGGGTGCTGACTAGCATTGAGGGGAAATCTGGGATTAAGTATCATTCCCCTCATTCGCATAGGATTGCCTACTAATGCACAGTTACAGGTCCCACGCTGAGCCTCCTCCCTTAGCAACCACTATTCACTGGCCATGGTGTCTTCTGCCTGCCATTGAGTATAATGGCAAAAATAGTGATTTTGGTTAGAATGCTTATTTCAGGTTATTTTTTATATTTTTGGCCTGATCCCGTTTGTCCGCCACTGCCCTACCCTTAAACAGCTTTTTTATTTTTTAACTGTTTACCATGCCAATGGTCATATACTTGGCTATTGGCATGCTTTACATGTTATATACACCTTTATTTGGAGCTGTCATGGCAACGTTTTGTAGTTTGCAGAAATGTACTCGGTTACTAACCAAGTACATTTCTGCAGATTACGCTAGTCCTGCATGGCCAGCTGCCAGCTTCCTGGATCACAAATTCACCTCATGTGCATGGTTTTCACCTGCAAATGGGGTAATTTGCATACAGGAGCTGTGTCCATGCAAGAATAGTGCAGGAGCCCTCGTGCATGTCCCTGCAGCTTATTCGTGGATCGCACAGTGGATGTATTGCCTCCTGGAGCTCCTGCACTGCTCCTGCACACCGTGCAGGGCTTGCTGAATCCGGGGGTCCATCATGCCCTTAAACAATCAATCCAAGGTAAATAAAAAGATTGTCTTTCAAATAGCATTGCAGATTTTTCAGCCAGTTCAACATTTTCAGAAGTGACTTTGCAAGGAAAAGCTTCATTCCCTATATGTATTAACACCCTTAGGACTTCAGGAACAAAGCCTAAAGCATTAATAACAATGGCCCTCACATACTACTTGTCTAAACTGTCTCCTTTTTTAGTTTCTATTCTGAAGATAAGTTTTTGTTTTTTCTTGAACTCTTTCAGCCTGCTTTGTTCCACTCCCCTTGATGTAACATTTGCACATATCCTTTCACAACTCAAAGTTGCTTTAGACATCCTTATGACCATGTTTTTAGAAACAACATTTATCAATTAATCTTTGCTATCCATACCAACATCACTATTTACTTACTTGAACAGCATGCCTCTGCATCATCCAAGAGTACCCAAGGAATTATGTCTGACAAAGCCACTGTTACACCATCCTCCGGTTCCGACTCATTCATGATGACACACAAAACCTCCATATCCAATTCACCTTCTTCCAGCTTCATAACAGAACTGTGACATACTCTGCATTCTGTACTGTTTGTAACTAGTAATTCAGTTTTCTCAGCAGTAACATTCTCCTTCTGCTTCCCCAAATACCTCATCATCAGGTCTCTGTCACAAATGCTCTCAGCTTCTACTTCTTCTATTCTCCTTCCAGTCTCAGGCCCCCAGCCACATGACCAAAAGGAATAGAAAAAGTTCCCCAATGCCTAGGTCAATTTTCTCTTAGTAGTATAAATAACACCTTGAACCTCCCCTGAAAAGAGGCAACTAGCCCAGTTGGACTAACTGGGTCAGCAAAGGATAAATTGTCTGTGTGATATAAAGACAGCTTGGTGTTCATCTATTAAGGCAGGTAGTACAGTTTTACTGGTTTAGCAAAAACTGATAATGGGAAGTCTGACGAACTGGCATAATAGTTAACGTCTTTGTCTTCCAGGCACAAAATACAAGGTATGATACTGACTTTCAGCCAAAGCCAGTGTGAAGATTGCATGTTCTCCCTGTTTCTCTATGGGGTCCTCCCACCTCCCAGAAAACACATTGAATGTTTCTACCTCACATCAGAATGGAGTTATAGGCAACAGCACAGACTCTAGATGGTGCACAAAAAGATGAAGAGTTGTGTAAACCAGCTGCTTTGGGCATCACCTGTTGTGCATGGTATCCTAAAGGTAGGAGAACACAGATCACTGATTGCATGCTATGTTCATAGGTAAGTACTAGGCCATTAGTCCTAGGGCCTATATAAGCCTAGCCAAAAAGGTATCCTGGCTTTTGCCACCCAAGAAAATTATTTCCCTGTGCCCCTGTCAAGCAGAGCCACAGAAGTGATCCCTGGGGTGAATTTCCTATTTCCCATCCAATCATCAAGATTTTTCTGCTATTTTCTACAATATGTGTCTCTTCCACCAAATAGCTTTCTATGTCAGGGTTAACTACTCAACAGTGTAAGAAATTAGCTATATGGAATGCAGTTATGTTGACTAATGTCACCAAAAATGGGTATGGGTATTTGCCATTGATTAGTGCATTGAAGATCCAGCCTACTCAAATCTTTGCTAGCAACCTATGCTAATAGTAAGAGTGATGCACATGCCCCTATTGGCCAGTGTGTCCCACCAGAAAGTCCAGCAGCCATGGGTCAATAAGCTACTGGCCAGACAGTGTCCAGTTGCCCATCCCTAGTGGGATAGCTCCATTGAGCAAAGACTATTTGTAAAACCAATCAACTTGTCAAATATGAGCTAAGAATTGCTACACTAAGCATAAGTTCACTGACAGGACACAGAGTGGAAGTGGATGACATGATGGTAAGAAGGAGCCTGGCTATCCTATTTATTGAGAAGACAGGATGGAAGGGCAGTGCAGTGAACTCACTTGGCTTGGGGTCCACAGGAGGAGGAGAGACTATAAATGGTATGGGAATTGTGGCGAGGGGGAGATTTCAGAATTAGTGTCAGACTTGTGACAATCTGACTCCAGTGTAAGGATAGGGCACTATCTATGGCAGATCATGGTCAATTGGAGCCCTAGGCAGGGAAATGGACTAGGGTCACATACACCCCCGCACAGTCACACTGGTATCCCGTTACTTGGCTGTCTCTCCTGAAGTATCCCAAACTACTGTTTAAACCTGTCAGTGCACATACTATTTTTTTTACTTCTACAATAGAGTAAAAACACACACAGCCCTTTGTTAAATAAGACAAAATAATCCAACACGGAAAATGCACTTACATGGCCAACAGTAAACAGCTCTTCCCTTGAATCTCACATTTATGGAACATGCATCTGGAAATCCATCAAACAACAAGATGTGCTAAGACTCATAGTCAAACAGCATACAGTGAAGCAGTAATTAGTGCCTATGTAAAGGGTGCAGGAATTCAAAAGAGAAATGTGCAAAGCATTTGCTAGCAGCTTGGAAGAGATGTCTGGATGAAAGTGTCCCTTTCCAGGGCCAGCCAAGGAGCACTGTCTGATGCTATAACTTGGTCAGAGTCACACAGCAGACAAATGAAGGCTGAGGGAATCAAACCCTTAACAGCTTTATTTATCCAGACAGATCTTTGTAGCCAAACATAATTCATTTCATACCTGTATGCCTGCAAAAAACACAAGGTTAATTACAATGTATTCACAGTTAAAATACTAACATTAAACTCACAGACTGCATCCTGTCCAGTTTACTCACAGTCAAATAAACACACAGTCAGCAGCCAACAAAACTAGGAAACCAAGGTCTGTACCAGAGAACATGGCTCACATGATGTTTATTGCAATCAGTTTTATCCTTTACATCATAACTGTGGGTTGCAAAAACCAAGTGTTTATACTCACACATAACTATCAGATATAGCCACATGTATGATTGTATAGCTCAAATATATTCGCAAGAACATATGAATGAATAGATTCAAAATAATGGGCTAGAAATGCATGTCATCTCACTGTTGCCAAAATCATACAGTGGAATCCATTGCAAACTCTTTCTGGCCTCTCAGCTTCTTAGCTCAAATCAGAGACAAAGACCCAAAAACAGGAGAACAGATTTTAAGTGCTTCTTGTAGATGCTTAGAAAGTTTCTAAAATAAAAGCATTTCCTTAAGGATACAAAGAGTGAAATGCATGTGATTATTTAACAACTGCAATCCCCAACAATATTGGAAAATCAGAATTTTTTCAAGGAATGGACAAACATGCCTCTCAACTTCTTTGCTTAAGAATGTTGGATAAGGTCAAACATACTGAGGGGTAAAAGCAGACATTTTTAACACTATTTTCTTTTCTCTATTTGGTAACCAAATAAACTTATTATACAAGGTGTTCCTTTTCAGGGATGACCCAGGATGCTCAAAGACACAGTAGGCAAATGGAGGTGGAAGGATTCAAACACTCTGTTTGACTACAGGAAGAGGTCTGCTAATAATTCAGTGCCTGAAGTGCTAGACAACTTGACAGATACAATTAAGTTGAAATGCATTTTTATGAACAATAAATAATAAACTCTAATGACTAGAATTTTTGACTGTTACCCTCAGCAGTTTATCAGAAAATGAAGAAATGATGGAAGATCTGGCAGTTGGTGTAATAGACTAAGCCTCTAAGCTTTAAATGAGCCATTTTTTGTAGTCACGGTACACGGTTTGATTCATCCTAGCTCTGATTACCTATAGTGGACTTTGGCTAAGTCATATAACCAGACAATGCTCCTAGGAAGTTGTAGATAAAAATACATATTTTCTGAGTAAGAACAATGACACTCTGATGACTGGTATTACTTACTAACTATAACCCCTAGTGCTTACATGAATTTTCTATAATCACAATAGGGCAGCTAATGTTTCTCATGGGCATTTAATCATAAGACAAGTGGCCTGTGATCCATATGTGTAAATGATTCAAAACAACTCCACTGAAATGCTTCTGCTGCTTGAAAATATTTCCCAGGGCAGTGCTTCATAAACCATAAACAATTTTCCTGTTATTGCAGGGCAGTGCTTTATATCAAAAATATATTTCCCATTCAATTTATATATATATATATATATATATATATATATATATATATATATATATATATATATAAACATATATATCGTACTCAATTTCAGAGAAATATCCACCAATTGCAGGACAGGGCTTTACTCGTACATAAAAAAAAAAATCTCCAACTCGATTTCAGGAAAATTTCTTACAATTGCAGTACAGTGCTTCATAAAAAATACCTCCTACTTGATTTCAGGGAAATTTCCTACTGCTTTGCTGTTTGTTTAAAATTTCATACTTGAAGGATGTGTGCATCAGTGCACTTTCTGTGATGATGATTCACGATGGCTTGGACGGAGTCTAAGAGTAGTGTAAGACTCCAAGCAGCCATCATGTCTGATGAGCGATCCACGAACAGCCTGTAGGATTGTGTAAGAGAGCTCCTAAAGCGGCTCTTACACGGACAGGGCTTGGATATGCAAATTACTTCACTTGCAGCCGAAAGGCATGGAAATTAGGTAATTTTGCGATCCAGGAAGCACAAACCTGTCCGTGTAAGAGCCGTGTTATCTGCAGAAATGTACTCAGTTGACAACTGAGTACCGTTCTGCAAATAGCACAATGGAGCCTTGTCAGCTGCAAATAAAGGTTGCATATGTTCCAGGAAGCATGCCAATGGCCAATTATGCGGCCACTGGCAACGTACCCCCATGGAAAATTAAAATAAAAATGTTTAGCGCAGCTCTGCGCAAATGGGCTGCACTGTAAAAAACAGAAAAATAAAAATTTAAAACCCACAAATGTGGGTTTTATGCAAACCATGAATTTACAATGTAAGGGAATAGCAGGCTGAAAACAACATGGCCACCGACTAGGGGTTGCTAAGGGGGGAAGCTCAGTGTAAGACATGTAACTAAGCATTAGTAGGCAATCCTATGTAAATGAGTGTTAGGATAGTGAATCGCACTTTTACATAGCAAATGAGCACAATCCCTGGAGTGTAGGAGTAGGATAAGGGGGAGTAAGAGATAGGTGACATCACAGGGGGGTATGTATGAAAGAAATGCAGCTCAGTGGAGCAGAGTGGCATGAGAAAGCTGTCAGTCACACATCATGGAAAGAGGTGTGTCAAGAAGCAGACATGGGAAAACCAAGAAATGGAAGGTGTACACTGTGGATAACACCAAAATTTCTTGCTGGCCGTGCATGCACGCGTGTGTGCGCTCGGAGGCCCATGTAAGATATGGTGTGCGCTTGTAAGTGTGAGTGTGCGCGTTTCAGCTGGAGTAAGCATGTAGAAGCTTGTTTAAAGACTTGTTAGCTCATTTGTGCTGGTGTACGCACGTTTAAATCCGAATAAGCAAGTTTTAGTCCGTCAAAGCATGTGTGCGCGCGTGTAAGCTGCTGTGAGCGTGTTTGCACTTGGTTGCGCATCACCCTGAGGAAACAGAAAGGAAAAAGGAAGCAGAAGAAATTGTAGGAAGCTACCAGGGAATACTAGCAGAGGTAACAGGTGAAAACAATCAGAAGCAGGCAATTACACAGGCAGAACAGTAGCCCAGCCCAGCACTTAAAACTCTGCAAACAACAGTGCAGTATGTTTCTCTCAAGAGACACTGCAACACTGGAGTAAGCTATTAGAAGTGAAAACTGAAAAAGCCTCACTCAGACAAAAAATGCTAGGGGCTGCCATAGCTGTTATAAGGTGACTTATGCAACATGCTGAGGGTGGTGACAATGCAAATGCTGCCAGACAACCCACAGTGAGGAGACGGAGAAGAGTGTACAGGCCCAGGGTCACCTACCAGGGGTTACATGAGCTGGAGATAGTGGAGCGCTATAGAGTGGACAGAGACCTCCTACAGCAAATTGTTGAACTGTGCAGGCCATGCCTCACACACAGAACCAACAGAGGGGAACCCATCCCAGTGGAAACCAAGGTATGTGTTGGCCTAAGAATACTAGCAACATGTACCTTCCAGAGACCAACTGGTGATATGATATCACAGGCATCAGCATCCAGGGTACTGCACCAGTTCCTGGATGCCATGTCAGCACATGTCGGTGATCATGTATATTTCCCAAATTCCCATGAGGTATTGGCCAGCAATATGCGTCTCTTCCAGAAAATAGCGGAATACCCTGAGGTAGTGGGTGCAATACACTGCACGCACATACGCATCAAAGCACCAGCCGGTGAGCGGGGTAGGGTCTACTTCAAACCGCAAGGGCTTCTCCTCCATCAACTGCCAGGTCATGTGTGATGCCCAGGGCATAATACTGAATGTGTGTGCTGGCTGCCCTGGAAGCTACCATGATTCCCATATCTGGCATCTGACGCAGCTGTACCAGACATTTGCCAATGGGGACATCCCACATGGTCAGCTACTGGGGGATGCTGGCTATGCACTGGAGCCATGGCTGATGACACCCATCAGAAACGCACACACACCTGAACAGGAACGCCATAATGAGGCACATGCACAAACACGTAATGTAATAAAGCATGTGTATGGGCTGCTCAAGTCATGGTTCCGGTGCCTGGACACATCTGGTGGAGCCTTGCAGTACTCACCAACTACATGTACCCAAATTGTGATGGTATGTGCTATGCTACATAATATGATTCTGTGAAAACAGCTGCAGCAGGACCAGCATAAGCCTGGGCCAAACAGCCCCCCACCATTGCCAAGGCCATCACAGGCAGAGCGTGACTCAGAGGAGGAACAACCTGAGCCTGCCCCAGTAGGCAGAAGGAGGCGTGCCCAGTATGCCTTGGTCTTGGCAAAGAGGCAATGCATAGCACATACACTGGCTCAGTAGGAACCCTGGAAATGATACCTCAATCTGACTCACACATATAGTAAAAGGGATGTCTAATTTGACACAACCTGCTTTCAAACATGTACAGGGAGTGTAGTATGTGCATCCAACATAGGCAGCCCTGCAGCACCACCTGAGGCATGATTGCCATGTCTTAAGCAATGTAACACCATGTAGTATATGCAAACTTGATGACCCTGACTAACATACTACCCTCACCAAGCATGATGCCACAATATGAAGACAAGATGATCAATTACAACAATTGGCTTAAGAATTGCTGTTAGTCAAAGGGGATCCAAAGCCTGTCAGCCTGGGATGACATGCTGAGCAAGACATGATGCTCCACCAGCTAGGGATGGCTTGCACCTATCACTCCTGGCCTTTTGTACACTGGCAAAGCCTGTTGTCACCCCCATAGTGCCTTGAATAGGTAAGGCTCAAAACACAAACCCACCTCCATAGGTATCACAAGGGATAAGATACTAGAAGTAATGCTACTAAATGCCAGAAGTCTAAACTGCAAGATGCATGCAGTCCAAACTCTCCTCAGCATGGAGAATGTTGATATTTGTGCAGTAACAGAAACCTGGTTCAAGGCTCACAAGAGCACCCTAACACTACCAGGTTACACCTCATACCATGCTTTACAACCCCAAAACATGGAACAAACTACAAAAGGAGGGTGGCTATCAATAATTGTCAAGGATAACCACACCCCCAGGTTGGTGCCACAGCAAGAAGCAGCACGGACTATCCACGGGCAAGTAACAGTGGCTAAAACTGCCTCCCAGTTTGTAGCCTGCTACAGACCACCCTCCTAAATCCAGGAACCGCACTTGGCCTACCTGAGAACACATGAAAATATGAAGGTCTCTCCAAACAACATTATATTGGGCGACTGCAACTACCCAAACATAGACTGGGAGCATTATTCTAGCTCCAACACCCTAGGGCAGAGGTTCATAGAATTCACAAACCAAAATGCTATGGAACAACTTACCTCTCCCACAAGAGGGGTAAGCATACTGGACATGATAATCACCAACATGGGGACTCTATGCCCAAGATGAGAAGTGTATCCCTCACTGGTAAGATCAGACCATAGAGTAATCTCACTGGATATTTACATCCCGACCCCAGTTCCTGGCCAGAAAACCACAGTGAAAAACATGTGTAAGGCAAATTTTGCACTCCTCCAAACTGAGGTGGAATCCGTTAAAGCCCTTGTGCCTGTGGAAAATATGGCCCGGACCTCAGAACCCTTTATAAATGCATTCTATGAACACCTTCAGGAATGCATGGATTATGCAATCCCAAATAAAACCAAGACCCAATCCTCCAAATGCAGGCATCCGGCCTGGTGGACCCCAGCCATTACCAAACCATGCAAGAGAAGGAGGAAGCAACTACATGATAGAGCAAAACCCAAAAAGGGAAGTCATCTCTGATCAGTATTATGACAAAAAACTATGGTCACACATAAAATCCTCTAAGGCCAGCTACAAGATAAAAATTGCACAGAACACTAAGGATAATCACAAGGTTTTCTTAACTGATGGTAGGAACCTGGGTGGGAATTCACAGATATGCTCAGAATTAGTCCAAAATGACAAACAATACACCAAACCCACACACATTGCCAACATCCAACCTGACAGGTTCAGTGCAAAATTCCCCCCCCCACCAAAAGGACAAATATCTATCCCAGCAGAGTGCTGTCCCCCTGAAATTGCAGATGCTCAGGTAACAGCCAGTGTCTCCAAAGCAAAACACACAGCATCAATGGGACCAGATGGTGTCCTGGGCTGTATCCAACATGAACTCCAAGAAGATTTGAACACCAAATAAAACTACTGCTCAATCTCAGCCTTACCACAGGATATGTACCCAAAGAGCAGTGTACAGCAACAGTGGTCCCTCTCCACAAAGGTGGTGAATGAATGGATACTGCAAACTATCACCCCAGAATCCTGACTAGCTTGGTCTGCAAAGCTATGGAAAGGATCATCATGGACCTCAGAAATAAAGATATTGGGGACCTACAGACACTGGACCCTACCCAGTGTGGCTTTCTTAAGGGCAGATCCTGCTCCTTAAACCTGGTTGAGTCATTTGAAACAGTCACCAAGGCCATTGATGAGGGGAAGGTGGTCCACACAGTCTATCTGGACCTTGCAAAAGCCTTCCATACAATACCCCACTTGTTCATTATAGATAAGCTCACCAGCTTAAATATAAACCCCTATGTCAGTAGATGGGTTGCAAACCAGCTCAAGGACAGAACTGACATGGTCAGAAATGCTGCAGCCATGTCAGACTCCAAACCAGCTACAACTGGCATCCCACAAGGCTCAGTCCTGGGACCTCCCATGTGTGGTATATATTTCTCAGAGGTACAGGCCAACATGGAAGGACTGTGTCTGAACAAGTTTGCAGATGACTACAAACTGGGCACCATATCTGACCCTCCAGCTGACACAAGCATCCTACAAAAGGGCCTCATAGCAACAGACAACTGGTGCCAGAGCCATGTCATCAAGCTAAATGCAGAAAAGTGTATAGTCATCCCCTTTGGAAAAACAGTAAGTGCCACCAATTACCACATAGGTGTTAACCCATTAAGTACTTTAGAAGTAATAAGAGACCTGGGGACACAAGCTGATAGAAATCTTGCATTTGACAACCATGTGGCCGTAGCGGTTAGAGAAACATTTCATATATCCACCTAATCATGAAGGTATTCACATCTAGATCAGGGGAGGTCATTGTGCCTCTTCAGTCATCCTTCATCAGGCTCACAATTGAGTACAATGGCCCATGTGGGCTGTACCTTAGCAGACACCTCCAGCAACTGGAAAGACCCCAAAATTACCTCACTAGGAGGATCAAAGGGCTGTAACAGATGCCATGTGTTGCCTGATTAAACAAACTGCAGCTCCACACAGTGCCATACTGCCTGCCCAGAGGCGATCTGTGCTTGATGTATAAAGCCATGTCCAAGCTGGAATCAATGCACATGCTGCACCTTGTAAAATCTGAATGCCATTGAGCTATGCACATGAGAGACCTGAACCTCATCACTGACATAAATAGGACATGCTGTAGTGATTGATCCATAACCCAGAAGCTCCCTCCACTCTTGAGTAAACTCCCAGTCCAGGTTAGGCAGAGTCCCTCATTGATTCTCTTCAAGAGGAATCTTGATGAGTGGATGGGAGATTGTAGGTTTACCCTGGGTACCACTTTTATGTCACGGGTAGACAGAGGCACAGTATACTAACCTTGAAAATTTCATGGCAAACTCCAGTTAAAATGTGTGTTGAAGGACAAACACACTCTCTGACTAGGATTAGAAATGGCCTAGGGCACATAAAATAGTGTTTCTCAATGTCTACTCAAGTTGCGGAATACACTACTAATGTTGGACAAGCCTGGTTTAAGTAGGCCATAGCTGAACAAAATGCAACATGGTCATATTTGCACAACTGGCCCTTAACCAGTCTGGTGTGCTCAGTATGAATATTTAAAGCAGTGATAGGACTGAAACCCAGGATCCTGTCCACCACAGTGAAAGGACTGAACCAGTACACTATACAATATTACAGTGTTTGGTCAGTATGAAAGACTGTTGACAAGTGTATGCAAACTATCTCATGGAGACCCTGCAGGCACAGCATAATCCCTGTTGGGTTCAGACACAAAGCAGTTGGGCAGTAAGAACACAACATGACTTCCAACACACAACTATAAATGTCAAATATTGCTCAAGTTCACACACAACCACAAATGTGGTGGACCTCAGATCTCAACATATGGAAAGGTCACACTGGGCATGCTCACACACTTTGATAAATGAGACATATGTCAGGCAACAAACCATGGAAAGCCTGAACTGGGCATGCTCACACACTTAGGCCATGTCTCAGTATAGCAGTTGGCCACACATATCTGGCATTTGTATGTGTTAAGCCAGGAACCTACCACAATACAGCAATCTGCCCAGTGCACACAGTTAAATAACAACAGAGACATAAGTAATATAGTGGAACCCTCTCATATTCAAACATCTTCCACAGATACACAAGTTGTTCATAGAAACAGGGAAAGCTATGGCAATAAAGACCTGCAAACTGTTTATCAGCAACAAATATCGTGCATCCGAAACATAAACATATGGGTGTAGAGGTCAATACTAGGCTGTTTGCTCTAGGGAATACATAAGCCTAGCCAGAGTGTATTTGGCGTCTGCCTCCCCAGTACAGTAGCCTACTGTGCCTCTGTAAAGTAGGTCACAGAAGGCACCGTTAAAGGCTAGTGTGCTGTGCCTCTGTCAAGCAGGGACACAGTGGAGATCCCAGGGGTTGAATTTGCAATGTCACATCCATGTGACTGGAGTTTGCTGGAAGAGGGTTGGTGAGAGGCTATGTCTAACATTAATTGGGATTCAATTCCAGGGAAGCCTTATCTGCAGTGTCTGGACAATTTCACTGTCAAAACTTGCAAGTGATGATTGTGAGGGATTGAAGTGTCTTGCCAATACTGTTCAGAGATGTCCTCCCTCTGTGGGATATTGCTCTGTAATGTATTAGCTCCCTCCTTCTGTTGTACAGCTTATATATGGCTGGTGTAAACCAGACAGGTCTCCTGTTGTGGAGGAGTCTTGGTTTTATTTGGGATAGCATGATCAATGCAAACCTTCTGGATGCTCATAGAATGCATTTGTAAAGGATTCTGCAGATTGGGCTGTATAATCCTCCAGCATGGGGCCTTTGAAGTATTCCACCCCAGTCTTCACAAGTGCAAAGTCTGCTTTTGAGAAATACTTTGTTTGCAGTGATATCCTTGCCTGTGGGTGGGGATGAGATATGGACGTCCAGGGAAAGTTGGTTATGGTCAGATATTAACAATGGTGGTCTACCTCTGGTGTGGAACATAGAGTCCCCATGTTGCTGATGGTCAGGTCCAATATGTATTCCCCCTTATGGCTGTGGTGACTGGTTCTGCCATAGCACATGGATTCACAAATTGTACTGGCTGTAGGGTGATGTTGTTGAGGCCTGAGTAGTCCCCCCACTCAATATTCCTGTACCTGAAGTTAACTACTGTAATGGTGTATGTGAACACCTTCATATCCTACACTGTTCCCAGGGAAGCCAAGTGTGGTTCCTGGATATGGGAGGGGTGGTCTGAACTACACACCAAACCAAAAGTCAGTTTTGCACAATGCTAGTTGTATATGTATGGCCTGTCATGCTTAGTGCAGTGGTAACAACCGAGAAGTGTGTGTATCTGTGATGTATATGGATACACCCCCTGGTTGTGTTGTGTGTTACAAGTCCTGTGGTCATGAAGCATGGTATAAAACATAACCTGGCAGTGCTGATGTGCATATTTGACCCTGAAGTAGGCGTCTGTTAATGCATATATATTCTATCCCCCATACTGAGGGATAGTAATAGATGTACATACCTCTTTCTAAATAATGATGTCAGCACCCTATAAATACTGCAGGAGAAGAAAAGCCACCCAGTAATTCGAATAGCGCGCTCTGCTACTGCGTCTCTTTCAAGTGTCGTGACATAGTTAGGTAGGGGTTTGAATCCTACAAATGCTCAGTGTGTGTGTGTGTTTGGGGGCAGGGGGCATGGTGTGTGCAATTCTCTTTGAAAGAAATGGCCCTTTTGGCAACTGGAATAACACACTACATGATGTACATTCCTCTTTGTAAAGACTGATGATGTCAGCACCCTATAAGCATAGCAGGAGAAGAAAAACCACTCAGTAATGCGAATAGCACGCTCTGCTAATGCGTCTCTCTCAAGTGTCATAACATAGTTAGGTAGGGGTTTGAATCCTGCAAATGCTCCGTGTGTGTGTTTGGGTGGCGGCAGGGTGTGTGCAATTCTCTTTGAAAGAAATGGACCTTTTGGCAACTGGAATAACACACTACATGATGTACATTCCTCTTTGTAAAGACTGATGATGTCAGCACCCTATAAGTATAGCAGGAGAAGGGAGCCCATCCAGTAATTTGAATAGTGTGCTCTTCCAATGCATTTCTCTCAAGTGTCACAACATAGCTAGGTAGGGGTTTGAATCCTACAAATGCCATGTGTGTTTTTGTCACACAGTTTGTCAATGTGTGGTGGGTGTTGCTTTTATTATGGTATGACATATAATACTTATAACAGTAATTTCAATGCAGACATCAGGTATGTGTGTGCCACATAGAGATATGTACCTGTGACCTTAAATAGTTCCTATGAGTGAAGCCTGCCTCATGTGAATACAGTTGCTACCTGTGCCAGCATGTCCTGCAGATTCCCAGACTGTACTCCATACATGTATGTTGTTGACAATGCAGGCTACTGCAGGGATCTGTGTCCTAGGCCAACTGGATGACACACACTCATGAAAGCTGTGATATACTAATGTGGGTGAGGGTTCATGTCTGGAGTATATATCACACATGTTATAACACAGCAAAGTCTGTGAGTAATGGACATCTAGTGTAGGTGTATGGCAACTGTTGCTGATATGCATAAAGACACCTTCTTGCTTAGGCGATACACCAAGGGACTGCACAATACCTTTGTAAATGTGAATAACACAGGATAGACAAGAAAACACTTGTCCATATGTACACACCATTACCCATTCTACATGATGGGCGCGGCCACCTACATGGTACTACTGGAATACTATGTTAAGTACATGCTGATGACAAAGTTACAGTTGCGTTACAGTAATAGAGCATGGCTTGGACAACAGGTATCCATCTGTATGATACCCATGTGGTGGTCATGTGTGTCATGTGCAGAATGCATTGTAGGCCACTGTATACATTTCCATTCATGGATTAACATATCGCTAGTGTGTTGGCATGTACGTGAGACTGCTATATGCCAAACAGCATTCTTCACAGGGATGTGTGTGGCTCAGTAAGAATGGCTACTGGTATAGTGTAGTACTGCAGGGATATCACTGACACTGGATTTCCTACATCTGTGTATCAGTTGAGGATACATCATGTAATAGGTTCATAGGTTCATACTAGGCTATCTGCCCTAGGGCAGTTATAATCCTAGCCAGACTGTGTTTGTCTTTTGACACCCATGTTAAATGAATTTTGATATGGCCTTTTTCCAGGTTAGTATACTCAGCCTCGGTGTAACAGTGACACAGAAGTGATACCCGGAGTAAACCTACAATCTCCCATCCACTCAGCAACATTCCTCTTGCAGAGAGTCATTAAGGGACTATGCCTAAACTGGACTGTGATTTTATTCCAGAGTGAAGGGAGCCTCTGGGTTATGAATCTGTCCCTCCAGCATGTCCTATTTATGTAAGTGCTGAGGTGCAAGTGTCACGGGCACATACCTCCATGGGATTTGGATTTTCTGAGGTGCAGCATGTCCATTAATTCCAGGTTGGACATGGTTCTATATGTCAGGCATCTATTTGAGCCCTTTGATCACCTTGGTGAGGTACTTTTGTGGACTTTCCAGTTGCTGCAGGTCAGGTGTCTGGTAAGGTACACCACAAAAGGGGCATTGTACTCAATTATGGGCCTGATCAGGGATGACTAAAGAGGCACGATGACCTCCTGTGATCTAGCTGTGAATCCCTTCATGATTAGGTGGCCTATATAAACTGATTGTGTAACCACTACAACCATGTGGTTGTCAAATGACAGTTTGCTATCAACTTGGGTCCCCAGGTCCCTAATCATGTGTACAGTACTTAATGACTTACCACCTATGTGTTAAGTTGTGGGCACTTAGTTTTTGCCAAAGGGGATGACTATACAGGTTTTGGCATTTAACTTGAGGCCATGGCTCTGGCACCAGCTGTCTGTTTCTATGAGGCCCTTTTGTAGGATGCTTCTGTTGGCTGGTGAGTTGATTATGGCACACAGTTTGCAGTCATCTGCGAACCTGCTCAGCCACAGTCCTTCTGTGTTGGCCTGTACCTCTGAGAAATATATACCAAACAAGAGAGGTCACAGGACTGAACTCTGTGGGACGCCACTTGTAACCGCTTTGGAGTGTGACATGGCTCCAGCAATTCTGACCATGTGTGTTCTGTCCATGAGCCAGTTTGCAATCCATCTAGTGACATAGGGGTTTATAGTTATGCTGGTGAGCGTCTCTATAATGCCTGAGTGGGGTATTGTATCGAAGGCTTTTGCGAGGTACGGGTAGGCTGTGTTGAACACCTTCCCCTCATCACTGGCCTTGGTGACTGTTTCAAAGACATCAACCAGGTTTAAGAGGCAGGATGTGCCCTCAACAAAGCCGAACTGGGTAATATCCAGTGTCTGTAGGTCCCCAATAACTTTATTTATGAGGTCTATGATGATCCTTTCCATAGCTTTGCAGACCAAGCTAGTCAGGTGTACAGGGCAATAGTTTCCAGGATCTGTTGAGGCACCACCTTTGTGGAGAGGGATCACTTTTGCTGTACGCCACTCCTTGGCTACATATCCTGTAGTAAGGCTGGGATTGAACAGTAGTTTTATGTTTGTGTTTAGTTCTTCTTGGAGTTCATGTAGGGTGCAGCCTGGGACACTGTCTGCTCCCATTGATGCTGTGTTTCTGCTTTGGAGAGGGTGACTGGGCATCTCAGATGTAAGGGGGGCATCACTCTGCTTTGATATATATTTGCCCTTGTGGTGGGGAGGGGGTGAGATGTTTGTGCTGAACCTGTCAGCAATGATGTTGGCAATGTATGTGGCTTAGGTGTATTCTGTGTCATTTAGGACAACTTCTGAGCATATCTCGGTGGGAATTCCCACCCAGATTCCTAACAAAAGTAAAGAAAGCCTTGTGATTATCCTTAGTGATTGTGCAATATTTCTTTTGAAGCTGGCCTTAGACGATTTTATGAGTGCCTGTAATTTTTGTCCAAATACTGATCAGAGATGCCTTCCCTTTGTGGGATATTGGTTGATCATGTAGTAGCTTCCTCCTTCTATTGTTTTCTGTTATGTGGCTGGGGTCCACCAGAAAGGACGCCTGTCTTTGTAGGATTGGGTCTTGGTTATATTTGGAATTGCATGATCTGTGCATTCCTGGAGGTATTCATAGAATGCGTTTATAAAGGATTCAGCAGTGTGGGCCGTATTTTCCACAGGCCCAGGGGCTTTGAAGGATTCCACCTCTGTCTCAGTTTTGAGCTGTGTGTAATTTGCTTTACACAACTTTTTCACTGTGGTTTTCTGTGCAGGGGCTGCGGTTGGTATGTGAATATACAGTGAGATTACTCTATGGTGTCATCTTACCAGTGAGGGATACACTTCTGGTCTGGAGCATAGAGTCCCCATGTGGGTGATGATCAGGTGCAGTATGTTTTCCCCTCTTGTGGGAGTGGTAACAAGTTGTTCCATAGCATTTGAGTTTATGAATTCTAGGAACCTTTGGCCTAGGGTGTTGGAGCTACAGTAATGCTCCCAGTCTATGTGTGGGTAGATGAAGTTGCCCAATATAATGTTGTTTGGAGACACCTTCATATATTCATGTGTTCTTAAGTAGGAAAAAACAAAAAATAGCAAATGCAAACTGAAGCAATGAAACAAAATTTAATGAGCGCTTTCGGAAAAGGCAATGCTTCTCCTTCCTCAGATACAAATAATAAACTTTCGCGTGCTTTTATAATAGGACATCATCTTAATTGATTAATTTAATCAATCATATAATTCATTCATTAAAAGAGAAAAATGCATTAAAAGTGGCTGATAAACCACTTATAATAAATAGTTAGAATTTCGTCTGACTATTATACTAATCCAAACATTCAAAATTTATACAGACTTGTAAGGGAGTTATAAAACTGTATGCAACTAAAAAAATTGTACACAACTATAAAACTAAAAATTAATAAAGAATGATCTAAAAAACAGGATAATATACCTAAATGGTTTGTATATTGCTGTTAAAACTTCACAGTTTAAAAAAATAATCTATGCAATAAACTATATAATCACTACCTCTTCAAGGCTAGAAATTTGAGGAAACATTTAACTGAAATATATTCATTAAGGCCTGGGAATACATATGCTACAGTCCTAATTTGCCAATACAACTCTTCCATTTCTAATTTGATTTGCCATGGGCCACCTCTTTCGTCCTGTACTACTTGTTTAAGAATAGTAAATTTAAACTGATGGTCCGGGTAATCATGTGTATGCCTAGCTAATGCATTCTTAAGTAGGCCAAGTGGGTTTCCTGGGTTTAGGAGGGTGGTCTGTAGCAGGCTATGAACTGGAAGGCAGTTTTACCCACTGTTAGTTGCACGTGTATAGTCTGTGATGCTTCATGCTGTGGCACCAACCTGGGGGTGTGGGTATCCTTGACATTTATTGATACTCACCCTCCTTTCATAGTTAGTTCCATGTTTTGGGGCTGTAAAGCATGGTATGAGGTGTAACCTGGTAGTGCTAGGGTGCTCTTGGGAGCCTTGAACCAGGTTTCTGTCACTGCACAGATATCAACATTCTCCATGCTGAGTAGAGTTTGGACTGCATGCATCTTGCGGTTTACATGTCTGGCATTGAGTATCATTACTTCCATTTTCTTATCCCCTGTGCTACCTATGTAGGTGGGTTTGTGTTTTCAGCCTTACCACCAGAATGCAAAGATGTGCAGACATTAAACTGTTGGAATTAATACTGGTGTATAAAAAACTACAATGACAATCATACTGTTAATGCATCAGGCATGCTGGGATATACCCACAATGATATCATTACACTGTACTGTTAACAACATGATAATATTAGTACAGTTCTATGTAGTCACCCTGTGCATCAGCACCATGCTATCCTGTTCCTGCATCAATGTTACAGATTGCAGGAGGTGGCACAGTTTCATCATATGCACAGGGTGTGTACTTGGTATGCCAGAGTCTGCCATTGACACATCCAATCAACATGTATGTGTGTGTGTGTTAGTGAGGGACAACAGTAGAACATGGGGCAATGTTGATGCAGTGTGTGTGTGTATGTGTTAGCCCTAGGTGTTAGCATTATGCATGTGTGTATGCATGCACACAGTTCCACCTCATGGCTGCCATATATGGGTGTTTGTGGACAGCCACAGACTGTACCTGCCAGGTCATACAGATCACTGTCTCTGGCCACGGACACGGTACCTGTGCCTGGCAAAGGTGCTACGGACAGTATCAGGTGCTAAGCCAGACTGGGTACTGTCATCAGAAGCAGTTGGTTGATGACTGGACACATGTTCCTGCTGGGACTGTCCAGAGCCACGTGCACGTGGTCTTCTAGGGTGGTCTGATGACAGCACAGACCCAGCATTGCTGGGGATTGTACTGGCACTATGGGAGTGGCTGCAGGTTTGTTGTCGTCCGCGACGACTGCCAGCTGCTGATATTGCTGGCATACGTCCACGTCGACGCCTCAACTGTCCTGCAATGTCCTGGCTCATGGACATGTAGTTGTGGAACAGATCTAATGTGTCCCCCCAACATCTGTCAATGACCTCGCCGACAGTAAGGATGGCAGCCGCTACGTCACGCATAGTGTCATTCATAGCAGTGTGATGTGCTCTAAGCTCCCTCAGACCCTGTCTGGTGTACCGTTCCATACGTGCCTGTGCCTGCATTACAGCCCGGAACATAGCTGAGGTTGAAAGACCTCTGTGGGCACGTCTGACAGGGGCAGTATGACCATGGATGCTCCCATGAGAACCCCTGGACATCTGCCTGTGTGGTACCATGTCAGGACTCTGGCCATGGCACTGTGAGGGGATGCATGTGCCACTGATACCACATTACCCTGGTCAATGCCCACTGTAAGCTGTCCCTCAGGTAAGGACATTGGTGACAATGGATGTATCGGCAGGATGACTGTGCGCATTGAAGGGGTTGACTGCTGTGTATTGTCGATTGGCTGACCAACAACAGACCCTGTCACACCTCACTGTGCAATTACACATGTATCATCATTATCACTATCCCCAGCAGTGGCTTCAGGTTCCCTGCTGCACGCCAACAGAGCAGCATCAGAACCTGTGAGAGGAAGACAGGAAACACATTTTACCATGTGTACACAATGTTACCACAGATGCACACGGGCACATGCACACATGCACATGGGCACATGCACACATGCACACATGCAAATGGGCACATGCACACATGAACACATACACACGGGCACATGCACATGGGCACATGCACACATGCACACATGCACACATGCACATGGGCACATGCACACATGCACGCATGCACATAGGCACATGCACACATGCACATGGGCACATGCACACATGCACACGGGCACATGCACATGGGCACACATGCACACATGCACATGGGCACATGCACACATGCACACGGGCACATGCACACATGCACACATGCATACATGCACACGGGCACATGTACACATGCACACATGCACATATGCACACGGGCACATGCGCACATGCACACATGCACACGGGCACATGTACACATGCACACATGCACACGGGCACATGCACATGGGCACATGCACACATGTACACATGCACACATGTGCACATGCACATGGGCACATGAACACATGCACATGGGCACATGCACACATACACACATGCATATGGGCACATGCGCGCATGCACACACACATGCACACATGCACACATGCACACTCCTCAGTACATGAGATACAAACACACACACACCTGCAATCCAACACATACACAATACTGTTTGAGGGTATTATTACTATTATTATCATTAGTATTAATAGTATTGTTATTACACACTCACCATCATGGATTGGCTGCCTTGCTGTTACTCCAGATGGACCTGCACAAATAAGACAGTTATTGTCAGTGGGCACAACTGGGCCATTGATACTGTGAGTATGATACAGTACAGTAGTACAACAGTTGGCTTTCACAGGTGTACTGATGATATTCAGAATATCATCTTGCACAAGAATTTCCAGGATAACAGCTACACACACAGTACACATCTCACACATGCATAAACTACCAGTGCAGACAACACTCAACTACAGATATGGCATGTTACCTACACACTCCATGTCCACATGCTGGGTGGCTCCAGCCTCCATCATGACACATGTCTGTGGATGTTGCTGTTGTTGGCCTGGAGCCACAACACTTAGGAGGAGCTCCTCCAGTCTGGTGAGGGGGGGGTGGATAGGTACCCCACCACCTGTGGCAAGCTGTTGTCTGTGGATATCAGATGCACGCTGACGGACATTTCTAATTAAATCACTGCAGTGATGGCGTACTTGCTCATATGTCCGGTTATGCATGCCTATGTCATTTACCCAACGGACAAGGTCTTGCCGCAGTGCAACCCTCTCCTGCTGGTTCTGGCTGGTCCGGGAAAATAGTGTGGAAATATCCCGCACCAGGCTCTGGTGTATCTCCTCATCCTCTGCAGCTGAATAACAAGGGTTGCACTGATGCACCATCACCCTGGAAGGAAAAGAAAAATATGTGAGCAAGTAATATGGCACACATAATACTCTACTGTACTGATATCACTGAACTGCCATATATAGCATCTGTCTGTCTAACAGGGGATACACATGTAAATTAACACATATCAGTGCTCAGCCAACAACTGTGTGACAGTGCCTGCCACACTCCATACAACAAACCAGTATACACCAGCACTCGGCACGCTGTTTGAGGTCCAATGCGCAACCTCACACTGGGGGTATGTATCAAGCTAATGGATGGGGAATATTGTCATCCCATGCAATGCATGCAATGCACAGTTACAATTTCAATGGTAATCCACCCTAGACTTTGCTGCCATACCCCTACCTACACCGCAGTCATATACAGGGAACCACAGCACAACATATGGCAATGTAGTATGTTTGTATCCCAATAACTGACAAATCTTTCTCTGGCCTCATACCGAGGACACACGCTACCATGACAGACACAAAGTCATGCTGAGCAATCACACCATTACAGACCTTGCACACAGTCAGTGGCACACTCATTCCACCTCACATAGTTGGTATAGCAATGACTATATGTGTGTGTGCATTGTGTCATAGGTAGGTACTATGCTATTGGCCCTGGGCCTATGGCAGCATAGTGTTATGCTACCCTGCCCCTTGTGACACAAGTAATGTGATTGTACTTGCTCCTGTCACACAGTTACACAGAGGTGACTCATACAGCATATTACCTATCTGCATAACATTCATCACGGGTATGTCTGACATCTACTAATAAGGAGCCTTGCTTGTTAATGCTGGGTGGTTTAGTCCAGGGTATGGCTTATTTGTGGATAGGAACCTGTACCTCCAGCATGTGCTCTTTACTGCGGTGACAAGGATGAGGGCCATAGGTCATTTAGGCTGGACAAATTGTGAGGTGTTACCATGGTGGTTGGACAACTGGTATGGGTGTGATATAACTCTGTATATCCAGCAGTGATAATCTCTGTGTAGGTAGTATGAAAGGCACTCTGTGGTTTTGTCAGTCACTCTGCATAGGGAATGTATTTGAGGGCATTATCACTCTTTGTTAGGTATGTCTGTGGCCTTTTCCCTTGCTGTAGTTGTCATGGGAGGTACATACCGTGTAGGACATTGTGAGGTGTAGAGGGGTACAGTGACCTAAATTTCCCTAGCTGACACACCATTTGTGATGACACGTACCATGTACAGGGATTACAAGACTAGTGTGCCACTGTGAATATCAAAGGGGAGGCTATTGTACACTTGTTTCCCATGTTCCCTTCTGACACATCCAGTAGTAGGCAGGCAACCACCTATGTGGTGGTTAGTGGTTAAAGTGTTTTGGAATGGGGTATGGTACTCCAGTATCCACACTGGTGTTCAGTCCATGCCTTTGTCACCAGGCACCTGTTGCAATGCATCTGCCCACATGTGCCTCTCTCAGTCTATATATATATATATATATATATATATATATATATATATATATATATATATATATATATATATATATATATATATATATATATATATATACATATATATATATATATATATATATATATATATAGAGAGAGATAGATATTCATATACATACATATCTATAGACATTCATATCTGTCTGTATATGTGTATGTATCTATAGATATCTATATATGTATGTATCTATTACACATATATGTATATCTATTTATACATACCTCTCTATCTATGTATATATAAATATATATATATATATATATATATATATATATATATATATATATATATATATATATATATATATACACATATATATATATATATATATATATATATATATATATATATATATATATATATATATATGGGTCTACCTGACAACGTTGACAGCTTAGAACGCCGACACTGAGAACACCGATGCCAGAAGATCGACAACTGATCAAACACCGACGCTGAGAACACCGACATGGGAAAAGGCTGTGTAAGTATGCGGTAGTGACGGACGTTAGGGTGCGAGTAAGGTAAGTGTGCGATATTGACGGTCTGTAGGGATAGGGGTGGGTTAAGTGAGTTAGGGTTAGGGTGCGGGTTAGGTAAGTGTGCGGTAGTGATAGTCTTTGGGTTAGGGGCGGGTTAAGTGAGGTAGGGTTAGGGTGCGGGTTAGGTGAGTGTGCGATAGTGACAGTCTTTGGGTTAGGGGTGGGTTAAGTGAGTTAGGGTTAGGGCGCGGGTTAGGTAAGTTTGCGGTAGTGATAGTCTTTGGGTTAGGGGCGGGTTAAGTGAGTTAGGGTTAGGGCGCGGGTTAGGTGAGTGTGCGATAGTGACGGACCTTAGGGTTAGGGTTTGGGTTAAGGTTGTAGATAGTTGTGTATGTGAGGTTTAGTGTGGGTTTGTAAGGATTTTGGTGTGCTTGTGTTGTGTGTGTGCATTTTGGACAGGGGATTTGTTTTGTTTGTTGATTGTCGGTATTATGGTGTGTCGGGCATGTGAGGTTTCGTGTTTGTGAACTGTCGGTTATGTGGTGTCGGTGATTTCGTTGTCGGTGTTGTGATGTGTCGGTGTTGTCAGGTAGACCCATATATATATATATATATATATATATATATATATATATATATATATATATATATATATATATATATATATATATATATATATATATATATATATATATATACACATACACATACACACACTAACATACTTCTAAACATCCATTGCTGTACAACCTACATTATACATTGTACATTGTACTACAACCTACATTGATATGTGCACATAGCAACCTTCAACTACATATGTATGTCCAGCCTTCACTAACAGTTGCAGTATGTCCCTTGCCCTATGCACATCTTCATATACATATAGATAGACTGCTAACACATATGGAGGGTTCACAGTATGTAGATTATTAGATTATGTAGTTTACATTACCTTTGTTTCTGACAGCTTTTTTGGATGGCTTGCTGCTGGCTGGCTTGCTGCTGGCTGGCTTGCTGCTGGCTGGCTTGCTGGTGGATGGCTTGCTGCTGGCTGGCTGGCTTGCTGCTGGCTGGCTGGCTTGCTGCTGGCTGTCTGGCTGGCTGGCTTGCTGCTGGATGGCTTGCTGCTGGATGGCTGCTAGCTGGCTTGCTGCTGGCTGGCTGGCTTGCTGCTGGATGGCTGCTGGCTTCCTGCTGGCTGGCTGGCTTGCTGCTGGCTGGCTGGCTGGCTTGCTGCTGGCTGGCTTGCTGCTGGATGGCTGCTGGCTAACTTGCTGCTGGCTGGCTGGCTGGCTTGCTGCTGGATGGCTTGCTGCTGGATGGTTGCTGGCTGGCTTGCTTCTGGCTGGCTGGCTTGCTGCTGGCTGGCTTGCTTGCTGCTGGATGGCTTGCTGCTGGATGGCTGCTGGCTGGCTTGCTGCTAGATGGCTGCTGGCTGGCTTGCTGCTGGCTGGCTGGCTTGCTGCTGGATGGCTTGCTGCTGGATGGCTGCTGGCTGGCTGGCTTGCTATTGGCTGGCTGGCTTGCTACTGGCTGGCTGGCTTGCTGCTGGATAGCTGCTGGCTGGCTTGCTGCTGGCTGCTGGCTGGCTTGCTGCTGTCTTGATGGCTTTTTTTTTTTTTTGGTGTCTCTCTCTCTCAGTCTGTCTGTCTCTCTCCCTCCAGTTGCTGCAATGATATTATTGCATGTGTGGACTGGGAGTACAGGCTGGTTTTGTAGGTATCTGCACATGTGCATGTGATGGCCTCTGCACCAATTGTTGGCCAGCATTTACTAAATGCATGCAGCCTGCTGTGTAGTAATTGCAGTTCTCACTGTGATTTCAGGACAGTGCTATAAAATGTTAGGTTAGGTAGGCGTAGGCCTTTCAGTTTTTCAAGGTGGGGACCAAGCTGGTTTGCTGTGGACACTGTTGTGTGAGTCAAAATGTTGGTATGTCTCTCATATCTAAGGCTGTGTTGTAGCCACTGAAATGCATGTTGTACTGAAACCTGACTGTTGCTTCTTCCTGTTCATTCTTCTCAGTGTGTATGTTAACTCACACCTAATAATGCTAATACTGTTTACATGAGAGTATGTACTTTCCTGTGGGACTTGTGGATTAACAGGTATACAACAGTAGCTCTTGCAATTTCTTGCTATGGCTTCACTATTTAGCCTTTACATTCACTACTTGAAGGCCTGCTATTTGTCTTTACTGGAATGTGTTGCTATGGCTTTCCTATTTTCCATTTACATTCACTCCTTGTAATGCATGATATATTTCTTTCAGCAGCAATTTCTTATATGTTTGGTGTGGTTTGGTGGCACTGCATGCAGTCTGGTGAGGCCAAGGTGTGGGGGTTGACACTTACAAGGGTATCTTATTTTGCTGCTGAGCAGTAGTGGGGCCTTGTACTTTGTACTAACAGTTATGAATATCAGGCACATGCAGTGCTTGTAAACTGCTATACTGTCCTTAGTTTAGTAGATGGCTACATCCTTTGATATTTCTGGGTTGTACTCCTACATGAGGGTGTGCTTGTGGAAGCAGTTCTACAGCTATTCGCAGAGTGTGTAGCAGCAGACAGGCTGATATGCCTGTGTGTTTCTGACACTTGCAGGCCTCAGATACTCTCAGGTATATATTTGAGCAGCCTTAGGGAATGGTACATATCAGTGGGATACACCCGTGATATATTTCAGATATTCTGCAGTTGTGACTGTGGGGTATTTTGAGCATATGTATTACTACACCATTTCTGACATGCAAGTAGTGTCTACTTTAACTTATTGACAGTTACCATTACGTGGAATTCCCCATCTTTCTGCCTACTGTTAGTACATTTCACAGGAGTCAGTGGGGCACAGTTAATATTTGTTTGCAAATCAGGGACATCCCTGTAAATCAGTCACAGTTGGGAGGTCTGGCCTCTTACCTATTCAAATATGGCGGTGTTTATCCTGCTCTGATACTCTGTGGGGTTTGCAAGGTGCTACTGTAACATTATTACCTACTAGCATGGCTGCTTCTCTTATCACACTAATGTAATGCAATTCCACAAGAATTGCCGGTAAAGATACAAGAAACAAGCTTTGTGTAATAGCCTTCCTATATTCCCTTTACATTCAGTCATTCTATTTCATGATATATTGCTTTCAGCACAAAGTTCTTGTATATCAGTCATGGCTTAGGGGTAAGTCATGCAGACTAGTGTTTCCAAGGTCCTGGGTTCGAGACTGACAGGGGAATTTTATTTTTCTGCTGAGCAGACTACAGGCCTTGTCATTCAGAGTGACTAAGGCACTTTTAAGCAGTTGTAAGTGGGTTTGCGCTGGTTTGCGTGGTGCTCACGCATGCGCAGTGCCGCTTAGCTTCGTGCACACACGCTTCGCTAAGCGCACACAAGCGCACACCCACTGACTACTGCTTAAAAGTGCTTACTCTCGCTAACACCCCTGCTAATTTCTTTTAAAGAAAAGAAAATGGGGAGATAGGAAAGTGGTGAAAAAGGGGGCACAAAGAGGGTAGGACAGTAGGAAAACAAGCTCAGGATTTGCAGGAAGGATGTAGGGAAGGCCCAATCGCTGCCCATTTCTTTATCAGCAACAGCTGTGCATATGTGTGTAATTTGGTGTGAAATTTGAAACCTTCCACCCCTGAGAGAGGGGTGAGGACAACAAAATATGTTGTACAGCCAATTTTAATTATCAGTTGACATGTCCAGCAGACATGTCTGCAAAATGGGCAGCTATGTATGGGACGTAATATTTTTGTGGGAACAGTGCCCTTTTTTTATTTTTTTTTCAGGTGAGAGTGGAATGTGAGGTACAGGAAGTAGGTATATTTGGGGAGGTAGGTTGGGGAGGATAACAGACAAGACAAACAAGATGCATACAGGGGCGGAGTATGACACATGTGGGGGGAAACACAATTGACGGGGACGGATGTTTGGATATCGCGAGCCCATGAGCCCACAGATGGCAACAGTGGAACTGAGATCCCCACCCATGGGCAGTTACCACTGCGCCTTCACTGCCCAGGATGGGGCTGTGCTGGGGGCTGTATAGGATGGGCAGGCACACCCATGAGTTGCGCCACCCGTGCCTCAAGCTGACATAGGGGTTCAAGAACAGAATGCCTGATCTCGCTACGCACCACAGACCGGACACTTTGAAGGGTGAGTGGACGTTCTCCTCCGGCCACGCTTGCAGAGGGGGGACGAGTCCCATCCCCTGCAGCGCTTCCACCCAAAGGTGGCACAGGGCCACCGGAGGAGGTTCCGGCCTGGGCACTAGTGCCAGGTGCACTCGCCAGCTGAGGTGGGAGAGGTGGGTCCGCTGGAACCCGCCTTCCCTGTTGTCCTATGTTTAGCAGTATTTTATGACATTTTGGGTTAGTAACAAACAACACCATTCAAAATTAGTTGTAACAGCATGCATCAGTATTCCCATTAACCAAACACCCATGAATTCCAAACATTGAACAGCAAGCATAACACATGCATATTTAGAACAACAGTACACAATCCAACAGCATGCAGGGTTGATTGATGGCAACAGGCCATCAGGTTTGGATATGTGAACAGGGCACATGCATCAACGTACATGCAGATATGTATGAACCAACAGGACAAATGTCCATGGGAATTAATTGTGAATACACATACCCAGTTTGGTGTGGAATGGTATTATTTGTGAAATAGGGTAGGGTGAAGAAATATTACATTAACAACTTAAACTACCTATACATATGCTGTACATTTCTAGTAGCTGCAGATATATATACCCTACATGTCTTAGTACACTTTCCTATATGTAACCTTAGGAATATTGGTGGTGGGAATGTTACTGCTACATTAATATACATTCCATTTTTATTCATACATGTTCATATCTGGCTGTGTTCAGATACAGCATCCTGCTACATTTGATTTATATGGCTCTAGACAACTGTGGATGTTCAGTATTTCATACAACCATACTATCTCCATATTGCAAGGGCACAGCAACATATCCAAATTGTGGGACAGACACATTCCAGGTTCAGTACTTTCTTAAACCCATTTCACTCTTTGGTTGTGGCTGTCTCATTCATTTCATAATGTACTGACTGCAGTATAACTTTATTCCAGACTTATTACAGCTTTCTTGGTCGATTCATACCTCTTTCTCACACTCTCACTTGTTTTATTTTTACAATTCATGATGGTACTGAATTCTAGGCGTTATTAACATTTCTTACTTGTTACAACAATCCTTTCCAACAGACTCACTTATTTCATATGGCAGATTTTAAAAGGGGATGTATTTGACACATGTCTATCCTCTGTAGATTGTTCACCAGTCATTTTCAGGCTGAAGCAGTTATCTGATATTACAATACAGGTGGAAAAATCTCTATTTCACACTTGTTTAATGTTTATTTCTGGATTACAGGCTGCATCACTTATCTAATCATACAGTACTAGCAGAATTTTTCTTCTAGGCTTATTTGAACGTTATTAATATGTGACAACACTGAACTCATTTACAGGCTGTCTCACTTATATTCTATAACAATTCCAGCAAAATAATTACTAACCTGCCTGGTGGCGCAACCGCACCAGCCAATCAGCATAGGCTCGCCGATTCATAGAACGGACACCTGCAGCTGTGATATAAATGAAGTAATATTGGAACATACATCTCCATAATATAGGCTAAGATAATTTCTTACATACTTAATTACATGGATACTTACTCAGTAGTGGGGCGTTGGGCATTTGCCGGGCCTCCTGGATCCAATGGTTCAGTTGGTCCTGCTTACATCTCTTCAGGTCCACATGGTGGTGACGGACCTGTTCACCAGTCCTTGGTATGCCTGTTGCACTGGTGAGATCATGTGCCAACCGGTTCCACGCCTCTGCCTTGTATGTGCCCCAGTGAACCTGGCCCTGCATGAGTTGAGCCTCATGATCATGGACTAGGAGCCAAACCATATATTTGGACTCCTCAACACCCCACCTCTGTGCTTGGAAGTGACTGCCCTCTCCTACACCTGCCATCCTGACTGCAAATGGGTTCCACAATCAGTTATGCTGTGTATTCCCACCTATGGGGCTTATATATGCCGGTTTTCCCGCACTTATCTGTGATTGGCCATTTTGGACATGTATCAGCTTATAAAAACCTGCTTTGTCATGCTTCTATTTCCATTCATTCCTATATATATGCTAATACTGCATTTCTCAGCACAACTATCATGGCTTAGTGGTTTAGTACTTTGATTATGGTGCACAGTATCCTGGATTCGAGCCTGGCCATTGCTTTTTTTTTATTTTACTACTGTCTAGACAGGCTAGGAGGTGTGTCTGTGTAAAGGCGGTTTTGATACAGCTTGCTTAACATTGCCCGTCGGTAAGCCGGTTGGCGTGCTGCGCAGCTCCGCACAAATGGCTTATGCTGGGTAACGTGTTATTTGGCTATGAGCACGCATATTACACTGTGTGAAGTGTTGCTCAGCTACGGGCACCCATTTTAAGCATGTTAAAGCACTGCTCAACTCCGGGCACTCATATTACACCTGTTAAACTGCTGCTCACCTGCAAGCAGTCATACTCAGCTTGTTAGAGCGCTGCTCAGCTATGGGCACTTATAACATTTATTTTATTTTATTGTCTCGGATTTCTTCAAAAATACATCACCCATTTCATTACATTTTACTTAAATTATAGTTATATATATACACATATATGTCAGGGGATTGTTTCATGCTTATTTAACTAAAAATAGAAAATGATGTTGTGGGGGCTCGAACCGTGACTACCTTCTCTTTGGCCAACGTCTCTACCGCTACGCTATTGCTATTGGCTTAATTTGCATATTTAGATCTTATATGCTTTTCAGTGACTGCTAACTGTGGCTGAGCGGAGGGCATACCCACGCAACCGAGCGCAACTACGGGCAAACATTTTTGAAATTATAAAAAAAAATGTGGGGACATGTGTGGTGTTGTGTTTCTTGACATTTCCGCGGACTCGCTCATGGGAGTTTACTTTCAGGACTCTGACTCTTTTGGGGGTGTGTCCCTTTGCAGAACTCGCCATTCGGACACGCTCCCTACTTTTCTACACGGACCGTGTTAGCCTAGGGTGTGATTCAGCATGCCCTCATGCATATGCATGGCATGCTGACGTCATACTGTTTAACTGCAGCCTCCGTGTAAGACATGTTAACTCTTACACGGAGGTTTCGTGAATCCTGCCCAATGGATGGCAGCAGTTCTGGTGTGAACTCCTGTGCATGTGGTTTTGGAAATTGGAAGGCAGCAGCAGCAGAGCGTGTGTGTTGATGGAAGGCCAGTATTTTTGCTTTGTATCTTTTGTTCTTTTGGTAGTAACAGACCTTTTTTTGTTAAATGCTAAATGGAGTAGCTAGAGAGCAGGCTGTCATTCAGGAAATAGAGTGAACCTTAACTTCTCTTTGGACTTTCCAAAGTTTTCATACTAAATCCCTTCAAATCTTTGAGGTAAGTCATCCTGAGTCAGTATTCATTTAAAAAAGATTTATTTGGATTGTCTTATAGCCTTATCTGATCAGGAAAAAGTTATAGTAATATTGGATAAGGCTTTGCTCTTTTATCCTAATTTCAGCAAAGGGCATGTGGGGAGCAGTTGCTGTAATTGGTTTTCACATTTGCCTCTACTTCCTTTCTACTAATTTGCATAAGGTTTTTACAATCCTTCAAAGTTAATGGGTTTTTCATTCCCACAACTGTGTTCCTAACTCATTTGCATTATGTTGGTCTATATCCAACTTTGTACTTGGTTTTCAAGTTACTACAAACAATAATAACCCTGTTTTTCTATCTTAATCCAAAAACAATAACAGTTTTAGTGTGTGTACCATTCCAGTGCTAAATAGGCCTACCTTTTTGCAATTTTTTGTATATTTGAGTTTGTTCTAATTATGGAAACTGTTGTACATATGTAATTTTTCCTTTAAAAATTATTTAATGTGAGAAGGGTCAAAAGGGTGAATTCAGATCCTTTGTGTGTCACTTTGCATTTGAGTCTCTTGTTGTTTCATTAAGGCACTATTTTAGGGCATAATAGAGTTACCAACTATATTCTAATCTTCCATCAAAAGTTGGACAGAGCTCAGTTTTAAGGGACTTCCTGTGATTAAAAACGCAAAAAGCAAAACTCAAAAATATTGGCAGAGATGGGCTGTGACAATAGCGGAGCCCACTTTTATTGGACTTTAAAAAAAGCTTTTAACCTGTGTCAGACTTTTCTGAGCAAAGCAGTAGTGGCTAATTAGTCCTGAAAGTTAAAGGACTTTTTCTCACATGCTAGATGAGCTTCATCAGATCCTTGTTTATTGCTAAATGTTCCAAATACTCCTTGAATGAGAACTCATGGTGATGATTTATATGAGTTTCTTCTAGTTGCCCATCCAAAATTACCTGCACTTTTTTAAATCTCAGAGCCACACAAATGCCTTGAGTACTCACCTTACAGACCATAATAAAAGAGCAATATCTTAGCCAGTATTAATATAAAATTTTCCTGATCTGACAAAGCCTGTAATTTTATTTCCATTGCTTCGTAACTTGTAGCACAAGTAATATTTCATACCTAGCAACTTGTGTTAGATATGCTTCATTTTACATAGGAAAATGTTCACGTAAACTTAAGGATTAAGAAATAGAGCATTATTCAGAGATATGTAGGGAAATCATTACTAATGCCCTGGCTAAACATATCACTGACAAGGGCACTGGTCATGAATTTAACTTTAGCATTATACAAACTGTACATAAAAATCAAAGAGGTGTGAATCTTAACAACAGGCTAAAAGTCTGTGAATTAAATATATATTAGGTTGATACACTTTTAAGTGATTACCAGGCTGTATCACATGATTAGTTTAAATGTTTTATAAGCTAAATGTGAGTGAAATGATATTTTTCTATGCACTGAAGAAGGGTTGCTGCACTTGAAAGCTTTGCTATTACTACTGTTGTTAATAAACATTGTTGTTTGGCATTTCCAAGTCCATGTTAATTTTTTGGAGTTTCTTTAAATAACCCAGAGAAACTTATTTCAAAGATTTAAAGAGATTTAAAGAGATTTAATATGAAAACTTTGGAACTTCTCAAAAGAAGCTAAGGTTCACTCAGTTTCCTGAACCACAACCTGCTCCCGAGATACTCCCTCTAACATTTGTTCTGTTAATTCTGGCTAGGGCTTTTCACCTCCACATGTCAGTTTAGCTTGGAATGGGATGCTACCACCCCTTTGGACCTTTACTTTTATTGCTGTACAGGAACAAAGAGGACATCTACTCCTGTGGACAGTACAGAGATTTCAACCTCCTGTTCCACTGCATGGACATTCTGGAGAGGATGATTGATAGCGAATATGTAGAGCAGTAGAAAATAAAATGAGAAATGAGCAATTTGGATTCAGATCAGGATACAGCATAACTGACACAAAGCACAAAGCACAAACCCAGAACCAGGGTAGAAGAAAGAAAAAAAAAACTCCGGATTCAAACCAGCGAACCTCAAATACTCCAACTGAGAGATGAAAAATATACACACCAGAATAATTTGCAAATTTTTGAGTGCTTTCATCCATTTATAAACAATGACTTTATCAGAATAATGAAAATACAAGAAAGAATGTGAATTTAAAAACTCCATCCCCAAATCACATGATAAAATCCACCAATAGAGTGCACACCATTTAACAAACAAAACATACATAGCATCCCTAATGACAGAATATTGCAATGAAGGTACCATCCATTCCTTTTAACTTCATTATATTTGCAAGAAAAGTTGTCCCTTGAAAAATATGTAATTATTCTTTAAAATTAATTCCATAAACACTACCAATGCCAAATCTATACCTCGTTGATTTGGTACCCTTTGTCTTCCATTAAATGGTAGGGGAGATGATGGTAATGCTATTTCTAGTATTCCCACTGATAACAACACTTAGTCAAAATATGCAGCTACTTATTCTGATCTTTTTCTTACAACATTCATTTACTGCTATTTGGCTATTAGGGAAATATTAAAGAAATATTGGACAGTTTTTACCTGATTTTATCAAATTTTGAAAAAAGTAGTTGGCAAGCCTATTACTGTTTTTAGAAAAGTGTAAGAGTATAAAAATCCTTTTGGAACATAGTAACAATTTTTCTTAATCTATGAACAGAAAGAAGGGTACTTACAAATGTGATTCTTGTCACCAATGTAAGTTTATTTTAGAAGGAAGAAGTATCACTGTAGTCAATTCACTTGTTAGAGCCCCTTTCTGTTGTAAATTTTATACATCTGGGTTAATATATGTGGTAATATTTCAGTCATGTTTGTGCTTTTATGTAGGGAAAACAGGACATTCAAGGAGTGTATTTATGAACACATGTACGATATGTGATGTATGAACATGAACAATGCTTTGTTTAAGCATGCTCACAAATTTTCTATTCATGGATTTCTTTTTTTATGGGTTAGAGGAAGTTGAAAAAAAATATGGGGGGGGGGTCCATGCATAGCTGGCTTTAGGCACCAGTGAACCCTGCGGTTGCTAGGGGCCCCCTGTTCCTGGGGGGGTCCCCAACCACAGCAAGTTATCTTACCTTGATATTTTGTAACATGTCTGTCAAACCAACAAAAGCTAGTACATCAATCTTGTAAACTTAATAAACCAGGTGGGTAATAATGCTTATTTATATCTCCTTTAAAATTCAAAATGTCTTTGGTTATAGTAAAAATGTTTTATCAATCAAGAGCCTTCACAATTCCATTATATATTTTACCACTAACATAGTGCTCGTGGCTTAGTTAAACCCTGCTGGTGGATATTCTCCACAATAAAACTAGCAACATAGCCATCTTTAGGTACCTGCAATACCTGTGGCTACAAGGGGGCCCCCCTTAATCATCCTTTACTGTCTGGGGACTCCACAAAAGCTGCTGCTGGTTGGTGCATTTCTTTCCTGATCATTCTCTTTATCCTGAATAGGTCTGTGATATGAACCTGTTAGGATAAAGATGATAATGAACATGAGCAAGGTAAGCACTAAAGAGATCCGCAGCTCAATGTGACCAATTCATGCATGCCTTGGATTTTAAGAAGAGCTAATACTTCTGATCTTCAGGGATGGTTTTCTCTTTAGGGAGTTTTATAAATACATGCAGAATACCAGATACTGTAACTCTCAACTTCTTCACTGAAGAATTCAGTGCAATACCAACAATAGCAGAATAAAGGCTCAAAATCAGGAACACATTTTAAATATTACTCTGATTCAATGAAAATGTTAATAGAATTACACTTTTGTATCAACATCCTTTTTTTGGACATTAAGTATAAAACTCTAATGTCTGGCTTTACTGACTGTCTGCAATCCTGAAATCAGGGAAAATCAGGGAAGATCTGTGAAATCTGGGAGAGTCAAAGGTTTGCATTATTCCTCACTGAGGTAAATAAAAGTGACCATTCCCAGCTTCTGTTTGACTATTTAACAGCAGTCACTGATCTGGTGTGCTGGTACCACTGTTGTACAATGTATTGCTGAAATAAGTACAAAACTAGTACTGCTGCAGCTTATTATTGTGTGTGTGTGTGTGTGTGTGTGTGTGTGTGTGTGTGTGTGTGTGTGTGTGTGTATGTGTGTGTGTGTGTGTGTGTGTGTGTGTGTGTGTGTGTGTGTGTGTGTGTGTGTGTGTGTGTGTGTGTGTGTGTGTGTGTGTGTATGTGTAAAAATGTCAGTGGGTTTTATCTGCGCACACACACACACAATAATGCCACAACACATACATTATTCTTCTGAGTGTCAGTAAAAAATGTAGCTAATGTTAGAGAAAAATACTTTAAAAAAAACAAAAGCATAAGGTTCAGTTCAGGTAACTTTATTCTTGCGCAAGGAGACAAAAAATGCAGTTACAGAGTTTGTCTGGCTAAATCAGGAAGTGTCACAGTTATTATACCTTTCTTTCAAGACATTGCCCACTATGACTGACGTAGCAGATCATCAGTTCACAATTCTGTTATTTTATAGATATTTCCCATACTTCTAGCTGACTCTTCAAAGTTTTGAAAAAGATTTTTCAGTAAACAGGATGGCCTTGATGACCACAGGTCAATTATAACTTTCTTAATATGTGATGTTACAAGTCTAGGTACTATGGCTAATTTAAGCACAATGCAAGTACAGATTTCTGAAGCAGTTTATTGCTCTTTATATCTAACTATCTTGCAGCTTGTGCACTTTTTCATCAACTCGAACAGAGCTTATTGTCTATAATGAATGGATCTACAGAAATTATTATTATTCTCCTTTTAATGTCCTGACCTAGCAGAAAATCACCTGCTTTCCAGTACATTTTCAAGGCATAAACATGTATTTTGCTATGCTAGCAAACTAGGTCAGAGTGCATCTTGCAGTGTCAGAAAGCATAATTTCAGAAAAGCACATTTGCAGTCTCAAATAAAACTAATGCTGCATATAGAATACAAATGTGTTAAATCTTCCCTTATTAAAATAAACATTGCACACATATGTTAATACATATTTTTCTAACATTTCCCCCTGTTAATACTTTTTATTCTATTTCAGAAGCATAAACAGTTTATTTTCTTCTCCTAACCTCTTCCTTTGAGGATTTGCAGCTAAGAGAGTCATTCAGTTTAAACTTATGAAAGTGTTTCCTTTTTCAACAGTTCTTCATTTTCAGTACTTTGATACAAAGTCTCAGAAACTGACATGTCTATAAAATCTTTGATTATTTTTTTCATGCAGGGAATTCTACAGCAAATGCATGCTCCTAACAATAGTAATCCCACACAAATGGCAATTAGGATTTTCATTAGGATGGAACCCCACCACCCAAACAAATTCTGGAAAAAGTCCTTCAGTGGGTTTGGGCCTGGCTTGGTCATGTCTGACACTTGTTGGATCACTTCCAAATGGTCATTAATTTTGTGCTTATTGTCAGGAATGAACGAACAGCACTCATCTTTGATTAAAGCGCACATACCACCTCTAGCCGCTAGGGTGAAGTCAAGAGCCATGCGGTTTTGAAGCACCACAGTTTTCATTGCATTCAGTTCATCAGTCATTAATTCAAGAGCAGAAAAAGTTGCATTGCTCATGACCTTGAGAAGTTTGGATAGCTTTCTCAGTTCCCAAATTGATTTAACTGCACCATATGCAGGGGCTATGCCAGCCCAGGATATGATAGTGTCACGCAAGTCCATGTGTGCTAATTTACTTTTGTCTTTCACGGAGTTATGGTTCCTCCAGCCTGCTATGATCTGTCCCACTGGATTCTCAGGTTTCTTGATTGGATTTTCATGTTTCTTCATGACATCTCTGACGTTTCGAATTCTCCCATGAGGCAAAGCTGTAGATTGTCGTATGGCCAGGACCAGGTAACCCAAAAAACAACTGCCAGACCAATTCTCAGGCAACCATTTGTATGCCTTTTTCCCACATATGAAATAACAGTTTTCTACCTTAGTATTGATATACACCTTCCCTGCATGAAACATTTTCTTATCTATAATAGTCAGTTGCTTTAAAAGAATAGGATTATGTCGTATATCACTGACAGTTTTATGTAAGGACTCAAAATATGAGTCATAATCTGCATCACAAATTGTTTCTGTATTTTTAGCATTTTTAGGTTTAATATAACATTTATAAGAGATAGTAACATTACATCTACTCCAACCTACTTGAATGGTGTTTTTCTTAAAAAAGCATATGATTCCTGTTTGTGTAACAGGCAGAAATAATGCAATTTTGTCTCTAGATTTCACAGGTGTAGTCTCAAAAATCAAGTTTTCCCAGGTCTCATTGACCCCTAGGGGGACAGCAGCCATCAATAATCCCCCTTATGCTGTTGGTATAGCTGTGCAAATCCAACAATTTGAAATATTAAAAGTCTCAGCATACACATATTTAATTGCTTGGTAAGTGTTAAAGTTCGGATGCCAGTCTATGAATGTTAAATCATGTTTATTCAGTCTAGCTGGTGTGGCTGAAGAAAAGAAAGGCCACAGCAAAAGCCACAGCAAAAAGAACATTGTCACTAATGCAGTTATTAAGATGATTATGCAACATTGTTGAATATACTGCTGAAATCGTTCAGTATTCCTATTGTCTCTAGGTCTTGTCATCATTTTTATTGCTGCTGTGTGTTAGCAAGAGTTTTATCAAGTTCAAAGTCTTTGACTAGTTTACAGTGTGTCAAATGAATCCAAGATGATCGTTCCACAATCTTGACTGCTGTGGGCGTGTTCAGCAGTACTTGATATGGACCTTCCCACTTTGGAGTAGTCCAATTCTTCTTTTTGATTGTCTTCACCCAGACCCAAGTGCCTGGGGCTACTGCTACTTCGGAGGTGTTAGTTTGGTCTTTATCTGAAACAGAATTAAACTGTAAAAGATGTTTGTTATTTAGCATATTCCTCATGTAGTCTGTAAGTGTCCAATCTGATTCCTGGTCTGCAGGCACGAGAGGTTTCCACTGAGGTATATAATCAGCTCTTCCGAAAATCTTTTCGAAAGGTGTCAGTCCTTTTGCATTCGGAACAGTTCTCATGCTCAACAGTGCCAGGGGCAAACAGTACACCCAATTCTTCTGTGTTTCCGTTATAAGTTTCCTAAGTTTATTCTTTAAAACTTCATTGTGCCTTTCTACCAACCCTGCAGATTGAGGGTGATATGCACAGTGATGTTTCAAAGAAATCCCAAAATACTGACTTAGCTGTTGTATAGTTTGGTTAACAAAATGTGTACCATTGTCACTGTAGATCCTTTCCGGTATGCCAAATCTAGGAATAATCTCTTTAACTAGGGTCTTTGCAACAGTGGCTGCATCTGGTTTACTAGTCGGAAAGGCCTCCACCCATTTGGAGAACATATTCACAATGACAAGGCAGTACTTTTTGTTTTCACATTTGTTCAATTCTATGAAATCCATACAGATGGTATGAAACGGATACGGTGGTGTAGGGAAACTCCCTTGCTTGGGCTTTAATGCCCCTTGTGCATGATGTTTATTACAAGTGTGACATGACAGGCAAAATTTTTTAGTGTAATTTGAAAACCCATACATAACGAACACCCGATTCACTAACTGTACCATCCCCCCTGTTGAGACATGGCTCTGCACATGGCTCAACAAAGCTGCATATCTAAATAAATTAGACAGTAATATTGGTTTTCCCTCTTTGGAGATGTACAGCCCTTCCTTGAGAATTGCTCCTCGTCTTTTCCATTTTTGTTTTTCAGCCTGTGTAGTAAGTGCCTTCATTGTTTTCAACATTTCTAAGTCTAAAATCTCAGAAGGTTGTAATTCCTCATTCAAAAGAAATGCTTCTGAGGCTGCTTGCTTTGCAGCTGTGTCAGCTCTCGCATTGCCTTTTGAAATCCTATCTTGTTGTTTTGTATGAGCTATGCATTTACAAATAGCTACTTTCTGAGGTAACTGAATAGAATCTAACAAATCTAAAATAAACTGTGCATGGTTAATCGGTTTGCCAGTAGATGTCACCATTCCTCGATTCTTCCACTGTTGTGCAAAGACATGTACAGTAGAAAAAGCATACTGGCTGTCTGTAAAAATGTTTACGTTTTTACCCTTTGCTAAGGTACATGCCCGTGTCAAGGCAATCAACTCTGCTGCTTGTGCAGATAAGTTATGTGGTAGAGATTTCACTTCTACAATCTCAGTGTCAGAAACTACTGCATAACCTGTTAGGTTCTGTCCTGTAGGACTCCTTTTGCATGAGCCATCCACGTAATATGTCACCTCGGCATTATCCAAGGGAACATCCATGAGGTCTTTTCTAGGCAGTGTCTTTTGCTCAATTACCTGCAGGCAGTTATGGGGTGTGCCATCCACAGGAGTTGGGAGCAAGGTAGACGGATTCAAAGTAGTACATCGTTCAATTGTCATGTGAGGTTGGCTCAGCAATATAGTCATACAAGAAAGATGCCTAGCAGGGGAAAGATATGCTATTTTTTCTTGCAGTAAAATGATTGCAACTGCATGAGGCACTCTCAATGTGAGAGGGTGGAATAACACTACTGAGGCCGAAGCCTGCACTGCCATTGCAGCTGCAACTACTGCTTGTACACAGTAGGGTAGAGACCTCGCCACTGGGTCCAGTTGTGATGAATAATAAGCAATGGGGCATTGCTTGTCCCCATGCTGTTGAGTCAATACTGATGTCATATAACCTTGCTTGCAATCTACAGTTTGGAAAAAAACGTTTGTGATAATTTGGTAATCCTAAAACTAATGATGATGCTATTAATTGTTTTAGCTTGCAGAAAGTTAATTCTGCTTCTGGTGTCCATTGTATTAAATCTTGTGCTGCCATAGGCTTCTTAAAAATCAGGTCGGTTAAAGGTGCAGATTCCAAAGCATAGTTTGGGATCCAGCTCCGACAGAAATTAGTCGTACCCAGGAAGGACATCATTTCCTTCTTGGTTGTGGGTTTTGGTGCTTGTAAAATCGCTACTTTTCTGTCCTCATCTCGTGTTCTGCCATCTTTGGATATTACATATCCAAGGTATTTCACTTGTTTTCTCCAAAGCTGGCTTACTTTGTGTCCTTCTACTGCTAAGAATTTTAATAATGCTATAGTATCTTCCTTACAATCTTGCTGGGTAGGGGCAGCCAGCAGGATGTCATCAACATAAAGTAAAATTTGACTACCTTTTGGTGGGATAAATCCCGCTAGATTACTTGCCATTTCTTGTGAGAATATTGTTGGACTTTCACTATAACCCTGTGGTAGTCACGTATATGTATACTGTTTCCCTGAAATGTAAATGCAAACCAATACTGACTGTCAGGATGTATCGGTATTGAAAAGAACGCATTGCTGATATCTACCACAGAAAAATACTTCTGTTGAGGTTTTAAATCATTCAACAAGGTATGTGGATCTGGCACCGCAGGTGCTCTTGGTATTACTGCGTCATTTACAGCTTGTAAGTCTTGGACCATACACCAGTCTTCGTTTGCTTTTCTAACTGGGAATAAGGGTGTGTTACATGGTGAATCGGGGGATTCCACCAGTATTTCCCTCTTAAGCAAAGCTGCTATGATAGGTTTAATACCTGCCTCTGCATCTTTTCTCAAGGGGTACTGTCTCTTTTGTGGTCTAAATGCTGACTTTGGCGTGATAGTAACTGGTCCTGCTGTGCGAATAAGTCCTACGTCTGATTTTCCTGTTGACCAGAGAGTTTCTGATATGTCTAACAAAGCTTTTTTTCCCTCTTCTAATAAGAGGGTTTCTCAGCTGTCTTTGCTGGACTGCAAGTGTACAGCTGGATGTGTTTGTGTTATCCAGTTCAGTTTCTGTCTTTGTATTCCCTGTTCTGACAGTTCTGATTCTGTCTGTTTTTCCCATTTTGTGACTTTTTCTCCTAGGTCTATCCATTTTAAATCTTCTTCTTTAGTTAAACTAACATGCCATATTAGATTTGATTTATAAAGTGAAAAGAACTCCTGGGGTAATGAACAGCTAACTACACTGTTCTCTTTCGTGCCCCAGTACAAATTACACAGTACTAATCTGTTTGCATGATTTTTAAACAGTTCTTGTTCGTATTCTTTGTCAGGTCCTGGTGTATTACAATAATACAGAGTACAGTGCAACAGGTGTATGTCAATGCAAAGGGAGGGGAACTTACTGATAGCTACATTCATTAACTCTTCAGTTACTGCTCCAGGGCCAGTTGTAACTAAGTCCTGGCTGTACCAGTAAAATGTCTCACCTTCCGTTTGCACTGCAAAAGTATTAGTCTGTTGCTGTGCTTCCATACCCTGCATGGTTGGAACTACTGCTATGCCTAATGGTTGCATAAGATCTCTGCCCAAAAGGTTCACTGGGCATTTTGCAGAAACAACAATTTTGCTTTTCTGGGTTAATCCTGAAACAGGATCTGTTATTGTAATGTTATGGGAGAGAGGCTCCCGATACAGCTGTCCATTAGCTGCTTTTACAAGTATAAAGTCATGTAATTCTGAATTTTCTGGTAGTTTGGAGGGGTGTACCAGGGTCCGTGATGCCCCTGAATCACACAAGAATTTGACTTCCCTCCCTTCTGCCAGGAGTGTCACTTCTGGTTTTGTGTCAGCCAAATAGAGCTCTAAGCTCAGTAAGGCTAGGTCTAATATTTCATTTTCTTCACTGCTAGCTTCCTGCACTTCCTCTATTATTACATTCTCTGTTCCTTCTATCACATTGTCATTTGTCTTTTCTCTATTATTCCTATCTAGTGATTCCTGACTTTCATATAGTCAGTTCTCACCCTCATCGTTTTTGTCTTCTACTGCTGCTTTCTTATTTTTCCTGCAATCCCTTGCCATGTGTCCTTTTTTCCCGCATTTGAAGCACTCACCTCTTTTCTTTCTCCCTTCAAAGTCCTCTGATCGCTAATCAGATTGTTTATTTCCCTGGGCATTCTTTTTGCCCTTTTGTCTGGACTGTACTAAATAAACTTCTCCATCTTCTACAGCAAATACTTGGGCTTTCTTTTTCTTTTTGTTGTTAAAATGCCTCTCGGCATGTCTAGCATATTCAAGCAGTGATTGTAATCTGCTTGTACGATGGTCTACCATTTGTTTAGTAATAAAACTACTTATGGGTGCAATACTGCCTTTCAAAAATGCATTCTTTAACTGCTGTTCATATGGGGAATCTTGTGTCTGATCTTCAGGCACTTTCATTCCACAATGATTGTTAAAGCATTCCAATAATCTGGAAAAATATCTATCAACAGTTTCACTTTCTTGTTGGATGCATTGATTAATGCAAGTCCAGTCTTCCCTAGGCTTCCATTTCTCAGAAATTTGGTCTGTCAGACCTTTCACTCTGTTGTCTAGTTCTGCGCTGCTATGTGGGAGGGGTCTAAGTGCAGCGTCATGGGGATTCCAGTTGCCACTGATCATGTGCCAATCTGGACCTACTATTTGTCTGACTACTTTTTCTACTTCTTCTCCATTTAAGTGATAACTTAACCTCATGCCCTGTAAGTCTTCTAAGAACTTTCTAAAATTAACTTTTGGATGGGGGATTTCCTCTGTAGCTTTCTGGACGTCTTCCGGTGTCCACGGTCTGTATACTAAGAGAGTTGGGTTCTGCCCTTCTTGTCCTGCCTGAGGATTTGGTACTTCTATGAGTGGGCATATTTCTTCTTCACTCATAGCCCGTGAATTTCCATTCATTTGATATAATTCAATATCCCCTTTTAAATTACGTGTTCGAGACCTAGTCTCGATAGGATTTCTAACAAACGGTAGCGGTTTTATAGGAACAACTGGATATCGCGGAGGTGGGTCAGTTTGTTCTTTTGCTTCATATTCCGGTAAGGGAACTGGTAAGGGAACCGAAACCAGAGTGGGCGGAAGGGCTGATGCTATAACCAAGTTATTATCCTCTTTGTCTAGAAACATTGCTTTTGAATTTTTATTCTTTTGTTCTCTTCGGTTGGCTTCCTCAATCCACCTGTGTGCCTGAGGAACTCCTAGTTTACGCTGTTTTTTAACCCGACCTTTAGAATCAGTTTTTAACTGTCTAATAAGTTTGATAAGCGAGGATCTTTCTAGTTTCCCATCAAATTCATATTTATTAACCCATTTAGTATAATATTTAATGTTGTCGGCGCGCTGTGATTGCATATATTTTGCGTCTTCGGTTAACGGTGGGCTTTGGGGTCTTTTTGTTTTTGTGCACGTATTACCCATTTTGTTCTAACCTTTTTTAAATGTTACGTAACCCTTTTGTTTTTAATGTGGTACCACCAAGTGTTTACAGTCTCTTCAGACTACCTGCCTACTTATTCTGTTTCCCTGATCTATGACAAGATAGCAATATTTCTGTCCCTGAATTTTAAAAATTATTACAGAACAAATACAATCAAGTCCCTGATCTATAACAGAAAAAGTAGATTCACCTTACCTGAGCCTCAGCGATTGGTCACTCACTGTTCAAATGGAACCCGCCTTCAGTCGTAGAGCAGAAAAGTGGCTGGCCTCTTTTGCACGACAATTCAGTCGGAGGTCTTTCAATAAAGAAGATCCGGTGTGGTATCTTCCCTGCATAGTTTCATGCCACCTGACCCATCTGATCCCAGGCTAAATGAGGGTTTCCAGCTCCCGAAGGACCAAAAAATGTTAGAGAAAAATACTTTAAAAAGACCAAAAGCATAAGGTTCAGTTCAGGTAACTTTATTCTTGCGCAAGGAGACAAAAAATGCAGTTACAGAGTTTGTCTGGCTAAATCAGGAAGTGTCACAGTTATTATACCTTTCTGTTAAATGAAAAAAATACTGTAATAAAAAGATCAATACACAGGAGGTTCAGGTTCTTTACTAGTGTACACCAGGAGGCAAAAAACGTACAAGTACAGAATTTTGTCTGAATGAAACAGGAAGAACACAACTTTTATAGTATTTCTTACTAGTATTAACCCACCAGGCTAACGTAGTCAGTCACAAGGGGTTTTACATCACTTTAGCTTACAATATTCTATTCATCTAAAATGCTGATACTACATTTTGCTTAAAAAGTTTTCTGGTAAACAACGTGGCCTTGCTAGCCACTTGGTTGGTTACAATACCCTTTTACAAAAGTTTCCACTCAAGGTTCTAAATTAATTTGAACATAATAGTAGTTACAGTTCTCAATACATTTTTCTTGTTACATGTTATCACTTCCTCCTTGCAGCCGGTGCGTTATCTAGTAACATATACAAGGTCGATTGCTCAAGCGGTAAAGAGCAGAAGATTCTCATTATTTCACACATTTAATTTCCTGATCCAGCAGATAATCACTTGTGAGAAGCATAAACATTAATTCTTGCTGAGCTAGCAGCTGCTGGGGTCAGAGGCCAACTTGCAAAAGGCACACTGCAGTTTCCAAAAGCTTCTTGCAGTTTCATATGAATTTATTTTTCTTGTCATAACATTAATAGAATAAAATCCATTATATCTTTCTTATTTCTTAATAAGCACTAAACATATACATTAATACATATTTTTCTAACATTTTCCCCCCTGTTAATACTTTTTATTCTATTCTCAGAAGTTTAAACGATTTTTATTTCTTCTCCTAACCTCTTCCACTTGGGACTTGCAGTTAAGAGAGTCATTCAGTTTAGACTTCAAGGAGAATTTAATTTGGAACCAATTCCTCAAGTTCAATGTCTTGATACAAGGTTTCAGAGGCAGACATATCTATAAAATCTTTAATTAATCTTTTCATGCAGGGGATTCCACAACAAACACATGTTCCTAATAGGAGTAAACCCACACAAATGGTAATCAGAATATTCATTAGGATGGAACCCCACCCCCCAAACAGATTCTGGAAAAAATCCGTCAGAGGCTTTGGGCCTGGTTTGGTCATGGCCGACACTTGCTGATCACCTCCAGATGGTTATTAATTTCATGTCTATTATCTGGTATGTACGCACAGCATTCTTCTTTGATAAGCGCACACTTACCACCTCTCGCCGCTAGGGTCAAGTCAAGAGCCATCCGATTTTGCAACACAACAATTCTCATGGCATTCAGTTCATCAGTCACTAATTCAGGAGCAGAAAAAGTTGCATTACTCATTACTTCGAGAAGGTTCGACAGTTTTTTCAGCTCCCAAATTGATTTGACTGCACCATACGCTGGGAGTATACCTGCCCAAGATATAAAACTGTCAGTCAAGTCCATATGAGTCAATTTGTCTTTGGCCTTCATGGAATTATGGTCTTTCCAACCTGCTTCAACTCGCCCTACTGGATTCACAGGTTTCTCGATTGGATCTTTGGTTTTCTTGGAAACATCTCTCACATTCCGTATTTTACCCAGAGGTAATTCCGCAGTGTGTCGTATGGCCGGAACCAGGTAGCCCAAAAAACAACTGCCGGACCAATTCTCAGGTAGCCATTTGTATGCCTTTTTCCCACACACAAAATAACAGTTTTCAACTTCAGTGCTAATACGCACTAGCCCTGCATGAAACATTTTCTTATCTATGACTGACAATTGTTTAATCAAAACAGGATTTCTTTGTACTTCATTCAATGTCGTTTTCATTGAGTTCAAGTATGAATCATAGTTAGTATTGCAAACAGTGCCCCCACTTTTAGTCTTAATATAACATTTATAAGATATTGTTATGTTACAGTTACTCCAGCCCACCTGGAGAGTATCATTCTTGAAAAAACACACAATCCCTTTTTGTGTAACAGGTAAATACAATGCTATTTTATCCTGTGATCTCACAGTTGCTGTGTCAAAAAGCAAATTCTCCCAAGTCTCATTGATCCCTAAAGGAACAGCGGACATTAGTAGTCCTCCATATGCTGTTGGTATAGCTGTATAAACCCAGCAGTTTGAAATGTTCATAGTCTCAGCATATACACGTTTAATTGCTAGGTATGTGTTAAAGTTTGGATGCCAGTCTATGGATGTCTCATCACGTTTATCCAATTTTACTTGTGTGGTTGAGAAATGAAAAAAACACAACAGAAAGAAAATTGTCAAAAGTACAGTCAACAAGTGTACGCTCAATAATATGATTATGCAACATTTTTGAGGTTGGTCTGAATTTCTATCTTTGGCCATTTTGTTCTTGTTGCATAACAATTACAATGTTTTTATCAAGTTGAAAGTTCTTTACAGTGCGTCAAATGGATCCAAGATGGCCTTTCGGCTATTTTGACTGCAGTAGGCGTGGCCAGCAGTACCTGGTACGGTCCTTCCCACTTCGGGCTTGCCCAGTTCTTCTGTTACCTTCACCTAGATCCAGGACCCTGGAGCTAGAATCGCTTCCAATGGTCTGGTCTGTTCTTTATCTGAAAAAGAGTTAAACTGCAAAAGAGATTTATTTGTTAACAGTTTCCTCATATAACTAGCTGATGAACTATCAGCCTCCTGGTCTGCAGGCATGAGAGCTTTCCACTGAGGTACATAATATGCCCTCCCAAACACCATTTCAAAAGGAGTTAAACCCTTTGCATTTGGAACTGTTCGCATACTCAGCAGCTCCAGAGGCAGACAGTGCACCCAGTTCTTTTGGGTTTCATTGACTAACTTTCTAAGTTTGTTCTTGAGGACTCCATTGTGCCTCTCCAACAGTCCCGCAGACTGAGGGTGATAAGTACAATGGTTCTTCAGGGAAATCCCAAAGAATCGTCCCAACTGTTGTATGGTTTGATTCACAAAATGTGTACCATTGTCACTATAAATTCTTTCCGGTATGCCAAATCTAGGAATAATCTCTTTTATGAGGGCTTTCGCCACTGTTGTTGCATCTGGGTTTCTGGTCGGAAAAGCTTCCACCCATTTAGAAAACATATCTACAATGACAAGGCAGTACTTTTTGTTATCACATTTGTTCAATTCTATAAAGTCCATACAAATGGTATGAAACGGATATGGCGGTGTAAGAAAACTCCCTTGTTTAGGTTTTAATGCCCCTTGTGCATGATGTTTATTACAAACATGACATGCCGCACAAAATTTTTTTGTGTAATTTGTGAATCCATATGTTTGGAATACTCGGTTTACTAACTGTACCATCCCCCCTGTTGAGACATGGCACTGCCCATGGCTCAACAAAGCTGCATATCTAAACAAATTAGACGGCAAAATTGTTTTTTTTCTCTTTGGAGATGTACAGCCCATTTTCAAGTACTGTTCCTCGTTTTTCCCATTTTTGTTTCTCTGCTTTTGTAGTAAGCATCTGCATTGTTTTTAACATTTCTAGGTCTAAAATTTCAGAGGGTTGTAATTCCTCATCTAAAAGTAAAGTTTCTGAGTCTGAAGCTGCTTGCTTTGCAGCTGCATCAGCTCTCGCATTACCTTTTGAAATTCTGTCCTGCTGTTTTGTATGAGCTACGCATTTGCAAATAGCTACTTTAGTAGGTAACTGAATAGATTCTAACAATTCTAAAATAAATTGCGCATGATTAATTGGTTTACCACTAGATGTTATCATCCCTCTATTTTTCCACTGCTGTGCAAAAACATGTACAGTAGAAAAAGCATACTGACTGTCAGTATATATGTTTACACATTTGTCTTTTGCTAAGGTACAAGCTCGTGTTAAGGCAATCAATTCTGATGCTTGTGCAGACAAGTTATGTGGTAAGGATTGGGCTTCTAAGGTTTCAGTGTCTGTAACTATTGCATACCCCACTAGATTGTTCCCTGTAGGGCCCCTTCTGCCTGAGCCATCCACGTAATATTTCACCTCGGCCTTATCCAAGGGAATATCCGTGAGATCTTGGTAGGGTAAGGTTTTCTGCTCAATTTCCTGCAGGCAACTGTGTGGTGTGCCATCAGCAGGAGTTGGGAGCAAAGTTGATGGATTTAATGTCGTGCATCGTTCAATTGTCATATGAGGTTGGCTCAACAGTATAGTCATACAGGAAAGGTGTCTAGCAGGAGAGAGATATGCTACTTTTTCTTGCAGTAAAATTATCATGACTGCATGAGGCACTCTCAATGTGAGAGGGTGGAATCACACTACTGAGGCCGAAGCCTGCACTGCCATTGCAGCTGCAACTACTGCTTGTACACAGTGGGGCAGAGACTGCACCACTGGGTCTAACTGTGATGAATAGTAAGCTATGGGGCATTGCTTATCCCCATGTTGTTGTGTCAACACTGATGTCATATATCCCTGCTTACAGTCTACAGTTTGAAAGAAACGTTTATGATAGTTTGGTAATCCTAGAACTAATGAAGAAGCTATTAATTGCTTCAACCTGCAGAAAGCCATTTCTGCTTCAGGTGTCCATTGTAATAAATCCTGTGCTGCCATCGGCTTTTTGTATATGAGGTCGGTCAGTGGAGCAGATTCCAAAGCATAGTTTGGTATCCAACTCCGGCAGAAGTTAGTTGTTCCCAGGAAGGACATCATTTCCTTCTTGGTCGCTGGTTTGGGTGCTTGTAAAATCGCTGTTTTCCTATCCTCATCTAGTATTCTACCTTCTTTGGATATTACATATCCTAGGTATTTAACTTGTTTTCTCCAAAGCTGTAGTTTGCTTTTGTTTACTTTGTGTCCCTGTGTTGCTAAGAATTGTAACAGTGCTATGGTATCCTCCCTGCATTGCTGCTGGGTGGGGCTGCTAGCAAGATGTCATCTACATAAAGTAGAATTTGACTACCCCCCCGGTGGGGTGAATCCCGCCAAATTACTAGCCATTTCTTGTGCAAATATTGTTGGACTCTCACAATATCCCTGTGGTAGTCGAGTATAGGTATACCTTTTCCCCTGAAATGTAAATGCAAACCAATATTAGCTATCAGGATGTATAGGTATTGAAAAGAAGGCATTGCTGATATCTACCACAGAGAAATATTTTTGATGAGGTTTCAAATCATTTAACAAAGTGTGTGGATCTGGCACCGTAGGTGCTCTAAGCATTACTGCATTATTTACAGCTTGTAAGTCCGGAACCATACGCCATTCCCCATTTGCCTTTTTAACAGGAAATAGGGGTGTATTACATGGTGAATCAGGAGATTCTACCAGTACTCCTTCTCTAAGTAATGCTGCTATTATAGGTTTGATTCCTATCTCTGCATCCTTTCTCAAAGGATATTGTCTCTTCTGTGGTCTGAATGCTGACTTTGGTGTAATAGTAACTGGTCCTGCTGTTCGAATAAGTCCTACATCTGACTTGCCTGTTGACCAAAGAATCTTTGGTATGTTACATGAGGCTTTCTCCTCTTCTTCTAATAAGAATGCTAATCAGCTGTCCTCGCTAGACTGCAAGTGTACAGCTGGGTGTGCCTGTGTTAGCCAATTAAGTTTTTGTTTCTGTATTCCCTGCTCTGATAATTCTAAATCAGTTTGTTTCTCCCATCTCGTTACCTTTTCTCCTAAGTCTGCCCATTTTACATTTTTGTTCTTAGTTAAACTGACGTGGTAATCGATTAGATTTGTATAGTGCAAGGAATTCTTGAGGTAATTAACAGCTAACAAAACTGTTTCCCTCAGTATCCCAGTACAGATTACGTAACACTAATCTGTTTGCACGATTTCTGAACAATTCTTGCTCATATTCCTTATCAGGTCCTGGTGTGCTACAGTAATACAGAGTGCAATGCAACAAATGCTGTCTGTCAGTGTCAAGGGAGGGGGATTTACTGATGGCTACGTTCATCAGTTCCTCGGTCACTTCCCCTGGACCAGTCGTAACCAAGTCCTGGCTGTACCAGTAAAAAGTTTCACCCTCCAGTCGCACCACAAAAGTATCCATTTGTCACTGTGCCTCCATACCCTGCATAGTCGGAACTACTGCTATGCCAAGTATCTGCATAAGGTCCCTACCTAATAGGTTCACTGGACATTTTGCAGAAACAACAATTTTACTCCTTTGAGTCATCCCTGAAACAGGGTCAGTTATTGCTATATCATGGGAAAGTGGTTCCCGGTATAGCTGTCCATTTGCAGCTTTCACTAATATATAATCAGATGATTCTGAATGTTCCGGTAACTTGGAGGGGTGTATCAGAGTCCGTGACACTCCTGGATCACACAGGAATTTAACTTCCTGCCCCTCCACCAGAAGTGTAACTTCCGGTTTTGTATCTGCTAGGTAGAGCTCTAGGCTCAATAATGTTAAATCTAAAATCTCATTTTCTTCATCTTCCATGTCTACTTGCACTTCCTCTACTCCTTCTATCACATTTACACTTGTTCTTTCTTTATTGTCTTTTCCCGATGATTTCTGACTCTCATATGATGTATCTTCACCATCATATAGTCAGTCCTCATCTCCCTTATCCTCTGTGGTTACCTTCTTATTTTGTTTGCAATCCCTAGCTAGATGTCCTTTCTTCCCGCACTTAAAGCATTCACCTCTCTTTTTCCTTTCTTCAAAGTCCTCTGACCATTTGTCAGACTGTTTATTTCCCTGTGCATTTTTCTTACCCTTTTTACCAGACTGTAATACATAAACTTCAGCTCCGTCTTCAGCAGTGAAGACTTGCTTTCTTTTCTTTTGCTATTAAAATGTCTTTCAGCATGTCTAGCATATTCAAGTAAGGCTTGTAACCTACTTGTTCGATGATCTATCATATGCTTCGTAATGAAGCTACTAATAGGTGCAATGCAACCTTTTAAAAATGCATTTTTCAATTGTTGTTCATACAGGGAATCATTCGTTTGATTTTCAGGAACTGTCATGCCACTATGATTGTTAAAGCACTCTAATAATCTGGCATTGTACCCATCTACTGTTTCATTTTCTTGCTGTATGCATTGATTAATACAAGTCCAGTCTGCTATAGGTTTCCACTTCTCAGAGATTCGGTCTGTAAGGCCTTTTACTCTATTGTCTAGTTCTGCGTCACTATGTGGGAGTGGCTTAAATTCTGAATTATGAGGATTCCAGGTGCCACTAATCATGTGCCAATCTGGACCTACAATTTGTCTAACTACTTTTTCTACTTCTTCCCCATTTAAGTGGTAACTTAACCTCATGCCTTGTAAATCTTCTAGGAATTTGGTAAAATTAACTTTTGGATGGGGAATTCCCTCAGTAGCCTTCTGGATATCCTCCGGTGTCCACGGCCTATATACCAAGAGGGTTGGGTCCTGTCCAACCTGTCCTGCCTGAGGATTTGGTACCTCTATAAGTGGACATATTTCTTCCTCACTCTCAGCTTGTAAATTTCTCTCCATTTGATACGATTCTATGTCCCCCTGTGTTTTACGTGTTCGGGACCTAGTTTCAATGGGATCTCTAACAAACAATTTCAGTTTCACTGAGACATCAGGATACCGCAGAGGTGGATCAGCTTGTCCACCCGCTTCATATCCTGAAAAAGGGAGTAGGGGGGAGCCGTTGCTACTACTATATTATTATCTTCTTTGTCTAAAAACAATGCCTTTGAATTATTACTCTTTTGTTCCCTATGGTTTGCTTCCTCAATCCACCTGTGTGCCTGAGGAATGCCTAATTGCCGTTGTTTCTTTGCCTGACCTTTTGTATCACTTTTAAGCTGTTTAAGAAGTTTAACAAGCGAAGATTTGTCTAATTTCCCATCAAATTCATATTTGTTAACCCATTTTGCATAATATCTAACATTATCTGCACATTGTAGTTGCATATATTTTGCGTCTTTGGTTAGGGGCGGGTCTCGCGATGTTTTAGTGCACTGGTTTCCCATGTTAATAAATGTTACGTAACCCTTTTACCACATGGTACCACAACTTCATTTCCTTTCACAGTTTATCTAGAATAACTGCCTACCTTATTCTGTTACCCTGATCTATGACCAAATAAACAGTAATTTTTCTTGTCCCTGATCTGTATGACAAATCTGACAAAAAAAAAACAATATTTACTGTAACCTAGTCCCTGATCTAAAACAGAAAAAAGGCAAAAAGTCTCCCTACCTGAGCCTCTGGTATTGAGCAGTCACGGTTCGAAGTGGAGATCTGCTCTTCAGCCACAGATCAGAAAGTAACCAGCCTCTTTAAACAACAATTCAGTTGGAGGTCTTTTCACTCAAGAAGAACCATTTTGGTATTTTCTCCTGTATGCAGACTTCGACCACCACTACACTCTGATCCGCAGCTTCTAAGGGATTCCGGTACACAAAGGACCAATCTGTTAAATGAAAAAAATACTGTAATAAAAAGATCAATACACAGGAGGTTCAAGTTCAGGTTCTTTACTAGTGGAAGGCAGAAAAACGTACAAGTACAGAATTTTGTCTGAATGAAACAGGAAGAACACAACTTTTATAGTATTTCTTACTAGTATTAACCCACCAGGCTGACATAGTCAGTCACAAGGGGTTTTACACCACTTTAGCTTACAATATTCTATTCATCTAAAATGCTGATACTACATTTTGCTTAAAAAGTTTTCTGGTAAACAACGTGGCCTTGCTAGCCACTTGGTTAGCTACAGTACCCTTTTACAAAAGTTTCCACTCAAGGTTCTAAATTAATTTGAACATAATAGTAGATACAGTTCTCAATACATTTTTCTTGTTACATGTTATCACTTCCTCCTTGCAACTGGTGCGTTATCTAGTAACATATACAAGGTCGATTGCTCAAGCGGAAAAGAGCAGAAGATTCTCATTATTTCACACATTTAATTTCCTGACCCAGCAGATAATCAATTGTGAGAAGCATAAACATTAATTCTTGCTGAGCTAGCAGCTGCTGGGGTCAGAGGCCAACTTGCAAAAGGCACACTGCAGTTTCCAAATCTTCTTGCAGTTTCATATGAATTCATTTTTCTTGTCATAACATTAATAAAATAAAATGCATTATATCTTTCTTATTTCTTAATAAGCACTAAACATATACATTAATACATATTTTTCTAACACTTTCTTTCAAGACATTGCCCACTACGACTGACGTAGCAGATCATCAGTTCACAATTCTGTTATTTTATAGATATTTCCCATACTTCTAGCAGACTCTTCAAAGTTTTGAAAAAGATTTTTCAGTAAACAGGATGGTCTTGATGACCACTGGTCAATTATAACTTTCTTACTATGTGATGTTACAAGTCTAGGTACTGTGGCTAATTTAAGCACAATGCAAGTACAGATTTATGAAGCAGTTTATTGTTCTTTATATCTAACTATCTTGCAGCTTGTGCACTTTTTCATCAACTCGAACAGAGCTTATTGTTTATAATGAATGGATCTACAGAAATTATTATTATTCTCCTTTTAATTTCCTGACCTAGCAGAAAATCACCTGCTTTCCAGTACATTTCCAAGGCATAAACATGTATTTTGCTGTGCTAGCAAACTAGGTCAGAGTGCATCTTGCAGTGTCAGAAAGCATAATTTCAGAAAAGCACATTTGCAGTCTCAAATAAAACTAATGCTGCATATAGAATAAAAATGTGTTAAATCTTCCCGTATTAAAATAAGCATTGCACACATATGTTAATACATATTTTTCTAACACTAACAAGAAATTATATTTCAAAAGTAAGGCATAACATATAACGCAGAACATTCAGACACTTAGATCTTCTAAGACTCTGGGGACTCCTACTCCGCAGACTGTATAAATGGATACAAAGGGATCCCTTAATCATCCTTGACTGTGTGGGGTCCTCACAAACTCTCTTGTTTGAGGAAAAATGAGGAAAAAAAAATATATATTGATTTTCTGATTATGCTCTTTCACTTGAACAGGGCTGTGATATGACCCTGTTAGGATAAAGCTGATAATGGCTTCTGCTCTCAACTGCACCCATCCTAAAACCAGCCCCACTCAGTTGGGTGTGTACAGAAAGCTGCTGTAGGTTATATGGGGGAGGGGCCTGTGGTGTTATTCCTCACAGTCAAATCTGAGAGGTGTGCACATGAGGTTATTAAAGCTTGCGTTTGGGATGAGGACAGTGTAGTCATTGTTTTTTTACTTGTATTACATACCTCAGAGGTGTACAAAAAATGTTACTACAACTTGTGTAGGAGCAACAAAGTAGAATTTGTTCCTGTAATCATTATTTTTTCACTTTCCTCACAATCACACTTAGGACACATATACAGTTAGCTGCCTTTGACAGTTTGGATTGAGGAGTAAGGAGGCATACAATGTATATCTATATCAGCTGTCCCTTGAAATACATGACTATGGAAATTTGAACCTCTCCCTTCATTCCAGTCTAACACCAGAGGGATGTAAAAGCTGTCTTTTTGGGAGTATTGGGAGGCAATCAACTCCCAGATATAGGACCTGTGTATCCAGACAACAAAGGGTTGTTAGTTTATGTGGACTACTGTTTCACCATATTTGAACATTAAGCCTTGGGTACAACTTATGTCTTCCTTGAAAGAAAAAAAAATAAAACTGAAATTCTTTTCTTATTTCCTAAATGGTTATTACTGTACTGTCTTGGTCAGGAAATGTATGTTGAAAGGATGCAAGGAAAAGTACAGCTGAACAGCAACACAATTTCTTTACATAATCATAATTTCTGTTCAAGCCATTATTGGATGAAAAGGTGTGTTAAAAGAAAAAAAACGTTAAAATGTGCTTCAGGGCATATAGAAAGTTATAGCTTCTTGAAAAAGCTGAAAAGTAAGGCAAATGTGAGAAAAGGAAGAAAAATGTAATGTGCATGGTATGGGGAGCCCAAGATGGGGAGTGGGGGACAGGGGAAGACTGGAGGCTATTGCGTGTATGGGGATTGGGTCTGAAACAGTAGGCCTAGGACGCCATTTCACCTAAGTTCAGAACTCTACATAGAGTTGCTACAATATATCATTGCTGCAACTAAATGGCAGTAACTGTAAACTCCCCTTTGTGGATGGGCCAACACAGTGTAGTACACAAGTCTTGTAATATAAGAATATTGTAACAAAGGGCAGTCTGTGCATACTATCCTAAAAGTTTGCAGCATAAACTAAAAGGTTGCTTAGGAAGTGTGGCAGTGACAGGGTGATATGAAGACTAGAAGGGCCTAGGGGGCCTCAGCTTGACATCTGCTGGAGGCCCCCAAAATACTAACACCGGCCCTGGGTCCATGGTTCAAACTTTCTGAGAGATAATTTGTCAAATTAAACTCAAAGCATGTACCTTGCCTGGTTTAAATGAATCTCTTTCCTTAACCAGTATTTTGAAGCTATAGTCATTTTTAATTTGATTCATTAAGTTCATAATTGAGATGTTGTGTGTATATTTTTTATCCATTGCAACATTATTTATTGGTTAGCTTTGAATTGTGTACCAATCATATTTTGGATGGGTGTGTTGCATTATTTCATTATTAGGGATGCTATGCATATTTCATTTGTTAAATGGTGTGCACCCTATTCGTGGATTTTATCGTGATTTTGGGAGGGAGTTTTTAAATTCCCATTCTTTCTTGTATACTCATTATTCTGAAGAAGGCACTGGTTGTTAATGGATGAAAGCACTCAATAAATTTACAGATTATTCTGGTGTGTATATTTTTTGTCTCTCGGTTGGAGTGTTTGAGGTTTGCTGGCTTGGATCTGGAGGTTTTTTATGCAGCATAACTGACCAAGATGGATAGTTAAAAAGCTAGAAATTTGGAAAGAATCCAGCTGGGCATTCCTAGTCTAGGAGAAAGCATATGACAAGGTCCCAAAAAGCTGATTTGGGCAATCCTGAGGTGGGTTGAAGTCCTAGAAAATAGGTAGATTTAGTGCAGGTTATGTATTAAGACCCAATTATGTAAGAACCATTGTCCATTTTCACTGAGGAGTTCACAGTGGGAGTGGGTGTGCATCAGGGTTCTGCTCTGAGCCGGCTGTTGATCATACTGGAGATGGACTACATTAGCAAACAGGTCAGAGATGACATGTTCACAAAGTTGCTATATGCAGACAATGTGGTACTAAAGGTAAACTGTGCAAGAACTTCAACAAAGGAAAGGGGACTGGAACGCACAACTGAAGGCTCATGGGATGAAACTGAGTGTGGATACATCATTCTAATGCCAGCAAAAGGGGAAATCAGAAAAAGATGACAATTGAGATAGAAGAGAAGATGGTGGAACAGGCTAACAGTTTCAAGTATCTGGTAGGGGTGGTTGAGAAGAAGGGAAGTCTGAATGAAGAGGTCAAAGCTAGAATCAGAGGAGTTGCAGCCAACTGGCATAGAGAGTTATGCATAACAGAAGAATACCAAAGAAGCTGAAAAATAAGTTCTACAAAATAGTGGCGTGACAACTTCTACTGTATGGTAAAGAAATGGGAGTGGTAAAGGCAAAGCATTTGAGGAAGCTAGAGGTGATAGAGACTATGTTCCTGAGATGGGTGGTACGATGCACACTGTGGGACAGATGATGAAATGATAATGTCAGAACAGAAGCTAAAGAAACTTCAATTGCAGAGAAGGTCAAGGAGAACAAATTACAGTGGTTGAGGCACATGTGCAGAACAGCAGAAGATAATCTGGTGAAGAAGATTTGGGACAGACATAAAGAAGGCAAGAAAAAACAAGGGCATCAGGCAAAGTGATAGGTGGTCTGTGTGAGAGATGACCTGTGACAGTCAGACATGACAGTCGGAGAGGGTAGAAAAGTGGCATTGAAATTGAGAGCTATGTCAACAACTGACACAGCACCCCAACACCATGTAGAAAAGGGAAAAAAGGGGTTGATGATGATGATGATGATGATATATGTGATGCCCATGCACTGGCCCAGCAATGAAGGAGCCTCAATCCTCACCACTAACACCAGTGAGGAGCATCCACATTGGGAAGGATAACAAATACACACACAGTAATGTACAATTTCCCTTAAGAGCACACAGAGATCACAGTCAGTCTGGGGCTGGTCTCTCCCTTTCTCTCCAGATCCCCAATAAGACTTCCCACTGGCACAGCTATAGGATTCAGATCTCAGCCTAGTGGTCAAGTTAAAACCTCCAGCACCCTCTCTGTCCAACCAGTTCATGTCCTTATGCAAGTAGCTGACACACACACACACACACACACACACACACACACACACACACACACACACACACACACACACACACACTTTGAGATATGACTTATATACAAGCACACAGAAACTCCTGGAGAAGGCTGGCACAGGTTCTTCAGATATGCCCCTTCTGCCCAGACTATATAGTAGTACCACTTGCCACCAACCACTAATATCAGCTACTAATAAGGCCCTTATCAAAGGGTGTCCAATTATTACTGTCCAACTGGTAAGTGTGATGAACAGCAAGGCTTATTTGGAGTGGCTTGGACAGTATCACTATATACATGCAATGTACTCTAGAGCTTAAATTATCTCTACATAAAACAGCCACAGTTGAACGATTTAAAAATATTTAATAATAAACAATACGAACACAAGACAATACTTCTTAATACACAGTGCTAGTCAAGAGTTCAGAGATCACAGAGAAATATTTAAAATAATGCAGCAGAAAAGTTCTGACATCAATACAGAAAACAGCTAGACTAGACTTCCTATTTCCTATCTATATCTAAGAGCAAACACAGTTCTAAAATAAACATATATAGAGCAAGGCAGTGCTGGTGGTGTTGTCAGTTATGAAAACAAATGCAAAATGCTCTGATTCCCTCTTTCTCTGTCCTTAAATTGATAACACAGTACCACTGACTCATTTCAGATTATATCATTATTCTCTGTTTCCCAGACTAACAGAAACTCAGACTGTAACAGCCCTTTTGATCTTGTAGCTTGTCAGGAAGCTAGAGCAATAAAATACATTATATATGTAAATTCTAGCCATTAACTCTGGTCTCAAAACAATAGGAAGAATTCCTTCATTCAGACATCTCGGCTCTGAGTTTTGAGATGAAACAATTATACAATGCTTGACTTATCAGCTTTCCTCCAGCAGAGTGCAATGTGGTTACATTTTTGAAGTTCAGCATTTACCATAATTTTCTTACATTTAAGAGAACAATCATGTGACTTACATTAATATTTACAATAGACAGAATGATCTACAAAATCCTATCTAGCTAGGCTGGCAGCCTTCACAATAAGCAAGAACTTACATAAAGTTTTTGAAATTTACATTCAGTAATGAAATTAATCTACAAAAACATAAAGATGGTTCTCTGTACTGTTTTAATAAATGACCAATTATTGCATATTTCCGTAATGGCGGTATGTTAAATTATGCTATAACTTCTGAAAATATTTTCTGTGAGCTAATAATTTATACAGTGTAGAAATAATGTTGTAATTACCTGGGAGTTTATTATCATTCAGGCTTTTGATTTTCTCCTTTGTTTCTGATAAAGAAACAGGTCCCCCTATTTTTACTTTCTTCCAGTAATATTTTCTTTGTATATTTCTGTTTACAAAACTGCTCACCTCTTTCTCATTTTCTACAGAACTTGTTTGTGCATTAGTTTTCTCATAGTGCTTTTAAAGTAAAATGGAATTTCTTCAAAATTAATTTTCTTTAACTACCAGGGATAGATATACCTTGGGACTTATTAACAATTGTGTAGGCTTCATCCTAAGCCTGCATGATTTAAGCAAATTAGCACGATGAGCAGCAGCTCGAATTGAGCATCGGGTATGCATGCTGCTCATCTTGCCTACACATTTGCAAGCACCTCTTCATAGCCAGCAATAGCATTCACCATCTTGGAAAAGTGCTTACAACACAAGCACAAAATGTAAACAAAATGGCTTGTCTATTGGCAATCTAAGACAACAGAACGTGCTGTAGCTGTGAAATATTAAGGACAAGTACAGTGAAAGAATTCTGAAGCAAAGGTGAAATAGGGGATTTTTATACAAATAATAATGTTTTATGCTGCATAAGTAAATAATAGGGAAAGAAAAATGGGTAAAGTGTACTCAAATAAGTGCAGGCAAATGTAATCTAGTATCAAAGAAACATCTCTAACATAAATCCTACAATACTGATGAAATAATAAATAATGTCAATGACAATATCAGAGTTATGCACATAACTAAAAACAGACGTTAGCAAAGGACGTGATTGATATATAAAGTTGCAGTGTAACAGAGGGGAATTAAAATGTGATATACATGTTAATAAAATGGTGAGTTAAGATAACATTAGCAAGGACATGATATACACTATAGAATGAATGCATAAATTGCAGTTAATACATGTGAGAAGTATATACAAGGCATTTATGTATGCAAGCCAACACCACTGCTGCATTCTCTACCTCAGCATGTATACACAAGAACAAATGGACCTTAAAGCTGTCATGCCATACACACCAGAAAGGGAATTCTTTTTGCAAATAAATGTTACTGGCACCCACAGGAAAGAGGTTTATCACCTATACACATGTAATATATAAATACAGTGTGGTCTAGTCATGTAAATGATAAATGGTAACATAATAACACACAACATACATAAGTGACAAATAACAGCACAGATGAGATGTCATGATTTCAAGTTTTCCACTGCTAATTTGCAAACATCACAGACATCATTATACTGGGCATGCTCACATGGATTTACATGGAACAATTATACAACAGCAATTCAACAGCACTAATGCACAAGAAAGTGTCATTACAAAGGAGCAATCATAGTTTTTGATGGTCTGGCAGCATGCTATACAGGAAGACACATTTATGTAAGCCTTCTTCTCCCATTAAGCTGTATAGTGTGACAAAAGCAACTGCAGTAATGAAGAAATGTCTGGATGAAGACATGCAATACAGAGCATAATTATTTTGGAAATGGGTGATGACTGTGGGCAATGAATGAGATAAACATTTGCACCATGTCACTTGCAAACACACGTGAGGATAAACATCAGAGTGATGTTTACCATTCATAGATGCTACAGAAATAAACATCAGTTATGTCCTGAAGAATGTGCTTGAGAGGCTTACAGCACATTCCTATTATAAGGGGCATGGATGCCCTACCTTATAGGACAAGGCCTGAAAAAGGGTGGACCTCTGACTGTACCTTAACTATCGTCTGTGTGTAAGCCGCTGCTATCTGACAGATAGATGTTACCAGTTTCAAACCCCTGCATGTGGCACTAGGCTCACTACAGGCCTTTGTGTTTACGGCATCTGCCACAACATATATCAAGGGAGGCTATCAACAAAAACTGAAATTAATGTGTCCAGTAAGACAGGAGTTCTAAATATAATATAAACAATCAGATTTAGTCAGAATGTGTCAAAGATGTTACAAATTCTACTGTTCAGACAGTGAATGAGCAGTACAATATCTGTGCTTTTTTGACAAAGAAGCTGTTTCCATTGTGAAGTTGCAGTGTTCCAAAAATGAACCATGGTCTAGCTGTGTAGGTATGCTATACACGCCAGTAATCAATGCATGTGCCATATGAGCACTCACAGCATGGCATGCCCTGAATAACCATTTCACTGCCATGTGATCCCAATATGTTATGTTATATCTTTCGTCCAACATAACAATAGATGAGACTAATTGGATTCAAAGGTGTTCATGTAATGTTATTAGGTTCATATAATGTCGCCCTTTCAGGAACTGAAAGTAAAATATGTAATTCAATCAACTAATGACATGTGGAAGAATCACAAGTGCCACAATGGCAGACTTCACACAAGTGCGACACTCCACCTATGATAACTTATTAAATCATATGTATTGTTGCAATCAATCTCTTTGAGATAAAAGGAATGGGTGAGGCCTCTCCCACTGGAAATGTAAACATTATAACTGTGGTGGATGCCATTCATGCATTACAGTACAATGCCACACAATGCTAACAGTCACTGAATGTGGATTTGAAACACCTGAGCATTTGACTACAGAAAATACATGATGTTGCAGAGAATGAATATGCCATGGTAGAAGTGCCACCACCATTATGAGATATGCCATTATATCAAGGCTTTATATCGTGTTATTGCTGCAAGGGATATGTGTGCAACAACATACAGGATGTTGTCTCATTCCCTCATGCTAGATGATAATGCTTACTATATAATGTTATGTAAGAAAAATGTAAGCAAATATCATCATTACTCTAAATAAAATCATTGCTAAGTGAGAAATTATCATAGCTTTTTGTAAGAGGAATTAACATCTATGTGTGTATACATCCTATGTTTTAGACAACAGTGTTATTAACATATAGAGTCACAATAACACTAACAAGATGTAGTGTAAGCAGTAATGGCTGGATTTGACTACTTATCTAAGATCACAAGCTGTAAAGGGGTGCCTGAATTGCAAGCATCACAGGAGAAGTCTGATATTTAAAGTGGGAAAAATTACTTTATCAGTGTGTTGCCAGAGATTATAGCTTTATAACTGTGTGCTCTTATTACTGGCTCAACCCACCTGCCATTTAAACATTGAATGTTCCCCCACCCCAGCACTTAACAAATGTTTGCATCGCTTTCCTTCTAAAAATATTAAATAGATATTTTTTCAATATATGAAATTTTTTACAGAAGCATTGATTTAGATAGCTGTGGACATAGTATGGCTTAAAAAAGCCATGGTTTCTCTAAGTAATGTATAGAAAAATTGTACTTAGCAGTGGACAAATTCTATGCCTAGCTACACCCTTGTGATGCAAGGAAGTGGTTGTGAAAGGTGGTAAAGGGGACGATGGAGTTGTCTAGTAGTTTAAAATGTTTCTCAAGATTAGGAGTTGATTGAATACAGCAGAATTGGAGAACATGCGTACCTAACTGTAAACATACACACATACACAAGTTCCCTATATTGGGGCTTGAACTTCCAACCTACCTAGTTACACAATATAAAGAACATAGTATTAGTAGCAAGAGTCACAGGGGAAGTCTGATTCTGAAGAAGAGAATGTACGCTGTAAAAAGTGGGAGAAGGGAGCTGTTTGCAAATTTAAACGTATTGTCTACAGGGGAAGTGGATACAGCACCAAGTTTTACAAACATTCAAGTTACCCATACTGAGCATTTAACTTCCTACCCTTCTAGTTACACAGTGTAGAAGGCACTAGATCAGTTGCAAGCACCACAGAAGATGTTTGACTCTTAAGTGGAGATACTGCACTGTGTTTTACAGAAGATGTTTCTGTTAAAAGCAGGATAAGGCAGCCATGTGTAAATGTAAATGCATTCACCTCGGGTGAACTGAATATAGCACCAAGCATTACACACAGACACACACACACACACACACACACACACACACACACACACACACACACACACACACACACACACACACACACACACACACACACACACACACACACACACACACATTCACATCAGCATTCACCCTCCTACCTATGTAGTTACACAGTATGCAGAGCACAGTATTACTCAGAAGCACCACAGGAAAAGACTATCTTTAACAATGTGAAAAAGCACATTTGTACTTCATGAAAATACACTGAAACAGATATGTTTATAGGTTTATAGGCAAATACAAGGCTATTGGCCCTAGAGACTTTATAAGCCTAGCGTTTATACAGTGACTTGGTGTACAACTCTGTATAAGAGTAATTGTTGATAGTGCTAGCAGGGGGTTTGAAACTAGTTATGCTATCACTTAAGAGGTTATAGTTTGCTTTGGAGAAATTTTTCATCCTTTTTCCTCTTGTGGAGATGGTCAGGTATGATCATTACTTTGAACGAGATTTATTTATGATCATCAGACCTTACCAGGCAGGGCAGAATCCAGGAGGTAGTACAGAGACCCCCTATGTTTGTGAGTACTAAGTTTAGGACATTTGAGCCCCTCGTGAAGGTGCAGACTATCTGTTCCAGAGCATTTGTATTAACAAAGTCCAGGAACCTTAGGGAAAGTGGGTTTGTGCTCATATATTGCTCGCATTAAATGGAAGGATAGTTGAAATCATCCATAACCAAGGCATTTGGCTGTATAGTGAGTGAATCAAGTAGGTCCAGGTAGGTAGAGTGGTTCTTGTGGTTCATGGTGGGGGACATATAGCTAACAATGATATGGAATGGGGGTTTTACCCACCATTAGCTGGACTTGGAGTAGCTCTAGGGAGTTGTACTGTTTGACCAGTCTTGAGGTGTATTTGTTTTTAATGAAGATGGATACACCTCTGCCTTTGGTTCTTTCATGCTTGTTTTGAGGTCTGAATGTGTGGAAGGCATTGTAGCCTTGCATGGCTGGGGTGCTCTCTGCGGCCTTGAACCATGTCTCTGTGACTGCATAAACATCGACATCTTCCAAGGTAAGGAGTGCTTCCAGTGAGGGCAGTTTCTGATTTAGACTCCTAACATTAAGCAGCATAACCTTGAATTGGCATGTACTGGATTTTTTTACATTGGGAATTTTGTTGTTATGGCATTGCCTAAAAATGCACTATGGAGGAGGCAAATACCTTTGCCAATAACCAAAAGCCAAGAGGCAACAGGTAAAGTCCATCTCTGGCAAAGCAATGTGGTCTGTCAACCATATCTACCCAGGCTGACAGACACTGGATCCCGCTGGACTGACACCAGAAGCTAAGCCAGTTGTTGAATTCAATCATTTTTTGTTTATATTGCGGCATCATCCTGGGTGAAGGTAGAATGCTGCTTAGGGCTAGGAACATACCTGCTTGGGATATATAAGATGAGAGCTCAGTCATGTCTCTCTTCATATAGTCCAGTGAGGTACATCTCAAGTCATTCATCCCAACATGGACTATGACAGAGTCACAATGGTACTTGTTGAGAGGCTAGAGTGCAAGCATATTCTGATGGATCCTGGCACCTGACAGACAGTTGACCATGACCTTCTCCTTGTCCAGCCTGGTGAGGGGGACATATGTGTGTCTTACTATGGAGTTACCTATGACCACGATATTTGGTATTGAGGTGTTTTGCCTTAGGGGCTTATTGGCTGAGACACTGTTGTGTGCATTATTATGTGTAGTGGATTCTGTTGGGTCTGCAGTGTGTGCAGTAGGTTTGCGCTTGGGAGGTCTCTGATCTTTAGGTAGGCTCTAGCAAGTACCTCTGTATATGTGGTCTTATGTGTTGTGAGATTGTTATGTGCAGGAGGTGAAGTATGTGTTGACAACCTGTTTGATATCTGATGTGTTGTTATGTGAGAGGACTGATTCCAAATTGATAGTATACATACAGCTCTCATAAGTTGTATTTGTTTGGTTTAGGAGTAACTGGCTGTCAGTATACATAAGTCAATTGCTATATTGCCTCAGAATGCCCATGTCAATCAGGCTGACTGGAGAAATGGTGGGAAACAGTCCATCCATTATGGCAGGTGTATACTGTAGCAACTACTGGGAAGTGGGCTAGATGGACCAGGTTTTGCTGTAAGACTAACAAAAAGCAGCTGTTCTCTGGAGGGCTAGGATTAGAAAACTGTGTCAATGCTTCATAATGCACAACTGAATTGCTCACAGGGAAGCAGTGCTATCCCTGAGCAGCTCTAGTAAACTGGGAGCAAACACATGCAAACACGATGCTTAAATACAAGTGAGTTTAATTGATTTTAAACAAAGTAACCAAGGGGAAAGCCCAAGACTTACCTTTATTCCAGCAATCCCCAACTCAGATGAGTCCTTGGCTGCACACTTCTGTCACAAGGGTGCAGGGTCCTTCATAATATAAGGTGCTGGTTATAGTCCTAAAATGATGCCAAACTGTCTAGATTCAGTGAACCTGAATCTAACTTATGCTATAAAATGCAGAATTGCTGGAAATTCAAAGTGTAGAAAATCACAGTCACAACAGCAAAAAAAAAAATACAGTTTAGATAAAGCAGCAATTCAGTAGAATATTCTCACAAGATTATAGACCACAAACCTTACTAGTGTGAAATAACTGGTCTGGACCCCAAGTGCTTAAACCAGAGCAAAGACACTTAGAATAACAGGCACAATAAACCTTCCTCAGCAATTCCTAGCTTAGAAGGGCGTAGGCTACACTCTCCTGCTAAAAGACTCTGGACCACAAACCTTCCTAATGTAAAATAACTGTTTTGGGACCAAACCAGTTATTATACATTAGGAAGGTTTGTGGTCTAGACTCTTGTGGCTGCTGAAGCCACAACAAAGACACTTTGAATAACAGACACAATAGGCCTTCAACCAGCAATTCCCAACTTAGAAGGGTGTAGGTTATCCTGTCCTTCCACAAGATGGGACTGTGCATCACAGACTGGGCAACAAATGCATATGTGTGCTCAAGACAATGTAACATCACTATGATTGTCCCATGTAATTACATACTTCTATAATGACCTTCAGATACTGCCCTTCATATACATTGTGTTACTGTGAGGGACATTGACATGTTTAACCTTATGGGATGCCATAGAGATTGGCTGTTGTAACCCAGTGGATTGTCGAGCCTTCCTGCCACTTCACATTGGGATGATTGCACACTCGTATTGTCTCATACTTATACAATATGCATTGCCGAGACAAGCATGCAAGCCATACATAGGACAGTGCACTGCAGAATAACACTGATGGATTACGTGAGAATAGGGTAACCAAACTTATAACACAGTTGCAAGAGTAAACATTGCAGAGCAGGCATACATTAACCAACTGAATTAACTGAGTCATTAGTCTGAACTCAAGATAATCTATTGAGAAAGTTAATACAGACGTACAAATGTTTTGCTACCTAAATCAATAATTATTTGATTTTTTTTTTTATTTTACTCTTTGTGTGCAGTGCTGCCAAGCTGAATTGTGTTGTGATGGCAAAGTATTAACTCATGCATTATCATATCTGGAAGTATTGAACTTAGAATGGGAATTAGCAGTACATAATGTTACTGTGTGTCGACTTTTTGTAAAGATCATTACAAGACAGGCTTCACAATGGGGATCAGGTACATTAATATAGCAGCAGAATAGTGATGTGTTATGCAAATGTGCAGCCAACATTTACATCCACAGGAGTCAGACCAAACATTCTGAAACATGTTTTCACCTATCTGGATTTGAACCTTTATTGCATTCCCAGAAAAACATTTTTACCTTAGTATTATCTAAACACACAATTTAGTAACTCATACTTCTGACCATTAACATTTGATGGCAGATTTCAGCTAATGTGAATGTACACATTCATCTTCATTAACCTACTGACCACTGTAATCGGCACATCCAACTCTTCAGTTTGTTAAAAGTACATTAAAATGAATAAACGTAGCTAAGCAGAGAGGTGTGAAATAGTAATACAGAAAAAGGCAATACAATCATAAGATATTTCCATAAGCTGTGTTGCATTTGTTGCCCAATGCCAGACACTGCGCAAATGCAGAGGTGGAAGAATAATGATACAGGAGTGAAGATACATCAACAGGGTGAGATGGAGGCAGGGACAACATAGCTTATAACAGAAGAAGGATAATTGCAGCTGATAACAATATGTAGCCAACAGGTACACATAAATAGTGTACAAAATGTCAGTAATACTTACCTAATTGCTAGAATAGAACCCCTGAAATTAGTCAAAACTCTATCTATACATGTGAGCATTAGCTAATCATGCCAAAAAGGAACTGCTACTTCATAACATTTAAATAACATGACTGAAGCACAGTGACAGCTTAATGAAGAAGAAGGGGTGAACAGACAGAGAGAGAGAGAGAGAGAGAGAGAGATAGTGACAGCTACAAGTGGAATAGCAATAATACATTTGAGGGGCATGTAGGAACATCTGTATAGTGTGCTACTCTTACTTATTAAATAAGTAGTCTGTGTTGCTGGCAGACATTACCTATTCCAACGACAATTATGATCTATATTGCATGTCTTCACCCATACATTTCTTTATTAATGCAATGACTTTCATCACACAATACAGTAATGGCAGATGAGGAATGCATACACCTTTACTACTGTATGGCATGCTGCCAGACCATCCAAAACTGAGATTGGTCCTCTAGTACAACACTTTCCTGAATGTTGCTGCTGTTGAATTGCTGTTATGTTTCTGTTGCCTGTAATTCCACATGAGCATGCCTTCTGTAATTATGTCTGTGATGTTTGCATATCAGCAAGGAAAAACTTGAAAACATGGCATGCCATCCAATCTGTGTTGTCACTTACGTATGTTGTCTGTTATGAAATTATCATTTAACATTTACATGACTATACAACATTTTCCTGTCTGTTACATGTTCATAGGTGATAAAACCCTTTCCTATGGTGCCACTGACATTTCTTTGCCCTTTGTGATGTACACAGCATTAATGCTGTATGGTCCATTTGTTCTTGCAATACACGCTGAGGTAGAGAATACAGCAGTGAGGTCAGTTTGCAAACATAAATTCTTTGTATATGCATGTCATATGCAATAACTGCAGTCTGCACATTCACTCCATAATGTATCTTCTGTCCTTGCTAACTTGTTATTTTATCTCAGCATTTTATTAACATGTATATGACATTTTCACTCCCCTCTGTTAGACTGCAGCTTTATATCCCTATCACATCATTTGTTAGCATGTCCGTGTTTATTTATGTGCATAACTCCAGGATTGTCATTGATATTAATTATCAATATATCAGTACTGAAGGATTTATGTTAGAAATGCTTCTCTGACACTTCTGCACATTTAACTGCAGTATATAAATACACTTTACACATTTCACCTTCCTTATTAAGTAATTAAATGGTATAAAACATTTATTATTTTTATACAATTTCCCCCATTTCATTTTGCCTCCATCAGTATGCTTTCAATGCACGTAATTGTACTATTTCTGGGCTAAAGCACATAACTTGTGCCTAAGCATTGCCTATATGGAAGCCCTTTTGTTTACATTCGGTATTCATGGAAGCAGGCACATTTTCATAGCTGCTAACACTATTGCTGGCCACAAAAGGGTAATTACAAACATGTACACACAATGAGCAGTATGCATATTTGTTTAATACTGCTGTTCATCCTCTAACATGCTTATATTATGTAGGCTTAACATGGTGCCTACACAATTGTTAACGAATCGCAGGCAATGTTTATCTAGGTAATTACAGGATAGTTTCAGTAACACACAATGAATCAGAGTAATACAATATAACAATATTTTAAATGCCTTCAGAAAATGAACATAATGTAGGATATTTATTAAAGTCTGCTATTTTCATTTTTTTTTTGCTGAAAACTAGTTATACACCAAGAAGTCACTCTTGTGGACTTAATAAAGAATACTGGCAGTAAAACGTTGTGCCCATATATCAACATACCTTTATGAGTTTTCAAATTGCAATCATTGTTATAGTGTAGCCACATAAACACAAGGGATTTCATATTTCTAATCTGAGAACATATGCTCCCATCATGGTGTTTAAGCAACTGTAACTCAAGGATGTTTTTTTTTTTGAGACTCCTAGCATTGCATGTTATAAATAATTGTCTCACAAAGTGGTAACATATGGCATGTTCCATGGACATGAGCTAAACATGTTTTTACAGCTTGTGTGACCCGTATGGTTCTTTCCTTCTTAAAAATGTTTTGGTTGAGTTAATGAATGCTCTCATAAAAGAAGATATTGTGAGTGAAACTGGTTTGCTTAATTTCCGGTCATACTACAAGCATAATACAAACTGGACAACTTATAGAGAGGCAAGTTTGAAGAAGGATGGATATTGGTTTCCTATTAGAACTCCGAATGCTTGAAATGTCGAATGTCATATGGTCGACACCATGTGATTGACATTTCAAGAGTCCGAAGGTTAAATATAACGGCGCCGTTCGGTGGAGAATGGGAGAATTTCCCTTTTCTGCACTGAAGTGCGATCTCGGACTTGGTATATTTAAGTAGGGGGGGTGTGAGAGGCGCAGGGGGGCTTGGCCCCCTGCCTGCACCATTAAGGTAAGTTTTTTTTTTTTTTTATTATTATATATTCGAACTTTTAAACTTCTATCATATGTTGTCAAACATATGGGATTTGAAGTTTAGAAAGTCTGAATATATTAATACAGACCCTGGATATCAACTGCAGTAAAATCTGAACCTTTTGTTTTTTGCTAATTTCCTTTTTTTCATGAGTTCCCGAACCATGTTTTCTCCACCAATCAACCCAAATCATTACTTCTCCATATTAAAATGATGATATCTACAAAGGTGGTAAGCTTGCCTCTTTTAAATGACTGTAACCTAATACTGTCTTATTATAGGAAGGAGACTGTTGGGTGCACACAGTAACAAGTCACCCTGTATAAGTACTTTTTCACTAGTGTAGTCGGGAGAGGGACCACTGTTGCTGTACGCCTCTCTTTGGGTACATATCCTGTAGTAAGGCTGAGATTGAACAGTAGTTTTATGTTTGGGTTTAGCTCTTCTTGGAGTTCATGTAGGATGCAGCCCAGGACACCGTCTGGTCCCATTGATGCTGTGTTTTTTGCTTTGGAGAGGGCAGCTCTTACCTGAGCATCTGAGATGTCAGGGGGGCAGCACTCTGCTGGGATAGATATTTGCCCTTTTGGTGGGGGGGGGAGAAGTTTGCGCTGAACCTGTCAGCTAGGATGTTGGCAATGTCTGTGGGTTTGGTGTATTTTTTGTCATTTTGGACTAATTCTGAGCATATCTGGGAATTCCTACCCAGGTTCCTAACATAACTAAAGAAAGCCTTGTGATTATCCTTAGTGTCCTGTGCAATTTTTCTCTCAAAGCTGGCCTTAGACGATTTTATGAGTGCCAGTAGTTTTTTGCTAATACTGATCAGAGATGCCTTCCCTTTTTGGGATTTTGCTCTATCATGTAGTAGCTTCCTCCTTCTATTGTATAGTTTGTTTATGGCTGGGGTCCACCAGACAGGATGTCTGCCTTTGGAGGATTGGGTCTTGGCTTTATTTGGGATTGCATGATCCATGCATTCCTGAAGGTGTTCATAGAATGCGTTTATAAAGGATTCTGCGGTCTGGGCCGTATTTTCCACAGGCCAGGGGCTTTGAAGGATTCCACCTCGGTTTTGAGGAGTGTGAAATTTGCTTTAGAGAAGTTTTTCACTGTGGTTTTCTGGGCAGGGGGTGGAGTCGGGATGTAAATATCAAGTGAGATTAGTTTATGGTCTGATCTTACCAGTGAGGAATACACTTCTGGTCTGGAGCATAGAGTCCCCATGTTGGTGATGATCAGGTCCAGTATGTTTTCCCCTCTTGTGGGAGTGGTAACAAGTTGCTCCATAGCATTTGAGTTTATAAATTCTGGGAACCTTTGGGCTAGGGTGTTGTTGCTAGAGTAATGCTCCCAGTCTATGTTTGGGTAGTTGAAGTTGCCCAGTATAATGGTGTTTAGAGAGACCTTCATATTTTCCAGTGTTCTCAGGAAGGCCGAGTGGGGTTCCTGGGTTTGGGAGGGTGGTCTGTACCAGGCTATAAACTGGAAGGCAGTTTTAGCCACTGTTAGTTGCACATGGATAGTCTCTGATGCTTTGTGCTGTGCCACCAACCTGGAATTGTGGGTATCTTTGACGAATATTGATACTCCCCCTCCTTTTGTGGTTCGGTCCAAGTTTTGGGGCCGAAAAGCATGGTATGAGGTATAACCTGGTAGTGCTGGGGTGCTCTCGTGAGCCTTGAACCAGGTTTCTATTACTGCACAGATATCTATGTTCTCCATGCTAAGGAGAGTTTCGAGAGCGTGCATCTTGAGGTTTAGACTTCTGGCATTGAGTAGCATTACTCTTAGTTTCTTATCCCTTGTGATACCTATGGAGGTGGGTTTGCCTTTTGAGCCTTGCCTAAAAAAGGCACTATGGGGGTAGCAAGAGCCTTTGCCAATATCCAAAAGTCCAGGGGTGACAGGTGCAAGCCATCCCTAGCAAAGCATTGTGGCCTGTCGAGCATGTCATCTCAGGCTGACAGGCATTGGATCCCCTTTGAATGACACCGATACTTAAGCCAATTGTTGAAATTGATCATCTTGTCTTCATATTGTGGCATCATTCTTGGTGAGGGTAAGATGCTACTCAAGGTCAGGGTCATACCGGCCTGGGCTACATGCTCAGAGAGCTCCGCTATGTCTCTTTTCATGTAGTCCAGGGAGGTGCGTCTCAGGTCATTCACACCAGCATGGACAATGACTGAGTCATATTTGTACTTGCCTTGGAGTGACCTGAGTGCTTGAGTTATGTGATGGATCCTAGCGCCCGACAGGCAGCTCACCGTGACCTTCTCCTTGTTTAGCCTGGTGAGCGGGATGTCAGTGTGCCTGACGATAGAGTCACCTATTACAAGTGTATCAGGTGTGTTGTTTAGCCTTAAGGGCTGTGACTGTTTGGCACACTGGCTTTGTGAGCTATGTGTTGCACGTGTTTTGTTTTGGGGTAGCGGTTGCTTGGGTGTCTGCTTTGGAGGTCTCTGCTGCTTAGGCAGATTTTTATTTAGAGCCTCCGAGTATGTTTTTGGGTGTTTATGTATTTGGTTTGCTGTCGTGGTAGGTCTGTGTGAGACTGGAATTGTAGTGAGTGTGGTTTCCTTCTCCTCCTGACTGGTTTTGCCAGTACTGAGTTGGAAGAGCTTAGCCTCCAGTATGGCTATATAGTTATATCTCTCACATGTGTTGGAATTTGTTGGGAGGAGGAGAGGGTTGTCTGTGTACATGAGACAGTTGTAACATTGCCTCAAGATTCCCAGATTCACCAGCTGGACCGGAGAGGAGATTGACAACTGACCTGTGGACATGCTGGAATAGTATTGGGAATTCCTTTATAATTGATAAAAAGGGCCAATGGGGAACAAGGTACTCAAGGGGAGTTTGTGAGGGTGTAGTGCTTTTAATTTTTTAGTGCTGACATATAATTGCTTTAGTGAGCAAGTCCCAGGTAACTTAAATGCAATGTGTTACAGGTAACTTAAATGCAAAAACGACAAACAGTAACTTTCTTTCAAGTGAAACAAGGAAATAAGTACAGTAAGCAATGCAGATATCACTAGGGATCCACAGAAGCACTGAAAAGCCGCGTTTTAGGTGGAATTAGCATTTCAGGGAAATAATAAGCAAACAAACAACAAGCATACAAATAAAGCTAGATTCAGCAGGCCTGGATCTAGTCTATGCTACAGCAAACAAGGTGTACCAGTTTCAGTAAGAAACAGTTCAAATATGCAGGCACTATAAGCCTTTAACCAGAAATTCCCAGCTCAGAAGGGCAGAGTCCAGCCTCTCCTCCCACAAGAGTGCAGACCACGAACCCTTTTAATGTAAAATAACTGACCTGAAGCCCGAGTGCTTAAACCAGAAGTAATACATTTTTAGAATAACAGACACTGAGCCCTCAATCAGCAGTTCCCAACTTAGAAGGATGTAAGCTTCCTGTTCTGCCACTACAGTGCAGACTACAAACCTTCTTAATGTAAAACAACTGGCCTGAAGCCCAAGTGCTTAAACCAGAATTGTTGAATTGCTGTTATGTTTCTGTTGTCTGTAATTCCACATGAGCATGCCTTCTGCAATGATTGTCTACGATGTTTGCATATCAGCAAGAAAAAACTTGAAAACATGGCATGTCATCCAATCTGTGTTGTCACTTATGTATGTTGTCTGTTATGAAATTATCATTTAACATTTACATGACTATACAACATTTTCCTGTCTGTTACATGTTCGTAGGTGATAAAACCCTTTCCTATTGTGCCACTGACATTTCTTTGCAGAAACATGTCCTTTGTGATGTACACAGCATTAATGCTGTATGGTCCATTTGTTCTTGCAATACAGACTGAGGTAGAGAATACAGCAGTGAGGTCAATTTGCAAACATAAATTCCTTGTATATCCATCTCATATGCAATATTTGCAATCTTACACATTCACTCCATAATGTATCTTATGTCCTTGCTAACTTGTTATCTCATCTCAGCATTTTATTAACATGTATATGACATTTTATTAACATGTATATGACATTTTATTAACATGTATATGACATTTTCACTCCCCTCTGTTAGATTGCAGCTTTATATCCCTATCACATCATTTGTTAGCATGTCCGTGTTTATTTATGTGCATAACTCCAGGATTGTCATTGATATTAATTATCAATATATCAGTACTGAAGGATTTATGTTAGAAATGCTTCTCTGACACTTCTGCACATTTAACTGCATTATATAAATACACTTTACACATTTCACCTTCCTTATTAAGTAATTAAACGGTATAAAGCACTTATTATTTTTATACAATTTCCCCCATTTCATTTTGCCTCCATCAGTATGCTTTCAATGCATGTACTTGTACTATTTCTGGGCTAAAGCACATAACTTGTGCCTGAGCATTGCCTATATGGAAGCCCTTTTGTTTACATTCGGTATTCATGGAAGCAGGCACATTTTCATAGCTGCTAACACTATTGCTGGCCACAAAAGGGTAATTACAAACATGTACACACAATGAGCAGTATGCATATTTGTTTAATACTGCTGTTCATCCTCTAACATGCTGATATTATGTAGGCTTAACATGGGGCCTACACAATTGTTAACGAATCGCAGGCAATGTTTATCTAGGGACTACAGGATAGTTTCAGTAACACACAATGAATCAGAGTAATACAATATAACAATATTTTAAATGCCTTCAGAAGAACATAATGTAGGATATTTGTTGAAGTCTGCTGTTTTCAACTTTTTTTTTTTTGTTGGAAACTACTTATACACCAAGAAGTCAAGCTCTTGTGGACTTAATGAAGAATACTGGCAGTAAAACGTTGTACCCATTTATCAACATACCTCTATGAGTTTTCAAATTGCAATCATTGTTATAGTGTAGTCACATAAACACAAGGGATTTCATATTTCTAATCTAAGAGCATATGCTCCCATCATGGTGTTTAAGCAACTGTAACTCAAGGATGTTTTTTTTTGAGACTCCTAGCATTGCATGTTATAAATAATTGTCTAGCAAAGTGGTAACATATGGCATGTTCCATGCACATGAGCTAAACATGTTTTCACAGCTTGTGTGACCCGTATGGTTCTTGCCTTCTTAAAAATGTTTTGGTTGAGTCAATGAATGCTCTCACAAAAGAAGATATTGTGAGTGAAACTGGTTTGCTTAATTTCCGGTCATACTATGAACATAATACAAACTGGACAACTTATAGAGGGGCAAGTTTGAAGAAGGATGGATATTGGGTTCCTATTAGAACTCCGAATGCTTGAAATGTCGAATGTCATATGGGCGACACCATGTGATCGACATTTCAAGAGTTCGAAGGTTAAACGTAACAGTGCCGTTCAGTGGAGAATGGGAGAATTTCCCTTTTCTGCACTGAAGTGTGATCTCGGACTTGGTATATTTAAGTAAGGGGGGGTGGGAGGGGTGCAGTGAGGCTTGCCCCCCTGCCTGCACCATTAAGGTAAGTTTTTTTTTTTTATTATTATATATTCGAACTTTTAAACTTCGATCATATGTTGTCCAACATATGGGATTCAAAGTTTAGAAAGTTTGAATATATAATATAGACCCTGGATATCAACTGTAGTAAAATCTAAACCTTTTGTTTTTTGCTAATTTCCTTTTTTTCATGAGTTCCCAAATCATGTTTTCTTCACCAATCAACCCAAATCATTACTTCTCCATATTAAAATGATGATATCTACAAAGGTGGTAAGCTTGCCTCTTTTAAGTGACTGTAACCTAATACTGTCTTATTATAGGAAGGAGATTGTTGGGTGCACACAGTAACAAGTCACCCTGTATAAGTACTTTTTCACTAGTGTAGTCAGTTATCTCTAGCTACAGAGGGGTATTTTCATGCCCTGCACAACCATTTTGTATTTGCTCACCGTAGGCTTTATATATTAGTAAAGGAATTTGTGTCACATCCCTCAGTGCTCACCTCTAATCTTTTTACATAAGGAATTAATTATACTGAGTTAATCCTCTATTATGCAACCTTTAGCTCACTTTTTTTTCAATGTTTTCAGAACTTTTATTAAACCTGATTAATATTTCTCTCTGTAAAATTGTCAGAATGATTATCTTCAGACAAACTGGAGAGTTTTTTCTAAATGATATTGATATGGAAGATTCAGATGCAGTATCAACATGCACACCATTAGAAGTGTTTTGAATACAATCTGAATACTACTGCTGTACGTGTTTTTAATGTTATCCATATCCTATCATATAATTGAATATGTACAGTTTTTATGGCAGTCTGTATTATCAATGAAGATAGTCCTGCCTTGGTTAAACATGGTACAGATAGAACACTGAAGAATTTCCTGTTCAGGAGATCATGAATGTAAAAAAATAGGTCCAGATGTCATGTAGTTGTTTACTGGCAAAGCATCTTGAAATACTATAATAATAATAATGTATAAGAATTCTTCCCCTGCTTTAATTCAAATCACATGAGGACACTTATAGATTTTGTGACCACTTTATTTTTTTTAAACTACAATTGATCATAATTAAAAATTAACATTTTATTATCAGCATGCCATAAATATCTCATAGACCAATATAATAATTCAAATGCCTGAACTGCCTGTCATCTTGGCAGCATGCCAGCCAGCCCACTCCAGTCTGGGTTGTCCAATACCAAAAAATGAGTGGAGTACTCAAACTGTCCCACCAGCGAATTGACAACTGACCAGATGCAGCACTGAAAGTCCACTTGGTAACACCTTCTGGGAGGTTGAGCTGAACTGGGAAAGAAAACGGGTGATGAAAGTGGGGACTGTACAATGACCACCCTCTACTGAATGACAGGGAGAATGGAAGCAAGTCACTTCACTTCTTCACCAAAAAAGATTGTGGATGCCTGTAAAATGGCCATTAAATCAGAGTGATCCATTAGTGGATAACAGGGCTATTCAGTCTGTGCCGCAAACTCAATTTGTTTTGAGGTAAGAAAAAGCAGTATTCTCTCAAAACAGATTTTTCAAATAAAATGCAACAGCTGTAAGCTAAACTTATAGTCCTGAGTGTGGTAATTATGATTATCCTATAAATAAAATGCATAGTATTGTCAGTAAGAAAAGATGAAAGGCTAAGTTCATAGCAGTTTTAAGGAAGTTCAAAACATAATAAATTGAATATAGACCAGACCCTGAGTTCTTATTCTTCTTCTGTAAAAAAGTAATTAGATGGAACTGCAGTGATTAAGTAAAAGTGCAAATGAGTGCACCAGTGCTTAAGGGTATGACAATGTACAAAAAGATACTCTGCAGCAGCGACTTTTCAAACACAGTGAATTTTTCACTGTAGTTCTGATTAGATTTATATAGTAACCATTTGAAATGTTGTGACCTGCTTCAGTGAGTCCCACAATACAAAGACTGAATAGCTAAGAAAAAGGACTCACATATACCAATACGAGATGGTCTTTTCTCAGAAAAATTCCATTTAAGTGGTAATCTCAGTATTATACACATACACACACACACACACACACACACATATATATATATATATATATATATATATATATATATATATATATATGTTTGTATGTTCAGGTGTGTGTCTGAGGGAGGCTTGGCTCCAATACTGGCAAGGTACAGGGGGTTTGCTCCCTTTAAAAAACAAATTTTAAGGAGAAGAGTGATGTTCAATTTTCACTCCTCCCCTACATTTTTGGTCTTTTGGTATGTCAGCACTCAGCATTTTGAGCACCAACATATCATTAAGGAGCCCGTTTATACACAAAGGCCTGCTTGTATTTTAGATATTTTATTGGCAGTGTAAAGAAAGATATAACTAACATACCTCTCAACTGTCCCAATTTTTGCAAAATGTCCAGATTTTTGCATCATGTTTTGGTTTGTGTCTCATAAAATTTGTAGTTTTCTGACAAAACACTGATGACTGAAATCACTATATTAATGAAATACATTTGAGTTTCAGACTTCATATCCTTCAGATAGTGCATGCTAACACAAACCATGCTATTCTGTCAACTTTCTATGTTTATAAGAGCAATATTAAAAATATATCCCTATTTTGGGGCCTTGCCAGCAGCCCCCCCCCAATTATTTTAGGCTTTTCCCAGATTTCTTACGCTAATAGGTTGAGAGGTATGATAACCAATAAATTAGAATATTATAAAGGCAAGACAGAAATGTAAAGTCTACCAGCACTGTCTTGCTGGTGGTCATCTCTGTTTAGGCTTGTCAAACAAAAACATGTCTTTGCATCTTTGATTCACTTACTAACCCTTTTTCTTCTTGACAGCTCATCTGCTCATTGAGACTTAAATGGAGTATCTTACTCGAAGCACTGACAGAAGAAAATGCTGAGAAAAAAGAAAACACTAGGAATGGAGACAGCAACCAAAAAGTTATAAATCAATACAAAATAAAATAATAGTTGTTCCAATTGCACTAAAGTGTCCTACTGCTGATGGAGTCAAACAATTGCACTCAAACAGCAGCAACAAGTTTTGTCTGTTCCTTCAACATACTCCAACAACAGTATTGTGTCTACAAATGTGACTGCTTCCTGACAGTTGTGTAAGTCCCAAGCTGGAAGTCCTCAGAGAAACAGGCAGTAATACAAGAAACTTCTTGGTAGGTGATAGAGAACTTCAAAAAATTAAAATGAGCAAATATGAAATAAAAAAAAAAAGAAAAATAGTTGCCCAAACAATAAATAAACAAACATCACTGCTGGAGTGAAACAATTACACTGCAACAGCAACAAGATCCTCAATTGCTCCTTTGAAGCATTCCAACAACAGTATTAAATGTAAATGAATGTGTAGCTGCTTAACAGCAGTCACATTTAAATAGAGTTCCAAGCTTGAAGCACTGCAAAACAACTGGCAGGAACGCAATAAACCACTATGGAGGGAGGCAGCAACCAAAAGGTTAAAATAAACAAATATGAAATAGAATCCTGGGGTTGCTGTCCTGACAACTTGATACATGTTCAACCAAATCTTTAAAGCTTTATAGATTTTCTGTATGTTTGTTGAGCTGATAACCAAATCTTATTAAATGTACTGATATGCATATGGGTTTAAACAATAAATAGTATTGTTACTCTCTTAGCAGTGATCTGCAGTGAACTGTTGACCACTGCAGTAACCTTGATAACACTTGTGACTTCAACACTAGTACTCAGTTATTAACATGGAAATGTTACCTAGCAGTGAAGAAATATTCTGAGAACTTTAGCTTTTGGTTTAACTAGGTTTAGTTGACACACAAGATTTTTGATTTAAGCATTTCTGTAACTTAATTTCCAAAAAGCATAAATAAAAAAAAAACATAAAAAGCAAAAAAAAAAAAAATTGCAGGGGCAAGCCTTCCTATCCTACACCCCTCCCCATACGGGGATTGAAGCCTAGCATTCAAACTTAAATTATATATTTAAATTACATGGTCAAACTACAGTACAGAAATGCCCCCCCCCGAAAGTGTACTGCTAATTTCCGCAGTCTTAACACGCAGTAATTAAATGAGCACTCATCTTTTCATGTTTTGATGTAAAGACTGATGACAGAAATGGCATCAACCAAGTAAGAGTGAGCCAAGAGTGTTTTAGTTTATGGTGCACTGTCTACATGCTATATGTCTCTCCATTTCTGTGTTTCTCATCATTTCTGTCTCATCACATCATACTGTAACATATTTAGTAGGCCGATGGATGAAATGTCCATTTGATATCATTTGGCTACTGTCCTTACTGTGAGGAAGCATAATCCCCACACTTCACAAGATATCCTGCCCTACCCACATAGTTAGGATATATGGTGAGTCATAATAATTATCTCAAAATACATACCATCCTTGTCATGTTAAGCAAACTGGACAAACAATTAACTTATGATTTTCTTTGAAGCATGCCTGATATATAGTAGGTATAAACATTTGTTTTGGTAGGCATTACTGACACAATTTGGGCAATCAATATATTTAAGATAGTCAGGGGGGCCACGGCGGTGCAGCCGTTAGCATTGTTGCCTCACAGCAAGAGGTTTTCCAGTTTGATTCTCGGCTGGAGTGCCTTCTGTGTGGAGTCTGCATGTCCTCCCCACAGTCAAGTGAATTGAAAGACATGCAGGTAGGTGCAAGCTTGTGTGGGTGTGCCTTCTTTGAAGAGTGGGTGCTGGGCTAGCAACTTGACACCATAAAAATTCACTGACAATCATTAGCAAACCAGCGTTCCGCTGTGGTGACCCCTAGCTGGGAAATGCTGAAATACACTCTTCCTATGGAGTCTTACAGTCATATTTAAAATTACTTACAATAATCACATTCTGACACCCTTTCTAAAATCATCTGCATACTGGACTCAAATCCTGCTGTATCTCTACATTTTATTAAGCTCACTGTGCTTACACCTTGTATCCACAGAGAAAGTTATGTGATGGGTGATTTTTCTCAATTCGATATTGTCCAGAGTGATGATGGCCACACATTGCCACTAAGCCTGTTTATGCAACAGCAGGATGACCAAATTAAAGTTTCTCACTTTTTGCCTTCAGCAGTAAATACTGCTTGCTCACTGCCTAACATCACACAAATGGGAAAGACAATCACAAAAATTACTTTTTTGAATAAAGCTTTGACCTTGGCATGTCAAAGATAGAGTACAACACGCAAAGTGTATACCTGCAAGGAACTGAGCAGGTGCCATGACAAATGTTGAAATCATGACAGAACAAACATTAACATAAATGTTCCACATTTAATCTCAATCATAACAGATATGCTACTTGTGCACAATTATCAGGGAGTATCACTGAACACTGCTACTTTACTTTCCACGTCCAACACCTAAATTACCAATCATGCATGTGCTAACAATTTGCCAACATCCACACCAATGAGCTTCTCAGTACTGCACTTTTAGAAAGAATTTTGTGCTACTGGATGTCACTTCTTCATTACATGGAAATGAAGGAAAGTACTCAAGGGAACTGCAGTGAACTGTGTGTGTAATTAGATAGGTAGGGAGTTTGAATCTCAGAGCACTCAACTTGTGTGTATGGTTGTTTGAGGGGTTGGGTATAGTCAGGTAAGCATGACTCTATATATAGTTGTCAACTCGCATTCTAGTGGACTTTTTACATTGGAAAGTGAGTCCTCCTCACTGTCACACCCTTCTCTCAACATCATCTTCACTGAAACACAATTATGATGTCATCCTCTATAAAGCGCACTCTCACAATATAGATGTCAGACTTCTGTGGTGGTGCTTATGTTAAGTACTATGTCTTCTAGATTGTGTGACTAGATAAGTAAGGGGTTCTAACTTCACAGCCCTCAACTTGTACATGTATGTTTGAAGTTTGGTGTAGAGTTAGGTAAGCATGACCCTATATACTGTTGACCTCAGTCAGCTAGCCTTCTAGTGGACTTTTTACACTGGAAGGTGAGCCCACTTCACTGTCACACCATTCTCTCAACATCATCTTCTCTGCAACACAATGATGATGTCATCCTCTATAAAGTGCACTGTCACATATACAAGTCAAACTTTTGCAGTGGCACTTGCATTAATAACGGTGTCCTCTTGAATGTTTGATTAGATAGGCATGGAGTTCTAATCTCACATCAGTCAACTTGTATGTGATGAAGGGACCCTAGCATCATGTGGAGATTCATTCTACAGCTGAGATCATTTGACTTTCACACCTAAGAAACATTCATGGGGCCATATAATTTCCACTTTTTCCCACTGTCCAACAACACATACTGTATGTGACACACTGATTAGGTAATCCTTTCCAAAAAGTAATCTCACACTCTTAAAGTCCACTTCTCCTGTGGCACATGTGTATCCTATACTTTCCTGTAGATTGTGTGAGTGGATAGGGATGGAGTTTGAATACAGCAGTTAAAACCTCATGACTGTGTATGTGTGTATAAATGTAGATGGATGCAGGAATGTCTTACACATTTGTACTGACAACATTTAGAATGAAGTGAGTTTTGCACACACATCTTTGCAAGACATAGCTGATGTCATCCTTTCTAACATGCAGAGTGGCTCACATGAAGTCATTTATATATATTTTATTTCTGTGCACATTGCACTCGGTATACTTTCTCTATCTGGCACAGCTTGCATTATTTGTCCTATGTACCTTTTTGTGCTGTCTGTGTCAGCATGCTTTAACAGGTTTGCCATAGGCAAGCCTATTTGTTTACTGTGTGTGTGCTCATGCTGCTAAACACATTTTTGTGTCTGCTGACACTGCTGCTGGCTACAAAAATAAGCTTGTATTCATGAAAGCATAATGAGCCGCATGCATATGCAGTTAGTGCTGCTGCTCATTGTGCTGACACACAAAAATCATGCAGGCTACTCAAGAAGCCTACACAATTGTTAATGAATCTCCGTGCATGCAGTGATATGTGTGAGCTATGCTGACTGGTGCATTGTCTACTGTCAAACATTCCCTCTTATCATTAAATATCCTTTTTTCAGAACAGGTACTCGTACTGCTCTTTATAAAAGTTATTCCTGACAGCTCACTGATCCTTCAGTGATGTCATATGGCATCATACAAGGAATATTTTCATTTATTACTCTTTTGCAGAAAAATAATTTGCTTAGGGGGTGCACTTAAGTAAGCATGTACTGAATCTGCTGAAATGAAAACATGTTATTTCAGTAGCTTACTCCTTTGATTTCACAAAATTATTTGTATTATAGTCTCTAAACTTGCATTTAACATGAATTCATACCTTGCACTGGAATGGAAAATGTATCACTTTTTTTTATTATGCAATATTCTTCTAGTTTTTATGTAACATATTAGACATGATTTACTGTTCTCCTTTAAGGTACTACACAACATATTAATTCATCATGCCATAAATTCCAACTCTTGCCCTGAGAAATAGTAGTCAAAATTTGTGCAGTGCTGAGGTTGAAGTGGCAGCAATGCTAGTGCTGATGACAGGATACTCATGCATGCTCTATTTTCTTTCAGATGTATAATATCCTCTTAATACAGTATATATTTCTTTGCGTTCTGTGCAGTTATCAGTGTTACCATTGCTCACACGCAGCTTTTGATAATGGATGTGCTTTTAATGGTGTTAAACATTGCAATTCACATGTCATTCCCTCCCCTTTTATTTCTAGATTTTGTTCTTTCATTGCAGCATTACTTTTATAGTAATGAAATATGTGCACATACAAGGCTTCTTAATCCTGGGCTACATTGTCCACACATGTACCCTGCAGTCTGATCACTGTGTCTCCCTCTCAGTGTATTAAAATGTATGGTAATGAAATGTTACATTTCATATCTTAAGTACCTGAAATATCTAGTCAGAGTCAAAGTAGGACTATGTCAATTGTGACATACATGTCTCGTAAAAATAGGGTAAGTGAAAGTGCATGTGATTTAGTGTCTGTCATGTGGGATTGATGGTGACTTGCTGCAATGATGTGACTTACTGGATGCAGGTGATCCTACAGATGCTGATTTCACAGTGCCGTGGGACCAAGACATTGAATGAGAGGTACTGCTACATGTAGAATACAGACTGGATCTGCATGAACTCTGTAATGTTTATTCCACCGTAATATTTCACTACCTTCTTGAGAAGCACTTGCAATATGATATGTCCCTGTGTGTCCAAAAAGTATGTTGTCCACTTCCCCTTCCAGCACCATCTCCTGTAAGAGTCTGGTAAGGCCTGCCTTGTGTATGAATGGTGGGGTATATGGGTACTGTGTGGTACCATATTACAGATCAATGTGATTATGGATGCTGTGTGCCACCATACTGCAGATCAATGTGATTATGGATGCTGTGTGTGCCAGCACATCACAGATCAATGTGGTTATAGATGCTGTGTAAGCCAGCACATTATAGATCAGTGGGATTATGGATTATGGATACTGTGTGGGACACCGTACTACAGATCAATGTGACTATGGCACCATCCCCACTCTCTACCATTTCCATGTAGCACTGAAAATCCTCACATGCACTCTGTAGCACTCTGACCATTTGTAGCTGACTCTCTGTGGCAATACACTGAGCCTTAACAATGTCACGGCACATTTCTTGCTGAGCAGCCAATGCTTTATGTGTTTTCTGAGGTAGATGTGACATGTATCTGTACCTTACAGTCCTTTTTAAAGTTGTCACAGTAGACACTGTCACTTCTGAGTTTCTGCTGTCTGTCAGAAGGTGTTCTGTTGGTCTGGAGACACTGGTGTTGAAGTATATGGGTTAACTCCCTCTACAATCTGTAGTGAAATGCCACTATGTATTTGATGTGATGAGCCAGTGTCCCTTCCTGCAGAGTTATTTACATGTATTGGGGTATGTGATCCTGCCATTAAACTTGGTTACTGTTTGCCACTTTCCTCAGGCTGTCTGATAAGTATAACTATGCTATCATTAGCTGCAGCCATTCTGCTGTTGACATCTTCCAAATTTACTGGTATAGTTGAACTGCTCACTTCTTCTGATGACCCTGTAAAGAATTAATTGATTATATTACTATGCAGATACTGGAGAATATCATTATGCACTGCATAATGAGATGTGGAGGACACTTACCACGCACAGTCTGTTCAATGTCATTATGTGCAGAAGGGAATGTTTCACTTGTTAATAGGAAATGTCATGTGTTGCATGTAATCATTTCACCTGAGTAGTCATTTCTCCATGAAAATATTTTACAAAAGGTCAAAGCAACCTTCTTGAGCAGGTGTCTGTTGATGCTGCAGATGTACGTAACAGTCATTATCCACACCACTTCTCGTTATGAACGTGCCATCTTCATCTGTTTTGTAGTCATCCTCCTGAATGGAGATGAGGTATTCCTCATCATGATTTAAAGGAATAAGTGTTTCAGTCCCCCCAGTAATGTTATGGACAATTGCAATCTGTCTTCCCTTTGCTCTGGTATACCCTACCATATTATTGGCCTTTTTCTTGCACTGTGTTAATGTGTAGTTCCTTCTGCCAACAGCATTTAAATCCATAACTACTTGGTTCCAGGCCTTTGCCCTGTCAGCTTGTCTGAGTCCCCCTTTTCCAAAAAGGTGTAAAATTATTTTTCTCTGTCTGGATCCCTGCTGCTACATCATTACTTGACCTAAAACAGCATGCAAAAATAATATACTGAAGCTTGATCTAGTCATCAGTTAAGCAACACTGCAGTGAAAGCATGCCTGCTTTCATCGCAAACAAATCAAAGATCTGAGCATAAAAACAGCTATGGTGATACAATACCAACATTCGTGCACATACTGCAAGTCCAACTTCACCCTGTTAAAATTGTGTGTATTATCCTGTACTGTGTCATCCACAAATGCATAATAGGACTGCAAACACTTATTATTGCATTGACATCTTATGTCATTTCTACCTGACTTGAAATCATTCCCCTCCCACTTCTATTTACTCTGCCATGACTTTTCATTCATGACTGACAAATCCTCTGCTACAGTACAGCAGCATGTATCTTGAAAACATAATATATTAATGAAAATGCAGTACATCAAACTTCAGTCACTTGAAACTATGTAGTAATATTCTATATAGAATAATTTATAAATGGAAAAAAAGAGTATTGCATGCATTTATCTTTCACATTGCCATCAGCACTACTTCTCCATACCTTGCTAGTACTACTGTCATGAATTCCCATTTATGACACTTATGTCACTGGCATTAATATGAGTCATCTGCATCTGAAAGTCATGGCAATGTAAAACATAATTCCACTATTAATAACTGTTCCATACATTTAATATGTAGTGTTGTTTTATCTTACTTGAAAAACTTTGTGCTTTCAAAAAGCACTTGCAGCAAAACTCAACTGATCACAAGCAGACATGGTGGTATTTTATATAGCATATATCACGGACAGAAGTAGGTTAAAAAATAAAGAAAGACAGCTGGGAGCACAAGTTCTAGGATAAAAAAATGCCCAGCCATGGTAGGTGCACTAGTACCAGAATTGGAAAAAATGACAGTGCAGAATCCTCAAAACAGGCAAGGCACAGAAGGAGGATGTCACACCTGTTGTGGAAGGAAGCAGCAGTCCACAAAAATCACAAAAAACTGATAGACCAACAATGAGCCATACAGATGATAGAGTGGACTATTGAGGACAAGAAGGAAATTATCCAACAAGCCCAGAATTTCCAGACAAAGGATATACAAAAATATTAAGAGAGAAATTAGAGGAAAGACAAATACTTCCACAAGAAAAACTCTCAGAAACATCAAATAAAAATGTGCTTTAATTAGTAAAACAGATTCAAGAAAAACACTATATAGACCAATAAACCTTGTGCCATTTGGAAAAAGAAGAGAGTGAAAAAGTGCAAAAATTTAACGAACAAAATTTAGAGACATTTGAAGGGTACAAAAAAGAAATATGGACATGGGAAAGAAAGAGAGATCTGATATGTTACAATATTTATGCAAAGAAGAAAGCCAAATTAATCAACACAAAAAAGGTAGTCCCAAAGATATCCAAAGAGAAATATAGGCAAATGCATCCAGATATGGAAAATTTCGCAATAAAAAAAGATCTCAAAAAGGAAATGTAGAACAGAAGATTAGCCAAGTAGAAGTTAAAAAAATGTAAGGTAGACCCGTTTGAAGAAGTTCACTGATACTAGTGCACGAAAGTGCTTATTTTTATTAAATTTGTTGTGTCTTGTTGAAGAAGTTCACTGATACTAGTGTACGAAAGCACTTACTTTTATTACATTTGTTGTGTCTTGGTGAAGAAGTTCACTGATACTAGTGCATGAAAGCACTTACTTTTATTAAATTTGTTGTGTCTTAGTGAAGAAGTTCATTGATACTAGTGCACGAAAGCACTTACTTTTATTACATTTGTTGTGTCTTGGTGAAGAAGTTCACTGATACTAGTGTACGAAAGCACTTAATTTTATTAAATTTGTTGTGTCTTGGTGAAGAAGTTCACTGATACTAGTGTACGAAAACACTTACTTTTATTAAATTTGTTGTGTATTGTTACCTGTCTTGCCTTAAATTTTGTTAGTGGTTTGTGCCTTCTCTGGTTTGTTGTTAGAGGTTAAAAAAACAGAAGACAAAGTTATGGAATATTTGCGAAGTGAAGTATTCAGTGTAGAAAGTCTAACAGGAAGAACTAATCCCCAAAGTAAGTAGAAACAAGAGGAGCAGGAGACATCTGGAGAAGAAATATGGACATGGGAGAGAAAAAGAGATTTTAATATGGTGCAATATTTATTCAAAGGAGAAAGCAAAACTAATCAATGCAAAAAGAGCAGCACCAAAGATATTTGAGGAGAAATACAGGCAAAGACATCTGGATGAGGAAAATTTCACAATACAAAGAATAAGAAAACAAGGAAGAAAAGTACAAAAGAGGATTTGTAATGGAAAAGTTAAAAATATAGAAATCGAGTTTATGGATTACATGCAAAGTGAAGGATTTAATGTAGAAAATTTAACTCAGATAACAACACAACAGGATAGAGCAATGCACATCCAAATTAAGGAGAAATCAGTGGAGCAGGAAGCATCTATTCAATTGACATATGAAGATAATTTGGAGCCTCCCATAGGAAACCACTACAAAGGTTCAGTTGGAGATATACAGCAAGGGAAAGAACAGGAAACTGTGGTATCTCTGATACAGGGAATGTCAGGGAGTGATAGGCCAGTGATTTCCCATATGAAAGAGCAATGAATGACATAGTGTGAAACTGAAGAGAAGGTGGCACAGAAAGAAGATCTGGATCTGGAACTTTCTATAGAATGCCTGTAGGAAATGGCGAACAAGAATGTGCCCTCTGTTTAGAAGAACATGATCTAATAGAAGAGTTGCTTGACTTAATAGAGATGGATGGACATATTAGTATCAATGAACAAAACAGACTGCAGAAGGTCAATAAAACCCAGAAAGTTAGAAATCTGATAAAACAAATGAACACAGTAATTAGGACTGTCCATAGACATTCATGTGACATAACAGAAGTAAGTAGGATACATTACTGTGCAGCCTAATTAATAACAGATAAAGTCCCACCACAATAATACATGGTAAGAAGGTAAAGGACAGGGAGAAATCGAATGCCATCATGGAAGTATTGAAAACTATAAAGCAATTAAGACAGGAAGTGTCACTGTTAGAAGAGTAATAGAAGAGGGAACAGATTAACAAAAAACTCAGAATGATAGATGTGATAAAGGCAATGCACAGTATTTATCATGCACTATTGCAAATAAGAAACTAAAAATATCAGCACAGGCAAAAAAACTTAGAAGATACACAGATAAATATAAAAGACGATTACAAAATAAGCAATCTGTTGATGACCCAAAAAAGTTTTATAGAGAATTGGGATACAAAGTAAAAGGAATTGAAAGACCAGCAAAAAAAGAAGAAATAGATAACATTTTTGGAGAAATGTTTATGAAGATCTTGTGGAACACAACAAAGATGCTAAATGGATAGAAGAAGTAAAAGAAAGAATAAGAAGTTCAAATGTACAAGATATGAAATGGGATGAAGTAACAATCAGAGAAATTGAAACAAAGTTAAGAAAAGCTTCAAATTGGAAAACCCCAGGCCCAGATGCAGTAGCTAACTTCTGGCTAAAAGAACTAACATATTTGCATGAAGATTTAGCCATGAGTAAGAACTATTTATATGTGCACCCTGAACAGACACCAGTCTGGCTAGCAACAAGACAAAACAATGTTCCTACTTAAGATTCAACCTGCAAGCTACCCTAAAAACTATAAACCGATAACTTGCCTTCCTATGACAAATAAACTATACACTGGAATTGATGCCGACAGAGTTTAGTCATTTAGAAGAAAACTCAAGTATGGAAATAGAACAAAAAGGTTATAAAAGAAGGTCCTATGGAACAAAGGGTCATTTGTTGTTAAATAAAGTCATAGTGGAGAACTGTAAAAAGGGGAAGAATCTAAGTATGGCATGGATAGATTACAAAAAAGCATTTGACAGTATCCTACATTCATGGACTAAAGAGTGCTTACAAATGTATAAGCTACACCCTACACTGATAAACTACATTACATGGACCATGAATCAATGGAAAACCGCTCTGCAGTTAAGCCATGATAAAGGGCAAATTATTATTCTAGGGATAAAATTCAAAGGGGGATATTCCAGGGTGACTCTTTGTCACCATTGCTCTTTTGCATTGCCCTTAATCCATTAAATTGTCATTTTAACAGATTAGGTCATGGCTATTATTTGGCTCCGAGAAAGCAACAAAGTGTAAAGACTTCTCATCTTCTCTTTGTTGATAATTTAAAATTGTATAGCTCATCAGATGAGGAACTGAAAGGACAACTGCAAGTAGTCAAAATTTTTTCAGATGATATAAGAATGTCATTTTGCCTTAATAAATGTACAAAAGCAACCTTTAAAGCAGGAAAGCTGCAGCACCAAGAAAACATCAGTTTGGGACAAGAATGTGATATAAAAGAACTTGAGCAAGAGGGAGTGTATACATATTTGGGAACTGATGAAGGATCAACAATAAAACATGAACAAATGCGAATAAAACTTAGTAAGGAATACTTTAGAAGACTTAAATTAACCCTGAAAACAATATTGACATCTAGGTATAAAGCTCAAGCTATAAATCAATTTGCTCTTCTTGTCCTAACTTAAAGTTTTGGAGTGACTGACTGCCCCCAAAAGGTGTTGGAAAGATTAGATAGGAAAACAAGAGGGATGCTTCATGCTCATCAAATGATTTATAAAAATCAGTGCTTACCAAGATTATATATTCACCATTCCGAAAGAGGTATGGGCCTCCTTTAAACTGATTACATGTATAGATCTGTATTTGTGGGACTGCATACATATCTGCTGACCTCACAAGACCCAAACATAGTGAGGGTTTTGAAACATGAGGAGAATAAATCTTAGATGACTTTTCTGCTTAGTCTAGCAGAAGCATATATGCATTAAACAGGAATGGAAATTAAACCAGAAGTAGATAAAAATCAGGCAGCACCTGATATGCCAAAAAACAAAAGAAAGAATATAAGGTGAAGGATCAGATGAGAAGTCAAAAAATGTGGAAAATACATAGGTATAGTAGCAAGTATAGAAAACTCTTGGAACAATATCATGCTGATCAGGACTGAATGCAGGAATGGTAAAGGAGAGGTGAATTCAAACAAAAAGATGAAAGGTTAATATTGGCGGCCCAAGATAGTGGACTATGTACACATTTGTTTACAAAGTCCATTGAACATGTGGGATAAACAGACAAATGTAGATTTTGTAAAACAGAATTGGAAACAGTTGTGCACCATGTTGCTGGTTGTGACATACTAATGGCAGAAGGACTGTATATTGAAAGGCACAATAATGTGGTAAGACTGTTGCACTGGGGATTGTGCAAACATTATAATACTGAAGTAGATAAAAAACACTAGCAACATGAGCCACAAAGCATCATAGAAAATGATGAAGCCCACATTACATAGGATCACCCATTACCAACAGTTCAAAAGATAGATGCGAGAAAACCAGATATAGCAGTACATGAAAAGAAGACAAAAGTAGCATTAATCATCGAAATTGCTACACCCAGTGACTAGTGTCTTGAGTACAGAGACACACAAAGTCATAAAATATCAGGATTTGCAGGCAGAAATGAGAAAAATGTGGAAGAAAGATACCCAGACAGTTCCAATAGTACTAATAGCAATGGGTCTTATAAAAAATAATCTACAATCGTATTTAGATATGTTACCGATACATGTAACTCTGTCTGAATTGCAGAAGGAGCTATTACTGGGCACATTGCAGGTACTGCGAAGAGCACCTCTGGCTGACACTAAAGACTGAAACAATACTAATTTCATGAACTTTAATCATACTTTGACTTAGCAATGGGATCCATTCCCATCATGTTATGAAAAACCCAAAGGATTTGGAGAAATTAAGAAAAGCTGGAGGAATGCATGAACAACCCTCATATATCTCAGATTTCCCTATGCATAGAAAAGAGAAAATGGAGTCAACAACACTTAGGTTGTATAATCGTGGAGCCTAATCCATGCTCTTCCTACATTATGTGACATGTCTTATTGTAGTAAGAATCTTTGTGTTCAACATCTTTGTATCATGTATAGTAAGGGTTAAAATGTGAAACTGCATTGCAAGCAAAGAAGCAAGTTAAAATAAGCTGTTTTTCTTGTAAAGAATTTGCTGACCAAAGAGGAATGCACAGATGTTACCTTGGTCCATGCACAAGCTTATCTTGTGACTGACCTCTGACCATCTAAGGTTCCAGTATGTGAATTTATAGCTTTGACTGAAATTCCTTGTCTGGTAACCAGTTACTGTGTACGTGCTGAGAAGGGTATAAAAACCCATGTGAAGTGTACAGAAATTAGACTGCTGACATACTATGTACTTTGTAGCATGTCTCCATGCATGTAAAATAAACCTTTTTGCTTATTTGTATCTGCATGATTCTTCCAGTATATGTTAAGAGTATTAAAATCTTTTGACATTTCATCACCCCAAAACACTCAGTTGTTTTTATTATACTGACAACCCAAAGATTTATTTATAAAGTGAAGTGAAAGAAAATAGAAAAAAAACATTATTAGCTGATGCACTATTTAGAAATTCATACTTTCAAAAATAAGTAATTTATGACCTTAAAGTCAGTTGTGCAAATTAAGGTTAAAAAATTACTGTGCAGAAGCAAAACACATATAAGCAAATGAAAAAAGTAATGAAATCATAACTGAATTTCATTTACAATAACAAAACAGTAAAAACCTTTACAAAATATCTCAATATCTGTGTGCGAAAGCAGTTTGCTAAAAACAAACTTGCCTGAAATGGCAGTTCCATAATCACATGTTAGCTGGATATGCTATGATGATGTCACACCCTGGAGGGTATGGTTCACAGCCCTATGTTTACATTCTTCATTATGGTGTTGGCACTTCAAACAATAGCAGCACCTGTGAAAGCACAAGGCCTTGCTCCAAGCTGTTCTGATAATGAGACAAAAATTATGGTCTACTTCCTGGACAAGATTGAAAGAGTACTACCCTGCACCGAATAGATAGAAATTTGACATTTGGCAAGAGTTGGGAAAACATCTGTCATTCCTGACAGGCCCCGGGATTCATGAAGCTCGACACAAGGCCAGCGTAAGGCTTGCGCCGTCCGTGCGGCGTATATATGGAGTAGTCGCACCATATGCATATTAATGAAGGTGTGCAGCCACCACAGCCACGTGCATAGGAAACATGCGCGAGAGCATGGGGGGTAACAAAGTTGCACAAGGAGGCGTGTCAATGTTGGCTGTCAATGAGCAACCTAAACTGCTGAATATTATATTCCGCCTGCAATAGTAAACTGAAAAGTATGCAAAGCATGCAAGATAGTCCCTGTGAACAGAAAATGAAGAATCAAACACAAATGCACGGTAGGGAATAACGGGTCCCTACCCTTGAACAAATGACATGAAAACCGTGTGCCCATAGTCCAACGTAGTGTTGATAGCTATACCATGTGGAAGTGAAATGTATCATATGTTAGCGTGCTGCCAGTAGGTACTTCCAGCCCAATGGAGAGGGTCACCAGCTGACCCATAATGTGAGGGAGGGATCATAGCTGTGCAGATGTGCCCATAACAAAATACACGAGGAGAAATGTAGATATATGTAGTGACCGTATGTTTGAATCATATCCCAGAAGGCATGTAATAGTCACATACAAAAGGTATGTCCGTATTTCATATACCAAATGTGATAGGAAAGAGCATACGCATGTAAACGAAACAGAAGGAGCATATAAACAGCTATAACAATACGGACACATGTATGCTGAAAGGAACAGTATGATCCGTACCGTCGACTAAGATTACCACCTGTCCCACTTTGCGAGCGACAGTCCCTCTGTGGGCAGATGTGCCCTGACACAAACATGTAAAAATGGCAAATGTCCAGAGAATATAGGACATAATTATTCCGTAGATGTCATGTAATAGTTGCATTAAACATATTTCACTGAACGTATATTACATAAATGTCATGAGAAACAGAATAAGACACCGAAATGCTACAAGAATAAGCTTAGATGTAGGCAAGAATTGTAAGTTCCATCTGCCGAACTGACCGTGGGTATGTGTTGGCCTGTAAAATATGCTGTGTTCACTGCAAATGTCACACTGTGGCCAATTGAAAAGGTGGAAACACAACCGTCGACTGTGGGGAGGCATTGTCCACAACAGTCGGACATGTGTAAGGAATAGTTTGGACATAGGAAAATGTGCCATTCTACCAATGAATACAACAGGCTGGCAAAATCTGGAAGTCAGCTGTATAATCCTAATGTGTATGTGACACAGTCGAATGGGTAGTACCCGGATATACCAACCAAGTAATGAAAGTGAAGTATTGGCATGTACCTATGTGCATGAGGTATAGCATGTGGAAAGCAAACATGGCAGGGTAGTCCACACAACCATAAAAGTACCTGACACATTTGTCCTGATATTGTAGTCAATGTGTAACTCTGGCTGTGTCATGGGCCAACAACCAAAGTAGTTCTCTATGGGGTGTGATGAATTCGCGTGTGAGGGGTGGGTGGTTAATGGTAAAATCCTCAAAGGCGATACTGGGTTGTATACAGAAAAGGTGAACCGGAGGTGTATGAGGGGGCAGCAGGTGAAGTGGAAAGAAACACAACCACATGTAGAAACAGCTGCAAGACAAGCAGACAGGCCATAGTGTAGAACACAATCCCACAAATATATGAATATGGAAATGTGCGAGACAAATGTATAGATACGTCACCGTCACATACCCACAGATGGGTCCTGATGGAACTGGCCATAACAAATGCAACACACCTGGATGCATAATGGCCTACCCAGCATACCCTCCACAACACACAACCTGCCTCCATACCAGAACATCCACCAAAGCCAGCCATACTTGGTCCACTGGTTTGTTGCAGACACAGCTACACACAGTGACCCCTACGCATATGTAGTAGGTATTGTCACCCTAGGCAGTGTCAGGATTGCAAACCATGTATCCCCTGCATGTAAAACCCCCTGCACATTTTCGTAAAGCCACAAAAATCTTCATTATCTGACTTCTTTTGGTCTTGTCCAATTTTTGGGATAACCCTCATGGGATAACCAACCTGTGTAAATAGTAGAATGGGTATGACGACATGATGTCCAATCCTGTAGATATCTAGACACAAGTCAGAACGTGCAGTGGAGGTCCATGACACTGTCCAGCCTTAAGTGGGCATGCATAACTTACTACCCAGGATAAAACACCTTCCTGTGATGCACGTGTCCAGACATGAATAGGAGGGAGAATATAATGCACACATTTGCATAGTGGCAAATGGCATGAGGGTGAGGAAGACACTGACGTAAACAGGTCAACCCTGATCAAGTGTGAGGGACACTGACTGTGTGCAGGCATGACCGACCATACCTGTCAACCTGTGTGAGCAAGATATCTGGACAGAGCCATGAATACAAGTGAGACAAAGGTCCAAAAACAGGGACATTCTGTAAAGATAGCTGTTAGAAACACAGAATATGATAGAATAACAGTTTGCACATTGGAATTAATGTCCGGAGTATGAAGTTTGAAACCCAACTGTCTATCAGCATGTTCCGACTGCAGTCTTTAATGCTGAGCTACTGCTGTGCCAGAACACAACAGCATATTACAGAGGTCTGTGCCATACCACTCAACTGTCCTGATATTCGCAGAATGACTAGGGTTACCACCCGTCCCACTGTAGGCAGTTGTGTCCTGTGAAAAATATCAAGACATAGCAATGTCCTGAGAATTTGGGACAAAGTTATTTCCTAAGTTTCTTTAATAGTTGCATAAAACAGTTATTTTATATATGAAACTTCTATATGTTATGTGAAGTAGCATAAGCAATTCAAATGTTACTAGAATAAGCTATTATTTGTGCAAAAAAGGTTAAGTTCTGTACCATGCATGGCTGTTGGTATGTTTTATCCTAGAAAATCTGACATTTCTACAGAACATGTCCCGCTTTGGGCATTTGAAAAGGTGGCAACCCTAAGAATGACCAGAGGTTTGCCACATATTGTTGTTGTGTGCCTCCAACAATTTGCACCAGTGTGGTAAATAGCTGAGGATTGACGTCACTAAATAATGAGAAATATCCTGATTTTAAGACTCCACATCCTTCAGAAAAGTCATGCTAATACAAAACCTAGTATTCTATCAACGTTCTAAGCTTGTAAGAGCAATCGTTAAAATGTGCCCCTAATTGTCCCCCCATTATGTAGGTTTTGCGCAGTTTTGGTACTCTAAGAGGTTGAGAGGTATTTACAGTAACAACCCTTCACATTTGTGTAATGTACAACATACCTGTAGTCACTTCATGTCCAAAATAATAATCCCCGTATGACTGTATACAGGTAATAGTCAAATGTGAATGGAAACACCCCTCACCATGGAGTATGGACTGTAACAACCCCACCCATAATATGTATTGCCAACAGAATAAGCTGCTGAGAGGTGCTCAAACACCTGTGTCTATAAACACAGGTAAAACTTCATAATAGGGAGAAACTCCCTGTCCATATGCTTCATCTGACATTTGAACTCGGCCAGGGAAGTTCCGTTCACCAGGTGGACAAGACTAAACCCAGATCACTACATGATCACCCTGACAATCAAAGACCTGTATGTGCCTGGACTATATGCCTTGGTGTTCTGCATATCCTCGGAGTGATTAACAATGCAGCTGTGGTCCACAGCAGTAGGCAATAGGGAATGTGTAATATGTAGTACCGTGTTTTTCCCAGCGGGAGAATGGATGCCTGTGTTGTAGGTGAAGCGGTGAGGCATATGTTGATGTAGCTAAGTACTGTGGGTATGCATATCAATGAGGGAGAACACCAATAGAATAGTGGTTCCAGCATCCGGCCAACGTGAATGCAGTCCCAGTTGACCTACGACCACTGCACATATAACTTGAAAGTGTAATGAATGCGTTCGTGCTGTACACACATTTAAATATGTAAAGGTGAACGTGTGTTTCGCAGCAGTCCATAAACCGGAATACAGATATGCAACTGTTACGGTCAGAATTATGAAAGTTCACGTAAGCACAAATATCTATGAAACATATGTAACCCACAATAAGGATATGCAAGTGCGCCTGCGCGTGTGTAATCCGCTCACAGCATAGCAAATGAATGCTGTTTTCCCCACATTCTATGTACATGGCTCATACCTGTTAACCCTGTAAAGTACGAAACCCGACAAAGCCATGAAAACAACTGGTACAAATAGGGACAATCCCCGGATATTGCCCTAACAAACATAGAAAGTGGATAGAATAACAGGTGTGTCACTAGCATGGATTCTCTGAAGGGTATGAAGTCGTAACCTGAAATGTTTGTCATTATTTACCAATGTCAGTCTTTAATGATATGCCACTAAATTGCCAGATAGACACAAGGTTATGAAAAATGGACCAAAGATAAGAGGCAAACAGCTGTACATGCAGCGAAAATCTGTACAGTTGAAAGGTATGATATGGATATATACATACACATATATCCACAGACATAAACCAAAGCAAATTATGAAATGAGGAATGTACAGACATATGTATATAAGTACATATATATATCTATACACACACGATACATGAATAGATATATACACAACAAACATATGTCCCTGTACATATAACACATGTACATAAATAGGTCACGGTATAGCTATTATGGATAGACAGACAGACATGCATGAAAGGAGAATACACCACTGCTTTCCAAACCATTGCCCGGAAAGTACCAGTGTGACAGGGCCTGCAAGTTCAACATGTTAAACATGAATATAGGTGCCCTTTGCAGGACCCCAAAAATTGATCCCGTACGAAGGGCGAACCGTCATTGATGCAAAAGACGTCACAACTGCAACTACGATATAGCTGTACATGCAACAGTAGCAGGTGCAAGGGTAATAACACATGGGTTGATAGAATGTATGACGTACGACCTGATATCCGCAGAGTGGGGAGTGCTCAGAAGTGTCCTCACACTTTATTATCGCTCACATTAAACATGTCTAATGGGTACTGTGGAGGGGTGTCAGGTATGGGAATCATGGGTATGTAGAAATGGGCCTAGGTGTTGGTTGGCACAGATCTATTAGATACGCCCCATGGGAGTGATCAATATACCTATGTGGGTATAACACACACCTATATTCTCCAAAAAGGTGCAACCCATCTACTGGATATTGTGTAAACCATTGGGGGAAAATGTAGGGACCTATATCAGTGTCATGTAAGCGATTATCATGGATGGACATGCGTACGACCAAGATGGTAACCATACCTGCCAAAATGTCAGAATAAGACAGCTGGACTAAGGCATAGTACATGAAATACAAATAGGGACTATATTAAATATACCACAGACAAATTCAGAACGTTGATAGAATAATGGCGTAGTCAGGAATATGAATGTTATGAGAGTTAGTAATCATGAAATAGAAATGTCAGTCATTATTACCTAACCGCACAGTCCGTCATGCCTTGCCAGCAATCTACCAGAAAGGCACATTATTATGACAAATGTAACAGAATCATAGGTCAAACCTCGGGGCGTTTACCCATAATGTGTACAGGTGAGAGGTATGAAGGTAACCCATCCTAAATAAATGCACAGAACTAGTGATACTAGGTGGACAGGTAAGAAGAAAGAAGTCAGGACAAATGACAAAACATGTACAAGTCAAAAGCATGACTTTCCACAAATGTGAATGACAACGTATGCCCTGTGAAAGTCAATGTGGAAGGTTAATAGACTCAAAAGACATGTGTCCCTCAGGGTGTCATGCAGTGCCACCGATACAGTGTCCAGTCCCCCATACTCATACGTGAGCTCTGCTACTGATGGAAAGCACAAATACCGGCGTACACATAAGGTACATGATAGAATAATTAGTGTGGATAAGCACCTGTTGGCCTGTGTGAGGAATATAACCCTCTGGGTGGGTGTGTCCTGCAGTAGGAATGTAATGGCATCTGGCCTGTGATGGCACCATATATTGTGTGTATTGGTGTAAGAAAATTGATATCCTGTATCAGAAACATATCTCGCAACTGTACAGAGTCTCGCAGAATGTGCAGATGTATGCCTCATATGTTTGGTGTGTTCCTCTTTCAATCTGTACCTGTCTGCCAAATACCTGAGAACTGACATCATTAAATAATGACAAACATTTGAGTTTAAGACCCTAAATCCCTCAGAAAAGTCATACTAATGCAAAACCTATTATACTGTCAACTATCTACGTTTGTAAGAGCAATATTTAAAATCTTCCCCTATTTGTCCCCCCATTATGTTAGGCTTTGTACAGATGTTTTGCTCTAGGAGGTTGAGAGGTATGATCAGAAACAGATACATGTCTGAGGAAACAGCATTATCGACCGCAAGATAACTCAGAAGGTATGAAAAGCGCTGCAGTAGGAAGTTCAGTATTGGCCGCAGATATGTGCTGACATGTCAAATGACACAGCAGTCCACATGAAGTACCTATAGGGCGCCACCTTTACCAGTGATGACAGTGGGACATACCCACAGCCATGCATACACCACAAATAGACATAGAACACAGCAAAGCCTAGGCCATGATACACGAAGGCTCCGGCGTGTATGGATTGAGTGAGAGTACAGCAAGGAAAGATGACTGCCAGGCTATTCAGCAAACACCCGTAGGGGTGTGCAAGACCGCCTGTAACATGAACATTGCACGGACAATGTTGGGATTTACAACATACCCCATTTGTATGTGAAAGCTATGCAAATTATGTAATTACGCGATACATGAAACAGTAAGCTGTCCATGCCAGAGCAGAGTTATGTGCAGAAATGTACCCAGATGTTAGACGACTAACGTTCTGCACATTGCTAAATGGAGCAATGACAGCTGCATATACAGTATGAATACAGTCGAAGAAGCATGCCAATGTCCACGTCCAAGGCCAGTGGCAGCTTTGTTCATTGGATATCAATAAAACAGTAGTTGTCCTCCCCCGATAACCGGTGTGGAAGCATAGCGCAGCGCCACGTGAATGCGCTGCGCTTCAAAACAAGTCATATATGTATAATATACATGCAAAATGTAAGTTTAGTTAGATGTTAGTAAGCCATGCAGATGAATGGCAAGCTGGAGACAACATGGCTACTGCGTACCGGTTCTTATGTGTGGAAGCGCTCTGTCAGAGATGTAAAGAAGCATTTGTAGGCAATGTGATGCAAGTGAGGCTGAGGATAGTGAATCACAACATGTCATGCCATATGGGCTAAGCCTCTACAGTGTAGTGTAGGTTAAGGGGACTACTAGAGTAGAAGACAGGTGACAACATGAGTGTGTATGTATAAAACACTGTAACCTCACCGGAGCAGTGTCACATGTTTGCTGTCAGTATTCAGTGGAAGAGGCGGATTATGAGCTATCCTAGGGAACGTCAGGAGACTGATGGTGTACACCATGGATACCACCGATGTGACCTGCAAACCTGCCCATAGTGTGTCTGCGCCCGTGCGCACCAGTAAGCCCGAGTAAGCATGTGTGCGCGCGTGTTAGCCCATGTGCGCATCTGGAGTGTGGAAGAACGAGTAAGCTAGTGTACAAATTGTGAAGCCCATGTAATGTCGTGTATGCATTTGTAAGCATGTATACATGTGTACTACACACATCACACATGTAGTGCACACTCAGACACACATGCTGCCAATACTACACACATCAGTGAAATGGCACATGGATGGAGAATACATCATCAGAATTAACAGTGCTGTAAACTATGCTACAGTGATGGTCATAGCTGCAATGCATCATGCCTGCTGATATACACCTGGAAGTAACACACTGTGTGTTAACAGCATGCTAACATCAATACAGTGGAATAAAGCCACCATGTGCATCAGCACCAGGTTAGTCTGATCCTGCATCAATGTTACACATCACAGGTGGTGGCACAGGTGACATCATATGCACAGGGTGTGGTGTTACATTACCAGAGCTGTCATTGAGCCATCCAATGTACACGTAGGTGTTTGTGTGTGAGGGACAACGGTTATTGCATGGCCCAATGGTGATGCAATGGGTTTGTGTATGTGATAGCCGTAGCTGTTTGTTGTAAGTGTGTGTGTCTGCATATACACAGGTACAGCATGTGTCAGCCATATACAGGAGGTTGTGGGACAGTCACAGACTGTACCTGCCAGGCTGTAGAGATCCCCATTACTGGCCACGGACACCCCTCCATGCATCCAACACAACCCAGTCCTGCACCTGTCAATGTATATACATACAGTCCTGGGATCTGAACCACAACCTGTGGATAAACGTGAGTCTGTAATGTTAACCTGAGGTGCATAGAATTGTCAGTTACTCCATACGGATATGAGCCATACTCACACTCCAATGTAATAACCACTGTTGACTGTTGCCGAGATGTGCATACGACCATTCAAAGGTGCTGTACTAACATTGTTTCTAATGCCCGTGTAATACCCAGCAACACAATAACCGGTCACTACACAAGTATAACCCACGATCACTACAGCACACAGAGCCATAGCAGATGCACATACATCCAAGGTGCACACATACAGATAATGCAGCACATTCAAGAGTAATAATCCCAACATGCATATCTATATACTATATATATATATTTATATATATATATATATATATATATATATATATATATATATATATATATATATATATATATATATATATATATATATATATATATATATATATATATATATATATATATATATATATATATATATATATATATATATATATATACTCTACAGAAAATACATAAGAATATCATTCAAAAACTTATAATTCATCATACATATCAATATTTATATAGAAAAATTATAATTATAAAAAGAATAAACATAATAACTGTTTGATATTAAAGGCTTGATATTAGCCTTTAACTGAGAGGGATCCTGGAACTCATCCTCACTTGAGATCTCTGCATTTAAATTTTTATTTTATAGTTCCCACATAAATAAGTTTAACCCCACTTTTCTAAAACTGAAGAACTTTTGAATTTTTTCTCGAAAAGAACATACTTCTGCTGCAACATATTGTGACATGTTAAAATCCTTATTTTATTTTTAATGGCAATATATGTTAATTAATTCTTTGAGGGGGTCGATAGTTTTTTTCCATGTAAATTGTGAATGAATTACAAAAATAAAAACATACACTACATTTTTTGTTGTACAGGTGAAATGCCCATTGTTGAAAAATTCTTTATTTAAATGTCTAAAGAAAACTGAACTAGTCCCTGAAATAAACCTACAATACTTGCAATTTCCACAAGTATATATATATATATGTGTGGATAGATACATACACACACACACACACTCACATAACACACGTGGCAGGGTTGGGAGCAGAACACAAACGTAACCACTGTACCACATGACATCATTACGCAGTTACAGAATGCGCTACCATGATTAGTTGATCACAGGATTCACACAGGCATACGTCTAGCCTGCAGACAGCGGTATCAAAGGCAAAGATGCTGCACGGATGTTATGGAGAGTGAATACTGTAAAAGCAATGTACTGTTGTCATGCAGCTGGAAACACACACACACACACACACACACACACACACTTGGCAGGACTGGGAGTCGAACATACACCTAACTACCCTATCACACTACATCATGACGCATTTACAGAACGCGCTACCGAGATTACTAAACACAGCAGTCCCAGAGGCAGACATCTAGGTGCGTGTATTCACCCGCAAAGGCAAAGATGTCGGTAGGAAATTTCTGTGGTGTGAGGCGTCTAAAAGCAAGACTGAGTCCCCAGGCAGACAGGAGCATGTGCGTAAACACACACACACACACACACACACACACACACACACACACACACACACTTGGCAGGGCTGCAGGTCAAACATATACCTAACTACCCTGTCACACTACAGCATGACGCATTTACAGAACGCGCTACCAAGATTACTAAACACAGCAGTCCCAGAGGCAGATAACTAGGTGCGTGTCATCATCCGCAAAGGCAAGGACATCAGTTGGGAATTTCTGTGGTGTGAGGTGTCTAAAAGCAAGACTGAGTCCCCAGGTGGATGGGAGCATGCACACAAACACACACACACACTTGGCAGGGCTGGGAGTTGAACATACACCTAACTACCCTATCACACTACAGCATGATGCATTTACAGAATGTGCTACCGAGATTACTAAACACAGCAGTCCCAGAGGCAGACATCTAGGTGCGTGTCATCATCCGCAAAGGCAAAGACGTCGGTAGGAAATTTCTGTGGTGTGAGGCGTCTAAAAGCAAGTCTGAGTCCCCAGGTGGATGGGAGCATGCGCACAAACACACACACACACACACTTGGCAGGGCTGGGAGTCGAACATACACCTAACTACCCTATCATACTACAGCATGACGCATTTACAGAACACGCTACCGAGATTACTAAACACAGCAGTCCCAGAGGCAGACATCTAGGTGCGTGTCATCATCCGCAAAGGCAAAGATGTCAGTAGGAAATTTCTGTGGTGTGAGGCGTCTAAAAGCAAGACTGAGTCCTCAGGCGGACATGCATGCACGCAAACACACACACACACACACTTGGCAGGGCTGGGGGTCGAACATACACCTAACTACCCTATCACACTACAGCATGACGCATTTACAGAACGTGCTACCGAGATTACTAAACACAGCAGTCCCAGAGGCAGATAACTAGGTGCGTGTCAAGTTTCGGCAAAGGCAAAGACGTCGGAGGGAATTTCTGTGGTGTGAGGCATCTGAAAGCAAGAATGAGTCCCCAGGTGGATGGGAGCATGTGGGCAAACACACACACACACTTGGCAGGGCTGCGGGTCGAACATACACCTAACTACCCTATCACACTACAGCATGACGCATTTACAGAACGCACTACCGAGATTACTAAACACAGCAGTCCCAGAGGCATACTTCTAGGCGCTTGTCATCATCCGCACTGACAAGGACGCTGACAGGGATTGTATAGAGAGTGATCAGTCTGAAGGCATACAGACATATTACTGTCCCACAGTAGATGTAGACAAACACACGGCAGTAGTGTGATTGGGGCAACGTAGGATTTACGGAGCACCACAACAACATGACATAGACACGGGACCTGTGAATGCAAAGAAAGACTCTAAATTACAATAGACACACACACACTGACACACACACTGACACACACACACACACACACACACACACACACACACACACACACACACACACACACACACACACACACACACACACACACACACACACACACACACACACACACACACACACTGACACACACACACACACACACACACACACACACACACACACACACACACTGACACACACACACACACACACACACACACACACACACACACACACACACACACACACACACACACACACACACACACACACACACACACACACACACACACACACACACACACACACACTGACATACCATGCATGTGAGATGACAGATGGCATGCAGCATGCTTGTGATACAGCTGACAGCATGCAGCTCGGACATCAATAGTGTTTGTAAGCATACCCCCTGGAATACACACTACAGCAGGCAGGTGTCATATCATTATCCATGCAATTCACACGATTATGGCAGTATGCATGCATCCCTGTGATACACCATGTGGACCAGAACAGGATAACAGTACACATGGCTGACGTGACCTTGACATGTAATCTGCTGACGTGTGCATTAACATGAATGCATACATGCCTGACACAATGGTGTCCTGACACATGTACAGTGTCGTACTGGGTATCACATTGCGGTGTTGTCCATATGCCCTACAGATAGATTGCATTCTGAGCAAATGTGCATGGGCATGGTAGGGGACTGTGAGCCATCTACATTGCTGTACAGTGTGATGTACAGACACTGTGCCATTGCATGGCATCATGAGGTGTCTATATTGCTAAACAGTGCATGTTCTGTATGCATTGCATATCCAGAACTGCATGCATACCCATGACATACCTGTGGATTGTGACCTACAATGCTGAGGTGTATACACACCCATTCATGCTGTGTCATATGACAGGTCACTGGAGGACATAGAGATGACACCCATGCATGATGACTACAGAGTGTTGGCTGCCTGGCAACCATGTCCACACATAGCGGACTTGTCACGTCACCATTTCACACATGACATTGATGTATCATGCACACAAGGTGCACAGCTAACAGTGATGCCCTACGGCGGGAGGGGAAGAGTACAGTTTCTGTGGCCTGGTGTCACTGTCAGTGGAATCTGTGAAGGTGACTACCATCATGCTATGACACAGAGGTCATGTTCAACACATCGTATGAGGTACATGTCACTGACACCTCCACTAACTGTGACCAGGCATTTAGGATGTGCAGCGTACCACATCACCTGTACAATTGGTCTAGTACGGCTGTAATTGGGCCATGTGTGGACAAAGTGGGACAGGGTATATCCACAACCCGTCTTCTGTGTGGCTACATGTCTCTGGCCATCCCCCATGGCCATGTGTGCACATGTGTTGGTCATGTATTTGATGGCCGTCTATCACACATGTCTGTGTTGTCCCATATGACATATACCCATAGATGTTGGATATGTCACCATCCACAGGGCTATGCAGACAACAGGTGTATGTGTGGTATGTGGGGTATGGGTTATGGGAAATTGTGACAATATTGCAACAAAAACGCTATGTGTCTCAGACATGTCGGATGGAACATCACAATGTGTGAAACCATTGCAGGGGCATATAACACAATGGTAATGCCTGTGGTCTGCCCATAACACTGCTCACTGTGCGGTACTGGTTTGTGTACCACACATTTTGTTCCACTGTATAGTACATATGCCTCCATTGTAGAACACCTCCACCATTGTATGCACAGCTGGACACACATGTAGCAATGACAAATACTGTAGTTTCATGTCTGTGTATCATTTCAGTTGTATATATTGCACATGGGTGGCCTGTGTGGATGATGGGTGATGTGACCTGTATATCCATGTATTAACTGGCCATATGGCAAATAGATCTATGCTTTGACATGCCTGATACCGATGACAGTCTCACCTGCAACGGACTCTTGTCTGTGCGGCATGCCAGAGGTACCTGTATAGGGTGACACAGCAGTATGAACATTATCCATGACTGTATGACAGCCACAGGGTGCACAGTGCAAGTTAACACATTCGCCTGTACAATAGCATATAGTCAGCACATGTGTGCATACCATACCTCTCAACCTCTTAGAACAATAAATGTGGACAAAGCCTACTATGATGGGGGACATATAGGGACAACCGTGACATATTGCTCTTACTAACTTAGAAATCTGCTAGACTAATAGGTTTGCATGCACATGGGTTTTACACGGAATGTGCAGTCATAAACACAAATGTATGTCATCATTTAATGACTCCATTCCTCAGCTATTTGCCAGAAAGGGACAGATATTAAGGGGAACACACCGACAATATGAGGCAGACATCTCGACATCCTGCAAATACCTGTACAGTTCAGAGGTATAGTGCATACACAGGGTAGCATAAAGCATGTGTGTCTACATACCTTGCATATGTTGTTACATTACATGATGTACACTGACACATGCACGTACGTGGGATATACTGGCCATATGTTCAGTATTGACTTACCAGGCAACTCCAGGCTCATTGGTTGGGAGACACCCACCTCCCCGATGGCAGCTATTGTTTGTGGGGGCTGTTCCGAGGGTGTTCCCAGACTGGCCAGTAGCTCCTCTGTGTGTGTGAGTGGAGGCTGGGTTGGTGGCCCACCACCCGTTCCACCTTGTTCCCTGGTGATTGCAGTGGCACGCTGTTTTGCATGACGTATCAGGTCCATGCAGTGTCTGCGCACCTGCTGGTAGGTGCGGTTGTGGCCGCCCACTTCGTTGACCCTCCTGCGAAGATCCTGCCACAGGTCATCCTGCTGCTGTGCATGCTGTGGCACATGGCTAAATAACACCTCGTAGTTCTCATGGAGGTATGGGATTATGACATCATCCTCCTGTCGGCTGTATGCTGGTAGGCATGTACGCGGCATTATCTGTAAGACATGATGAAGGTGACAGGTCACATTTACAGACATGTACAGTGATACTGCTGCACATACATTTCTAGTACATCTGCACAGTTATCTTTGCAAATCAACATGACACTAACATGACTGGCATGTATGTGTCACACACATGCAACACCCAGTATGCACTGGATATCATCCCCATATATGTGTGTCACCTCATTAGTGTTCCTACTGCATGTGACGTCTGTCTCCATGTGGGCATGTTTGTTTGCCTGGTGTTCTTACCTATCTACTCATGCCTGATGCATCCACGGTAATGCTGTTGACCTTGATGCTGTGGCTATGTCACATATCAACACAGACACAGCCTTACTGGACTTGGGCAGTGACAATGCACCAAGTATGCATGGAAACCTGTACATGCATCTGTTTTGCCATAGACATCTACACTGCACTGTACAGCTGTTCAACATCCTGCCACGGATCACCTGTGTTGCACATGTGATAGACATGGGACAATGGCTAGTCGGACGTCATTCGCAGGTAAGGTTATCAGCTATCGCATGTACGGGCTGGGTTTCCTAGCTGTATCCGACACCCATTACACCACCATGAGGGGCATCAGTGACACATTACTGATCCAGATAGATGATACTACATCTACCATACGGCCATCACACCATGTATGACAGGGATGATATGTGCAGCTATGTGGACAGGGCTGCATGGTATGGTGAGAGTATGTCACAGGTATAGCACAGGGATCTGTCCAGCATGTGGCCATCCTAGTCGTAGGACGGTGGTTGTCCATGACGTATGTCTTTCAGATCAGGCTATGGACATGTAGCATGTCTAACAGCATAGTGTGGCATATGTCTGTATGCAAGGTGGATAGCATGCTGCATACTGGAGGTGAGTATTGTGGAGGCTGGTATCGGCCATCCACGCATGGGCCCTACCCCTGGAGGGTGATGTGTATTCCAATATTGGTCACACAGGTGCTGTGTATGCCTGTCCAATGATCTCCGTGCTCATGGATACCACCCTGTCATGTCATGGGTACCTCGGATGACTACCTAAAGGGCCAGGGAGACGTCTCCAGCTCAGGGAGGTGTACTACACTACACCATCCCTAACACAGTGTCCATACTGTTGACCACAGACTAGGTGTTTCTTAATGGGTATGGGGTTATTACCCTAGTGGTGTCATTGCTGATATCATCCACCAGAATGTGCACATATGTCACACACATCACAAACACAGCCCATTATGTGTGTTGTTCGCAACACCGTGACAACTATTGCCCATAGGTCATGGCCATTCACATCCTCACATACACAGATGGCTGACATTTGTCTGTGTGGTATGGGCTACAATGCGGGTGGGGTACAACGCATTAACCCTGGTTTACTGTAGCTGACACCGTGTGATATGCACATGTCACTGTAGCACCTTTAGTAGTTGTGAGTCTGTCAACAGGCCATTAGTAGAACACCCCTGAGACATACAAAGGCATCTGTAGTCAAACATCCGTACTGTCTTGTACATCTGTACTGCTAACATCTACATTGATAATGGTTCATGGACTTGCAGACCATACCCGCCAGTGTTCTGATGCGGTGCCACCAATCATGACTGTTGTCAACACTTGTGGGTTGATATTATCCAACACCCTATCTGTAATGTATGGGCATGCTCAGCACTTGTTCAGATCTTCTTGGCATGTTATGAGCTACTGCTTAGTTTAACACCCATTTCACACCAGTCCTCACTGGGACACTGTCTGTCCATACATTTCCAGCATGATAACTGTACAACGGCTGTCGTACACACATCACTCACATACCTCATGAGACATGGTGGTTTATACGGTGTGTCCACCTGGCAAGTACCACTTATATACAGGCATGTCCAACTGGCACGTACCAGTGCTATTGCCTGTCACTATGATGACTATGTTGTACATGTGGCATAAGAGCTATTCTCATGTACACAGTCAATGCACACCTCCCAACATACAACAGTACAGCCTGTGGGGGATGCACATATGCAGCCCTGCTGGGGGTTATACTTTCACCGACCCTGACTGCACCTGACAGTCATGTTGGGATGTGCAAGATTGGCAACGCACCCCACACATCACATAGTCCCACATGATCCCCACCACAGGCCACACATACAGAGACACCTTGTACAGTACCCCTCCATACTCTGTGTGGGCACCAATAACAGCCCACATCGCCAAACACAACCACACCAATCTATAGCCCACAGACATGTGTGCCCATCACATACAGCCAATAGGGTGTCATAACATACACAACACACTGTCTTAGGTGACTGTCGGCAGTCACACTGCTGTTCCACTCAGCAGGCTGCACAAGGCGATAGTCACTTACATCCTGCTGTCAAGTAACTGGTTCTGCAACATAACCCATGCACACCTGCCACAAGTCAGCAGGTACAATGTGACTCATCATCCATGTTTGTGTGACTGAAGTTGTATCTCAGGACACAGACTATGTGTGCAGGGACATGCAATAGCCCACCAGTGTTGTAGCCCTGATGGTGTGATCCAAGCCCTGGGAAGCATTTTGCGGTCATCTGGACCTGTTATCACAGTACTACGAATGACTGTGTCACTCCCAACAGTTGTCCATGCTTCTTCTGTCATTCCACAGGCGTCTAGTATACGTCCACTTTGACAGACCCGGCCAAACAACATGATGCTGTGGCAGTTGACCTGCACCTGTCAGCCCTGGGAGTACGGATCATATGCTGGACTCTTGCTGCTTTTATACTGCCTGTCTTGCACAGTGTCCAATAACAGTCACCACCAGAATGGGAACTGGCTAGCGAAGCATGTGGTCATGTCACACAATGCTTGACATCATCCTCTGTGATGCACGCAGGCAAGGCACACCTGATACTGCACCACTTCAATATCTCTGCAGTGACTGGGACCTGCCTCTTGGCTCTGCAGAGCACACCTGCAATGACTGGTTATAGACAGACTGTACCTCTCAGGCACGTACCTGGACTGGCACACACATGGCTGAGGTGTCCCCATATTCCACTATGTTGTACACACATCCCGGCTGGTTACTTAGCACAATGCATTACAGGTGCTCCATGTGCATATAACTGTGTCCAGAAATACTGCTGCTACTAATGTGAGACTGACAGTAACCCACACTTAACTGTGATAGCCGCACATGTACTGACACATTATGCGTACGCTGTGCGTGAGTCATAACCTCCGCTCGGCTGGTTCAACCCATGCACCACCTCCATGACCAACAGTATCCTTGACATGGACACTACCAACATGTGACTGCTGTTCCACACCTGGGGTTATCCCCTCATTGGTGGAATCCGAAAATCTGCTAACCACACTTGTTAGCCACATACCGGCACCACACACTTCATGGCATACACAGTAGATGAGTACTACAACACCAACTACAGATATCATATGACAGCGGTGGTTGTTGTCGTGACACACGTACAGGTGGACAATGCACATGCAAATGCTGAGACATACCTCAGTGCACTTCAATAGCATGTACACGGCAATATGGTTCATGCTATTCCACACAGAGCCATGATGGTACACACCAGATTACAGATGACACTCTGGGGGTGCGGTCCCACGGACATACTTTACAACAACAGGTGGGGGCTGTTACACTGTGGTGTACATTCCCATGGGTGGGGTGACTCACTGGTTATCCTCGGTAGGGCCACAGGTTCCCTCATCACATACTCCATAACTAGCAATGTACACATTACTGTGACACATTCCAAGATGTACCACAAGGCATTATGGTGGTATGTCAGTAGTCGTATGCAATACCCACATCTGCTCACACATACAACTGTCACTCTGGAACATGACAGTAACAGGTGATGTTGGCAACATGCTGTCTGATGGCTTCAATGCTAACATTACACCCTCTCACTCCCTGCAGGGCCACATTCCTTGCAGGAACATTGCGGTGTACCTGCAGTCACACCTACACAGTACTGACCTGCACTCTGTATGTCCTAGGACACAGGCCCCTTGTCACCCTACAATATCCCAGGCTGTGATGTCCACAGACCTCTGAACAGCATGTCTCCCCACTGGGACACCATATTCAATAATAGCCTTGTACCAGACATTGTGGCCCCTGACTGGCACACAGCGACAGTAACACTCCACACAGGTGGTGCCACAATGCACAACTGGGACTATTGCCCTACACACCTCACTGGACTGTTATGCATGGCTATAGGGCACACCATCATGGACATAATTCGCTGAGTCTTTGTTGTGCTCCAGTCCTTTGATGCCAGCTGGGTTGGTCTTGTTGGGGCCACAGCATGCATCCTACACCTGTTGAACACCTTTCATACAGTCGCCAGAGTAGTTGATGACAACACGGGGGTCCACACGGCCTGCATTGTCCTCTCGCTGCATTCAGCACCGTTCTCCATTCTGGTATTGACTACATACACATCCACCTGCACATCAAAACATATGTCTCCGGATGTTATGCAAAGTCGCTAATGCATGGGACACACACACTGATGGTGGCATACCATATCACATACTGCATTCCAGTTACACTTGGCTTACCACAGTCCTCAGTCATGGGGCCCTCATGTTCGGCATATGCTTGCCTGAGGTACAGGCTACCACTGAGGGGACTTCCCTGCCTAGCTTTACAGACCACTGCATACCCAGTGCCATTGTTGCTCCACTAGCTGATACAGACCCCATCCATATGGGTGTCACTGTGACAGATACCGATATGAACATCATGGCCTCTACCTGCATGACACTTGGTATGAACATCACCTTTGCAGTACACCATCCACCCACTAGTTATCACATAGGTGTTAGTCCCCTACATACATGTCACATTGTACATGTTTGTAAGACACATGTATGTCGCACACACTCCTGTGATTACCACATTGCCACTTTGGCGTGGATATCCTTCTACATGTCCACACATGTCTGTACTGGGTGTGTAGCTGGTATGTAGGCACCCATTGTACCTCTGAAGACCGGACTTATACACACATCCATGGGTACATCACCCTGCTTAGGGTGTACCTTACACAACAGCTTTACATAACTCAACATTAAAACGCCATGACGTTTATTGAGCTACGACAGTTACAGTTTGTGGCTTATGTACAGACACCAGGTCTGTACACATTTGCAGACTACATACTCAGGGGTGACATCTGCTGCAAAGACAGGGCCCATGTCTGCAAATATGTTTATGGATATACTCTGCATACACGACATACACAATAGCCACTATGCGCATGATGCTCATGGATATGTGCACACACGCGACAGTGTGTGGCATGTGCTTGGGGATTGCATTCCCAGACCGGACACTCACCATGCTTTGGGACATGATTCCTATGTACATCACGCATGGACAGTCAGTAGCAGTGTTCGTGTGATACCTCGCTTGGTGGATGGTGGACACATGTACACCAGGGATCACTTCAGTGGCTGTACTGTGCAGTGATGCAGGTTACACATGGCTCTTCTGTTCACAGGACACTACCCTAGAGAGGTGCCACTGGTGTGCACACTGTAGTTGTTGTTACACATAGACTTGCCAGACTGCATGGTACCCCACTATGAACTTTTGGAGCTATTACATGTCCTTTGTGCATGGTTACTGGTATAGCCCTTCCAGTTAGATTGTCTGTCACGCTGTTACAATGTCCTGTGACTACAGGCCATATGTATACTGTTATTGTACACACCAATCATGTTCATGTTTGTCTGTCACATCTCTTCTGCTATTCTAGTATGGGAGTAATGTTTGCATCCTTTGCAAATGAAAACAAAATACAGCTTCAGGGATGATGCCAATAAATATCCAAGTTCAAGGATAGATGAATGCTGATTTAAAACTTTCTTTATTGCCACAAAACCAAGGTTAACGCCAATGTATTCCACTAAAAAACACACGTTTTCGTTGCTGAAATGCAACTTCCTCAGACCATGAAAACATCTGAATGAATGGTTTATATACACTGATTTTAATACAACATGTGATTCCTATTGACTACTTAAAGGTGTACATCCTGAAATACCATATGGTTTTACTTGTAAATGCCTTCAGCAAAGTTAATAAAATATCTAAACAGTATTACCAACATGTTATGGTTCAACACATAGATCATTAATATACATATCTGTTAAAATGCTAAAATACGAATATCTCCTTGTTAAACCCTGTTATTTAAAAATTATTTTAAAACCATAAAATACTCTAATATTAGGGTGAAAAGGGTCTACATTCTACTAGCCTTGAGTTTTAGTATAGGTTTAATAGAAATGTAGTCATTCAAACCAGGCTTCTTGTTTGATTCCAACAAAATCTGCCAATGGGTCTCCCTTTCTTCTAACTTGGCCTGCCAAGGTCCTCCCCTGGGGTCCGGGTTAATCTTTTCTAGTACAAAGAATCTATATTTAGCTGTAGGGCATGTCTGTGTATGTTTGTACAGGGCATTGTTAATATTGGCTTTTTTTACATCATACATGTGTTCATATATCCTGCGTTTAAGAGTACGTTCTGTTTTGCCCACATAATATGCTGGGCACTGTAAACAGACTGCAAGGTAAACTACTCTGGTGCTGTTGCAGTTGTAATACTCTCTTGCTTTTACTACTCTATCCAAAGCTGTAATAGTAACTGTTTCGTCCTGTATGATATATGAACACTGTGGGCAAGTACCACATTTATAGGTGCCCTTGCGTACACGTGTTGTTTTATTTTCAATGGGTACTTGTTCTAATAAACTTTTAATGTTTTTGCCCCTACTAAAAACCATCTTTAATTCTTTTCCTTGCAAGTTGGGTAGATCAGTAATAGCCATAAAGGCATCCCACTCTTGCATAATGATAGTTCTGATCTCTGTTGAGCTTGAGCTATATTGGGTGATAAAGGCATGTGGAAAATCCACATTGTTGTCTACTGTTTTCTGCCCAGATGTAGTGATACCTATCCCCAGTATTGGGATGTATCTATCCCTTCTGCCCTTGACCACCTGTTCCTGGATTGGGTTAATAAACGTTGCAGGGTATCCTCTGTCCATAAACATGGATTTTAGATTGTGACATTCCTTTAGGAAATCATCATCTTCTGAGGTCATACGTGAAATCCTTACATACTGTCCTTTGACAATACCCCTTTTCTGATGAAATGGGTGAGAGCTATTGAAGTGAATATAACTGTTTGAATAGGTAGGTTTTCTGTATACATTGGATTTGAAACCCCCTTGTGCTCTCTTACTGAGAAGGACATCTAGGTACTCTACCCTATCTTCAGATGTTTGATGGGTAAATTTTAGGAAATCCGTTGTTTTTGCTAAATAGTCCATAAATTCCTGGATTTCACTGTGGGACCCTGTCCAAAAAATACAGATATCGTCCAAAAACCTGTGATAGGCTACCCAATGCTTGCTATATGCACTGTTGATGACAAATTTGCTTTCCCAAATGGAGAGAATGATGTCTGCATATGTAGGGGCACAATTTGCCCCCCCATTATACACCACCAATCTGCTTGCTTGTAAATTCTCCCAAAATGAATGAAATTGTGATGTAAAACTAATTTCATTAAGTTCATAATGACAAAGCTGTCCCCTGGGTTAACTTTTGGACTAGCTGAAATAGCCTCATCCAACCATTGTAGGCCTGTTTCGTGAGGAATAACAGAAAACAGGTCTACCACATCTATGGTAAGAAATTTAAGGTTGGGTTCATCCAGGTCTGGGGTAATCTGCTTTAAGAATTCCCAGGAATCTTTAAGAAGATGTGATGACTTGGGCCATATTTTCTTAAATTTATAATCTAGAAATTTGGAAATGGTGGAAATCTTAGAACCTTGAGCCGCTACTATGGGTCGGAGTGGGGGGTTTTCTGGATTTTTGTGGACCTTAGGAACTCCGAAGATAGAAGGAATTTTGGGTTCCTGATTGTATAGGAAGCTGTAGATGTTTAAATCGATCATTCCTAAATCCATTAATTTTTGTATAGCCAAATCTATTTTTTTGTAGGCTATGTTGATTTCATTTAATGATACTGTGGTGTATCTGTCAATGTTGTTAAGTAAATTCAACATCTTACCTTCATATAAAGTCTGGTCCATGATAACTATCCCCCCTCCTTTATCTGGTTCCATGATTCTAATATTGGGGTCTAGTCTCAAAGTTTCCAAAAGCTCTCTCTCAGGAAAGGTTAAATTTGTTCCATGTTTTTTCTTTAGTACCCCTTGTTTCCTGATCTTTTGTTCTATTCTCATCTCCAAGTTTCTAAGTTGTGGGTGAAGTGGGGGATTAAATGTACTGGTTTTATGTGGTATCTCCTTCTGACAATAATCTGTTTGGCCCATCAAGTTCTCTAAATTTAGTTTCCTAATAAAGAGCTTCAAGTCGATGATCACTTTGGTCATGTCACTGTGCTTACTAGGGACATATTTAAGTCCCTTGGTAAATAATTGAAAGAAAGTGTCTGTGACTTCCAAATGACTATAGTTGTATATAGTGAAGCCCCCTAAGGTACTATTAGAAAAGGGGAATGGGGACTCAGATATTGGCCTGTATTGCCACTCATTGGAATTTCCACCTTCTGGTATGATATCCCTCAATTCCTGTTGGTGTAATTCCTCATATTCCCCCTGGGTGGGGGACTTGGGTGCAAAAAAGACTGGGATGCACTTCTTTGATTACGGATCCTTTCGGACCTTCTAGGCAATGGATCTGCCCCCCATACATTTGGTCTATCCATACCTTGTTCTTGTTCTTCTAATGAATGCCCTGTAAAAGACACTGTCCTGGAATGTTTGTAATTCCGGTTGTGGAAATAAGGTGGCAAGGGATATTGTTTACCCTCACTGTATTCCCTTATGTCCCTTTGTAATTTTTTGCACTTGCAATTCCTTCTATCTTCGGAGTTCCTAAGGTCCACAAAAATCCAGAAAACCCCCCACTCTGACCCATAGTAGCGGCTCAAGGTTCTAAGATTTCCACCATTTCCAAATTTCTAGATTATAAATTTAAGAAAATATGGCCCAAGTCATCACATCTTCTTAAAGATTCCTGGGAATTCTTAAAGCAGATTACCCCAGACCTGGATGAACCCAACCTTAAATTTCTTACCATAGATGTGGTAGACCTGTTTTCTGTTATTCCTCACGAAACAGGCCTACAATGGTTGGATGAGGCTATTTCAGCTAGTCCAAAAGTTAACCCAGGGGACAGCTTTGTCATTATGAACTTAATGAAATTAGTTTTACATCACAATTTCATTCATTTTGGGGGAGAATTTTACAAGCAGATTTCTGGTGTCGCTATGGGGGCAAATTGTGCCCCTACATATGCAGACATCATTCTCTCCATTTGGGAAAGCAAATTTGTCATCAACAGTGCATATAGCAAGCATTGGGTAGCCTATCACAGGTTTTTGGACGATATCTGTATTTTTTGGACAGGGTCCCACAGTGAAATCCAGGAATTTATGGACTATTTAGCAAAAACAACGGATTTCCTAAAATTTACCCATCAAACATCTGAAGATAGGGTAGAGTACCTAGATGTCCTTCTCAGTAAGAGAGCACAAGGGGGTTTCAAATCCAATGTATACAGAAAACCTACCTATTCAAACAGTTATATTCACTTCAATAGCTCTCACCCATTTCATCAGAAAAGGGGTATTGTCAAAGGACAGTATGTAAGGATTTCACGTATGACCTCAGAAGATGATGATTTCCTAAAGGAATGTCACAATTTAAAATCCATGTTTATGGACAGAGGATACCCTGCAACGTTTATTAACCCAATCCAGGAACAGGTGGTCAAGGGCAGAAGGGATAGATACATCCCAATACTGGGGATAGGTATCACTACATCTGGGCAGAAAACAGTAGACAACAATGTGGATTTTCCACATGCCTTTATCACCCAATATAGCTCAAGCTCAACAGAGATCAGAACTATCATTATGCAAGAGTGGGATGCCTTTATGGCTATTACTGATCTACCCAACTTGCAAGGAAAAGAATTAAAGATGGTTTTTAGTAGGGGCAAAAACATTAAAAGTTTACTAGAACATGTACCCATTGAAAATAAAACAACACGCGGTGCATAAGGGCACCTATAAATGTGGTACTTGCCCACAGTGTTCATATATCATACAGGACGAAACAGTTACTATTACAGCTTTGGATAGAGTAGTAAAAGCAAGAGAGTATTACAACTGCAACAGCACCAGAGTAGTTTACCTTGCAGTCTGTTTACAGTGCCCAGCATATTATGTGGGCAAACAGAACATTCTCTTAAGCGGAGGATTTATGAACACATGTATGATGTAAAAAAAGCCAATATTAACAATGCCCTGTACAAACATACACAGACATGCCCTACAGCTAAATATAGATTCTTTGTACTAGAAAAGATTAACCCGGACCCCAGGGGAGGACCTTGGCAGGCCAAGTTAGAAGAAAGGGAGACCCATTGGCAGATTTTGTTGGAATCAAACAAGAAGCCTGGTTTGAATGACTACATTTCTATTAAACCTATACTAAAACTCAAGGCTAGTAGAATGTAGATACTTTTCACCCTAATATTAGAGTATTTTATGGTTTTAAAATAAAAATTTTTAATAACAGGGTTTAACAAGGAGATATTCGTATTTCAGCATTTTAACAGATATGTATATTAATGATCTATGTGTTGAACCATAACATGTTGGTAATACTGTTTAGATATTTTATTAACTTTGCTGAAGGCATTTATAAGTAAAACCATATGGTATTTCAGGATGTACACCTTTAAGTAGTTAATAGGAATCACATGTTGTATTAAAATCAGTGTATATAAACCATTCATTCAGATGTTTTCATGGTCTGAGGAAGTTGCATTTCAGCAACGAAAACGTGTGTTTTTTAGTGGAATACATTGGCGTTAACCTTGGTTTTGTGGCAATAAAGAAAGTTTTAAATCAGCATTCATCTATCCTTGAACTTGGATATTTATTGGCATCATCCCTGAAGCTGTATTTTGTTTTGGTTTGGACTGTTACAGCTTCCCTCAAGTTCGTGGTTTTTGGTATCCTTTGCAAATGCACAGAGTGGATTACATATTATTTATTTCATCATAACTGTTTATACATATATTAATTACATACTACTCACATCACTATATGATACCTTTGTTATGCATCATATGCCTGTTCTCCTGTGTAGCATATCTGACGTATAAATCTACTGTACTATACATTACACATGTTTTACATGGTATCCCATAATTCAAAGCATACTTGCACAGAGGGTCCACCTTAGACATGTCATTGACGTTATATGCCCATACACATGCGTACTGTTACAGTATATCTACATATACTATCCCCTGCTATGGCACGTACTTATTGGACATACCCTGCCACTGACGGCGGGTCGTATGACATTGTTCTGTTTAAAGCCATCATGTTGCATCCCTTGTGGTGTCTGTGCTGTTTATCGTATGGCCCACTGCTGGACGCACATCTTCTACAAGCATTAGTACGATCAGCAAGACATCACTACATAAATACCATTCCCCACTTTATGCATGGTGGACACTTTTAATTACTGCAAACCAGGCTATGCATACACTGACATTACGTAATACAGAACATACTATACATACAGTTAGTGTTCTACATACATTGATATCGTTCTGGTGTTTCGTCTCTATCTCGCTCTTCTGTATCACACTTTCAACTGTTATACGGTATGAGCATACAGTTTGAATATCTGGCAAATCATCCTTATATATGTCTATACCTGCAACGTATGGTTTACTGCCGCCAATTGGTGGTCCGGTGTGACTAATTATGTGCACATCAGCTGTGCAGCTACTCCATTCGCCAATTACGCGGCAACAGTGGGGTATAATTGAATTCTCCACTTGGGCGTTGGCCATTTGCCCTACCTTCGGGGAGACGGCCTGTATTGTGTTTTGTTGTATGTAATTGCAACTGTTATGTGTAGAGCCAAGTCTCTTTTGGGGTCATGTCCCCCGTGGATTGTGTGTGACGGCTTGAGTATGTGGTTCTATCTGTGACTGTACCTGTCATCCCACCTGTCTGATAAAGGACTATTGCAAACACCTGTAACATCGCCGTTTGTTCTGTTATACGACGGATACAATTTTGCATAGCGCCTTTAATTGTCTCTCACAAGGTATGTAAACGGTTCAGCAGACGTAATTGACTAACTAGATGTTTGGGCTGTGGTTACGGTCTGTATTGCTATTGTTTCCAGTGTGGGGAATGTAGGCGGGTGTACGTAACATATAGGTTCATAGGTTAATAGGTTCATACTAAGCTATCGATTCTGTATGTCTTACGCCACCCCTTGATTTGAGTATACTGTGCCCTTTTTAAGGTTTAGTTTACTGTGCCTCTGTCTAATAGTGACACGGGAGTAATCCCTGGGACAAACCTACGATATACGGTTTTGTGGGGCTTGCATTTCTACGTAGTCCATCTATATGTGTGTGGGCCCCTTCCCTAATTACAATGCTATCACTTAATAGACTTCTGTTATGGGAATTTACTTTGGGCCATTGTTAATTGGTTTCTATATGGTATGCAGGTGCGGTTGATACTTTCATACCTCCGGATGTACTGCGATATGTGCAGGGATATTTGTAAATGACCGCTATCCCGTGTATGTCTGTCCCAGATATTTGCAGTCATTGCAGTGGTGTTGGTGTCAGACCCTCTGTCACATGGCTTGCTACCTTTTCATATAGCCACAGTTGGACACTTGCGGGTCACACAGTGGTGTTTACAGGCTGACATATGGCCACGGTCAGTACACAGGATAGCACATACTTTTATCCTCATTACATACCAATTGTTCATGGTCCTTCACTACTTATCGGTTTACATGTAACATTTCCGTTTCTTACATACAGGCATGAGTATTTCCTGCAACTATTGCATATTATTTGGGACATACTAATGTCCTAAACTCTTGGACAGTTGCCCTTTGTAATGTTTCATGTTAGGACACACCTGGCCAGGGCAGGCTGTCCCTCCCAATGTGGGACAGGTGTTTACCGCATGCCTACGGCTAGCTATACCCGCACCTACCGTAATCATCTACCTCCGAGTTGCCACCTACAGACACATATGCGGACACGCACACACACACATTAGTCACACGGGAACACACATGGCACCCTCAACACATACATACACAGGCTACATCACTCACAACCACAGTTGTACACGGTACCTACGTGGACCACACTGCCGCCAGCGGTGACTACATGTCCTTACTATCATCATATTGCTCGTGGTTCTACTGTTCCAGTACTGTGTTCTTTCTGTCTTTCAGCCTCCTGGTTACGCGTGACGGTGTGTGACACTTTCCATAGCTGGCGGTATCCTGTTTATTTGTACCTCAAAGGTGTTTTGAATGTCGTCGACCTATCTATATATTTCCAGATGTCAGTGACTCCTTGTATATCGACATATGTCACATTATCGCCCTTTCTATCTGTATTATATATGTGTAGATATATATATATATCTATGTATATATATATATATATATATATATATATATATATATATATATATATATATATATCTCGGACAGGGGTGGTGACAGGCGCGCTACACCTTTCATTGTGTGTTTGTCAGTGCATACTGTGTTTCCTGGACTCCGCACATTTGTGTCTGTACCTGTCACATTACACACCTGCCATAGGTTAAGTTTACCTCCCATCCCACTTTGCGAGGGACAGTCCCTCTTTGTGCAGTTGTGTCCTGCAAAATATTTGTGAACATAGCAAATGTCCTGCGACTTTGGGACAAACATATTCCCTATAGTTTATGTCATAGTTGCATAACACACTTATTCTGTATCTGACCCACCTACATGTTACAGGACACTGAACACGTACCTCCGACCATTATTAGACTAAGCTTTTTATCTATGCAAAACACTGACGTTCTGGTTTTTGTCCTGGCTGGGTGTATGTGTCATCCTGCAGACATCTGGCGTATGTCCCACATTGGTCATTTGAACTGTGGCAACCCTACCGTACGTACATCTTGCTAGCAATAGTGTTGGGTGATTGTATACATGACTGGCTGTTCCACTCCTGGCAGTGGTCATTTTACCCTTCAGAGCAGGCGCTATTTGTTCGGAGGTGACTAATGCTGGTGTCACCTGTTCTGTACATCATTGACCATGATCTGTGCAGTGGTCAGTGATGCTTAGCCCTGTTTCGCGCATATATGTATAGTCATATTTAAACATCGCTTACCAGCTGTGGGCAACACTTATTCCTGCTAACGTGTGCTACACATATTCTGATGACCTGCATCTGGAATGCATTACCTGTGCCGTCGGGATTACGTTACATCCCTTGCGGGACGTGGGACTGGGAACATGCATGACAGTCACTGCATGTACCACTTGGACATCTGGGGGTTGTACACGAATTATGTCATTTTGTATGTGCAGTACACTACAGCAGTTACTCCACACTACACTCACATGGATAACTCCGTTAGTTTACAACTTGATGGGTCCAGTTAATGGTATGTCCATGTGATGTTTACTGGCTGTACTCTGGCACTGGGTATGTATAACACAATTAGCTACACCCAATAATTTGCTACACCTTCATACAACTGTGGATGCAGCATGCCGGGGTGACAAATGCCTGTCATGGGTACATCCCCTCCCTTGACACAACATCCATGATTACATTTTGTGGAGCCCCTCAGTAACGCGGTGGGTAATCTGTGATAGTGCTTGCAAACATGTGCTCCCGCGATTGCCTCTGCTCCAGTACGCGACAGTTGCTTACTCGATGTTGTGGCGACGGGAGTCACTGTTTGCCCCGTTTGGTGTTTTGCCTCTGACAATCGGGCGTGTACCTACCGATGTACCTGAGAACCTATACACACAGCACCGACAGATGCTGATAGGCGCATCTACTGTTCAGGTGTTGACATTTCCGTGTTTCAATGGCTGTTGCGTGTACAATGTTTGAGGGCTGCCTATGTAGGTTTCCACAGTGGGCCACCTATACATCACAATTTACAGGTAGTCGTGTTTGTGTGCCATCCATGTTACTGTGTGTGCAGGTGGGGAGGGGTGTCAGTCTGTGGGAGCCTACACTGTCAGGGTATGTGCTATATGTTCCCTGTTTGCCAAGGTGTAGGCATATTGGGCATGCCTCCGTCTGCCTACTGGGGCTGGCACAGTGTGTCCGTGGTCTGAATCCCTCTGTGCCTGTGTTGGCCTTGGCACTTGCGGTGGGCTGTGAGGCCCTCCCCCATTTTGACCCTGCTGCAGCTGTTTTCGCAGGATCATATTATGTAGCATGGCACATACTATGAAGATGTGGGCACACGTGCCTGGAGAGTACTGCAAGGCTCCACCAGATGTGTCCAAGCACTGGAACCGTGATTTCAGCATCCCGAACACACGCTCTACGATGATTCTGGTTTGTGCATGTGCCTCATTATGGCGTTCTTGCATTGGTGTGTGTGCATTTCTGATGGGGGTCATCACCCATGGCTCTAGTGCATAGCCAGCATCCCCCACAAGGTGTCCTTGTGGGATGTCCCCCCTGACAAATACCTGATACAGCTGTGAGGCATACCAGATATGGGAGTCATGGTAGCTTCCAGGGCTGCCAGCACACACATCCATGATAATGCCCTGGGCATTGCACATGACCTGGCAGCTGATGGAGTGGAATCCCTTGCGGTTTATGTAGTGCCTACCATACTCACCGGGTGGTGACTTGATTTGCATGTGCGTGCAGTCTATCGCACCCAGTACCTCCGGGTAGTTTGCCACACGGTGGAAGTGATGAATATTGCTGGCCGACTCCTCCTGAGTTTGGGGGAAGTATATATGCTCATTGGCATGTGGTAACATGGCATCCAGGAACTGGTGTAATACCCTGGATGCCGATGCCTGTGAGATCCCCATTATATCTCCAGTTGGCCTTTGACAGGTACCTGTGGCTAGTATTTGCAAGCTTACACATACCTTTGTATCCACTGGGATGGGTTCCCCTCTGTTGTTTCTGGTTCTCAGGCGTGGCCGGCACAGCTCTACTATTTGCTGTAAGATGTCCCTGTCCACACTATAACACTCTACTATCTCCAGATCATGTAACCCCTGGTAGGTTACCCTTGGTCTGAACACTCTTCTCCTCCTCCGAGGCCTATGGTGGTTGTTGGCATCATCCTCCACAACACCGTCGGTCTGCAACACATGCTGATGAATCACAGCTATGGCAGCTCCCAACATGTACATTTTAAAAGTTCCCCATCTGTTTACACCTATGGTGCGGTGTTTGGGAATACACAGGTGTGTGTTGGGTGCTTTCACACTTTATACTGTTTTGCTGTGAACACTGATGATGTCATAGGGTGTGTATGTACGATTGTGGCTACAGGGTATCTTCTGTGTTTTATTAATGGACCACTATTTTGCTGTCTTTGGTGTTGCATTACATTTGGATACCGTGAATTACCTCCGGCCCTTCTGTTTGCATTTGTGCATGTTACACCTACCATTTACTGGCATGCATCCAGCTGCCTGCTTTCATTTGTATTTTCCTAGACCTGGCTTATCTTGCGTAATGTGTGCTATTGCCAATCTACTGTGGGTTTGCTTTGCTCTGCTATGACAGTTCTCCTATCTTTGAATTCCAGGTCCTCCCCTCCTTTCTTTGCAATCCTATGCCTCCCCTATCCTGTTTTGCAGGTTTCTGCATGCAGGCTTGATACTGCCATTGATTGGCCGCTGTGAGTTGATTGGTGTTAATTGCTCATTAGTATGCCAATTACCCTGCTTTGGCATTTCCTTCTTTTCTTCCCCTGACCTTCCTGTTTGTGCTATTGTTCGAGTCCATCCGCTTACCGGGTTTCAGGCAAGATTTCATCCCCATACACATGCGCTTTTGGGCACCATGTGTGCTCTCAGCTAAACGGTTCTATACCCTCCTCCCCACCCATGTCCTGCAGCTTTGCTTAGCAATGGCCAGGCCAGATTTGCATTGCTCCAATGTGCTTACTGATACGGTGGCACACCCCTCTGCTTATGTCATGTATCACCTCTGATACACTCCTCGGTGTTATAACGCTGTGCCATCAGGTACATCCTTAATCCAGTGGGATGTTTGCGATTCATTATTACCTGCCTCATTTGCATGGCATTGACTACTAATTCATAGTTACAGCGCTGAACACTGTCGTGGACCCCTGGCAAACCTTACGCCTTGCTTCTGATGTGCCATGCCTACCATTGCATATTATGTTTCAATCCTAATTTGTCTTTCATTGCGATTTTATGACATTTGTATATATTTCCTTTGTATTCCTGTTTGCACACACATGCCCTGCAGTTGTACTGTGCGTTACTGTGGACATGACATTAAATGCTTTTTTTTAGGTGTTGTACATCTTTGCTTGTGCCATTGGCTGTGTATTTCACCATTGGCATATGTTAACTTTGTAATACATGAGTCTGGTCCGCTTCCATAACTCCAATGTTATGTTTGGGAAAATGTAAACCATGTTTTTTGGTTTACATTTCCATGGGCTTGCACTATGCCTGCACCACTTTGTGAATCACTGTATGCTTTTATTAGCATGGTGCGACACTGCACATGAGATGATTTGCATACCTATGCCAAGGGCTGCGTAGATCTGCCATACGCCGGTAGTGCACGTGGTGTTGGTTCGTACCTGAATCGCTCGGTGGACATATTTGGCGTTGTCCCGCATACGCTACACCTGCACCTGGTGCAGGCTTCATGAATCCAGGGGAGGGTTTATCCACTCTGTGCCACAATGCTGGCACAACTACAATAACCTGCAGAAGCACAGGCCTGACAATTTGACTGAATAAGTAAATTAATTTAGGGGTTAAGGCCAGAGCTCTAATAAACAGGTACAGGATGTGGACCAGTACAATAAAACTGTTAGATACAAAGTAAATAAAAAGTACTGAGCCTACAGGGCTAAATGTTACCACTCTTTAATACAGAATAATTATAAAAAATATAAAACAAGGTGAGTGCTTTTGCGATTATCACATCGCTTCTTCAGGCAAACTCAAGCAAACCTAACAGTGCTTAAATAAAATCAACTAAGCAATCAACTGTTGTAATAAATTTAGTAACACCAAACACTGCTTACATAAAAATCAACGACAATTACAAATAGGAATACAAACTAACAAAACATTTAGTCCTTCAAAGGATGTGCTTTTAGGAAAGGTTTTAATGTAAATACACCATTTAAGCCTGGGGGTTGTTCTGCATTGAATTATAAAATCCATTTTTGTTCAGCTGCTTCAATATGATTTGGTAAATCTGCACCCCTAAAACCTGCATCTAAAACCTGAAGCACAAAGAATTTAAAAACATGTGCAGAATCGTGATGCGTAACATGCAAAGCCGAACCATAATTATTTTCCTTCTTGTTTCTGATATCTCTGTGATGCTCAATGATCCTCTCTTTGAAAGATCTGTTCATTTTGCCTATATAAAAAAACATGACACAACTGGCAGAAAGCAAAATAGACAATGTTGTCTGTCTTGCAATCTGCATAAAATTCTAAGTTAATTGTAAAACCTATATTGGGGTGTGTATATGATGGACTGGTGTAAATGTACTTACAAGCTGAAGAATTTCTACAAGGGAAAGTTCCTATTCTACTAGATTCATTTCCCCTAATGTGTAAGCTAGATTTGTAATAAAGATGTTTCTTCAAAGACTTGTTATTCCTAAAGGAGAAATTTGTTGTCTCCCCAATCTTATCTCTTAGTTCTGGCATGTTTTTCAGAATTTTCCAATTACTCTTAATGATGTTACAATAACTAATAACTATTAATATCTCTAGAGTACTGTAAGGAAACCCTAAAAGTATCAACATTGTCCTGTTGTGTTTGTGCACTATCGAGATCTGATGGCTCTCTAAAATAGGGCCTGCATCTACCCTCCCTGTGTGTCCATGCATTTGAAATGTATGCATCTATTTCTGGCTCATTGTAACCTCTCTGCAAAAATTCTTGTTTAAGATAGGAAAGAGCTGTATGTAAACTAGAATCATTGTTGTGCAACCTCACCAGGCTCTAGACCTGTCCCTTTAATACATTAAGGGCTACATATCTGGGATGCATGCTGCCTATATGCAAAAAGGCATTCTTCCTTGTGGGTTTCCTGTATATGCTAGTAGAAAGATGTTTGAAATCAGATTTTCTAAGCTGCACGTCTAAAAAATCTAGCTCCTCAAAGGAATGTTTATATGTAAACCTTAAGAAGTTGATAGTACTGTGCATAACATCAACAAATTCTTTAATTTGAGCATCATTACCTTGCCACAGTAGAAACATGTCATCTACAAACAAACATATCAGATTATATACTTGAAATATTTGTTCCTGCATGTCAGTAAGTTGGTATTGTCCCATTGTACTAATTCTAGGTTGGCGTAGCTCTTGGCACAGGCAGTGCCCATAGCTATGCCAAACTTCTGCAAAAATAACTCTTGTTGAAAGGTACAGACATTATTCTCTAAGACTATGTCTAGTAATGAACATATAAGTTTAAATTTATCATTCGTAAAACAATTTTGGTTAAAAATACTCTGATACTTTCAACACCCCAATCGATTGGAATTACAGCAAACATCGATTCAATGTCAGATGTAACAGACATATAATTATTGTCCACATCCAGCACTTTAGCATAGAGTGTCTCCAAAAATGACTTAGTGTCCTTCAAAACACTGTCACATTCATCTAGTAGAGGATGTAGTGTATTTTCTATAAAAATCAGAAGCGGCTCTGTACACCATCCCTTTCCCAATACTATAGGCTGCATAGGTGTAAGTTCCTGATCTTTATGAATTTTAGGCAGGCCATAAATAGTTGGCATAAGTGAGTTTTCAACATTAAAAACATTTTAAAAAATTCTTATTTATAAGTCCAGTCATAAGAAGATCAAAAACTAAGAAAGAAACTTTCTCCATTATGCCATTGACAATAATTCTAGAAACACATCAACAGGAATTTGCATTGCATAAAAGTATTCTCATTTGTTCCACATATAAATCCCTGTCAAGAACTACAATGCCTCCTCCCTTGTCAGCAGGTCTAATTTCCAAAGAATGCATATTTTTTTAATTCATTTAATGCTAGCTGATCATTGGGAGACATATTACCGAAAACAGCCAAAGTACCTTGTTGAAATAGTTCTCTAAATTGGCTTTCACATAAATCAATAAATGCTTGTATCATTGGATGCGGTAAAGTTTTAAATGTGCAGGTTTTTTTTAAAACAACTCATCGTATTAAGACTACCAGTAATCATTTTCAGTGTCAAAGACCCACCCAACAGCCTCAAGTCTTTAAGCATCTCAGCCTGGTCTGCTCGCTTTGCAGGAATGAATGATAGCTCCTTGTTTAGCAAAGAACCTTGAGCTGGTGTAAGTTGAAAAGAAGAAATATTAAAAACCAAACCTGTATCTAAAAGTGCCATTTCTTCACTGCTTGCTACATCATGTTCGTACTTTGTGGTCGGTCCAACCTTCCTTTCCTCCCCATACTTTCTGACCTGCTTCTGATGGGTAAAGTGTTCTGTAGAGAACAAGTTGTTGCGGTCAATTTATTCATTAAAAAATCACTTATGATGACATATTGTGTCAGCAGTAATTTGTGGCGCATATAGTATTAGTCCAGTATCTGTAGTGTCAGTCACTTGGTCTCCTAGAGGTCGTGGGCCTTTTAGTCTCTGTTTTGATGAGGTAGAGGCTACATTAGTGTCCTGTGACTGAATAACTGTAACTGATTTTACTCCTGAATTATCTCGCGAGGTTTCTGTTTCTATGGGCCCTGAGGAAATGTCAGAAAGGTTACTCATTGGTTCACAATGTGTCCGATTGATGTTTGTAACTACCAATGAAGTAAAATGCTCTTTAGGCCAAGCAGAAACCACATTATTATGAAAATCTCGAACATCTCATTGCAATTTCTTAACTTTGGCAGACTGTAAAGACTTCTCGTATGCGACAATACTGTCATATAATAGATCCAACTTATTAGTGATCACTTCTTGTGAGAATTTAACAGTAATGTCACTCTGCACGTTCACAATTTCTGCAAATAATTCTTTTTCCATATGTAGGAAAACGTCAGTCAATAAATTAATGTATTCAGTACTGAATTTTAAGTTGAGTAATTGCCATCTCTTTAACAACTCAGGGTAGGTGTCCCCATAACTAAGCATATTCAATATCCACAGTTCTCTGGGGATCACTTTGTGCTTCAGTGAAGCTTACAAATATAGTCATTGCCACTGTAGGCATTTATATTTGTGGAGTTTGTTTTCTAGATCCATGTAACAATGCATAAAGTCCAAATGCTGCTCACCTTCATTAAAGTCGTTTGTTGGATGTGCAATAAAAGAAGTGGATTACTGATAACATTTAAAATATGGCTCAAACTAACAAAACATTTAGTGCTTCAAATTTTTATGCAGATTACAAGACAAAAGACAGACAACTTTGTCTATTTTGCTTTCTGAAAGTTGTGCCATGTTTTTTATATAGGCAAAACAAACAGATCTTTCAAAGAGAGGATCCTTGAGCATCACAGAGATATCAGAAACCAGAAGGAAAATAATGCTTTAGCTTTGCATATTATGCATCATGATTCGGCACGTTTTTAAATTCTTTGCACTTCAGGTTTTAGATGCAGGTTTGATGGGTGGAGATTTATCAAATCGTACTGAAGCAGCTGAACAAAAATGGATTTTATAATTCAGTGCAGAACAACCCCCAGGTTTAAATGGTGTATTTAAATTAAAACCTTTCCTAAAAGTGTGTCCTTTGAAGCACTAAATGTTTTGTTAGTTTGTATTCCTACTTGTAATTGTTGTTGATTTTTAAGTAGGCAGTGTTTGGTGTTACTAAATTTATTACAGCAGTTGATTGGTTAGCTGATTCTATTTAAGCGCTGTTAGGTTTGCTTGAGTTTGTCTGAAGAAGCGATGTGATAATCACGAAAGCACTCACCTTGTTTTATATTTTTTATCAATATTCTGTATTATAGAGTGGTTACTTTTAGCCCTGTAGGCTCAGTACTTTTTATTTACTTTGTATCTCACAGTTTTATTGTACCTATCCACATCCTGTACCTGTTTATTTTATTTTAGTTTTAACGTTCTAATTTCTATTCAGGGCAGGAACATGGCTGAGAGTGTTAATGTGGAACTTTCATACAGATTAGAACTATCTCAAACAGCTGGCATTGGCTGTGATCGTTTGAGCCGTATTTTAAATGTTAACAGTAATCCACTTCAAGACGCTAATTTTATTGCACATCCAACAAACAACTTTAATGAAGGTGAACAGTATTTGGACTTTATGCATTGTGACAGGGATCTAGAAAACAAACTCTACAAATATAAAGGGAAGTCTCTGTGTTCACCAGTGGCAGTGGTTAACACTGAGCAGCCTGCCTGTCCCTGTAGGAGTGGTTACTGCCTAGAAACTCTAGTTTTATTGTCCATTTTGGGTCAATTCCAAACTCCTTGATCTCTCTCTCTTAAAACCCGGCAACTCTCTTTTTGCGCGGTCCTGCACACAGAGCAGCATCGGGCAGCGCCGGTTAGCTGGGGTATACTATACCTGGCTCCACAAAGTCTGCCCTGCACATTTTCCCTTAGAACTAGGCAAGCCTCAACTGAAGTGCTTCAGATCAACTGCTCTTATTGCAGCACTTGCATAACCCAAATCAGCACTTGTCCAAATCTCCAAGACAACACTATTATTTTCCAAATCTCCTAGACAGCACTATTATAATACAGCATAAGACCCTTGATTGTCCGCAAGACAAGTGAAAGTTACTTTTCCAAGCATGTCCAGAGGTCAGCTTCAGGTGTACTCTCCAGTTCATCTGGTGGAATTGGGCATCCTGAGGCAATGTCACAACTGCCTCATGTATACAGACAACCCTCTCCTCTTACCTCTAGACACAAGCACTTGTGAGAGATGCAAATACATAGCCAAACTGGAGGCTAAGTGCTCTCAACCCATGACTGTAACAGACAGTCAAGAGGAGAAGAGACACACTAGCATCACACCACCAGTCACACATTGATCTACAAAACAAGCACCGGCAAAACATACACATAAATGCACAAAAACATATTCGGAGGCACTAGGTACCAATCTGAAGAAACAGTGCCCTCCAAAGCAGACAAGCAAGCAACCTGCACCTCCAAACACAAGCCAGAAAACACATAATTCACCTCAGCAGTGTGCCTCATGACAGCCCCTAAGGCAAAATACCATACCCAACACGCTAGTAATAGGAGACTCTATAGTAAGGCACAGAGATGTTCCACTCACCAGGCTGAACAAGGAGAAGGTTACTATCAGCTGCCTGTTGGATGCTAGGATCCGCCACATAACACAGGCACTTAGGTCACTCCAGAACAAGTACAAGTATGATGCTATCATTGTGCATGTTGGTGTGAATGATCTAAGATGTACCTCCCTGGACTACATGAAAAGAGACATCATGGAGCTCTCTGATCATGTAACCCAAGCTGGTATGACCCTGACCTTGAGTAGCATACTACCTTCACCTAGAATGATACCACAATACAAAGACAAAATGATCAATTACAACAATTGGCTAAGCTTCTGGTGTCATTCTAAGGGGATCCAGTGTCTGTCTGCTTGGGATGACATGATAGACAAGCCTCGCTGTTTCGCCAGAGATGGTTTGCACCTGTCATCCCTAGGCTTTCGAATACTGGCCAAGGCTCTTGCCGTCCCCATAGTGCCTTTTTTTAGGCAAGGCTCAAAGGACAAACCAACCACCATAACCAGCACAGGTAACCAAAAACTAAGGTTAATGCTACTCAACGCCAGAAGTCTCAACCTCAAAATGCACGCACTCAAGGCACTCCTCAGTATGGAGAAAATCAATGTTTTTGCAGTGACGGAAACCTGGTTCAAGGCTCAAGAGAGCACCCCAGCACTACCAGGTTACAATTCATATCATACCTTCTGGCCTCATTTACCAGATTGCAGTACAAAGGGCGGTGGTGTATCCATATTCCTCAAGGATACCCACATCTCCAGGATAGTGGCGCAGCATGATGCCCCAGAGATCATCCACGTGCAACTATCAGCAGGAAAAAACACATTTCAAGTCGTAGCCTGTTATTGATCACCCACCATGTCCCAAGATGCTCACTCAGCATTCCTTGAGGCATTGGAAAATATAAAGGTCCTACCCAACACCATAATTTTGGGTGATTTCAACTACCCTGGTATAGACTGGGTGAACTACCAAAGTTCTAACTCCTATGCCCAGTGGTTCATAGAATTTATAAATTCAAATGCCCTTGAACAACTGGTATGTTCTCCCACTAGAGGGGACAACATATTGGATATAGTCATCACAAATATGGGTGCCCATTGTACCACACCCATTATCACTCCCTCTCTGGTCAGATCAGACCACAAACTGATAACCCTAGACATCCTCACCCCTCCACCTCCTCCAGTCAAAGAAACCATCATAAACAAACTTTCCAAAGCAAACATCGAACTACTTGCGTCAGAAGTGGAAAGCTTCACTATTCCCTTGCAGAAGGATAATGATATCCAGGATACAGAATCCTACACCAAGGCACTTTATATACATCTTCAGGATTGTATGGACTGTGCTATCCCAAATAAAACCAAGACTCCTTCCTCAAGCAAGAAGAAACCAGTCTGGTGGACCCCGGCCATAAGCAAACTATACAATAAAAGGAGGAGACTTATACAAAAAAAAGGCCAAATCTCAAGTAGAAAAATCTTCTCTGATCAGCTTTAGTAAGAAAATGAGGGCCCTCATCAAGTCAACTAAAGCCAACTTTGAAAAGAAAGTTGCCAAGGATGCCAAGGATAACCATAAGGCCTTCTATGGCTACATCAAAAACCTAAATGGCAATGCTTAGGTCTGTTCTGAGCTAGTACAAAATGGAACAAAATACAGTGACCCTACTGACATTACCAACATCTTGGCTGACAGGTTCAGTGCAAATCCCCCCACCACCACCTACAGGGCCTATTACTATTCCAGGGGATTGTGTAATTCCAATTATTACTGATACGTTGGTTAACAAGGCTCTATCTAAAGCTAAAAACATTGTCTCCATTGGACCAGATGGTGTCCCAGGCTGTGTCATACATGAGCTCCAAAATGAATTAACCCCGCATCTGAATACCCTGTTTAGTCTCAGCCTCTCGACAGGATATATGCCCATAGAATGGCCAAAAGCAACGGTGGTTCAGCTGCACAAGGTTGGTCCCAAAACCGACCCTGGGAACTACCGACCAATAAGCCTGACCAGTCTGATTTGTAAGGCAATGGAGTGAATCATTATGGAACTCTTAAATGGAGAGATTGGGAACCTCGAAACACTTGACCCCACAGAGTTTGGCTTCGTCAAGGGCAGATCATGCCTTCTGAACCTGGTGGACTTCATTGACACAGTTACTCAGGCTATAGATAAGGGAAAGGAGGTACATGCGGCTTACCTTGACCTTGCTAAAGCATTTGACACCATTCCCCATTCAGGTATTATTGATAAACTCACCAACTTGGGCATAAACCCTTACATCACAAGATGGATCGCAAACTGGCTGTCAGACAGATCCCACAAAGTAAGAGTAGCGGGATCTATGTCCGAATCCAGACCAGTAAAGAGCGGTGTGCCTCAGGGCTCTGTCCTGGGGCCCCTCCTGTTTGGCATATACTTCTCTGAAGTACAGGCAAACACTGAAGGGCTGTGGCTGACCAAGTTTGCGGACGACTGCAAACTGGGTGCTATAATAGAGTCTCCAGCCGACATGGATATCCTCCAGAAGGGCCTTAATGAGACTGATGCATGGTGCAAAGCCATGGTCTCAAGCTAAATGCTAAAACATGCGTAGTAATCCCCTTTGGAAAAAACAGAGTACCCGTGAACTACCACATAGGAGGTAACCCCCTGAAATCTGAAGTAGTAATAAGGGATCTAGGGACCCAAGTAGATAGTCAGCTTTCCTTTGATAACCATGTTGCCAAGGTGGTTAGAAAATCCTTCTATGTGACCCATATGATCACAAAAGGGTTCGCATCAAGATCTAAGGATGTATTGGTGCCCCTCTACTCTTCCCTCATCAGACCCATTATTGAGTACAATGCACCAATTGGTATGTACCTGGCTAGGCATCTCCAGGAACAGGAGAGACCACAGAGGTACCTCACTAAGAAGATTACTGGCCTCAAACAGTTGCCCTATGCAGCATGATTGAAAAAACTAAGGCTTTTCTCTGTTGCATACTGTGTTCTCAGAGGTGATCTCTGTCTAACATACAGAGCCATGTCCAACCCAGAACTGTTGAACATGCTCCATCTTAGCAAAACCAAATCCACTTGAGCTACACTCTCTAGGGATATAAACCTCAGCACAACAATGAATAGAACATGCTGGAGGGATAGATTCCCTTCGCAAAGACTTCCTTTGCTATGGAACAAGGTCCTGATCTACATAAGACAGAGCCCCTCACTATCATTCTTCAAGAGGAACCTTGACGAGTGGATGGGTAACAGAAAGTTCACATCAAGGATCATACCAACAGCTCTACTAGATAGGGGCCAAGGGTACTAGCTGCAAGATCAAGGGCCTAGGGAACTAACCAAAGAGGTGGTGAATACCGCACAACGTGGCTGGGCTAATATATGCCTTTGGACAGATAGCCCAGTACCTACCTATGAACCCTATAAACCTATAAATGCCTACATTGGCAATAACTACATTTGGAAGCCTTACTGAATCACAAAGTGATTCCCAGAGGACTTCGGATCTTGAGTATGCCTAGTTATGGGGACGCCTACCCCAAGTTGTTAAGGAGATTGCAATTAATCAACTTAAAATTCAGTACTGAATACATTATTGATTGACTTTTTCCTACCTATGGAAAAAAAATTATTTGTGGAAATCGTGAAAGTGCAGAGTGACATTACTGTTAAATTCTCAGAAGAAGTGATCGTTGATAAGTTGGATCTATTACATGACAGTATTGCTGCATATGAGAAACATTTACAGTCTGCCAAATTTAAGAAATTGCAACGAGATGTTCGCGATTTTCATAATAATGCATTTTTTGCTTGGCCTAAAGAGCATTTTACTTCATTGGTAGCTACGGACATCAATCTGACCAATGAGTAATCTAACTGAGATAACTGGCATTTCCTTGGGGTCCATAGAAGCAGAAACCTTGCGAGATAACTCAGGAGTAAGATCAGTTACAGTTATTCAGTCACAGGACCCTAATGTTGCCTCTACCTCTTCGAACCAGAGACTAAAAGGCTCATGACCTCCAGGGAAACAAGTGAATAACACTACAGATACCGGACTAATACTCTCTGCACCACGAATTACTGCTGATGGCAATAATGTCACCATAAGGGATTTTTTAATGAACAAATCAAATGCAGAAAATTTTTCTCTACAGAGCCCTTTACCCATCAGAAGCAGGTCATGAAGTATGAGGTGGAAAGAAAGGTTGCAGCGACCACAAAGTATGGACAGGATGCAACAAGCAGTGAAGAAATAGTGCTTTTCGATACAAGTTTGCTTTTTAATATTTCTGCTTTTCAACTTACACCAGCTCAAGGTTCTTTGCTAAACAAGGAGCTATCATTCATTCCTGCAAAGCGAGCAGACCAGGCTGAGATGCTTAAGGATCTGAGGCTGTTGGGTTGGTCTTTGACACTGAAAACAATGTTTACTGGTAACAGTCTTAATAGTTTTAAAAAACTCAGCACATTTATACCTTTACCGCATCCAATGATACAAGCATTTATTGATTTATGTGAAAGTCAATTTAGAGAACTATTTTAACAAGCTGCTAGGGCTGCTTTCTGTAATATGTCTCCAAATGATTAGCTCGTATTAAATGAATTAAAAAATATGCATTCTTTGGAAAGTAGACCTGCTGACAAGGGAGGAGGCATTGTAGTTCTTGACAGGGATTTATATGTGGAGCAAATGAGAATACTTTTATACAATGCAAATTCCTGTCGATGTGTCTCTAGAATTATTGTCAATGGCATAATGGAGAAAGTTTCTTTCTTAGTTTTTGATCTTCTTATGACTGTCAGTGTGTCAGATTAATAGTATTAATCATCTAAATGTGTCCCTGAGGGTGTTATGCAGTGTCCCTAATTCAGTGTTTATTCTCCCCCATTCGTATGTGAGGACTGCTTGTGACAGAAAGCGCTTATTTCGCTGAATACCTTAGGTAGATGTTAGCATAATTGTTTGGGGTTACCACCTGTTCACCTTTACGAGGGGCACTCCCCTTTGGGCAGTTGTGTCCTGTAAAATAAATGTTTGTATGGCACATGGCCTGTGATTTAGGGCAAAGAATCCATATATTGTCTGTAGTGGTTGCATAAAATGTTTATGTTGTATCTGAAACACCTAAATGTTATAGGAAACAGTATTAGCAACTATAATGCTACAAGAATAACCTTTTATTTAGGCAAACCGGTGAAGTAGTCTATTTTCTACTGGCTGTGGGTATCTGCTGCCCTGCCAAATCTGACATCTCTACATATAGGTCCTATAGGGCTGCCACCTTTCAAAATGGCCAAAGTGGGACCTGCTCCGTAGAAATGTCAGACGTACCAGGTCAGAACATACCTACTGCTGTACATAGTACAGAACTATACATATTTGCACAAATAAAAGCTTAGTCTAGTAGCAGTCCAGTTGCTTATGCTACTTCACATAACATATAGAAGTGTCATATATACAATAACTGTTACATGCAACTATTAGAGAAATGTAGGATATAATATTGTCCTGTAATCAGGATATTTTCTATTTCTTGATTATTTTTCGCATGACACATACGCCTAAGGAGGGACTGTCCCATGCAAAGTGCGACAGGTACTAATCCTAAAGTCTCACCTCAGCCAATTTAAAAGGTGGCAAACCTACAATAGGTATGCGGTAGTATGACCCGACAGACAGATGTGGGTCCCAAAACACATTTACTTGTCTTCATTGCAGAGTATCGGTTCCCATTTATCAGCCAGATGGGAGCAGATTATATGAGGAGCACGCATATAATATGATTAACTCACTGGACAGGCCGCCGATTCCATACAGTCGAATGCCATGCCATCGCCTAATGGTCAGCCATACCCGATACTGTAGTCATGTAGTCCGATGTAATAGGCATCACAAGGGATCGCGCCCACCCAGTGTGAGTGACACATGCAAGCACCAATGTCAGTGCATGTGCAAGTGAGGGAGCGAGTGGGTGTAAGCATGTTTGGTTATCAGTATGCGAGTATTGCACTGGTAAAGAAATGTGGAGTCTAACCAAGTGTAAGAAGCTGCAACCAGAGCAGTGCTTAACACCATGCAAACCCACGCACAACCGCTCCCAACTGCTTCAATGTACCTTACTCATTCCGTATCCAATGGGCTTGTTCTGGCCACAAATAAATAACCGTCCTTTGCAAGTGTTGGTAGCAACACCCTGTGCACACAGCTAATGTAAATTACCAATACACCATGGCAAATATACAGACAATAGACAGTACCACACACATACCCTACAGCACAGTCATCCAACAGTATAGCAATGTACCAACAGATATGTCCGGACCACTGGTGTTTGCAGACCTGGTCGTCTTGTGTTTACATGTGTGAGCATGCCCAGTATGACCATTCTGCATGTTGTCGACTGACATTGCAGTCATAGCTTCATGTGTTTGAGCATGCCCAGTATGGCCAACTGTATCGCATGTGTTACATGTCCAGGTAGTCAGTACTGTGGTGCCGACCTCTGTGTTGTACACTGACAGGTAGCATGCTGTGTCTGCAGGGTATCCATTGGTCATGTGGCATTGACTGTTGCTACATTTCTGCACAGTGTGGGGGGACATCCAACTGTATCCACATTCCTACACAGCACTGGGGGGGGGTACACCTGACTGTTGCTATATGTGTATGTTAGAAGGAGGGCACACCTGACACTTGTACACTTTTGCTACTACTGTACTGGTATGTCAGGTACTCCATTTCAGTGTGTAGACCTACCTATTGTGCTGGCTAGAGGCATACCAGTGTACTCCAGATCTTAGCTTTAATTACCAACATATTAGTTTCAGATGTCCTAGCCTTCACAACCTACATCCATTGGCCTGGCCTGCTGTAGTATGTCTGTGTGGGTCTGTGGGGCCACTGGGCATATTCAGAGGCCATAGTACAGAATTTGTCTGTGTTGGTCTACACCTGTCCAGCTGGTTGAGACTTGTGTGGGCTGTATGGACACACAGGATTCTCAACCCATTACCTGCAGTGGGTTATGACACCCTGTGTACTACTGGCTACTATGGTGACCCCGGTATGTGCTACAGATGTCATGGTGCCACTATGGATGACTACTGTCTGCTGCCTTAACATTCTGACACCAAATTCCCTTGCATGCTCACATCCATACCATAGCTACAGGTAACAACAAATTCTAATGCAACTGCCAATTGGTAGGTTGATTGACTTACCTTGAGGGTGTGCCAGACCTGAGGATGGTGCTGGAGGGCTGCCTATGTTGGATGCACATAGTGCACTTCCTATACATGGCTGAGCACAGGTAGTGTCATGTTTGGCATCCCTTTTACTGTCTGTGCGAGTCAGAGAGGGTGACATTCCCTGGGTACCTACTGTGTCAGTGCATATGCTATGCGTTGCCTCTTTGCCAAGGCCAGGTCATACTGAGCATGCCCCCTTCCGCCTATTGGGTCCAGCTCAGGTTGTTCCTCCTCCAAGTCACTTTTTGCCTGTACAGGCCTTGGCATTGGTGGGGGGCTGTGTGGCCCTGCCCCATGCTGTTCCTGCTGCAGCTGTTTCCACAGGATCATATTGTGTAGCATAGCACATACCATAACAATTGGGGTGCATGTAGCTGGTGAATACTGCAGGGCTCCACTGGATGCATCCAGACACCGGAACCATGACCTGAGCATCCCAAACACACACTCTATTATATGTCTGGCCTGTACATGTGCCTCATTATGGCATAGTTGTTCAGGTGTGTGCGCATTTCTGATGGGTGTCATCAGCCACGGCTCCAGTGGGTACCCAACATCCCCCACTAGGTGACCGTAGGGGATGCCCATATTGGCAAAGCTGTGGTATAGCTGCATCAGATGCCATATATCAGAATCGTCATAGCTTCCAGGGCAGCCAGCACACACACACATTCAGTATAATGCCCTGGACATCACATATGACCTGGCAGTTGATGGAGGGGATGCCCCTGCGGTTAATGTAGGCCCTACCCTGCTCACCGGGTGGTGCTTTGATGCATATGTGCATACAGGCTATAGCACCCACTACCCCAGGGTAGTCTGCCATTTGGTGGAAGAGACACATATTGCTGGTCAACACCTCACGTGTGTTGAAGAAATGTACATGCTCACTGGCATGTGGTGACATGGCATCGAGGAAATGGTGGAATACCCTGGATGCAGATACCTGTGAGATCCCCATGATATCCCCAGTTGTGCTTTGGGAGGTACCTGTGGCTAGTATACCTAGGCCTACACATACCTTGGTATCCACTGGGATCGGTTCTTCTTGGCCTGTTCGATGTGTCAGGTGTGGCCGGCACAGCTCATCAATCGGCTGTAGGAGGTCTCTGTCCACCCCATAGTGCTCCACTATCTCCAGCTCATGTAGCCCCTGGTAGGTTACTCTGGGTCTGTACAGTCTTCTCTGTCTCCTCACTGAGGGTTGTTTGGCAGTATTCGCATCCTCACCACCCTCAGCTTCCTGCACATGTTGGTCTATGTTGCCTGCTGCAGCCCTTCTGATTTTGTTGGATTGTTTGGTAAAATTTCCCTGCATGTATACACCGGTGCTGTAGAGTGTGGAAAAACCTGAGGTGATGGTGCTTGCTCACTTTATCTTAGTGTACTGGGCCGGGCTGGTCTGCTGGGCCTGTAATCTGCTGATTGTGATAACTATCACCTGTTTGCCCAGCTTGTTCACCTTGACTACTCTCCTACAGCTGTTGTCCCTCCCAATTGCACTAAGCAGGTATAGACACACCCCTATCTTAGGCATGCTAATCCAGGAGCAATCCCAAGACTCAGGGCTCCAATCTACGTTTAGTATACTTGAACCCCCATGATTTCACCTATATTCCAGTCCTGCACCCGGCTATCTATACACATACACTCTTGGGACCTGCATCACACCCTGGGGATAAATGGGATTCACTATTTTCCACCTCGTTTGCATAGTATTGTCTTCTAATGCATAGTTACATGACCCATACTGAGCCTCCCCAAAAAAAAAAACACTTCTTACTGTCGCGCAGACCCGCACACAACTGGTTAAAAGTGCCTTACTATCACCGTATTTAATGTCCCTTGGTCTTCCCAGCAACAAAACAACTGGCCTCTGCACGACTCGAAACTGGGAGCCTGCACACCACAGATGATGTGCTTTACCACTAAGCCATGGCAGATATACATACATCTGAGGTTATCACGTACAGATCATCCAGCACAGGCATTCAGCAGTATAGGACATGTATTCCATCATGTACATTTATGTGTGCTAATGTCCATATATATATATATATATATATATATATATATATATATATGTATACATATCTATATATATATATGTATATATATATATATATATATATATATATATATATATACATATATATATATATATATATATATATATATATATATATATATATATATATATATATATATATACACACACACACATATACATATACACACACATATATAGATATAGAATATATATCTCAGCAGCGGACCACGTGACACCAAAGCATTAGACAAGAATGAAAAGGAAACCACATGCACCTCCTGCATTATGTATTGGTGTTAATATCAAGGCAAGTGTGTTTCTGTGCATCTCACGGGTTCAGACTGTATTAAGAGTAAGATTAGGGCTGCTGACATTATTCACCAGACCTATTGCCGAATGTATGTGTATGTCTTGCCAACCCAGTCACTTGGCCGATTGTGACATTTATGGCCACTATATAGGAAAACAATAAAACACGCTCTTCAACACATCCAGTAGCTAGCCACTCACAGACACCAACACATAGGATATAACTGCCAAACGCAAACATACCTGTCATACCTTGGAATAGAACACCTATCTGTCCATTCTATCACACTACAGCATTATGCAGTTACAGAACACACTACCAAGATTACTGGGACACGGCAGTCCAGAGGTGTACTTCTAGGTGGGTGACATCATCAGCAATGGCAAAGTCGGGGATAGAGATTGTATGGAGTGTAAGCAGTCTAAAAGCATTATTCCACCACCAGGCAGATAGAGACACACACACACAGTTGGCATGGCTGGGATTAGAACACCGACCTAACTATCTTATCACACTACAGCATTACGCAGTTACAGAACATGCTACCGTGATTACTGGGACACAACACTCCCAGAGGTGTACTTCTAGGTGAGTGACATCATCAGCAATGGCAAAGTTGGCGATAGGGATTGTATGGAGTGTGAGCAGTCTAAAAGCATTATTTTGTCCCCAGGCAGATGGAGAAACACACACACAGTTTGCATGGCTGGGAGTAGAACACCGACCTAACTACCTTATCACACTACAGCATTACGCAGTTACAGAACGTGCTACCGAGATTACTGGAACACAACACTCCCAGAGGTGTACTTCTAGGTGAGTGACATCATTAGCATTGGCAAAGACGGCGATAGGGATTGTATGGAGTTTGAGCAGTCTAAAAGCATATGAGATTACTGGGACACAGCACTTCCAGAGGTGTACCTCTAGGTGGGTAACATCATCAGCAATGGCAAAGTCAGCGAAACAGATTGTATGGAGTGTGAGCAGTCTAAAAGCATCATTCTGTCCCCAGGCAGAGGGAGACACACACACACTTGGCATGGCTGGGATTATAACACCGACCTAACCACCTTATCACACTACAGCATTACGCAGTTACTGAATGTGCTACCGAGATTACTGGGACACAGCACTCCCAGAGGTGTATTTCTAGGTGGTTGGCATCATTAGCATTGGCAAAGATGGCGATAGGGATTGCATGGAGTGTGAGCAGTCTAAAAGCATATTTCTGTCCCCTGGCAGACGGAGACAAACACATGCCAGTGGTGGGATTAGGACAACTGCCTATTTACAGACCAATATTACAATACTACATAGATACGAGCCACACCACAAACACTACACCTTTCAAGACTGTCAATATGACCTTCTAAGAATGCGGACATCGACATGGATGCTGGCAGTTACAATGTACATACCTGTGAACCTGTGTGTTCAATGTAGGAATCCATCCTGAAGTGGGGTATGGCCATCTGTTGACTGGACGACTACTATCGCTATACAGGGTTATAATGGCCATGCCCATACACATAGAGGCACATAACTGACACAAAGTGTCACTAGGCATGCTCACACATTTAGTAGCACACGGCAATTTGGAATGCACTATGTGTCCATCTACACAACATTATACTGGGCATGCTCACACACTTAGTAGCACAGGGCTGTTTTGTATGCACTCTAATTCTAAACAAGGAAGGGCACAGTGGAAATTTTATTACAGTTAGACATGAACAACACATTGTAATGCACTCTGGTGTTGATAGTTGTCATTGTTAGCAGGAACGCTGCACTACATATATCTGACACCGGCCTTCGACACAACATCTGCTGCTGTCCATCACCTTAGATGTACCAGTCTAAACCTGGCACACTACTACCACCGTGGTGATGTCCTGTCAGGAGTGGCTACTTCACCCATATAGTGCCATTCATAGTCGAATGTCCTGAGACCAGGTTAACACCCTGACACCTAGAGGACAACTGCATTGTATGTGTATGCTAAACAGTGCTAGATGTATAGCGTTCATAATCACAGCTGCCTAATGTAGATCCAACAATGGGGAATACTGACATCTGTGCAGTGAGGAACACCTGGCTGAAGGCTCAGTTGTGCACAATAGCACTACCACCGTATACCTCGGATGCAGACATGTAGGCCATAACACAGGTACAGGCTGCACCAGGTGGTGGTGTCCCCATGTACATGAAGGCCACTAACATGTACTGACCAGTACACCCTCAAAAGGCATCACAGATGTGTCAGGTGCAGATCACAGTGTCAAAAGCCGCATTCTAGGATGTAGCCCACAGACATCACCATGTCCTTGGACCAGCAACACACATCCATACATGTGGTAGAACATATAATAGTACAACACCATGTGACCCATGACCAGTGGACTGTACCTAGCTCTACATCAACTGTGCAGACTACCCATGTACTGACACAGCTGCATCATGTGTTATGCAATGCAATGATACCACTGTTCATAACCAGATCGGCTGTACACATAACAGGGGCCCTGGGTCATATACAACAGTAGCAGATGACTGTTGCTGTACACCAGTAAACACCCTCATGTTTGGATATGACATGCATGTACCTGCTGTGGATATGTACATGTGACACACACCCACACACACAACACATATGTATATAGCATAGCTGTTGCTGTCCTTCGTGCAGACAGGTGGCTACAGCAGTTACACACATGCACATGTAAGGTAGGTCCATGGCTGTTGAATGCTAACAGTACATAAGGTGTAATATCAATGTTGACTCAGTTAACATTCCCTCTGTACTGGTTACCCATGACAACTATCATATCATACAACAGTCCATGTGTCATGTATGTCATCACACATGTCCACCAATTGCAATACCTACAAACATGGCTAAATGACAGGAATGTAGGACCTACACATATGTACAAGTAGTGGTGTGTGTTCAGCTACCATGCGTGTGCAAGAACTGATGTTTGCAGGTGACGTGTGTCTTACTGCAACATGCAGTTGCAATGCAGCCCCATCATTGCCAACTGTATATGGTGATATACTGACAGGATGGTAAGATGTACATCAGGTATGGATGGATGTGTGGACATAACTAAGTGCTGGGCCATCTTTGCAGATGGATGTTTGCTGAGAACAGCTCACAGGTGTGTCACAAGAAGTCCTACAATAACATGTGCAAACACTAAGCTATGTTTCTGTTAATTGAAGGGGAACACATACAACCTACACAGGTCAGGGTGTCACTGTCTGTAAATTACTTGACACCTGTAACACTTAAGACCTCCCATGTGCATATATCAGCACAATTGAGGTAGCATCGGTACACATTGTAATGTGGGCAATACTGCTGCATGTCTGTCATACGTATCATAAGATAGCAGGTGTTTGATTCACAGTACTGTCATGTGTGTTTTCTTGTGTGCCCATATATGCCACATATGGTGGGGAATACATCCCAATTGTTACTCACTCTCCTGTACACTGTTGTAGAGATCTGTACATACTGCATTGTAGAAAACAAGACATAGGCAGGGGTGAGGTGTGTATCACACACATGTGAGCTATCTGTATGTGCAGGACATAGGTGCATTCAATTGTGGACTCCACAGTGTGTGTATGTATGTATGGCTATCTGGTCCATGGAGTGAGGATGTGTGTTACCATAGTGAACAGATAGGACCCCTAACCCCTCCAGGTGATGCAATCTACTACCCTGTTGATGCCGTCGATCTTAGGCATTACTGACTACCTGTACATGTGTATTCTCTGTGTCACGTCATGTGGGTGCACAGTACTGTAATGGTGATTACCACATAGGCAGGGGTACTCACCTCAACACTATCAAGTGTGTGTGTGTGTGTGTGTGTGTGTGTGTGTGTGTGTGTGTGTGTGTGTGTGTGTGTGTGTGTGTTACAGTGTTGTTGACCCCATGAGTGTGGGTGTGTTACTGTGTGTCTGAATACATGTGTGCAAATAACTGTTTGTGTGTGTGTGTGTGTGTGTGTGTGTGTGCGTGTGTGTGTGTGTGTGTGTGTGTGTGTGTGTGTGTGTGTGTGTAGTTGTGTGTTCTCATCCTGTAATGTGAATGTGTATTACTGCTACACAGTGAGGCCTCAAGCTATCAACTGGCCTCTACCCTTGTCATCAGCTAGACTGCTATGTAAACTCCCCGCCCCATGTAACTGTACCTGTGATGTCACCTGGTATGGATGTCACGTCTCTAGCCACTGTAGCTTAGTACACAGCTCCCATGCTCCTGGATCAGTAGATATGTAGACATCTTTGGAATGTCAGCCTTTCTAACAGTGAGGTTGAAGCTATGAATAGCATGCTGGTATTGCCATACATACCTGTGAGTAGTCCACATTTACACATGGGAAACTAACTGCAAACACTGACACTCAACGGCACATGCAATTAGAGATAAATAAGGGAAGCAGGACATCATGACCAACATGCTGTTACTGTTGTTATCAAGACACATACTGTGAACAAAAAACAATGCATTCTAAACCTGCACTACATGGTATGTCTGCTGCATGTCAACAGTACACAACAATTGCAATCTACACTTATCTCCCTGTTCTGTTCACCCTGTGCATCAGACCATATGAACATGTCCCTGCACCAATGGTGTGGATGACAGGGATGTGGCACAGGCATCATCATATGCACAAGGTGATAATGTTTGCCAGGGGTTTAGGCTGCACCAGTGGATGACATCATGTGTGTGGGTTAGGGCCTGTGATGTAATTGGCCATGTGTGGTTGCTATGCATGTGTGTATTGCGGTGCCCTACAGATGTTTCTGGTGTGTGCGTGTATGTGTGCAAACAGTTCTGCCATGTGTCTGGCCTACACTGGGGTATTATTGACAGCTCCAGACTGTACAGATCAGGTTTTACAGCTCATGGTGTCTGAACATGGCCACATGACCTGTGCCTGCCAGGGGTTGCACGGGCACTACCAGGCAGAGGTGCAGATTGGGTACTGTCCGATGACACATGTCCACTAGAACCGTGTCCCCATTGGGACCATCCAGGGCCATGTGGCTTGGCCTGCTGTGTCCTGGTGTGGACAGCACAGCACCAGCTGCACGGCTGCTGCTACTGCCACTATGGGAGTGGGCATGTGAGGTAGCTCGTTCACGTAGACCTGCACCAGGTGACATAGCTGGTCTATGTCCACGTGCCCTATGCCTCACTCCTACCAGATGTTCCAGCACAGACAGCTCACGCTCGTGGATTGTCATGCCATGGTCAAGGATTCTAACCATGTCCCCCAATCGTCTGTCCAAAAACTCAGCAATCTTCTGTTGAGCATTTGCTATTGCCTGGATGTTGTTTAAAGAATGGATAGCAGCCCTCTAAAGCCTCTGCCCTTCTCTGTTCTGCCATTCAGCATGTGCCTGTGCCACCATTACAGCCTGAAACATGTGTCTGGTGACACCAGCTGCTGCGCTCTATCCTGCAGGAGCATATCAGCCAAAGGTCCTCCTATGAGCAGCACTGGCCACATGTATGTGTGGCTCATCTCTAGTCATTTGGCTGACACCATGGTGTGAATACACACCTTCCATAGCCACCACACTTTCCTGTTCCAAGCTAACACATGCCAACTGTCCTTCCTCTATGGCCATTGGTGATGGGGTATGTGTTGGCATGAGATCTGTGTGCGGGGATTAGGGGGATATAGGTGGAATGGCAACTAATGGCACAGATTCAGCCCCTGACAACCCTGCCTGTGCCTCAAGCACATGTTCATCATCACTGCTAGAATCTGTGGGGAGACTAACATCAGATGGACCACAGGAGGGTAACGCACCTACATCACCTGTGAGGACAGAGAAAGACTCTACATTACAATACAGACACACACAGACACACACCATGCATGTGATTTGACAGAAGGCATGCAACATGCATGTGATACAGCAGACGGCATGCAGCTCGGACAATAATAGTGGTAGTTATCATACATCCCTGGGTTGCACACAACAGCATGCATGTGTCATAGCAGAAGCCATGCATTTCACACAATCATGGTAGTAAGCATGCATCCCAGTGTTACACCATGTGGACCAGCATAGGTTAACAGTACACATGGCTGATGTGTGGTATATGACCTTGACATTAACATGTAGTATGACATGTAATCTACTGATGCGTGCATTGACATGCATACATGTTTAACACAATGGTGTCCTGTCACATATACAGTGGGGTAATGGTGTTACATTGCAGTGTTGTCTGTCTGCCCTACAGATAAAATGCACATTTAGCAGATGTGCATGATCATCGCAGGGTATTATGAGGCATCTATATTGCTATTCAGTGTGAAGTAAAGACACAGTGCCATTGCATGGAATCATGAGGCGTCTCTATTCCTATACAGTGTGAATTACAGACACAGTGCATAGCCATGACTGTGTGCATACACAATACATATATACTGTGGATTGTGACCCATGTCGCTGAGGTGTATACACACTAAACTATGATGTAGAATATGTGACACAGGTCACCGAAGGCCATACGGATGACACCCCTGCACATCTGCAAACATATTTTAGCTGCCTGGCAACCATGTCCACACATGGCAGACTTGTCAATACACCATGTCCCACATGACATTTGTGTACCACACACACGAGGTGCATGGCTGACAGTGATGTCCAACAGCAGCAAGGGAAATGTACTATATCTGTGGCCTGATGTGGTTGTCTGTGTTTGTATGTGGATGCTGTACAGGTGACTACTGTCATGCTGTGACACAGTCATGATGTTCAACACATCTTATGGGGTTGAATGATGTTACGCCTCCACAAGCTGTGCACAGGCCTGTAGGATGTCCAGTGTTCCACATCTGCAATATAACCATTCAACAAAGGCTATAGTTGGACCATGTGTAGCCAATGTACAACAGGGTGTACACACAAACACATCACATCTACTGTGTGTTGCTACATGTCTCTGGCCATCCTCCATGGCCATGTGTGAACATGTGTTGGCCAAATGGTTGTGATGGCCATCTATCTCACATGTCTGTGTTGTCCCATATGACATACACCCATAGATGTTGTATACTCCACTGTCCACAGGGTTATGCAGACAAAGGGTTGTATGTTTGGTATGTGAGGTATGTTTTATGGGATAGTGAGACAATGTTGCAGCTGGCCCACTACATGTCATGGACATGGCAGATGGCACATCACAATGTGTGCACTCATAGCAGGGGCATAATCCACAATGGTGAATCCTGTGGGCTGTCCATACTCCAGCTCACCGTGTAGTACTGTTTGTGTATCCCACATGTGTAGTTCTGATGTGTAGTATATGTTCCTACATTGAACAACACATCCAACATTGTATGCACAGCTGTCCACACATCTAGCAATGACATTTTCTGAGGTTTCATGTCAGTGTTTCACATAGTTTGTAAGTATTGCACATGGGTAGCTATTGTGATGGATTGCAGATGTGACCTGTATATTGTGACCGGACAATACATTATGTGTACATGTGTTAAATGGCCACATGGCAAATAGATCTGTGCATTAACATGCCTGATACTTATAACTGTCTCACCTGCAATGGCCTGCTGTCTTAGCGGAATGCCAGAGGTACCTATATAGGGGTGACACAGCAGTATTGATCATTATCCACGCCTGTATGACAGCTACGTGGTGCAATGTGCATGTTAACACATTCGCTAGTACAATAGGATATACTATGGAGTATGCACATGTGTGCATACACAGAGTAGCTTACTATAGCATGTGGCATGTTTGTATACATGCTTTGTATATGATGTTACATTACATATTGTACAGTGACACATGAAACTATATGGGATATAATAGTTATATGTGCAGTAGTGACTTACCAGGCAACTCCAGGCTTGGTGGTTGAGAGAGACCCACCTCCACGATGTCAGCTAAGGCTTGTGGATGCTGTTCTGTTGGTGTGCCCAGGTTGGCCAGTAGCTCCTCGGTACGTGTGAGTGGGGGCTGGGTTGGTGGCCCATCACCTGTTGCACCTTGTTCCCTTGTGATTACATTTGCATGCTCTTTTGCCCATCTGATTATGTCCATGCAGTGTCTGCGCACCTGCTGGTATGTGCGGTTATGGCCACCAACATCATTAACCCTTCTGTGAAGTTCCTGCCACAGGTCATCCCGCTGCTGTGCATCCTGTGGCACATGGCTAAACAGGACATCATGGTTGTCTTGGAGGTAAGGTATAAGGGCCTCATCCTCCAAGCTTGTATAGGCTGGTAGCCTTGCTCGCGGCATACCTGGAAGACATAATGATGGAGACAGGTCACAGTATCTCAGAGATGCACATTTACTGCACTGTTATAACTTGTTGATACTTGTGAACCTCTGCTATCTTTAAAAAAAAAAAAAACAAAAAAATCTTGCTTTTTTCCCACTTTTCTGAGATTTAAAAAAGTTCAGTTACAGGCTTGCTGTTCTGAACTGTTTGTAAGTTTCCTGGAGGCCATTTTTGCTTGGGCTAAAGGGAAGTCTCTCTGTTCATCAGTGGCAGTGATAAACATTGAGCAGCCTGCCTGCACCTGTGGGAGAGGTTACTGCCTTCAAACTATAGTTTTATTGGCCATTTTGGGTCAATTCCAAACTCCTTGATCTCCCTCTCTTAAAACCAGATTGCCTCGTGGTTTTGGCATCTTTTCAGACTTGTTGGCTGTTGGGGAAGCACCCACCAAGAGGAGAAAATGCTGAGAGAAGAAAGGAGCCACTTTTGAGATTTTAAGTATTTTTCTTCAGATTATTTGCTAAGTTTTTTTGCATAGCCGCCTACTTTGAGCATTTTCTGGCTTGTTAAACTTGATTTCTGCATTGGTAACTGTATTTAGAACACAACCTAGAGCTGTTTACTGAATTTCCTGTTTGCACTTATTTTTAAAATAGTTTTTTTCTTAAAACTTGCATATTGGCCATTTTGGGTCAATTCCAAACTCCTTGATCTCCCTCTCTTAAAACCCTCTTTTGCGTGTTTTGCGGGTTTTTGTGCATAGTGCAACAACAGACAGTGCTGCCTAATTGGGTTTAAACTATTCCTGGCTCCACAAAGTCTGCTCTTCACTTTTTCCCTTAGAACTGCTCTATCTCTCAAATTAAACACCATATTCTCATTCTAAGGCCCTTCACTGGTCCAAATAAGTAATCTTACAAGTTAGCACTATTAAACCATAAGCACTACTTAATCTTATACTCTGTCCGATTACCTTGACCCCTATTGGTCCATCTTAATTCAGTTTCCCTATATTACTCTAGCATGTCCAAAGGTCAGTCAATGGTTTCCTCTCCAGTCCAGCTGGTGAATCTGGGAATTTTGAGGCAATGTTACAACTGTCTCATGTACACGGACAACCCTCTCCTCCTCCAAACAGGTTCAAATATATGTGAGAGATGCACCCATATAGCCAAACTGGAGGCTGAGCTCTCTCATCTCAAAACTGGTGAAACCAGTCAGGAGGAGAAGGTAACCTCACTCAACACAATTACAGTATCACATAGTCCCACCATATCAGCGAACCAAGCACATAAATACACAAAAACATACTCAGAGGCTCTAAATAAAAATCTACCTAAGCAACAGAGACCTCCAAAGCAGACATCCAAGCAAACACTACCCTAAAACAAAACATGCACAACACATAGCCCACACAGTCAGTGTGTCAAGCAGCCACAGCCCTTAAGGCCGAATAACACACCTGATACTCTTGTAATAGGTGACTCTATTGTCAGACACACTGATGTCCCTCTCACCAGGCTGAACAAATAGAAGGTCACAGTGAGCTGCCTGTCGGGCGCTAGGATCCGCCACATAAAGCAAGCACTCAGGTCACTCCAAAGCAAATACAAATATGACTCAGTCATTGTACATGCTGGTGTGAATGACCTGAGATGTACCTCCCTGGACTACATGCAAAGAGACATAGAGGAGGTCTCTGATCATGTAGCCCAGGCTGGTATGACCCTGACCTTGAACAGCATCTTACCCTTACCTAGAGTGATGCCACAGTACAAAGACAAAATGATCGATTTTAACAATTGGCTAAAATTTTGGTGTCATTCTAAGGGGATCCAGTGTCTGTCAGCCTGGGATGACATGCTCGACAAGCCATGTTGCTTCACTAGGGATGGCTTACACCTGTCACCACTGGGCTTTCGGATATTGGCAAAGGCTCTTGCCACCCCCATAGTGCCTTTTTTAGGCAAGGCTCAAAAGTCAAACCCACCTCCAAAGACAGCACAAGGAACAAGAAACTAAGGGTAATGCTGCTAAACGCCAGAAGTCTTAACCTCAAGATACATGCACTCGAAGCTCTCCTCAGTATGGAGAACATCGATTTCTGTGCAGTGACAGAAACCTGGTTCAAGGCTCCAGAGAGCACTCCAGCACTACCAGGTTATACCTCATATCATACTTTTTGGCCCCAAAACCCAGACCGAACCACAAAAGGAGGGGGAGTTTCCATATTTATCAAGGATATCCACACCTCCAGGTTAGTGGCATTGCACGAAGTATCGGAGATCATCCATGTGCAACGAACAGTGGGCAAGACTGCTTTTCAGTTTATAGCATCCTACAGACCACCCTCTCAAAGTCAGGAATCCCACTCGGCTTTCCTGAAAACATTGGAGAACATGAAGATCTCTCCGAACACCATTATATTGGGCAACTTCAACTACCCAAACATAGACTGGGAGCACTACTCAAGCCCCAGCACCTTAGCCCAAAGGTTCCTGGAAATTATAAACTCAAATGCTATGGAACAACTAGTCACCACTCCCACAAGAGGGGATAACATACTAGACCTGATCATTACCAACATGGGTACTCTATGCTCCATACCAGAAGTATATCCCTCATTGGTAAGATCAGACCATAAATTAATTTCACTGGATATCCACATCCTGACCCCACCCTCAACCCAGAAAACCACAGTGAAAAACTTCTCAAAAGTGAACTTCTCACTTCTCAGAACTGAAGTGGAATCCTTCAAGGCCCCAGGGCCAGTGGAAACTACGGCCCAAACTGCAGAATCCTATATAAATGCATTCTACGGACTTCTCCAGGAATGCATGGATCATGTTATCCCAAACAAAACCAAGACCCAATCATCCAAAGGTAGGCATCCAGTCTGGAGGACCCCAGCCATAAATAAACTGTGCAACAGAAGGAGGAAGCTACTACATGATAGAGCAAAATCCCTAATAGGGAAGGCAGCTCTGATCAGTACTAGCAAAAAATTACGATCCCTCATAAAATCCTCCAAGGCCAGCTTCGAGAGAAAAATTGCACAGGACACTAAAGACAATCATAAGGCTTTTTTCAGTTATGTTAGGAACCTGGGATGCAACTCCCAGACTTGTTCTGAGTTGATTCTAAACGACAAAAAATACACTGAACCCACAGACATCACCAATATCCTGGCAGACAGGTTCAGTGCAAACTTCTCCCCCCCCCAAAGAGCAAGTATCTATCCCATCAGAGGGCTGCCTCCCAAACATCTCTGATGCTCAGGTGAAGGCTGCCCTCTCCAAAGCAAAAAACACTGCTTCCATGGGACCAGATGGCATCCCGGGTTGCGTCCTACATGAACTCCAAGAAGAACTAATCCCTCAAATAAAACAGCTGTACAATCTCAGCCTCACTACAGGATATGTGCCCACAGAATGGTGTACAGCAACAGTGGTCCCACTCCGCAAAGGTGGAGCCTCTACGGACCCTGGAAACTATTGCCCCATAAGCCTGACTAGCCTAGTCTGCAAGGCTATGGAGAGGATCATCATGGAGCTCATAAACAAAGACATTGGGGAGCTACAGACACTAGATCCTACCCAATTTGGCTTCGTCAAGGGCAGATCCTGCCTTTTGAACCTGGTCGACTTCTTTGAAACAGTCACCAAAGCCATAGATGAAGGGAAGGTAGTCCACACAGCCTATCTGGACCTAGCAAAGGCATTTGACACAATACCCCACTCGGGCATCATAGATAAGCTATCCAGCTTAAATATAAACCCCTATGTCACAAGATGGGTCGCAAACTGTCTCAAAGACAGAACCCACAGAGTGAGAGTTGCTGGAGCCATGTCAGAATTGAAACTGGTCACAAGTGGCATCCCACAAGGTTCTGTCTGGGACCGCTCTTGTTCGGTATATACTTTTCCGAGGTAAAGGCCAACATGGGAGGACTATGGCTCACCAAGTTCGCAGATGACTGCAAACTGGGTGCCATAATCGACTCTCCAGCTGACACAAACATCCTTCAAAAAGGTCTCACAGAGATGGATAACTGGTGCCAGAGCCATGGTCTAAAGCTAAATGCCAAAAAGTGTATAGTCATACCCTTTGGCAAAAACAATGTGCCCACAAATTACCACATAGGCGGTAACCCATTAAGTACAGAGAAAGTAATTAGGGATCTGGGGATCCAAGCTGATAGCAATCTCTCCTTTGACAACCACATTGCCAAAGTGGTTAGAAAGACCTTCTACATAGCCCACCTCATCATGAAAGGATTCACATCTAGATCAAGAGAGGTAATCGTGCCCCTTTATTCATCCCTCATCAGGCCCATCATAGAATACAATGCCCCTTTTGGTATGTACCTTACCTGACACCTGCAGCAATTAGAAAGACCCCAAAAGTACCTCACCAAGAGGATCAAGGGACTCAAGCAGATGCCATATGCTGCTCGGTTAAAAAAACTCCAGCTCTACTCAGTTGTATACCGCCTACTTCAAGGCGATCTATGCCTGACATATAAAGCTATGTCCAATCCAGAATTAATGGACATGCTCCACCTCAGTAAATCTAAATCCCTTAGAGCCACACGCTCGAGGAACTTGAACCTCAGTGCAGAAATAAATAGAACTTGCTGGAGGGACAGATTCATAACCCAGAGGCTCCCTTCACTCTGGAATAGAATTCCAATTCATGTTAGACAGAGCACCTCACTGAATCTCTTCAAGAAGAATCTTGATGAGTGGATGGGGGATCGTAGGTTTGTCCCGGGGATTACTTCCGTGTCACTATTAGACAGAGGCACAGTAAACTAAACATTAAAAAGGGCACAGTATACTCAAATCAAGGGGTGGCGTAAGCCAAACAAAATTGGGCTAGGCTTGTAATTGCCCCAGGGCAGATAGCCTAGTATGAAGCTATGAACCTATGAACCTATGAACCTATGAAATACAGCTGCACATACATGTGTATCACATTTATTACATATAAATAGTTGTCTTTGCATATCTTCATGACACTGACACCACTGACATGTTTGTGTCACACACATGTGACACCCAATGGGGATTGAATATTATCACCATATATGTGTATCACCTGATTACATTGCTCATACTCCATCTGGATGCTGTCTTGATGTAGGCATGTCTGTTTGCCTGTACTGGTGTTCTTACCTATCAGCACATGCCTGGATGTGTCCACATTAATGCTGTCGACCTTGATGCTTTGTATATTTCACATATAAACACATACACTGCCTTAACGGACATGGCCTGCGACACTGCAGACATGCATACGGAAGGCTTTACATGCATGTGTTTTGCCATATACATCTACATGGCACTGTACAGCAGTTCAACATCCTGCCACGTATCGCCTGCATTGCACATGTGATACACATGGGACACTGGCTAGCCTGATGGTATTTGCAGGGATGGTTATCAACTATAGCATGTGCGGCCAAGGTCATCTAGTAGTCTGTATGCCCCAGGCCATGTATGAGCCTAGGGTGTAAGGTTACCTAGCTGTAGCTGACATCCATGTTTCTGGCAACAGGTGAAGCAGTGACACATAACTGATCCACATGGTTAATGATGTATCTACCATGTGGTCATCACACCATGTCTTACAGAGGTGAAATGTGCAGCTTTGCTGGACAGGGTTGCAAATATGGCAGGAGTGTGTAACGTGTATGGCACAAGGATCTGTCCAGCATGTGGAGATCCTTGTACTAGGAAGGTGGATGTCCATGGCGTATATATTTGAGATCAGGATATGTACATGTAGTATGTCCAACATCACAGTGTTGGACATGGTTTTATGCAGGGTAGGCATCATGCTACATAGTGGAGATGAGAATTGTGAAGGCTGTTGTTGGCCATCCAAACATGGCCAATACCCCTTAAAGGTGATATGTGATCCAATATAGGTCACTTGAATGATGAGTATGGCTGAACAATGATCTCTATATTCATGGATGGCACCCTGTCATGACTAGAGTTGCCACTTATGACTACCTAATAGGCTTGGTGACATCACTAGCTCAGGGAGGTAAACTGCACAGCAGCATCCCTTACACACAGTGTCCATTATATTGACTGCTGCCTAGGTGGTAGTTCATGGGTACAGGGTTATTAACCTAGCGGTGACAATGCAATATGCAGCTGTCAGATTGTGCACATATGTCACACACCTCACCCACAAAGCCCCTTCTGTATGTTGTCCACAACACTGAGTCAGCTATTGCTCCTAGGTCATAGCCATTCACATACTTACATAGGTAGATGCCTCCCATTTGTCTGTGTGGTATGTGCTACAATGAGGGGGAGTACAATGAATTAACCCTGTTTTACTGTAGCTGGCACTGGTGTGATAGGCACATACTAATTAGATGCCATCTGTAGTGTTGGTTCTGTCAACAGTCCACTGGCAGAACACTCCTGTGATTGATATATGAATGTACATCTAGTATACTGAGTGTAGGTGGAAGACAGTATGGGTGATGATGTCCTATAACCTGTCACAGGTATGATATGCAGTGTGAAATCCTCTGTACTGTTATCTACATCTGTACTGCTAACAACATATAAGTAGATTAAGGTTCATGGCCTTTCAGACCAGACTCAGCAGGGTAGTAGTGCAGTGCCTCCCATTATGAGTAGTGTCTCCACTTTGTAGGTTGTGATAACTGTTGGTGTGCACCATTCAGTGTTTTCCCAGACTGACATGAAGCTATGTTTTACATGATGTGTATGTGTAGAGCAAACTGTTTTGCCATATGTGTATGATACATCCAAGGATGTGGACAGGTCCCATACAGCCTGAGTGCACCTTGTACCATCATAGTTATGGTTACAGGGCCTCTGTAGTGTACATGGATAAATGATTGTGTACCTGTTGGGGGGCAGTGTGTTTATGTTATCCAACACCCTATCTGTACTGCTTATTCATGCTCAGCACTTGTTCACAACATATAAGCACTACATGAGCTACTAATTACTATAGCACTCAATCCTCCTCATTACCTGCAGGTAAACACTGTACTTACATTTCCTGCTTGCCTAGAGTAAAGCAGCTCTTGTACACACTTTCCTCACTTATCTTGTGGGAAATAGTTATATATTCAGGCATGTCCAAGTGTCAATTCTCAGTGTTCTTGCCTGTCTATATGATGAATATTGGCATCATGAGGCAATACAGAAATTGTCTCGTGTACGCAGTCAATACTCCCCTTCTAACATCCAACACTACAAACTGTGGGAGATGCACATATCTAGCCATGCTCGAGGTAAAGTTCTCTCCAACCCAGACTGAATCTGATAATCATGTGGGGAAGTTAAACATTTGCACCACACCACACTCATCACATAGACTCACTAGATCTCCACCACCACAGGCCACACATAGTAAGACAACAACATTTGCGGAGCCTCTCCATACTACTCTGTCTAGGCAACAGAGAACTCCAAAGCAGAAACACAGGCAGCCCCCATCCCCCAACACAACACCAATTACTGATAGCCCACAGAATCAGTGTGCCCATCAACCACAGCCAATAGGGTGAAATAACGTACCCAACACACTAGTCATACATGACTCTATAGGCGGTCACACTGATGTCCCACTCACCAGGCTACACAAGGAGATAGTTACTGTCAGCTGCCTGTTGGGTAACAGGATCTGCAACATAACCTATGCACTCAGGTCACTCCTCAAAAGGTACAATATGACAGTGTCATTGTCCATGTTAGTGTGAATGCCCTGAGATGTACCTTCCTGGACTACATGTAAAGAGATATGGAATAGCTCTCTGATCTTGTAGCCTAGGCAGGTATCGCCCTAGCCCTGAGTAGCATTCTGCCATCATCCAGACTGATAATGCAGAACAAGGACAAAATGATTTACTTCAACAATTGGCTACACTTCTGGTGTCATTCCAAGGGTATCCAGTATCTGTCTGCTTTGAATGACATGGTCGACAGAACACGATGCTTTGGCACAGATGGCCTGCACCTCTCAGCCCTGGGATTCTAGATAATGGCTAAGGCTCTTGCTGCTCCTATAGTGCCTGTTTTAGGCATGGATCAAATATCATATTCACCACCGTAACAGGAACAGGCAAGCACAACCTGAGGGTAATGCTACTCAATGCTTGACGTCTTCATCTCAAACACACTCATCCGAGGCACTCCTTGTAATGGACCACTTCGATATCTGTGCAGTGACTGTAACCTGCTTCTAGGCTCCTGAGAGCACCCCTGCACTACCAGGCTATTACTCATACCACACCTTTCAGTCATGTAACCAGGACCGGAACACCCACGACGGAGGTGTGTCCATATTTTCTAAGGATATCCACACCTCCAGGCTAGTTGCTTAGCACAATGCATCAGAGGTTATCCAAGTGCAACTAACTCTGGCCATAACTGCTATACAAATTGTAGCTTGCTACAGATACCCCACCATTCCCCATGGTTAACAGTCCTCTCTTCTTGGTGTACTGGAAAGTAGGGTTCAAACAGACACACTACTGATGTGCAACTGACACTACCTCACCATTAACTGGGATACTTACTTATGTACCGACACATTAGGCCAACACTTTCTGGGATTCATAACCTCCAATCACCTGGATCAACCTATCCAAACCACCACCAGGGGCAACATTATCCTAGACCTGGTCATTACCAACATGTGTGACTGGTGTTCCACACCTGGGGTTATCTCCTCGTTGGTCAGATCTGAATGTACGCTAATCACCCTTGTTATCCTCATCCCGGCACCACACCCTTTATGGAAAACACAGTACAATAATTCTACAAAGCCAACTTCAGGCTTCTTATGACAGCAGTAGTAAACATTATGACACCCGTGCAGATGGACAATACAGTTACAACCACTGAGTCATACACAACTGCACTTAATTAGCACTTACATGACTGCATGGATCATGTTATCCCAAACAGAGCCATGATGGTATCCACCAGAAAATGGAGGCCACTCTGGTGGTCCACTGCCATGGACATAATGTACAAGAGAAGGAGGAGACTGTTGCAAAGTAGAGTACAATCCCATGAGTGGAGGAGTTCCCTGGTCAGCCTCAGTAAGAATCTGAGATCCCTTATCACATCCTCCAAAGCTAGCTACGTAAACATAACCATGACTAATTCCAAGGACTACCACAAAGTGTTCTAGAGGTATGTCACTACTCTCAATGGTGATACCCACATCTGCTCTGGCATACAGCAGTAAGGCATGAACATTACAGAACTGACTGATATTGGCAACATCCTGGCAGATAGGTTCAGTGCTAACTTTACACCCCTCTCACACCCTAAAGGGCCCATATCTATACAGGAATGATGCAGAGTCCTTGCTATCACAATGCTGCACTCTCTAAAGCCAGGAACACAGCATCCATGTGACCGTACAACATCCCAGGCTGTGATTTCCATGAACTTCAGAATGAACTGGCTCCCCACTTAGGCACCATATTCAATAATAGCCTTGCATCAGGCATTGTGGCCCCTGAATGGTGCACAGCAACAGTTATCACACTCCACAAAGGTGGCGCCACAGTGGACCAGGAGAACTATTGTCCTATACGCCTGACTAGACTGTTCTGCAAGGCTATGGAGCACATCATTGCGGATCTCATTCACAGAGACATTGGTGGCCTCCAAATCTTTGATCCCACCCAGTTTGGATTTGTTAGGGCCAGACCATGCCTCCTAAACCTGGTGGAGTCCTTTGAGATAGTTACCAAGGCAGTAGATGAGGGTAAGGAGGTCCACACAGCCTACCTTGACCTGTCAAAGGCTTTCAACACCGTTCCCCATTCTGGTATTATCAACATACACATCTACCTGCACATTAACCCCTACATCATGAGATGTTATGCAAAGTGGCTCATGGACAGAACCCACACAGTGAGGGTAGCATACCCTAGGTCCTACTATAAATCAGTTACAATTGGCATCCCCCAGGGCTCGGTCATAGGGTCCCTCATGTCCAGTATATGCTTCTCTGAGGCACAGGCTAGCACAGGAGGGCTTACCCTGAAAAGGTTTGCAGACGACTGCAGACTAGGGGCCATGATTGATTCTCCAGCTGATACAGACACCCTCCATAAGGGTGTCACTGGGACGGATACCTGGTGTCAATAACATGGCCTCAAGCTGCATGCAACAAGGTGCATAGACATTCCCTTTGGATTACAACAATCACCTGTGGACTATCAAATAGGTGGTAGTCCCCTACATACATACAACATAATAAGGGATCTTAGAACCCAAGTAGATAGCATTCACTCCTTTCATAACCATATTGGCAAGGTGGTGTGGATATCCTTCTACGTGCCCCCCCTAATCTCTAATGGGTTTGTAGCCAGAACAAAGGCAGCCATTGTGCCTCTCGACTCATGACTTATGAAACACATTAAAGGGTACAACACCCCACTTGGGATGTACCTTATGAGCCAACAGCAACAGCTTGAAATACCACAACATTATCACACCAAGAGGAATACTGACCTCTGAAGGATGACGTTTGCATCCCAACTACAGAAACCCCAACTGTACTCGTTTGCATACTGCTGAACATACAAGGCCCATGTCCAAAACAGTATTGATGGATATGCTCCACATAAGCAAAAGCCACATGCTCCGGGATATGTACCTAAATGCAACAATGACTAGGAAGTCCTGGAGGGATACATTCCTGACCCATTGACTCCCCATGCTTTAGAATATGATTCCTATGTACATCAGGCAGGGATCCTCACTAGAACTCTTCAAGAGATACCTCGATGGGTGGATGGGAGACAGACATGTACACCAGGGATCACTGCAGTGGCTCTGCTGTACAGAGGTGCAGGAAACTAACCTAGGGAGGTGCCGGAAGTCAAAACACTGTAGCTGGGCTTATGAATGGCCTTGGCCAGACAGCATAGTACCTAACTATGAACCTATGAAGCTATTACATGTCCTTTGTGCATGGATAATTGACTAGCTCTTCCATTTCAATTAGCTATCATGCTGATACACTGTCTGGTGACTACAAATCATATGTATCCTGTTATTGTGCATTGTACATGCCAATAGCCATACCTGATGTTTGCATAACATAACAGTAATGCTATGTAAAATGTTAGACATATCTACCTACAATACTGTACATTACACATTTTTGCCACAATATCCCACAATGCAAATCATAATTGCACAGCAGGACCACCTTAGACATGTTATTCTCAGTTATACGCCCATACATATGCCTACTGTTACAGTATATCAGCATATACTATCCCCTGTTATGGCACATACTTGTTGGACCAACCCTGCCACTGACAGCGGCTGGAGTGGAATTGTTGTGTTCAAAGTCCTTATACAGCATCCCTTGTAGTGTATGAGGTGTTTACCTTGTGGCCTACAGCAGTACACAAACTTTCTACGAGTGTTACTATGCTCAACAATACATCACTACATAATACTTTTACCCACTATATGCATTGCATACACTTTAATTATTACAGAACAGGTACTACATACACTGACATACTGAGTGTTCTACATAACTTATTAGTAACCTGAGTTGTCGTTGACGGTAATATAAATCCTAATCATTTTGTTTTGCAATCCTTGGTGTAACATTTTCTGGTATGTGCAGATGGTTTGAATGTATGACAAGCCATCCTTTTATACTTCGATATCAGTAACATGTGGTATCCTGCCACCAACTGGTGTTCTAGAGTAGATGATTACATGCACATCAGCTGTGCAGCTACTCCATTAGCCAATGACATGGCAACAGTGGTGTATAATTGAATACTCCACTTGGGCGTTGTCCCTTTGCCCTACCTTCGAGGAAGACGGCTTGGATGTGTTGTTTGTGATGAATTGCAACAGCTATATGGAGACAAACAGAGATATATTAACTTCATGGCCCCCGTGGATTGTGTGTAATGGCTAGAAGATATAGTTCTACATGTGAGTCTAGCTGTTATATTTCTGAACATTGCTACTTCTGCAGGGATTGTACCTGATACATCTGCAAATGTTTAGGTCTGGCAAGGATGTTTGGCCATCTCAAGGCTGTGTGGCTATGCATAGAACGTTAGGTGTTTTGAACTGTGCTCACCTGACATCTTTGGTATACTGTACATGTGTATCATACTGTGCTGTTAATCAGTAATTGGTAACACTTCCTGGTGTACACACAGCCCTCTGATACAGGATTATTGCAACAAAACCCTGTAACATCGGCGTTTGTTCCATTGTACAACAGCAACGATTTCACATAGGGCCATTATAGTGTGTCTCTGACAAGGTATGTTAAGGCTTCTGCAGATGTCATAGAGTGAGTGGATGTTTGTGATGTTATTACAGTATGTATTGCAATTGTTTTGGGTATGGGGGAGATGTAGGTGGGTGTACATAGCAGATGCAGGTGTGTAGGAACTGCATTTATACATATTCGATATGTGTGTGAGGGCTCCTTCCCTATTTGAAGACCTATCCTTTAGTGGACTAATACTATGGTAATTGCAGACTGATTCATTAAGCCATTGTTAATTGGTTCCTGTATAGCATGCAGGTGATGTTGGTCCTTCAATCCCTTTGGAAATACATTGGTATGTAATGAAATGTTGCTACATGAAAGCTGCCTCGTCTATTTCTGTCACAGATATTTGCACTCATTGGAGTTGTGTTGGTGACTGAACCTCTTTGGCTTGGGTTGCCACCTTTTCAAATGGCCATAGTGGGACATTTGCAGGACACACATCAGATTTTAGAGGCTGACACATACCCACGGTCAGTACAAAGTATAGAACTTTACATATATGCCTATATAAAAGCTTATTCTTGTAGCGGTTTATTTGCTTATCCTGTTTCTTGTTATATGTAGGTATTTAAGATACAGATGACTATTTTATGCAACAATTACATTAAATATGGAACATGCCAAATGTCTCGAGACTGTAGGACATTAGTATTTGTACTAATTTTGGTCAAGACACTACCACACATAGAATGACTGCCACTTGCAAGGTGGGACAGGTGGTAACCCTATCTTTGGCTCATGTCCATAACACATATTTGTAATAGTGTATAGACATATATACTCTCCATATTCTTTGTTCATAACGTTTGGTCGTGGCGGAATGTGTGATTGCTATGATCCATGTTATACACATATTTAAAGACTTCAACCACTGTATATGGCATACCCACGAATTCAGAAACGCACACACTTCCAACGACTACATTACCGTTCCCTGACTCCCAAACCCTAAAATACCGAACACTCAAACTCGCGACAGTCAAACTCCTGGAACTAACACAAACACAGAACACACACACATACACACAGACATACTGCTACCCATCACATCCAAACAAACCATCCTACACTACGTTTGGCCAGGTGGCCACGCCCCCATACACCCCCCATGTGGGTGGTTGCACACCCCCACACCACACCTACTTTAATAATCTACCTCCGAGATAGCACAGACAGACACACGAAGCAAACCCACACACACACACATAGTAGTCCCCCGGAAACACACACCACACTCAGAATACACACTTACACACACTACAGCAATCAGAAACACACTTACACACAGTACCTACCTGAACTGCAGCACCAGAAGCACTACCTAAATGGCCCATAACATCGTGATAATAGTACTCGCGGTTCTGGTGTTTTGGTACTGTGGTCTTTCTGTCTTTAAGCCTCGCGATTACATGTGTTGGTATGTAAAGCATTTGGTATTTGGTAGTATCCTATTTATATGTACCTCCATGGTTGTGTAGATGTTGTTAACCTATCTATATATTTGCATATATATGTATGTCCATATATATCGACATATATCTCTCTATCACCCTTTCTCTCTCTATATTATGTATATATGTAGAGAGAGAGAGATAGAGAGAGAGAGAATACACCTTTCATTGGGTACACGGCAGTGTATACCATTTCCTGAAGTCTGCCCTTTTGTGTTTTAACCTGTCAGAATACACACCTGCCGTTGGTACATCTCAGGTAGCTTAGTGGTAGGTTATTGTGAAGATTGTGTACATGATTGCGTGTTCTACTCCTGGCAGTGGTCATTTTACATCTCAGAACTGGCACTATTAGTACAAGGGTAAATAACGCACATTTCAGTGGTTCTGGGCAGCTTTGCCCATTATCTGAGCGATATTCAGCAAAGGTTAGACCTGTGTTGTGCATATTCATATAGTCATGTTTAAACGCCACTTACCGGCACAAAAACCCACTAACATGTGCTTAAACATGCTTTAATAACCTGCATCCAACATCCATTATTCGGGACATCAGAATTACGTAACAACCCTTGCAGGTAGTGGAATTGGGACCATGAATGACACAGTCAGTGCCTTTATCACTGAGGCATCTGGGATATGTACAAGTGTTATGGTGTTTAGTATGTAGAGTGTACTACGGCTGTTTATCCATACCGCAAACAAATGTGTAACTCAGTTGGTGTAGATATGGATGATACTTGTTAATGGTATGTCCAAGTGAGGCTTAATGGATATGCTCCGGCTATGGGAATCCATGTCACAGTGAGCCACACACTGTAATGAGCTACACCTTGCCACAACCATAACTGGAGAATGCTGGGGTGACAGATACCTGTCATGGGTACTCCCCATGCTTTGGAACTACATCCCTGATTACAGTATATGGAGCCCCTCATTAACACACCAGAGAATCCTTGCAGAGTGGGTGGGGAACAGTGGTTACACCCCAGGGATCCCACAATTGGCTCTGCTCCACAGAGGGACAGTTAGTTAATCAATGGGAAGGTGGCAGCAGACACATTTTGGCTAGGCTTATGAATGGCCTCTGACAGTTAGGCATGTACCTACCGATGTACCTAGGAACCTATACATACATACAGTATCAACACATGCTGTTAGCTTAATTTACTCTTTAGGTATTGACTTACCTTGTGCCAATAGCAGTTGTGTGTGCAATAGTTGAGGGCTGCCCATGTAGGATGCACACAGTAGACCACCTATACATGACAATTTACAGGTGGTCGTGTGTGTGTGCCATCCATGTTTACTGTGTGTGCAGGTGGAGAAGTGTGTCAGTCCATAGGGGCCTACACTGTCAGTGTATGTGCTATACTTTCCCTCTTTGCCAAGGCATGGGCATACTGGACATGCCTCCGTCTGCCTACTGGGGCTGGCACAGGGTGTTCGTGGTCTGAATCCCTCTGTGCCTGTGGTGCCCTTGGCAATTGTGGTGGGCTGTGAGGGCCTTCACCATTATGTCCCTGCTGCAACTGTTTCTGCAGGATCATATTATGTAGTATGGCACATACTATGAAGATGTGGGCACACGGGACTGGAGAGTACTGCAAGGCTCCACCAGATATGTCCAAGCAATGGAACTGTGATTTCAACATCTCAAACACATGCTCTACAATGATTCTGGTTTGTGTGTGTGCCTCATTATGGCGTTCTTGCATGGGTATGTGTGCATTTCTTATGGGAGTGATCATCCATGGCTCCAGTGCATAGTCAACATCCCCTACAAGGTGGCCATATGGGATGTCCCTCCTGACAAATACCTGGTACAGCTGTGAGGCATGCCAGCTGTGGGAGTAGTGGTAGCTTCCAGGGCTGCCAGCACACACATCCATGATAATGCTCTGGGAATTGCACACGACCTGACAGTTGATGGAGTGGTATCCCTTGAGGTTTATGTAGTGCCTACCATGCTCACCGGGTGGTGACTTGATGTGTATGTGCGTGCAGTCTATTGCACCCAGTACCTCCTGGTAGTTTGCCACATGGTGGAAGAGGTGCATATTGCTGGCCAACTCCTCCTGCATTCGGGGGAAGTATATATGTTCATTGGTATGTGGTAACATGGCATCCAGGAACTGGTGGAGTACCCTGGATGCTGATGCCTGTGAGATCCCCATGATATCTCCAGTTGGCCTTTGAAAGGTACCTGTGGCAAGTATTCTCAAGCTTACACATACCTTCGTGTGCACTGGGATGGGTTCCCCTCTGTTGTTTCTGGCTCTGAGGCATGGCCGGCACAGCTCAATGATTTGCTGTATGATGTTCCTGTCCACCATGTAATGCTCTACTATCTCAAGATCATCTAGCCCCTGGTAGGTTACCCTTGGTCTGAACACTCTTCTCCTCCTCCAGTGCCTGAGGTGGTTGTCAGCATCATCCTCCACAGCACCTTCAGTCTCCAAAACATGCTGATGTATCAATATTATGGCAGCTCCCAACATGTACATTTTAAAAGTTTCCCATCTGTTTACACCGATGGTGCAGTGTTTGGAAATTTACAAGTGTGTGTGAGGTGCCTTCACACTTTATACTATTGTACTTTGGAAGCTGATGATGTCATAGGGTGTATATGTACAATCCGAGCTGCAGGGTATCTTACTTATGGGTTTTACCACAGGTACTGCTATTGTGGGGCCATTGGTGTTGAATTACATTTGGCTGCTGTGGATCATCTCTTGCCCTTACCTTCATTTTTCAAACCGATTCCTCTCCCATTGTCAGGCATGCATCCAGCAGCCTGCTTTCTTGTTTTGTACTTTCTCAACCCAGGATTGTGTTGTGTTGTGAAATGTGTTCTGTAGCTGATCTACTGCAGGTTTGCTTTGTTCTGCTGTGACAGTTCTCTTTTCTTTGCAATCCGGCACCTCCCCTTTCCTGTTCTGCAGGTTGCTGCTAGCAGCCTTGTTAGCTACTGTCAATGGCCCACTGTGAGTTAATAGGTGTTAATTACTCAGTTGTACTCCAATTACCCTGCTGCGGCATTTCCTTATTGTCTTCCCGTAACCTTCCTGTTTTAGCTGTGGTGTGCGCCACGCACAGCTGTTTACCGGGTTTCGAGTTCGTTGTCATCCACATACACATGTGCTTTCGGTCACCTTGTGTGCTCTCAGCTAAGCAAAGCTATGGCTACATCCACACCCCTATCCTGCGGCTTTGTTTAGCAATGGGCAACCCGGATTAGCAATGCTCCAATGTGCTTACAGCTACGGTGGCACACCCCTCTCCTGATGCCATGTATACCTCCAGGCCACTCTTTGGTGTTATACTGCTACGCCATGTGGTACAGCCTTATGCTGGCCAGGCGTTTGCGATTCAGTATTACTTGCCTCATTTGCATGGCATTGACTACTAATTCCTAGTTACTGCACCGAACACTGTAAAAGACCCTTAACAACCCTTGCACCTTGGTTGTGGTGTGGCATGCATACCACTGACTATTATGGTGAAATCATGATTTGTGTTACATTGCAGTTTTATGACATCTATATATATTTTCCTTGTGTTCCCGTTTGCACACCCATGCACTGAGGTTGTACTTTGCGTTAGTGTGGTCATGGCATTAAATGTTATTTTAATGTGTCGTGCATGTTTTTTATGCCATTTGATGTATATTTAGCCATTGGCATATGTTAACTTTGTAATACGTACATTTGGTCTGCTTTCATGGCTCCAATGTTCTGTTTGAAAAAATGTAAACTTTTTTTGGTTTACATTTCTGTATGCTTACGCTATGCCTGCACCACTTCATGAATCGCTATGTACCTTCATTTGCATGCTGTACTACTGCACATGGGGTGATTAGCATACATGCACCGAGAGCTGCGCAGCTCTGGCGTACGCTGGTAGTGCACATGGAATCGCCTCGTACCTGAAACGCTAGGTGGCCATATTTGGCGTTAGATCGCCTACACTACACCTGCGCCTGGTGCAAGCTTCATGAATCCCGGGGTATTTTTGTTTTAAGACACCCTCCACCACACAAACAAGAACACATACACTATAACAATTCAACAAAACACACACACAAACAAAACCCAACTAATCTACATATAAGCAGGGGTCAAGCCTCTCTGTCCACCCACATCCACGCTATTTATAGATAAAAACTCTGAGGTCGCACTAACATGAAAACTACAGCACCCCTACTTTTACACACCCTACACTCCCATTACATACACACTTTTACCCACAAGAAACACACACACTACACATGTAAATCAATCATCACTGTCAACACCTACACACACACATTCTCACCTACCTACCTTAACCTACTCCTACAACTTCCCAAAACACTTACGAAAACAACATTCCTACCCAAAACCTTGACATACTATAAACTTACCAGGATCTCTAAACATGATCACAGATCAATCGCAGTCTTCAAATCCCAGAAACCACTAAACCTTAAAGGGACAGCACACTACAAAAACAGGCTCCACAATAACTACTGCACATTTAACAGCCTAGGATTCGACAAAATGCAGCTTTGAACATCTGCACTTTTGCCATTCTGGTCTTGAGATACTGAAATTTGATATTTCAGTATTTTGAGATTCAGAAGTGGACCCATACACACACACACACACACACACACACACACACACACACGTGTGTGTGTGTGTGTGTGTGTGTGTATGTGTATATGTGTGTGTGTGTGTGTGTGTGTGTGTGTGTGTCTGTCTGCATGTGTGTGCATGCGTGTGTGTGTGTGTGTGTGTGTGTGTGTGTGTGTGTGTATTGATATTATATATATATATATATATATATATATATATATATATATATATATATATATATAGATAGATATAGATATATGTATGTGTGGATCCTCTTTAGATAACCTAAAGACCAGAATACTGGAATACTGAACATTATTTTGTCCAGACTAAAATAATGAAACTGAAAATTATGAGCCATGTAGTTTTTCCCAGGCGAGTAAACACTTGTCCAAAACTAAACAAAACACACCATACTATGTGAAACCCAGCAAGGTGGGGGCTATGCCTCCCATGCCCCCTAACTATATATACCAACTCCAGCATTGCACTAACGTGGGGAAAACAGCATATGTCCCCATGTTGGGCAAGTGTTTACTTGCTTTGGGAAAAAAATATGCTGCTTGGCATTTTCAGTTTCATTATTTTGCTCTCAGCAAAATAATGTTCAGCATTATGGTCTTTCGGCCATCTAAAGTAGACCCATATATGTATGTATACACAAACAGGAAACTATTTACATTACCATGTAATTTCATATATTAGCTGTAAAAAAATGTGTTTTAAAATGTATATAACATCTGAAAACAGTTTGAACTTTTAGAAGCCTCTTCTTTGATCAATTCATCTATTAGGCTTTCATGTTTTAAGTTGTACTTTTGAATTATGTGTTAGCTTATTAAATAGTTCTAGTACATGCAGAACACTTTTAATATTTTTTTTGTTTGTCTAGGCTACAAACTATTAATATAATTGTATAAGACAGTTATTTTTTCCATAATAGTAATTGCACATTCAAGATGGATGCCATCAATTAGCCATCACATCCTAGGCAGTCAGGGCGTGACAGTGGGGGTTAAAGTAGTAACTGAATGATCAGCACAGAGGTTAGTGAGAAATTCCCTGTTCAATGTGTTGCTGTCAAAATTTAAAAGTGCGGGGGCGTGGCCAAGGATGAACACAGGATAGCAGCAGATTTCTTCAGCTCCACCAATTTCATTACACTGACAGGAATTAATTACTTAAAAAATTAATTTTTGAAGTAATTTTCTTTCTAAATATGTTTGTTTTATATAGTTCTTGAACTATATCTAAAAAAGAAAGGAAATTTTAACAATATTCCTGTCAGAAATCATTTTGGAAATTTTCCTGTCAGTTTATCAGTCTGAAATGAGTTCCAGTAAGACAAATTCTCAAGACTCCAGCATCAAGAAAGAACTTCAGTCTATGATAACTATAATCCAGCAACTTACTGCTAAGATGGATAAAATGGATACTAAAATAGATACCTTCATAGAATAAACTACAAAACAAATAGACTTGTTACATATAGACCTGCAACAACAGAAGATCCAGATGACAGGCATAGAAGAAGCTGTGAATGACATGGAAAATAGAATCCAAGAAGAGGAAATCAACATTGAGTTTCTGCTGAAACAAAATACACATTTACAAACAAAGCTGGATGACCTGGAAAATAGATCTAGGCGCAATAACATTAGGATTTTTGGACTGCCAGAAAATATTGAAGGTAACAATATTACTTCTTTTTTAACAACATGGCTCCCTAAAACTTTAGACTTACCAGAAGCATTCTCTTTTGGTATCGAAAGAGCACATAGATCTATAGCTAATATTAACTCTAACAAAAACTATCCTAGATCAGTTATAGTTAGATTTCTATCATCTTTTGATAAAGAGATGGTTCTTAAATCTGCTTGGGCTAAAGCTCCTGTTAAGATTAATGAGGCAACTATGCGTTTTGACAATGACTATTCTTCCTTGGTAATAGCTAAAAGAAAAGTTTTCTGCCACTAATAAGGGAGCTTAAAAGCACAGTTTAAAACATACCTTCTGTTTCCTGCCAAGCTAAAAATCTTCCTTCCTGATGGTCCTAAAATTTTGATGACTTAGACTCTGCTTTACTGTTTATCAAAAAAAATAAGATTTTGGATAAAATAGAGGAAATGGAATGGGCTAGTCCTTCATTAAAGAGACTGGCAACTGAAACTTCGTGGAAGACTTCAGAGAAGAAGAAGAGACTAAAAAACAAATGATTTGTTCTATGTTTTTTTCTTTTTTTCTCTCATCATTTTACTTCATTATTAATCTTTTTAAATATAGTTCCTGCATTTCCAGAAAGCCACAAATATTCAGAAAAAGATTTAATCAAAGTTATTCTCTGTGTGCAAAGAAATGTTTTGTTTCATAACCAGTCAAAATATCTGAGGAACTAATAACAAGCTATTATTCAATTTGTTTCTCTTTCTGAAAAAGAGAAGTAAGGTCAGTAATTTGATATATTTTTTTCTCTTTTTTTTTCTCCTTTTCTTCTTTTCTTTGTTTAAACAATGACATTCTATTTAGATTATGTAGTGGGTAAAGGGTGGGGAGGGCAGGGAGAGAAGAGTAATGAAAATATGATTAATAGAATAATAACATATTTATTCCTTGTAAAAGTTTATATGTTCTTCAAATGCTATTCCTAATTATACTTTCTTGATTATACTGCTTATGCTTGTTTGTAAATAATCTGTCATGCTTTAACTAATAATAATTAGAACTAAATAATAGTAAATAATATGTTTTATTTTTAACTCTATTAATATAAACAGTAAGTAATATTCCATTGTATATACTTCTTATAGCTTTCTCTTACATTTTTTTTATTTCTGCTTTACACTTTTATTTTCTACTCTCTTTTTCTTTTCTTTATTCTTTCTCTTTATTTTTTTTTCATATTAATATATAGAAATGCTTTTGATCATATAGACACAGTAAATAATAAGATTTGCATAAAAATTGAATTGGGACAAAAATATTGAGTTTTATTACTTATTAATAACTTTGGGCTTAATTTCACTTACATAGAGGCTGTAATAACCTGTAAAATACATCGCGAAGGTTTTGTCATGTTTAGATGCATTTACACTGCTAAATGAATGTTTGTTATTAGTTTTTAACAAGTTTCCCGCCAAAATGTTAAGGGAGACAATCTGGGATGTGGGCTACCTCATGAACAGTGTCCTCAAGTTGTTTTAAAAGCTTCAACTCTCAGAATTTTCACAGAGAAGCTGAAAGCAGTCAACTTGACCTTTGACCCAGATATCACACTGACACATCACAGATTCAGGAAGAACACTCTACCAAGAAGTAGAACTGATGCAAATGAGACTATGTGAAGGAAATGAACTCTTTAACATCTAAATGTGAGTTATTTTATATAATTACTTAAATATCTATGTTATAATTCATAAAATATGTCAGTTATAATGATTTTAAATGATGCAGTTTCCTGTAGTAAGTAAATGTCTTATTTTAGAAGGCATAGAAAATGAAACATTTATTCAAGTGTTTTTGAAAATCTACTTGACTGCAGCATACTAATCTGTGTTAAAAACTTATGTTCCAAACATATACATTACTATAACTCATTTAATTCATCTGATTGACAAGCATAAATAACTTTATAACTCTATTCTGAAAGAAATTGTCATGTGATATAACTTAAAGCAGTAGTATAGACATACAAAATACAGATGGCTTTTTTTACAATAATGCAAGTGTTTCTGAGAATTTGCATAACTATGCAGTATGATTTATAACAATTTCTATAAATATAATATTTTATTCTATTGACAATAATGAGTATGAGTAAAATGCTCATATACAAGCAATTCAAGGTTTTTTTTTGGAAGCTGTTGACTGCATTTACATGACAGAAAATAGATGCATCTTAATATATGTAATGTCTGAACCATATTAGCCAAAGTTTTTGATTTAAATGAATGTTAGAACTTAATTTTACATACTTTGAATAAATTAATATGTAAATAAGCCTTCTTTTTTTTTCTCTTTCTTTCTTTCACTCTCTGTCCCTCTTTCACGTCTTTTATTTCTCTCTCTCCTCTTGGTTCCTAATATCAATATTATTTGAATGCTATTTGAATACAAGTGTATTATATTACATAGATGTATATAGTAGTATGAATAGTTTTTTTAAAAAAAAAAGTTTATTTTAGTTTATATGATGCTGTTTTATCAAATGTGTAGTCTTGTCTTGCTAGATAATTGAATGGAAAGCTGTTAATTTAAGTTAAATATAACCAGTATTAAATTGATAAGGTGGTAGCTGAGGTACTGCTGCTTAGGGTAGGGGGTTAACTTGAGTGGTAAATACTACTCTAAGTTGGAGTTTTAACTCAGGCTGGATGCAAGGTTTAATCCTTACATTATTTTCACTTGTTCATTGTTATATGTATATAGTTTTGACATCCACAATATATTTTGTACACTCATTGTCACTACAAACAAAATTGAATCCTTTACAAAATCCCATAAGAGATTCAATAAATACAGTTATATTTAAAGGTACACCTAAAGGAGGAGATGTAACATTACTTATGTTGTTATTTGTTATTTTGATCATAAGATTCTTAAGTTTTAAAAATGCCAAATGACATCTTTAAAAGGAATTTCTTTAAACATTAATGGATTGAATAATCCATGTAAAAGGACAAGCCTAATAAGATGCATTAATTTACATAAGGCCAACTTAGTCTTCCTGCAAGAAACCCATCTCTTGAAAAAGATATTGATAAACTAGCCACAAACAAATATACAGTATTGGTTAGTTCAGAGCACACTCAGAAAAAAAGAGGAGTGGCTATTTTATGGAATAAAAGTATGCCCATTCCTAAAACCATTAAGTCTTATCAGGATGACAAAGGAATGTTTTGTATGGTTACAATACAAATTAATGGGAAGACTTACACTTTAATTAATGTATATTGGATACCTGGAATTGGTAATAATACAGTGAAACATCATCTTGATAAGATCATATCATTCTCTATAGGAGATATTATTTTAGCTGGTGACTTTAATTGTATACTACATGAAAGTGATACTACCACTATAGGAAAAGAAGAATTACATCTAATGCAAAACATTTAAATGATTTTGCTAATTCTTATCATTTGAATGATATTAATAATCAGATAGATTCAAAATCATTACCATACACCTTTTTTCTAACAGATACAAAACTTATTCAAAAATAGATAGGGTCTTTATTTCTAACCAGATGGTAACAGATTTAATTAATTCCAAAATCATTTCATGTCCTATATCTGATCATAATTCAATTGTTTTTGAATTTATGATAAAAAATACTCATAATGTTCAGATCAAAAGGATACCAGCATACTTAACTCAACTAAAAGACTATAAAGAATATATACTTTCAGAAGTAAAACATTTTTTAGACATAAATAATACTCCTGAAGTCTCCATTGTCTATGTTTGGGATGCCTTAAGACAACCCTCTCCTCCTCCCACATAACACAAATACTTGCAAGAGATGCAGCTATTTAGCCAAACTGGAGGCTGAGCTCTCTCAACTCAGGACTGGCAAGACCAGACAGGAGGAGAAGGCAACTACACACACCACAAAACCAGCCTCACATAATGCTACCACTCCACTGAATCAAACACATAAACACACAAAGACATACTCGGAGGCTCTGAGTAAAAATTTACCTAAACAGGAGAGGCCTCCAAAGCAGACACCCAAACAACTGCTACCTCAAGACACCCCACAAGCAACACATAAACCACAAAAGCAGTGTGCAAAGCAGTCACAGCCCTTAAGGCCAAATACAACACCAAACATACTTGTCATAGGTGTCTCCATAGTCAGACACACTGGCGTCCCACTCACCAGGCTGAACAAGGAGAGGGTCACAGTAAGCTGCCTATCGGGCTAGAATCCGCCACATAACACAAGCACTGGTCACTCCATGGCAAGTACAAATATGACACAGTCATTGTCCATGCTGGTGTGAACGACCTGAGACGTACCTCCCTGGACTACATGAAAAGAGACATAGAGGAGCTCTCTGATTATGTAGCCCAGGCAGGTATGACCCTAACCCTGAGCAGTATCCTTCCTTCACCAAGAATGATGCCACAATACAGAGACAAGATGATCAGCTTTAACAATTGGCTTAATGTCTGGTGTCATTCAAAGGGGATCCAGTGTCTGTCTGCCTGGGATGACATGCTTGACAAGCCACGCTGTCAAGGGACGGCTTGCACCTGTCACCCCTGGGATTCCGGATATTGGCTAAGGCTCTTGCCACCCCATAGTGCCTTTTTAGGCAAGGCTCAAATTCTAAACCTACCACCCTAGAAAACAAAATGGGAAGAAACTGAGGGTAATGCTGCTCAATGCCAGAAGTCTAAATCTCAAAATGCACGCATCGAGGCCCTTCTCAGTATGGAGAACATCGATGTCTGTGCTGTAACTGAAACCTGGTTCAAGGCTCCTGAGAGCACCCGGCACTATTAGGTTTTACCTCATATCATGCGTTCGGCCCCAAAACCCGGACCACACCACAAAAGGAGGGGTGTATCCATATTCATAAAGGATACTCACACCTCCAGGTTGGTAATGCAATGCAGCTTCGAAACCATCCAGGTGCAACTAACCATAGGCAAAACTGCTCTACAAATTGTAGCATGCTACAGGCCACCCTCTCAAACTCAGGAACCCCACACAGCCTTCCTGAAGACACTGGAGGGTATAAATGTATCTCCAAACACCATCATATTGGGTGACTTCAACTACCGAATATAGACTGGGAACATTACTCAAGCCCTAACTTTCTAGCCCAACGGTTCCTGGAGTTCATAAATTCAAATGCCATGGAACAGCTAGTCACTGTTCCCATGAGAGGAGAAAATATACTAGATCTCATTGTCACAAACATGGGGACAAAATGCTCCACACGAAGTATATCCCTCATTGGTGAGATCTGATCATAAACTAATCTCACTGGAAATCCACATCCGCCCCCACCCCAAGCAAAAAGACCATAGTGAAGAACTTCTCTAAAGCAAACTTCACACTACTCAAGACTGGTGTGGTATCCTTCAAGGCCCCTGAGCCAGGCGAAACCACAACCCAAGCTGCAGAAGCCGTTACAAATGCCTTCTATGAACACCTCCAGGACTGCATGGATCAGGCAATCCCAAATAAAACCAAGACTCTTTCCACAAAGGGCAAACGTCCAGTCTGGTGGACCCCAGCCATTAACAAACTTTACAATAAGAGGAGAAAGCTATTACATGATAGAACAAAATCCATAAAAGGGAAGTCACTCCTGATCATTATTAGTAAAAAATTACGAGCACTCATAAAATCAACTAAGGCCAATTTTGAGAGAAAAATTGCCATGGATTCAAAGGACAATCATAAGGCCTTTTTCAGCTATGTTAGGAACCTGGGTGGAAACTCCCAGATATGCTCAGAATTAGTCCAAAATGATACAAAAATCACTGAACCCACAGACATTGCCAACATACTGGCAGACAGGTTCAGTGCAAACTTCACCCCTCTCCCCTAAAGGAGAGATAACTATCCCGCCAGTGTAGCCTCCCGGACATCTCAAATGCAGGTGAAAGCTGCTCTCTCTAAAGTTAAAACACAGCATCAATGGGACCGGATGGTGTCCCGGCTGTGTGCTACACGAGCTAAATGAGGAATTAAACCTTGCACATAAGGCAGCTGTTTAATCTCAGCCTTACCACAGGATACGTGCCCAAGGAGTGGCGTACGGCAACTGTGGTCCCACTCCACAAAGGCGGTGCCTCTACGGACCCTGGTAATTACCGCCCCATAAGCTTAACAAGTCTAGTCTGCAAAGCTATGGAGAGGATCATAATGGAGCTCATAAACAAAGATATAGGGGACTTGCAGACATTGGACCCGATCCAGTTTGGCTTTGTCAAGGGAAGATCATGCCTTTTGAACTTGGTTGACTTCTTCGAAACAGTGACCAAGGCCATTGATGAGGGAAAGGCAGTCCATACAGCCTACCTTGACCTTCGAAAGGCTTTCGACACAATACCCCACTCGGGTATTGTAGAAAACTTACCAGCTTAAATGTAAACCCATATGTCACAAGATGGGTTGCAAACTGGCTTAAGGACAGAACCCACAGGGTTAGAGTTGCTGGCGCTGTGTCAGACTCCAAGCCGGTCACAAGTGGTGTCCCACAGGGCTCGGTCCTTGGCCCCTATTGTTTGGCATCTACTTCTCAGAAGTACAGGCCAACATGGGAGGACTTTGGCTGACAAAGTTTGCAGGCGACTGCAAACTGGGCGCCATAGTGGAAAGTGCATCGGACACGGATATCCTTCAGAAGGGACTCACAGAAACAGATAGCTGGTGCCAGAGCCATGGCCTGAAGTTAAACGCCAAAAAATGTATAGTCATACCCTTCGGGAAAAACAAGGTAACCCCAAGCTACCATATAGGTGGCAATCCACTAAGCACAGAAGAGGTTATCAGGGACCTGGGGACCCAGGTTGACAGTGGCCTTTCTTTTAACACTCACATTGCTAAAGTGGTTAGAAAGACCTTCTACATTGCCCACCTGATCATGAAGGGATTCACATCCAGATCTAGTGAGGTCATTGTTCCTCTGTACTCTTCACTTATCAGACCAATGATCAAGTACAATGCCCCATTCGGGATGTATCTCACCCGACATCTGCAGCAATTGGAGAGACCCCAAAAGTTCCTCACCAAAAGGATAAAGGGACTCCAAAATCTGTCATATGCTGCCAGATTGAAGAAACTCCAGCTCTATTCAGTCGCATACCGTCTGCTCAGAGGTGACATGTGCCTGACATACAAGGCCATGTCCAACCCGAATTAATGGACATGCTCCACCTCAAAAAATCCAAATCCACCAAAACCACTAGAGCAAGCGAATTAAACCTTAGCACGGATATAAATAGGACGTGCTGGAGGGATAGATTTATCACTCAGAGACTCCCTATGCTGTGGAATAAAATCCCGGTCCATGTGAGGCAGAGCACCTCGCTGACTCTGTTCAAGAGAAATCTAGACCTGTGGATGGGAGATCGTAGGTTTACCCCGGGAATCATCTCTGTGTCACTGCTGGACAGAGGCACAACAAACTAATGGGCACAGTATTTTTTCATATAAGGGGTGGCGTAAGCCACAATAATTTGGGCTAGGCTTATAAATGCCTTAGGGCAGATAGCCTAGTATAAACCTATGAACCTATGAACCTATGAACCTATATCTATATGGACAAAGTATCAGATGGTATAATAATAAAAGGAAATCTTGGGATAAGGAATTGTTAGATATACAAAGTAAATTAGACTCTTATAAACATAATAATAAAGAAAATATTATGGACAAAAAAGTTATTGAAGAAATAAACAAACTAAATGAGAAATACAAAGAAATTTTAACTCATAAAGTTAAAATAACTTTAGAGAAATACAAGTTTTTGTCTTATTCAATAAGCCCCAAATACTTACATAGACTTAAAAATAAAACAAAAGGTTGAATAAACAAAACCATATCAAAGAAATCTTTTCTCTAAGGAAAAGAAGAATGTTTCTAGTATACCAGAAATACTAGATGAATTTAGAAATCACTTTCACAAAATTAACCATAATAACATTAACATGGAACCTAAAGATAAAATAAAGGAGTTTATAACCACAAACATGAATAAAAGCTTAATAAACAACAGATTAAACTATTGGACAAAAGTGTTTCATATACAGAGGTTATTACACAAATAAATAAGCTTAAATCAAACAAAGCACCGGGTAATGATGGTATTATACCAGAGATATATAAAATCCTTTCTAAAAGTACATATTCATTAATACATAAGGTTTTTATTTTGGCCCAAACTGAGTTAATAACCCCCCCCCCCCCATCTTGGCAATATACATTTATTTCGCCAATTTTAAAACCTAATAAAGATCCATCTAAATGTACTTCATATCAGCCCATCTCATTACTTAATGTTGATTATAAAATGTTTATGAGTATTTTTGCTGATAGATTGAAGACAATCATCCCCGGCATTATAGATATAGATCAAACAGGCTTCATTGTAAATAGAAATACTTTTGATAATATAAGAAGAACTTTAACATTAATTGATTTTGCAAATAGGAAAAAGAAAGATTTAACACTTATTAGTCTTGATATAAGTTCAGCATTTGATTCAGTAAGTTGGGACTATCTGTTTACCTTACTGAAGTGCACAAACTTCTCAGATGCATTTGTAAATCTAATTGAGCATTTATACAAAGGAACATTGGCTTATATTAAGGTAGGAACATATGTTTCACAAAAAATACCCATTTTTAAAGGTACAAAACAAGGATGTCCACTTTCGCCACTATTATTCACTTTAGTAATGGAGCCTTGGGCTAATTTGATCAGAAACAGTACTGACATAGAGGGTTCTGAAATAGATGAAAATACAACATCCAAAATTCAACTTTTTGCAGATGATGTTCTAATTACATCAGCAGGATCTAATTCTTCTATGCAGTCTCTATTTGATAAAATGATGAATTTTAAAAGTATTTCTGGTTTAATATTCAATGAAGAAAAACTAAAATACTACCTATATACACGAAAAAATATTCTCATTAGTGATTTTATTAAATATGTACCCAGTTCAGGTCAGATAACTTATTTAGGTATAATACTATCTAAAGATATTAAATCTATTATATATAATAATTATAATACCTGTTTTCTTAATATACAAAATCTTTTTATTACCTGGAATAATATGTTTTTTACTATGGAGGAGAGACTTACAATTATTAAAATGATAATATTCTCCAAGATTTTATACTTAATACAATCAATAATACTTCCACCTACAAAAATAATTATCAAGAAACTGAATACACTAATGTTAAATTTCCTATGGGCACCTAGTAGACCTAGGATTGCATTAAAGAAACATACTAATAGCTGGTCTCAAGGGGGTATTTCTTTTCCAGACTTTAATTTATATACTATCTCTTCTATTGTAAAAGTTATTACTTTATTAATAGATCAGTCATATGTCAGAAAATGGAAAGATTATTGGGAGCTAATTAGTATGCACTTCATGAAAATCTCCTTAACACATAAAAATATGATTGTAAATAACTCCATGTTATGGTTACTAAAGGAATTTTGTACTTCACCTATTACACCTAAACATATGGTTTGTTACCCATTAAATATTATTATTAGCTATCGTAACTTTATATTCATGCACCTAAGTATAGGGAATGGAATTTTATTATATTCCTATAATGTATACTCAGGGTATGCTTTTGTCATCTACTTCTGAAGGAACTCATTTAGCTATAGATAATGATCTAAAGTACTGGTATCAGTTGATATCTGATAATAAAGTTAAAATATAGATTTCTTAAAACAAGAATTTGATCTAAGAGAAACTTGCTGGTTAGAGGTTCAGACCTTTAGACAACATCTCATTAATAAAATAGATCTAATGTCTATAACAGTTAAAGAATCTATTCCAACACTGATTGATTGCTTGATATTAAATTTACAACATAAAGTTTCTGATAAAGGTAAACTTTCATACATACATAAAATTATCAGACAAGAAACTTTTTACAGTGTAGGTTCATACTGGAATTATTTCACTTCTATTAATGGGGACCCACCAAATCAACAAGATAAACAATATATATTGGAATCCGCCTATATAACTACGTCTTCCATTGTCTGGAGACTTTATACATGGAAATTTTTACATAGATCTTTTTATACACCTTTGATGATGAATAAAATAAATAATAAAGATAATCTATGTAAGAGATGTAATGTAGAAATTAATGCTGACTGGGCTCATATGTTTTATGACTGTATAAAATTGAAAGAATACTGGAAGTCAATTAATGAATTTTGCAGGCTCTTTTTACAGATAATTTCATTATTTCTAAATCTCTTATATTATTCAACACACCTGTACCTCAAAGTGTTAAAAAGGTTAAGCTTCCCTTGATATGGTCTATTCTAGCAGTGGCTAGGAAAATAATAACCAGAAATTGGATTTCAGATACACCTCCTTCGTTCAATGAATTTAAACATGTTATGAATATAGTGTGCCATATGGAAATAAACACAATTAGGTCAAGAACAACTAGAAAAACATCTTATTATATTGTATGGGATAATTTACAAAATTTGTTAAAAAAATCCTAATTTCAATATCATGGTATTTTAGTTTAATTAATTGATCTGATTGTAGTGGATGTCTTTGTAAATACTTTAGTTGTTTTGTTGAATGTTATAATCATATCTATTTTTAATTACTTGTATAAAATTGTTATGATATTTCTCTTGTATGTTAAAACAATAAACCTGTTTTGAAAAAAAAAAAAAGAATTTAAAAGTGCATTTCTTACAGCAATACGGGTACTGTATGCAAGCTATCATGTAAAGCAAAATATTCAATGGAAATGTTTGCAAAAGTTGAAGAAAGTATCCACCCGTCATAGAGACAAGTTGTACAAAGGCATCAAAATGTAATAATATGAAGAAATTCAAGATATCCTTATAATTCAACTTGCAGTAAACAAGAAATATTCAGCATCCGTACAGATGGATTCAGTACAAATACTTGATGATTATCTATGACCTGCTGCTTAATTAAGTATATAATGGATATAGATTCATTACAAATGTATACAGAAATAAGCAAACAAACTCAGTATAAGTACAAGAATAAAGTTTGTGCTTTGCTGATTAAAAAATGCAAACATGTAAAAGGTTTGAACACGCAACTATGATAGATAAGCAACCATCCTCTATGTCATCTTTATGCAGTTTAAGAGGAGATTTACTAACAAACACAAGAGCAAAGACTTCTTAAATGGCTTACCAAAGCTGGTTTTGAGTATGCAGACTTGAAATAAACAAGTATCATTCTCTAAAGAAATATGTTGTATAATTGTAAGTATAAATCCAGAAGTAATTCATATACAAATATAGTAAAAGTAATAAGCTTTCATATAATTCTGCAGCACAATTCATATCAGCAAGCTATTTCAAATGTATTACCATTTCTTATGTTGCAACAACTCTCTGTATTATCCATAGACTACAAATACGAAAATCATAACCATTTGATATGATTATACTGATTGTATACAGTTTTCCAGTACCATCTTATTAAATATTTTACTGAATAAAGGTTTAATAAAAATAAGACATCACGATTTATAAAGAATGTACTGATGTATTACTTTACAATTTACTTTATCTCCATTTCTTGTTTCTCTTTCTACCCTCCCTCTCTCTTTTTCTTATTTTAGTTTTACATTACTTTGCCTTTCATGTTTGCGTTCTCCACAGTTGTGCTTATTTTCCACATGTCCAGAAGCCCTAAGAATATCCTGACCATGTTTCTCCTAGGTTAAGGAACCTTCACCTTCTGCCCAACTATCCTCACAGGGCCAAAGTGGTGAGGTTGGTCCTTTAGGCCCCATAGCATGGCACAGCCTGGCAAGCCTAACAGACTGTGAGCTTCAAGACTTGGATGTGGTAGAACATCTTTGGCCAGTCCAAAATGTTCTTCAGTGAATACAAGACTTGCTGCCTCATTTGGTACTGACCATCATGGTGGTGCAGTTCTCTACTCATTCCACTTCAGGTCCTCCACTGTAACACCATTAGGCACTGGAAATGTTTGCAGTCCTTTTGACCAGGATGCTCTTGTTATGAACTCCTCTTCACTTCATTCCTTCCCTAATCCTCTCTGCTACACTTTTTAACTTAATTCCTATCCAAACTACACTTTTACATAAAGAATTTGAAAAATAGAGAGTCTATCTACCATCTCCACCAGTACAACCCTCTTGATGTGTTGCTTCTGTGTGTTGTTTCTCCCCCATTCCACTGTATTAGCATTCCCCTGTAGGAAATGTACAAAACCCATTTATATATTTTTAAAAGTTAATATAAATATCTGCCATAAAGGCTACTTGCCTTAAACATGTGTGAATATTTCAAATGTACTTGCACATAACTTTGCTTATCACAATACCCAAATCCATCTGAAATTATACCAACATTTACATTTTCATATAGTATTTCACACATAGTTCAGGACTACCTCCACCAACTTTATGCATTATACAAAAGTAGGCATTTTTAATTTTTAGCAGTAGCTTTTACTTTAATGTAGTTACTGTATTTGCATATATATATATATATATATATATATATATATATATATATATAAAGATTCTCTTCACAAATAACCATCTCAAAACTGCATTGCTTGGAAGTGTAATACTATTTTCAGAGATATTATGCAACTATTGAACACTGTCTGAAAAAGCAGAGTCCTCCATGTTTTTTTTAAGGAGTGAACTTAAGATAAAATCTTTTAGTTGCAACACAAAGTACTAAACAAGAGTGTGAAATAAGAAAAAATAACTGTAACAAAATACACTTGAAAAAATATACTGAAAAGAAAACAGAATCTGACAAACATCTATCAGACTGAGATAGATCTTTTGAAAAAAAAATAAAAGTCTAATAAGCATAAATCTTACCATTATCCAATAACATGTCAAATTGTAAAAATTAAAATATCCATAATTACTGCGAACAGAAGTAAACAAACTGTAGCGAGGTGTTGTTCTTTTTAGGTACCTTAACAATGTATGTCATATGTATATTGCATGATTTACCCTGATCTAACAAATGGTAGAGAAAGTGTCTAACTTAGATGTTCACACTGACCTTCCATATTTAATAGATTAAATTTAAGAACAGTTTCTGTATTACAAAGTAATGGTGGTCTCACCTTTATTACCAAAAACACATAAGAGACTGCATCACTAATTTAAGTTATCTTTGTGTTATATATTATCAGCACACTTCATTTTTATACTGTGTGAAGCTTTAGACAAATACTTCTAATGCAGTATTTGTAAACTAGCTTTTGATAGCATGGTTTCTTCGAAGATGCAATTGTAAATGAAATGTTTCTGTTGGATAAGATTAGCAAAATAATGCTTGAACACCATGGTGCATATTACATTTTTCCTCATGAGTGGCAAGAATAGACAGTCCCCTGGATTCACAAAACCTCCGTGTAAGACTAAATAAGTCTTACTTGGAAACTGCAGTTGAACGGTGACGTTAGTGTGCCATGCATATTCATGAGGGCACGCTGACTCCACTTCAGGTCTAACATGGACCATGCAGGAAGGCAGGGGGTGTGTCTGACTGCTGAGTAGTCCTGAGGTCCACACCCCTGCAAGTGTCTGAATTGTGAAATGTCAACACAGATGAGTGAGTCCGCTCAAATGTCAACATACCCAACACTACACTCCCTCACATTGTAAACCCCCAATAGAGTTATAAAATGTAAAATATATATATTTTTTCTAATTCCTGATATAGCTGCCTGTATTTGCGCGTGTTTGCGTGGGTGTGCCCATAGCTTAGCTAGAGTTAGCAATGTCGACATTGAAGAGTATAATAACAAATGTTTATGCAAATCAATCCAAATAGCAATTGCGTAGTGGAAGAGCCTTCGCACAAAGAGGAGGCATTCACAATTTGAGTACCACCACTCCCCTCTCTATTTTATGTTTTAAATTAGCATATGAAATAATTCCTGACATATATATGACTAAAATATTACTAAAAAGCATTTAAATGGCCTGTGTATCAGTGAACAAAACGTATATATAGAAATGTAAGAAGGATCTTGACATATAAATGCCCGTAGCTAAGCAGCGCTTTACCCAGTGCAATCAAGTTGCCCACAGCTAAGCAGCGCTTTACCCAGAGCAATAAGTTTGCAAGGAGCTGCACACCACGCTAACCAGTGCACTGTAGGGCAACGTGGAGCAATGTCGGGCAACATCAGGCAACGTGGAACAATGCTGAGCAAAGTTGCCTAAACACAGCCACACCCCCTATCCTGTCTGGACAGTAGTAAAATAAAATGCAACGACAAATTTCGAACCCGGGACACTGTGCACCATAACCAAAGTACTGAACCACTAAGCCATGACAACTTAGGGTAAACATCCACTGTTAACATACATATACTTATAAATGGTAGATTGACCATTGCTAAGCAGGTCTGCAGTCAGCCGAGAATTTTCAAAAACGGCCAATCACAAAAAAGTGCGGTAGATGTGGCATATTTAAGCTCCATAGGTGAGAATACTCACCATAACTGATTTTAGCTCTCATCTGCAGTTAGAATGTCTGGTGCTGGAGAGAGTACTCGCTTTTGAGTGCAATGCTGGGGCATCGAGGAGTCAAAATACATGGTTTGGCTCCTAGTCCACTGTCATGAGTCTTGACTCCTGCAGGGCCAGTTCCAAGGGACGAAGTATAAGGCAGAGGCTTGGAACTGGTTGGCTCATGTTCTCACCAGTGCCCCAGGCATCCCTCGGACTGGTGAGCAGGTCTGTCACCACCATGCAGACCTGAAGAGACAGAAGCAGGACCTACTGAACCAATGGATCCAGGAGGCCTGTCATATGCAAGATGCCCCACTACTGAGTAGGTAGCCATGGAATGCAGTATGTAAGACATGCTAATATAGTCTAAATAATGGATAGGTATGTTTCAATATCCCTTCATTTACTTCACAGCTGCAGGTGTCCGTGCTGCGAATCAGCAAGCCTATGCAGATAGGCTGCTACGGCTGTGCCACCAGGCAGGTTAGTAATTATTCTGCATGTATTGTTATATAATACATGTGAGAGAGCATGAAAAAAGTGTTGTAGCCCAATAACACAGCTATAAAATGCCCTGAATAATTTCTCTGCATGTACTGTTTTAAAACATAAGTCAGAGAGCCAGAAATAGAGTGTAGTAACCCATTAATAAAGGTAAAATAAGTCTGGAATACTATCTCTGCATGTACTGTCATATAAAATAAGTGAGTGAGCCTGAAAAAGAGTGTTGTAACCTATCAATAAAAGTATAATATGTCTTGAATAGGTCTTCCGTATGCACTGTAATATCAATTAAAGGAGAGAGCCTGTAGAAAAGAGTGTTTAATGTAATAAATAAAGGTATAATACTTGGATTGTGTCTGTGTCACTTACTTTGAAATGTTGTTGTACCCTTGCATTAAATAAATAGTACTGTTGTATTAAGTGCTGTCAACCCACAGTTGTACATTCCCATATAAAGTGGATGAAGGAAGTGCCAGTAGCTGTGAAGCATATATACAGTCCTCAACAGTCGGTAAATCACTGTCATGCATAGGTAAATCTGGCACACAAGTAGCTTGTCAAGGTGTTACCCAGAAATATGAGTATGCTACATGAAATGTAGGGTTCTGTAGAAATTTAACTGAAAATGTCACATGAACACATCCAGATATGTAGATACATAAATATAAAAATAAAATATAACTATGTAGCAGTAACATCTGCATCTTGGACAGTTAGTATGTCAGATATAGGTCAGGTATATAATGAACTAGCCAAACCCATTACACAATCTAATGCATGTTGCCTAGTGTAATAATACATGTAGGGGATATACACCTGCAGTCAATAGGAATGTGGTGTAGACTAAAAGTACTTATAAGATGTTAATGGAGGTTTCTTTTTACACCCTACTCTATGTGCATAAACAATGCAATTCCACACCTCAATGGGTATGTCTAATCTCAAAACATTTGTTGGGACATATGTCCTATTGTTCTATAAAATATGCATTTTCTTTGATGCATGTGCCCTGTTTAAACACCACAATCTTGGTGGCCTGTTGCCACCAATCATCCCTGCATGCTGTTGTAATGTCCACTGTTGTTCAATATATGCATGTGTTATGTTTGCTGTTCAACTGTTGGAACCCTGGTGTATTGGGTTAATGGGAATATTACTGCATGCTGTTACAACTAATTTGGAATGCTGTTGTCTATGTTGTAATTAAACACACCTAATCACAGAACATATGGGAAGGCCGGTCCCAGCGGACCCACCTGTCCCTCCTCAGCTGGCGATTGCACCTGGCATCAGCAGGTCTGGTGCCCAGCCTGGGTTACCCTCCTCCATTGGTCCTGTGCCACCTTCGGGTGGAAGCACTGGAGGGGATGGGGCTTGTTCCCCCTCTGCAAGTGTTGGCGGAGAAGGGCCACCTGTCACCCTCCGAAGGGTCCGGGTTGTGGTGCGTAGGGAGATCCTGCGTTTAGTCGCTGATCCCCTATGCCAGCTCGAGGCGAGAGTGGTGTGACTCATGGGTGAGCCTGCCCCTCCTACGCTGCCCCCAGCACAGCCACCCTTGGGGCTGTGAAGGTGCAGTGGTGACTGCCCATGGGTGGGGATCTCAGTCCCACTGTTACCATCTGTGAGCTCATGGGCTTGCGATTTCCAAACATCCATCCCCGTCAATTGTGTTCACCCACACCATGTGTCATACTCCACCCTTGTATGCATCTTGTTTGTCTTGTCTGTTTACCTCCACAACCTACCTCCCCAAATATACCTACTTCCTCTGAGTCACATTCCACTCTCACCTGAAAAAAAAAAAAAAGGGCAATCTGTTCCCACAAAAAAATTATGCCCCATACATAGCTGCCCATTTCACACACATGTCTGCAGGACATGTAAACTGATAATTAGAATTGACAGTACAACATACTTTGTTGTCCTCACCCCTCTCTCAGGGGTGGAAGGTTTCAAATTTCACTCCAAATTTGTAACATAGGCACAGCTGTTTCTGGTAAAGAAATGGGCAGCTATGGACCTTCCCTACACCCATCCTGTACATCCCAAGCTGGTTTCCCCACTGTCTTTCCCTCTTTGTGCTACCTTTTTCACCACTTTCCTATCCCCCATTTTCTTTTCTTTCAAAGAAATTAGTGCGGGGGTTAGCGGGAGTAAGCACTTTTAAGCAGTAGTTAGGTTTGAGCGAGTGTGCGCATGTATGCGCTAAGCTTTTAGCATCGCTAAGCGTCACGCAAAATCACGCAAACCCACTTACAACTGCTTAAAAGTGCCTTAATCACTCTGTATGTCAGGGCCCTTGTTCTGTTCAGCAGCAAAATAAAACACCTCTGTCAGTCTCAAACCCCAGACCCTGGACTACATGAAGTACCACTATGCCACAGCAGACATACAATAATTTGCTGCTGAAATAAGTATATCATGCAAAACAATGAGTGAATGTAAATGAAAAATAGGAAGGCCATAACACGAAGTTTGTTCTGTGGATCTTTACCAGCAATTGTTGTGGAATTGCATTACATGACTGTGATAAGAGAAGCAGCCATTCTAGCAGCAAATAATGTTATTGAGGCACTTTACATCCCCCACACAGTATCATAGCAGGACAAACACTGGCATATCTGATTAGGGCAGAGGCCATACTTCCTGATTGTGAAACATACTTTAGCTGAGTCCATCTGAATCCCTCTGAAAAGTACTGACGTTAGTCAGAGAGGTGTTGTATTACACAATGAATAATCACAATGATAACAGTAGACACCGCTTGTACTTCCTAAAAGGAGTACTAATCCATATACACTGCTTCACTCAAGTCTACACTTAATGTCTGTATTATTTGGAAGGTGTACCTCACTTTTAACTACCTATCCCTGACTCCAAGCAAATATGTATCTGAGTGTTTCATAGGCCTGGCAGAGGCACAAACACACAGGCTTATCAGCTCATCTGCTGTTACACACTCTGCAAATAGCTTTGTGAGGACTTCCACAAGCATACCCTTATGTAGGAGTACAACACAGAAATACCAATGGATCTAGCCATGTACTGGTAGCAACTGACTGTAACAATACCATTGTACCAGTGCTGAAAACTCCTGTGGGTTGCACAGACAAAGAATAGCAGGTGAACATCTGGCTACCATCTGAATAAGTTCATAGTTGGGAATTATGCAGACAGACCACCTGCCTTGATAAACCACCAGGTGCACACCAATCCATTAAGTCCAGTAAGATAACATTCACACAATAAGACATAATTCTCTCTGTATGTCTGCACCCCCCCATATTTTAAATATACGTGTTTAGGGTCAACCAAGGATATAGGTAGATATACTCAGTAGTGGAAAAATCCAGTTTACCTGAGTCTCCTGTGCTAATGTCAACAATAAAAATACACAAACCCTGCAGAAGTGAGTACATCAATATGCACAGTATAACAGTCCACACACAGTTCATGAGTCAAAAGAATAGTTCTCAATAACTACTTTTGTATGGCAGTCAATTACATAAGTAGAAAAGAAACTACATACTCACATATATCTTGTGTAAGCATTTGTAGGGGTGAGTTAAACTCTACACTGATAGCTCTGTACTGAAAGTGGCAACAGTCAGGTCTGAGTACAACATGTACATCACTGTCTACACCTCTAGCTTCAGATATAAGAAGTATACCAACCTTCTGACTTAAACAACAGTGTACACAGCAAGCAAGCATGACCCCCACTCTGGAAATCTGAAAGGGCTACGCCTACAAAACTTAGCAATTTATAGCATTGGGTTGCTATGACAGTGAGTACTGCAATTACCACACAGCAGGCTGTATGCATTTACCAAATGCTGGGCAACAATTGGTGCAGAGGTCATCACATGCACATGTGCAGATACCTATAAAAGCAGACTGTACTTGCTATCCCCACATGCAATCATTACATTGCACATGATAAAGCTTCACATAATTTGCGGATGAGTAAATACTACTTATTACTTAACACAAAAGTTTAATTAAGAAAAATACTCTAGTGAATCAGCAACCAGATATATTAATTATGTAAAAAAACTTAATTAATAAGCAAAAGGAATTAAGTAGAAGCAATCTATACTTAGGTAACACCAAAAAAAAAATTGTCAAAAAAAAAAAAAAACAGACGGACCTGAAAGTGACAAAAGGGTATGTGACAGAAATGTGATTACCGGCAAGTAGTAGATGTTTATGAAGAGTACTGTAAATACTTTGAAACATGCATATGTGGCAGCAGTAGATATGTATGCACTGATGCCATGCATAACTACTGCCATGGACAAATTAGTGTGTAGCTGTGTGCAGTGGAACATAACTGCGACATATGTAGCTCAGCATTTAATGTCAAACAACCGATCATGTCATCTATGTTCTGTACAGTACTGTGTATAATGGCTGTCTGGGGGAGTAGTGCAAACAGCTATATAAACATGGATGTGACAGAGTAACACATGCATGACAGCCATATAATGTGTAGCTTAGCATTGGCAACTGCTGTACCAGGCTAGTATAGTAATGTAGCATTAGCAGCTACAAATACTCCCTGTAATATTACTGTCATGCACACATGTGACAACTGTTCATGTTGTAGCAAGGCCCAACAGGTCATCTGTGAGGTCTACAGACGTACAACAGTGTGTACCTTGTGTATGTATGGCACACACATATGTAGAGATATTTATGTGTCAGATATATTAGCATCTTGACATGTGCATAGAGCAAGGTACATACTGCAACTGTTTGTGAAGGGTGGACATATATATGTTGGTGAAGATTGTTATGTGCATATTTTCATGTAGGTTGTAGTGTGTGGCAAACAAGACAGCACACAGTGCTGGTATATGACAAGTGGTGTTTAAACGCTGTGGGTGTGATTTGCTAAGTTTATAGTCTTCCAGAAAGGGAGTCCTGCTAAAGATACATGGCCTGTGAATACCCTCAATGCATTCTGCACAAGACTGTGCAAAATTATTACATAACTGTATCTCTCTCAACCCTTGCATACTTGATATTCCCACCATGAAAAGTGGACTGTATATGTGCCTACATGTAAATCTATATGTACACCAATGGATGTTTATATGTACGCTCAAGCTCAATGTTGTAAATGTATTGCCATCCCTTTTGTTAAAAACTATGTACTTATGAACTACCACATAGGTGGTATTCTAGTCAACACCAAAAGTGTGATAAGAGACCATGGGACAAAGGTGGACAGTAGTGTCCCTTTTGATAATCACAGCGCCACACTAGTCATGTAAACTGTGTACGGCCCACATGTCATCACAAAAGGTGCGTCATACATGGAATGAGAGGTCAGTGTTCCACTCTACTCATCAGTCATAAAACCCATCATAGAGTACAATGGGCCTTTTGGTATGTACCTCAGAAGACATCTACGGCAACTGTAGACACCAGGCACAAACACCGCAAAGTGTTTTACCAAACTCAGACAGATGCCCTATGCAGACTGTCTTCCAAAACCACAGCTACACTGTGTCGCATGCCGCACATCCAGAGCCAACCTCTGCCTAACATGCAAATCTATGCCAAACCCACAGGTGTTGGACATGCTCCATGTCAGCAGATCAAAATCCCTACAAGCTAAACACTGTACTGATCTAAACCTTGTAATGTCAAAAAGCAGAACATGCTGGAGTGGTACATTCTCATCTCAGACACATACCATACCCTAGAACTAACTACCTTTCAATAGCAAAGAAAGGTCCTCATTAGCAGTCATCATGAATAATCATGATGAATGGATGTGACATAGGAAATACAACCCGGGAATCACCTCTGTGGCTCTGCATGACAGGGGCACATGAACTTAAATTACATGGGTGTTGAAGGGCAGGGTACCATATGGCTAGGCTTCTATAGGCCCTATGCCTAACAGCCTATGAGCTACCTATGACCTGATACACACACGCATGTACATGTTGCATTAATTGCTATGTGAGGTTGACTGAGTGTGATGGTGAATGTGTAGGTGAATGTGTCAACATTGTGTATATGTGTGATATCCTTGTGGGTAAATGTTTATATCATGGTATGTAGTGTTCTAGCTATGATCCCCGCAAAAGATATGTATGCTATTGCTAGGCAGCAAAAGCAGTATGGTATACGGTGTGACATAGTCCCATGGTGTTGACTGGAGTGTGCCATTGTAGGCTAAAGCAGTACATGTATGCTCATTGATTGTTAACACTAGAGAATACAAATCCCGTATGAACTGTAGTACTACCTGAAGCTGTAGGCCTAAACAGCACAGTATGGTGTATATCCACATTGCTTTGAAACACTGTTTTGTTTGTTACCTGTAGTCCCCACACATTACATACCTAAGGCATAAGGTTTTGTAACTGCTGACACACAGTACTGTATGGTACACATGTAAAGCTCATCTGGGTTGCCATACTTTTGTGTCTTGTAGGTATGTCTGATGTGTGTGTGGGTATGCCTGTAACATGGCCTGGGTCATATGTGTGTTACAGGATATAAGTGCATATCTAGCAACATGTATAGTGTAGTACAGCAGTATGCCACCTATATTGATGAATGTGCACATATGTTACTTAGGGGTTTGCTATCAACAAGTAGAGTGGTGTACTGGTAGTACTGTAACTGTACTTTACAATAATTTCAATGGATGACAAATTTCTGTATGCATTAGCTTCATATATAGCTCCTGTGGCTAGGTGGTGCATTGTGTCACATACAGTGGGCCATGTGCTGTTGTATAGTCTTACATACTGGTTTCACATTGTTGTTGTGCAGGACATGATTTAATATATAGAAAGTGCCAGGCAGTTGTGGGTTGAGCACTGATGTGTGGTATTAAAAGTGTGTATCTTCTGACAGCCAATAGGTTGCTATATATGGCATTTCATTGATATCTTAACTTTGGAATGTTAAGTGTGCCACAAGGCTTGCTTACAATAATTGTTTTATTTTCTTCCAGGAACATGTCTCATCATCACAACCCTGCCTATTCCCCTGAAGAGGAGGAATTAATCATATCCACACTATTACAACATCACACCCTGCTGTTCTCCAGAACCAGCCAGGACCAGCATGAGCGCACTGCACTGTGGCAGGATGTTGTCCATCGGGTTAATGACACAGGCATGTATAACCGGACTTATGAGCAGGTATGCCATCACTGCAGTGATTTAATCAGACATGCAGCATGCCTCTGATGTCCACAGACAACAGCTTGCCACAGGTGGTGGTGCAGGATCACATCCACCCCTCACCAGAGTGGAAGAGCTGCTCCTCAGCGTGGTGGCTCCTGGCCAATCACTACAACAAACATGTGTCATCATAGAGGCTGGAGTCATCCAGCAAGTTGACTCGGATCGTGCAGGTAACATGCCATATCTGCAGACTACTGTTAGCTCGATTATTAGAACATGCATATGTCAGATGTGTACTGTGTATTTGGAAGATGTGGAGCCTGGTGTTGTGCAATACTGATAATTTTGAACATAATCTGTATGCCTGTGACTGTCAACCATTGTACTACTGTAAAATTGCAAAGTCACAGCAGCAATGCCACAGCTGTTGACACTGACAAACTGTCTCATATCCTTGTAGGTCACTCTGGTGTGACAGCAAGACAGCAGACCCAGGCTGGTGAGTGTTCTACATTTCATGTGGAGAATAACATGTGCATGCCATAGGTGGGTTTTAAGCCATATACACATGTACAACACCTACACATAATGCATCCTCTGCAAGTTTTCTGTGGGACTATGCACATCCCAGTAGCATGTGTGGCTGTCTCAAATACATGCTATACACAGAGCATCCCAAACAATTGTGGTACACTGTAGTGGAAATTATATAGGCAGAGTCAATACATATGCACACAACATACACCACCTTGTCATACACAGTACGTGTCAATATGATACCCATGGCATATGTAGACACCTGCTGTAAGGTCCGACTCCAGTATCCCAAATGTCATCCACACAGCAGGCATACTATACCTGATGGGTAGAGGCATATCATGGGGTGTTGCAAAACTCTTCAACAAACAAGACATTCATGTTAGGCAATGCTCCCTATTGAACACCTTACATACCCATGTAACAACTGCCTGTGAAATGGTTAATGTAGCCACAGTGCTGCAGTTCAGGTACAGCAAGATAGTTGCCAGTGTGGCACACATTAGTGGCCTTGAGTGACCACATGATGCTGCTTGATGATGGCTCATGGTACTACACTACATCCAGTTACAGTAACTACAGTACAACACATAACATTCATAGCTATACACCTGACAGTTGTTTGCATCCAGCCATGGTATGTATACCTGTGAGTGATGGTGCACAGGACATTGAAAAGCATTTAATACTTGCACAACAATGTTGTGTCCATGTACACATTGTGTTCCAGGGTGAGGCTAATCATTGAACAACACCACACATGCATCAAACACATGTATACTGTTATTAACAAGGACTCTCTGCACTTGCACTGCATGCTGTTGAGCAACACAGATCTTGCATGCTAACACATGTGATAGGGATCTTTGGCTTGTGATACTGTACTCCACCATCAACCACTAATGGGTATGTTCTGGATTGCTGTTGGTGGGTGTGTGTGTGTCTACTTTAGTGAGTATTGTATTTGTGTTCATGTGTTAATGTGTTCATGTGTGCATGTGTGCAGGTGTGCATGTGTGCATGTGTTCATGTGTGCATGTGTGCATGTGTGCATGTGTGCAGGTGTTCATGTGTGCATGTGTACATGTGTGCATGTGTGCTAATATCATGTACAGATTGTAAAGTGTGTTTCCTGTCTCCCTCTCACAGGTGCTGAGGTTGTGTTGGTTGAGTGCAGCAGGGAACCTGAAGACACTGCCACAAATAGTGGAGATGATGAAACATGTGTTGTGGCACAGGCAGGTTTGACAGGGTCTGTCGTTGTTCCGCCAATCGACAGTACACAGCTTTCCACACCATCTACGCGCACATTCATACTGCCAATACTTCCCTCATCAACAATGGCCTTAGCTGAGGGACAGCATACAGTAGGCATTGACCAGGATAGTTTGGAATCTATGGCACATGCAACCCCTCACAGCAGCCATACCCAGATTCCTGGAATGGTACCACATAGGCAGATGTCCAGGGGTTCTTGTGGGAGCACTGCTGGTCATAATGCCCTGGCAGACATGCCCACACAGGTCTTACAACCTCAAGTATGTTCTGGGCTGTAATGCAGGCACAGGCACGTATGGAACCATACACCAGACAGGGACTGAGGGTGCAGGGGGCCCATAACACCGCTATCAATGACAGTATCCGTGACCTTGCGAGTGCAGTGCGTCACTACACCGAGGTCATTGATAGACATTGGGGGTAGACATTAGATGTCCTCCACAATGTAATGTCCATGTGCCAAGACAGTGCAGGACGACCGAGACGTCGATGTGGATGTATGCCAGCAACATCATTGGCTGGCAGTCGTCACAGATGACACACAAGTCACAGCCGCTCCCGTAGTGGCAGTACCAGCCCCAGCAATGTTGGAGCAGGGCTGTCAATAGACCGACATAGAATACCACGTGCACATGGCTCTGACCAGTCACAGCAGGGACATGTGTCCAGTCAACATCCCTCTGCCTCTGATGATAGTACCCAATCTGGTTTAGTACCCAATACTGTCCATTGTACCCCTGCCAGGCACAGTGTGTCCATGGCTAGAGACGGTGATCTGTACAGCCTGGCAGGTACAGTCTGTGGCTGTCCCACAACCTCCCGTATATGGCAGCCACATGGTGGAACTGTGTGCATGCAGACACACACACAGAATCCAAACACCTAGGGCTAACACATACACACACACATTATATCAACATTGACCCATGCTGTACTGTTGTCCCACACACACACACACACACACACACACACACACACACACACACACACACACACACACACACACACACACATGTCGATTGGATGGGTCAATGTCGGGCTTTGGCAAACCAACAACACACCCTGTCCATATGATGAAACTGTGCCACCTCCTGTCATCTGTAACACTGATGCAGGAACAGGCTAACATGGTGCTGATGCACAGGGTGACTTTATAACAGTGTAGCAATGCTAGCATGTTGTCAACAGTACAGTGTAATGATATCCCTGTAGGTATATCTGAGCAGGCATGATGCATTAAAGCTATGATTATCAATGTAGTATTGTTTACAACAGTGTTAATTCCAAAAATGTATTGTCCGCCCATGTGCCACTTGGCTGATGTGTTTAGTTTTGGCAGCATGTGTTGGTGAGTGGACAGTACGTGTGTGATGTGTGCAGTACAGATTTGCAGGTGTACATTTGTGAACATGGTGGAGGTGAACTGTCTGCATGTACGTGCATAGTGGACACATGGGAAGGGTGACATGCCCTGTATTACACAGTGTCAAGACTTCATTGTTTCTATTGGTGGCCAGTATGCATTTTAATACACATGTTTTAACTTGGGTACACATGTTTGTATGACATGGTTTGACACTATGCTGTGGGTGATACTGTTACTATCTGTCATTGGTTTGCATTCTGGTAGTGTACACAACCTCAACAGCCTGACTATAACCAATCATTAGATGATGTCTTGACAACTGACACACAGATGTAGGTAACTCAGTAGCATTTGTATCTGTCCGGTACTATACTATACCAGTAACCAGTGGTATTGACCGCCACCCATTCCTGGGACCACTCCTGTTTGGCATATAGTCATCTTAGGTACAAGCAAACACACTAGGGATATGTTCGTCCACATCTGGAAATGCATACAGTGGCCTACAATGCATTCTCCGGATGAGACACTTATCCTCCACAAGGGGATCATACAGACAGATACCTGTTGTCCAACCCATGCTGTAAAGCTGTAAGCCAAATATAGCATAGTCATCCACATTTATTAAACATTGTATCCCAACAGTACCACATAGGTAGTAGCCCCAAACATGTAGAACGGGTACCGATTTGTACATACGACCAAGTGTTATGTCATCTGTCTTTTGGTATTCACATTTCCATAGGTATTCTGAAGTCCCCTGGTGTATCACATAACCAATAAGGGGTCTGTATGCATATCCACAAAGTTGTTGTACACCTATAATGAATGTCCATTATTGACAGACTTTGTTGTGTTTGAGCATGTCTGAAATATACCCAAGTCATGTACCCTCACTCACACTATTCTATATAAACTGTCATGGGAGTGTGTGACGCAGATGACCTAGGCCACAGATCACTACAGTGGCTGGACTTGTCACAAAGATACATATGTGACCGAAGGTCTGAGAAGCAGAGCACAATCTGTCATCGGTAACAGATGTATTCATGTAGAAAGCAGGCTTCACACCCATGAACTAATTGAGGTCACATGTACATATATGTATTTGCCACACAGATACCTGAAGTGTGCAATGCATGTACTGTTGTTATACTGATATGTCATACAGTAGTAAAAGCTAACCACACAACACATTGACCAACAGTATCACACACTCAGCAATTGCAGGATTCAAACCCCTACCTAAACCCCTACCTAGCTATGCTATGATACTAGAGGGATAAGCATTAACACGATGCGCTATATGCTTTACTGGGAGATTTTATTTCCACTGCTATATTTGTAGGATGCTGACATCATCAGACTTGCCAAACAGGAATGTAACACTTTTAAGGTGTTTTCCTAGTCTCCAAAAAGGGCAATACTCTCAAAGGAAATCACACAGAAACATACACCCCCCACGCACACATACAGCAATTACAGGATTCAACCCCCTATTTAACTATGTTATGATACTAGAGAGGTACGCATTAACACGATGCATTATATGCTTTACTGGGAGTTTTTATTTCCACTGCTATATTTGTAGGATGCTGACAACATCAGACCTGCCAAACAGGAATATAACACTTTTAAGGTGTTTGCCTAGTCTCCAAAAAGGGTAATACTCTCAAAGGAAATCACACAGACACATACCCCTACACACACACCCCCAACAATTGCAGGATTCAAACCCCTACCTGACTATGTTATGATACTGGAGAGATATGCATTAACATGACGCACTACATGCTGTACTGGACATTTTCATTTCCACTGCTATATTTGTGGAATGCTGACATCATCAGACTAGACATGGTAGTGTGTGTGTGCACTTAGTTTTATGCAATCCCAGGACTGAGACATGGGGGACAGCAGGTGTTACCAGCTTGAACAGGACTCCACAATTCTTACCTTGTGTGATCTATCTGTGGCACAGTTGCCAATCCATCCAATGACAATACATATTTATGCACAGGTTATTTTGAGGATACAACATGTGTCTGGGATGTTGGAAAAGGCCTATTCAAAGTGTATGTGGGATGTGTGTAGCTCATTTCATTGATGTATGCCCTGGGTGGCTGCCTTGCAAACAGTCTAGCAGGTTTGGGAAACATGATCTGCCCATGAACAGTCCAAAGTTGGTAGGGTTGTGTGTTTATAGGCTTCTGATAGCTGTGTTTCTGACTTCAATCATGATGGACTCCATGGCTTTGCAGATCAGACTTCATCGGCTTATAAGACTATAGTTCCCATGGTCTGTTGTGCACCAACACTTGTGTAGTGTGCCATATGTTGCTGTAACCCATTCAACAGTTTCATATCCTGTAGAGGGTGAGGCTCAACAGACTGTTCAGGTGTAGGGTCTGTTTGTTTTGCAGTTCACTTATGACACATATAGGGGCACAATGTAATCCAACTGATGCCATTATTTCAGCTTTGGAAGGAGCTGTTTAGCCATTCTACATGTGATATCTCCTGGTATGATGATAGGGCCTTTTGTCAGTGGGAGGTGGGTATGTATGTATGGCCTGTCTGACAGGATGTTGGCATTGTCAGTCATTTACAGTGGGCCCTGACTCAGGACATATATGAGTGTACATTGCTATTTATGACATAGCTGAAGGAAGTGTTATGGTTCTTTATGGACTCCTTCACAGATAATCTTTCCATGACCTGGATTGGATAGTGTTTGGAGTGCACATTGTTTATTGATGATACTGATTTCGGGTTTTTTTTTTCTTTGCTTTTCAACTCTCTATGACCAACCTAAGTATTTGTAGTACATATTTGATCATGACAGGGTTCCAATATATTATATATGTGTCTGTTGTCATATCACTGTGTGCCCAAATCAGGACTGGTGAATTGTGAGAGGTTCCTGGGTTAACAGATGCAACGGCCAGATATGTGTGGCCCACTGCTGTACTCAGACATGGCCCAAGTGTGTGAGCATGCCCAGTTTGGACTTTCAGTATGTTGTTGGCTGACATTTGCCTCATTTATTCAAGTGTGTGAGCATGCCCAGTGTGAACTTTCAGTATGTTGCTGTGTGAAGTGCACTACATTTGTTGACGTGTGTGAACATGCCCAGTATTAACATTTATACTATTTGTGTGTTGTAAATCGAGTTGTATTTTTACTGCAGGGCTCACCTTTGTGTCATACCTCTACAAGGATTATGCTGTGCCTGCGGGGTTTCCAGTAGACACTTTGCATAGACTTATCAACATTTCTTCATACAGGCTGACCAGTGAAATACTGTCATGTTTAGTGGTTCAGTACTGTGACTGTACTGCACAGTATCCTGGGTTCGAGGACTGTCACTGCTTCTTATTTTCATACTGGGCAGACCAGACTGCTTAAGGAACAGTAAAGCAAATATGACCATGTTTACCTGCTTTTGCTCAACTATGCCCAACTTTGACCAAACCTGCACAACATTGCTCAACGTTAACCAACATTGATGAACACTGCCCAATATTGCTCAACATTGCCCAAAGTTGTGCTACTTAGTGTGTGCAATTTTGTTTACATATACTAAATAGTGGTTAAAGCTGTTTAGCACTGCTTTATATTGCTTAAAACATGGCAATCATGTCTTAGGTGGTGCTGCAGGGCTGCCTATGTCGGACGCACATATTACACTCCCTATACATGTTTGAAAACAAGTAGTGTCAAGCTGGGCATCCTTTTATATATGTGCAAGTCAGAGAGAGGTATCATTTCCAGGGTTCCTACTGAACCAGTGTATATGCTATGTGTTGCCTCTTTGCCAAGGTCAAAGCATACTGGGCACGCCTCCTTCTGCCTACTGGGGCAGGCTCACGTTGTTCCTCCTCCGAGTCACGCTCTGCCTGTGATGGCCTTGGCAATGGTGGGGGGCTGTTTGGCCCAGCCCTATGCTGCTCCTGCTGCAGCTGTTTTTGTAGGATCATATTATGTAGCATAGCACATACCATGACTATTTGGGTACATTTAGTTGGTGAGTACTGCAAGGCTCCACCAGATGTGTCCAGGCATCGGAACCATGACTTGAGCAGACCAAACACATGCTCAATTACATTTCATGTGTGTGTGTGTGCCTCATTATAAAGTTCTTGTTCAGGTGTGTGTGCATTACTGATGGGTGTCATCAGCCACGGCTCCAGTGCATATCCAGCATCCCCCACTAGGTGACCATGAGGGAAGTCCCCATTGGCAAATGTCTGGTACAGCTATGTCAGATGCCAGATATTGGAATCATGGTAGCTTCCAGGGCAGCCAGCACACACATTCATTATTATGCCATGGGCATCATACAAGACCTGGCAGTTGATGGAGGGGAAACCCTTGCGGTTAAAGTAGACCCTACCCCGCTCACCAGCTGGTGCTTTGATGCATATGCGCGTGCAGTATATTGCACCCACTACCTCAGGGTATTCTGCTATTTGCTGGAAAAGATGCATATTGCTGGCCAATACCTCATGGGAATTGGGGAAATATACATGATCACCGACATTTGCTGACATGGCATTCAGGAACTGGTGCAGTACCGTGCATGCTGATGCCTGCAAAATCCCCATCATATCACCAGTTGGTCTCTGGAAGGTACCTGTTGCTAGTATTTTTAGGCCAACACATTTCTTGGTTTCCACTGGAATGGGTTCCACTCTGTTGGTTCTGTGTGTGAGGCGTGGCCTGCACAGCTCAACAATTTGCTGCATGAGGTCTCTGTCCACTCTATAGTGCTCCACTATCTCCAGCACATGTAGCCCCTTGTAGGTTACCCTGGGCCTGTACACGCTTCTCTGTCTCCTCACTGTGGGTTGCACAGCAGCATTCGCATTGTCACCACCTTCAGCATGTTGCATATGTCGCCTTATAACAGCAATGGCAGCCCCTAACATTTCTTTGTCTCAGTAAAGCTTTTTCAGTTTTCACTTCTATTAGCTTACTGCAGTGTTGCAGTGTTTCTGAGAAAAACATAGTGGAATGTTGTTTGCAGAGTTTTAAGTGCTGGGCTGGGCTAGTGTACTGCCTGTGTAATTGGCTGATTCTGATTTGTTTCACCTGCTAGCTCTGCTACTTTTCCTTGGTTAACTTCCTACTATTTGTTGTGCTTCCTTTTCCCTTTCTGTTTCCACAGGGGGCAGCGCCGCGCAAACAAATGCAAACACGCGCACACCAGCTCACACGCATACACAGATGCTTACACGGCCTAAAACTTGCTGGCTCTGGCTTAAACGCGCACACACAGGTGCAAACACACTTACAAAGGTTTCAACAACTTTATACTTGCTTACACTGGCTTAAACACAATCTTACTCGGTTTTACAGGCACACACATGCGCGCATACACATTGCAGGCACTTCTACAAGAAATGTTAGTGTTGTCCACGGCATACACCTTCAATTTCTTGCCTTTAGCTAGGATACCTGTTGACACGCCTCTTCCAGTGATGGATAACTGACAGCAAACACATGCCACTCTGCTCCAATTTGCATAACTTTCAGCAGCAAATGAGGTAATTTGCATAACCTAGCCCTGTCCGTGTAAGAGGAGTTTTAGGAGTTCTCTTGCACGCCCCTGCCGGCTGTTCCTGGATCGCTCGGCAGACATGTTGGCTGCATGGAGTCTTACTCTACTTTTAGACTCCGTGCAAGCCTTCGTGAATCCGGCCCAGTATTACATGCGCCGATTAACAAAGTTTGATGAGCAGTGCAGTAGTGCAGTCGTTAGTGTTGTCACCTCACAGCAAGAGGTTCTCCAATTGGATACTCGGCTGGGGTGCCTTCTGAGTGGAGTCTGTATGTCCAATTTTCAGTAAAGATTCTTTATGAAAGCATCTCTTGTCTTCTCCTCCTTCATCTTGATAATTAATATTTTTATTAGCAATATAGTTATATGATGTTTATTTTTTTATTTGCCTGTGGATAGCCAACATGGCTAGAGTTTGAAGTAGTTCTTTTATTCTGGATGTTTTGGCAGCACTGTAGTCTGCACATACAATACGTGACACAGTACAGCAATTTCAAAAGTCACTGCAGCATTTTTAAAACTCTGTCTAGCATGTTTTGTTTTTGGATTTTTATAAAAAACGTCAGTGGCATGTTGTGCATGTTAAATAAATGCCACAACTAAACAATTTCAGAAGCTGCTACAAGCTTTTGTAAGTCTGCCAAACAAGTAATCCTTGCTAGTCAAGGCAGCAGTTCAACAGCAGTTATAAAAATACTGAAGGCCTATCAGGGCCACTGTGAAATAAAGATTAACAACTATGATTATGAAGTAATAATAAGATTCAAGTAAATATACCAGATATGACATGTAATAAGTCACAGGCAAGTAAACTCTGCTATTTAACCCGGCAGCTTTACAGCAGTTATAAAAGTCACTGAATGTTTATCAGGACCCCAGTGGCATAGAGATTAACAACTAAGTTTATGAAGTCACAATAGGGTGGCCTCGGTGGTGCAGTGGTTAGCATTGCCACCTCACAGCAAGAGGTTCTCCAGTTTGATCCTCAGCTGGGGTGCCTTCTGTGCGGAGTCTGCATGTCCTCCCTGTGGTCATGTGGGTTTCCTCTGGGTACTCCAGTTTCCTCCCACATCCCAAAGTCATGCTGTAGGTGGATTGGGTACTCTAAATTGGCCCTAGGCATGAGTGTGTGTATGTGTGTGCCTTCTGTGGAAGGTTGGGTGCCAGGCTGGCAACTCGACACCATACAACTCCACTGCCAATCATGAGTGAACAGGTGATCTGCTGTGGCAAGCCCTAACTGGAAAAAAGCCAAAAGAAGAAGAAGAAGTTTATGAAGTAATAATACGACTCAATCAAATATAACAAGTAATGTGTCAAAGGCATTAATGCTAAACTCATGCAGCAGTTATAGTCAGGTATCTTACACCCCCTTGAACAGAAGAAAAAGTTATATAAACGGTAGCTTCAGCAGTAGAGGGTCAGCCTTTGTGGGAAAGGATGAGTGTGTATTTTCTGTCCTTCACGCGGTATCCTGATATGAGCTGATTCTTTTGAACTTCTGGTATGAAATGATCGATCAGCTCATTAGCTGACTACATTAACAAGCAAAAATCCTTTATTAACAAAGTATGTCCATTGGACACAAGGGTCACTTTTCAAGTGTATGCCAGGAGCATTGTCTAGTTAACCGATTTGGTCAGAGATGTGCAGTAAATAAGCAGAGGTTTAGGGAATCAAACCATGGGCTACAGGGAAAAAAAAGTCCATTAGTAGATAACAGCTTTAATCCTCCATGCTAGCTCTCATGAATAGGGCATTTTTTTCTTGCTTCAGTGGTATAAAGGATGAAAATATGATGTTAGCCATTGATTTCTACTTAGATTGGATATTCAGGGTCTATATTAGAACACTGAACATTCAAAATTTTGAGTGTTCTAATATCGCACCCTATTAATTGAAAATTTAAAACATTGAACATACAGAACAGCAAATTTTTTCCTAGGGAAAAAATTTGCTGTTCCAAAACACATACACACAACACAAGCACACCAAACAAACAGCAATCCACACACATACACCTAAACTCTTACACCTAACCATACACTAAACTATGCATACACCACTAACTATCCACTTACCTTAACCCAAACCCTAACCCTAAGGTCCATCACTATCGCACAGTCACCTCACCCACGCCCTAACCCTAACTCACCTACCCCTCCCTAACCCTCACGTCCACACAATCGCATACTTACCTGACCCGCACCCTAACCCTAACTCACCTAACCCACCCTAATCCTCACGTCCACACAATCTCACACTTACCTGAACCCGACCCATAACTTTCCACCACAGTGCTGAAAATACCAAAGCAACAGAAATGGACAACCAAATTCTTTCCCTAGGAAAAAAATTTGGTTTTCTGTTTCTTCGATATTTTCAGCGTTTGCTGAAAATGGGTCACTATTAGAACACTCAAAATTTTAAACGTTTGGTGTTCTAATATAGACCCGATATTCAGGACAAAGTCTTACATCTATTACAGAAAAGGAAAGAACAACACCTTCAGGCCTCTGTTTACCTGTGCATCTAGATATCATTGCTATGTGCATTTTGTAAATATGCACCTTTATTTCCTTCACTTAAGTGCTCATTATATGAGCAAGTTTTAGAAATCACTTTAACTTTGATCAGTAACTTAATTATGATAAATTGAAATCAGCTTTAGGAAGGCAATCTGCCTCTGTCCTTGAACTTGTTTATGTTACACTCTTTTTCTTATTTAATGTATTAATGCTTTGTCAACATGCAGATCTTGTGCTATCGATACTGACAAAGAGAATTTTTTTTTTCTTTTCTTTTTTATTGTATGGCAAGACCTAAATTAATTCACATGCAACTTCCATTCTTCCACAATGCTATGCTATTAACACAGTGTTGAAGTCACTGTGAAGTGATTCTGGTAAATATGCTATTACAGGCAAGACCTTTTTGTATGCATTACATGTGTACATGAATGTACATGCACATACAGACAGACACATACACACACACACACACACACACACACACACACACACACACACACACACACACACACACACACACACACACACACACACACACACACACACACACACATTCTGTCTCGCTCAGTCTCTCTGCCTCTCTCCTTCTCCTTTCTCTCTCTCTCACTTTCTCTCTCTCTCTCCCACCTCCTTCATCTCCAAAGGTACTTTATTCCTTTCAGTACCAGCACTTTATTGTAGCCTGCACTTCAGAGATATTTTAAGAGCACTTAAATTGGATTCTTTATCTGTTCACTTCTCATTGAGTTGATTAGGGTAGCCACACCACCGTGGTTTTATAATCAGTGCAAGCTTCTCTCAGCCTGGACTTGGAAGTCGACAAAGATAAGAGTGCTCTGACAGTAAAAAAGAATCAGCAGTATGTGACTTAAGCAGGAGCTCATATATCCCAAGATCTTTGGGCTCTGGGATATATAAACATATTTTAATAGGAGTTGAACTAGAACTGCTTCGTGACATTCCTTCATATGCTATAATTCCTACCAGTCAATTGCCTATGTCAGGGTTCTCAAAACTGTTAACTCTTTTTAACTTCTCCCTTCTTTTGGCAATTAAGCCTTTCCTTCTTTCTTTTTTCTTTCTCTCTCTCTCTCTCTCTCTCTCTCTCCCTGTCTCTTTGGTTTTGAACTCATCACCCTAACATAATATGATAGCTTATACCACAGTCTTTGAATGTGATTATGTTTTTCAAAGCCTGCAGCATAAACCTTTTTCCATTAACTGCTCTCCACTGTGACTATATAAATGTCCGCCCCACACAGAAAAATAAAATTCCTTTATTGAAAGTTTTTGCTCTCAAGTCAGATTGCTTACTGTTTTTCACTACTTCTATCATTGTTATCCTAATCCAACCACCTCTGATTGACTGGAATGTGATTCCTCCATCAGACAAACCAGTACTAGCAGAATCACTAAAGGCTTTCCAGTAAAGGTATTATTCTTGCTAGTAAAGACTCTCAGATGTTCTTGTTTGACATCTCCTCCCCAACACCACAAAAAACTCAGTTCATGATAGAAATAAACCAAAGCAGAAAAAAAATACTTTTACTTGTTCATATTAAAATAGGTCATTCTTGATCAGACAAGCTAGAATAATTTCAAGATAAAAATGCATCAAAAAGTTCTTAATGATTGATACAGTAGTAAGCTATGTATTTGTAGTACATGCCATTCTGTGATTGCACTCCAAAAGTTGTAAAATGACAAGCTTGTTAAGCACCTTTTGTGCATCAGAAAGGTGGTTAATAGCTTAAGCATTCTGTCACCACCATTACTAACTGACTGTCCATGTTTCTTTTTATGGACACTCAGTAATTTCAGTTGTTAGAAAGTTATACTTCTTATTTTACAGAAAATAAAGTACTAAGGCAAAGGCTGTTATTCTGTTACCTTAATTGCATTTTCATTCTCTCGCTCTCTTTTTTTTTTCATAACCAAACTGACAAGTATGCCACTGTCGGCTTGATAGCAGCAGGGCAAAGTTCTTTACTGGCTTTCAGTGCCAGTAAAATACTTTGCACTTCAACACTTTTCCCTTTTTTATTTTATTTTTGCAACTAGTAGTACATAGAGCAGAAAAAACTCCATAAACTACAATTGTGACCATGTCTCCAGTCATGGACAGTGCAGCTGTACCATTGTCACCTCACAGCAAGAGGTTCTCCGCTTCAATTCTCAACTGGAGTCCCTTCTGTGTGGAGTATACCTCTCAACCTCTTAATGCAAGAAATCTGGACAAAATGCAAAGGACCAGAAACAGGGGCAGATTTTAAATATTGCTCTTGAAACCGGATTTGTGTTAATATGCATTTTCTGAAGGATATGAAGTCTGAAACTCAAATGGATGTCAGTATTTAGTGACTTCAATCATTGGTGATTTGTCAGAAAACCACAAATATTATGAAGAACAGATCAAAAGTAAGAGGCAAAAATCTGGACATTCTCAAAAATCCAGACAGTTGAGAGGTATGGACTGCGAAGTCTGCATGTCCTCCCTGCGTTCATGTGGGTTTTCTCTGGGTGCCCTGGTTTCCTCCCACATTTCAAAGACTTGCAGCTGAAGCATTTCTCCCTGGGCATCTGCTGAAAATTGACTAAGTTCCAAGTCAGAATTTCCCGGTAAACAAATGTTAAATAAATAAATAACCCTTACTTATATGATCTCAATGGTTTACTATTGAAATGCCGATCCTGACATGGGCGACTCGACTTGCACAAAGGCGAAAATGCGATCGTCACCGCGGTCGAATCCTACATGTGCGAACGACAAAACCTCGCCCCTTTCTGACCCATGGTAGCATGGGTGTGGAGGTGTTGTGCGGCCGGTAATGTCGAACATCGAATGAGTTTCGACAGCGAACATTTTTTGCGGTTTCGGTTCGCAAAAACACGTCGATGAGGTGGCCGTCCGAACAAAGTGCATTCGCTTATTCAATAGTAAACTGATCTCAACATGAATGCCAAGAAATTTCTTGACATCCAGTACCTTCGTTGAAGGTTGTGCATCAGAGCTGGCAACTCGGTACGTAAAAATCTACTGCCAATCATTAGTGGACCGGAGTTCCGCTGTGGCGACCCCTAACCGGGAAAAGCCGAAAGATACACAACATGTCTTAAGCACATAACAAACAGGTTATGAACAGATACCCAATCATATCCTTCTACATAGCTTTAACAACAGAGGGTAAGGCAAAAGACAGCAGAATGCAAGAGGGAGAAAACCAAAGGTGTTATAAACTCACTTCATGTTTTGACCATGCATCTCTCCTTTTATTTATGTGTTTGTTTATTTGTCTGATAGAAATGCTTTCCCTTTGAATTCTGGATATTCCTATTGTGAAATGTCAAGGCCACAAGTCTGCCATTTTATCAAATGTGAGGAGTAGGAAGAAAATTCCTAAGATTATTGTTAACAATCATATGTTGATGATCATTCATGGCAGGCAGCTGAAGTGACCATTGGAAAACATATATATATATATATATATATATATATATATATATATATATATATATATATATATATATATATATTGTAAATCATATTTTGCTGAAAGGTGTGTGTGTGTGTGTACTCATGTCTGTGTGACTGTGTGTGTGCATGTGTGTATGTGTGTGTGTGTGTGTGTGTGTGTGTGTGTGTGTGTGTGTGTGTGTGTGTGTGTGTGTGTGTGTGTGTATGTGAGGATGATATTGGCACTGAGTAGTAGATATGGAAAATGCATTAGTACATGACTAATACGCGGTTAGCTGTCTGTAGCTACCAAAAAATAAATCTTACAAATATTGTGCTATGTTTCCCATTTTTTGAATGTTTATGTCTTTAAAAGAATGATGGTAAAATGTAGGAAACAGAGACTATCTATTATCAGAATAAAAACACAAAAGTCATCAGACAAAATGGAATCCATAACCAAAAGATATGTAACCCTAGTGGCAACTATATCCATTCTCAGTCTCTTCTGCTTTTCCACTATCATTTGAGTTTGATAGTCAAACAAATATTTTTTGAGGAAAAATTTACATTCTTGAGGGCAAAATAATTTTTCATAAATGTATTTTTCTGCATTTTTGGATGGCCATGTTCAGCTTTTATTTTTGTTTTTCAAAGAAATGCAAACAAATGTTGTTGTGCATGAATGATAACTAATAGGCTCGTCTAATTTCACTTAAATATGAATGCATTTAAATTGTTAAAGTATTGCCCTATCTCCTGCAGTGACATGTAGGTTATACAGTTTCTTCCATATTATCTGTGACTATTATACAACAAGGGCCAGCTGTGCCTTATTTGCAATCTGAGAATTCCCAGCACTCTCTGTATAAACAATGTCTGGGAGGATGTATTAGAGCAGTTCTTAGAGCAGCAGCAGTATTTCTGTTGTCCGACTGAAAGAAAGTGTTTCTTGTAGTGAATAAAGCATTAATGCAAATGAAATACCATAATTGCTCAAAATGATAACCTTTAAGCATAATTCCATGGCTAAAAGTCTCAAAACTGACAATCCAAGTACACAGATCCCGGAGACATATGTACTCACAGTAAATTCAGAGAAAATATATTAATAACAGAGAGCTTCCTATACCTGCAATATGCAGCCAGATATAACAAATTCAAGCACTGACAACTATCAACCTTTTATCATTACTTCTCAGCTGGTCAGCCACTTCTATTGTCAAACCAGCCACATTTTTAGGGGCATTATTATGCTCAGCATATAACTGTCACTGTACTGTGCTGTTATTGTGAATATTAGTTACTGTTCTTGTATGCTGTTGCTTTTCCTCCTCCTCTGTATAACTGATCATGTTGTATTGGAATATGCAGTATTGTGCTGTATCTATACAACTGTACTCTCTTAACTGTAATCACATGACTGGCTGAAGTAAGTACAGATAGATTACTCCAGTACCTCAACTAACAAACATAAATAAATAAATTAGGTTCATGAGCAAGTATACTACAATAAAAAGCATAAGAAAAAGCATCTTTTACCTTGGGAAGGGTACATCTCACATCCCACAGCTATGTTACTTTAGTTTTGTTAGCCTATGGTCTCTGCATCTCAGAAAAACAGCTATGATTCATAGAGAAAAAATAAATCATTTTTTCTTTGTAAGGCTATATTCTTGCAGAACTTAAAATCACAGCATAGTCTGAGTCTTATTCCATCATACTAGGGCTACTAAAGTAAAAACATGATGAAGAAGAGCAAGAGAAGCTGATGGTCATCTGGAAGGCATGCAAAGTGGATAAAAGAAACCACACATATCCAGTGAACAGCAGACAAGCAATTATGCACAAACAACTGTGATACAAGTGATCTCATTGTGAGCAACTGTCTGTAAGCCCAGTGCAAAATACAAGTGTCAGTCTTTCAGCAAATATTGTTGAGAAAAATTTTAACATTATTGCCATGTCACTGATTTGATTTAAAATGCAGATTTGCTTATATGACAGGCCAATAACCAATTGAATGTGGAAGTGGAATGTCCCATTCCTCTGCTCTTACTTATTAAACCTTCTGCCATGCATCAGTAGATGTTCTTCATATTGATCACTGCTGGTGTAGCTTAAGCTATATGGATTATATTCTCCCAAAGATACAAGAGTCTGCTAGCTTCCAAAGCTTCAGGGTACCTTCCATGCGTTCAAGTTGTTAAGCAGCTTCAGCTGAACTGACTAAAAGACAAGTTTGGGCACTAAGCCCTTGAGAGCTTCTCTGCCTTCCCTGTTCCCTCTCCCAGGACTGACAACAATGGCTCTAGATTCCACACTGAGGGAACTCCAACAGCCCCAGAGGGGTCTGTGATAAAAGATGAGTGGTCTGAGGTACAACAAATTGCCACAACAGAGTCATCCAGCTGCAGCTGATGCAAATTACTAGCCTTCTGTGTTGGTGAAGGCTATTTGCTTAACTTTTTCTTTTTGTGGCTGGAAGAAGCATAGACCATGGGATTGGCAATCTGTGCCAGATCAAGCCAAAATGGTGCCTCTATCCTGGGGAAAACAGGAAACAAATGCCAGTAAAACTACCAGTCCACAAAAGTTACTTTTTTGATGGAAAAAACACAGTAAAAAGCACTTTCAAGTACTATGGTAGCTCCACAACCAAATAATAAACACAATTTCTGAACAGAAAAATTCTATCAGTTAATTAACATTACTTTTAAACTGACAGAAACAATGTGTGCTCTGTTTGAAAGTACATTGCAGTCTCAAGACAATCCATTAAAACACAACACTCTTAGCCTTAAAATAACTACTCTGAAGAGGAAAGTAATGAAACATCAGTAAAAATAAGAAAATGGAAGGTTTTCCCCCAAAGGGAAGTTATCTGCCCAGCTAAGGAAACCACAAGCTGACTGTCAGTCCTTGCAAGCCTCAGAGGAGCATACTCTTTGGGGGCAGGAAAGCACTGAAGGGCTTTGTGCTCAAATTTGTCTTTTAGTTCTCTCTACATATGTTTACAAAGCACTATAAACTTGATTTCTTCTCCAGGTATAGATCATGCTTTGCTAGGACCATCCTCCAGGGGCTTGTGGGCCCTTCTCCTTCCACCTGTCACATAGTTAGCTGTGGTCTTTCGGCTTTTCCCGGTTAGGGGTTGCCACAGCGGAAGTTCGGTCCACTAATGATTGGCAGTGGATTTTTACAGTGCCGAGTTGCCAGCCTGACACCCAACCTTCAAAGAAGGCACACCCATTCACATGCATACCTACCTGCATGTCTTTAGATGTCACTCAACCGTGGAGAGGACATGCAGACTCCACACAGAAGGCATTCCAGCCGAGAATCAAATGGAGTGGTAATCTACCCATATAGCTTAGGCTACTACAGCAGTTATCAATATGAAGAATATAGTACAGTTGTGTAAGTTAAACTTGGCATATTAATAGATATTTGAATGATCACCTGCAGTAGTCACTCCTTCCCTCCACCCCCCTTGTTTATTGGTGTGCTCTGCTGACAAGAAAGGTCTGAAGGGCTTTTTGCCCAAACATGTCTTTTTGTCAGCTCAAGCTGCTTGCCAGTTTGGGTGCATGGAAGGTGCCATGTTGCTTTGGAAGCTGTCTGGCTGCTATATCCTTAGCTTGATATAACAAATATAGCATAGGCTACTGCAGCAGTGATCATTCAAACATCTGCTGTTATGGAAACTTCGACTTACACAACTGTACTTTCTTACAACAGTAGTGCTGATAAGAAATGACATTTTTCTTCAAGATACCATTACGTAAATGTTTTACTAACCCTCACATCCTATAAAACAGTAGCCACAGACAAAAGACTACATTCAACATGAGCACAGCTGAGTATTACTTGGTGAATGCAAGTTATTTGTTATGTAAGAAGGAAGACACTTCATCAAGCAGGAACTAGATTACTTGGCAGACTTGAATGTTTATAAGTCAGCACGTATCACTTACTAATTGACCAACTCACCAAAACTAAACTTAAATTGTGTACCGCTGACAGAAAGGAGGGAAGAGCACAGGAAGTGGTACATGGTGTGAAAGAAGATGGAAAGCAAAAGCCAAAGATTTTGTTTTATCAAAACAAAAGAAAAGGGCTGCAGTATTTTATACATATAGAAGGTAATGTTAGCTTACGTTTAACAGTCTGCATTCAGTCAGCAATGTGCTGGCAGCAATATAGTTTGTGCAAAACTGTTGGAGTTGTGCTAAAATGTGAACATTTACTAGTTACCTTATACCCATGATTACTGTGACATTCCTTCATTCATTCTCTGATTACTTCACTTCAGTGTTGCAGAGGATCCATGGTCTATCCTAGACATTTCTGAGAACAAGGTAGTGAAGGTAATCCTGGATGATCACTGAGAGCATTGTAGGATGTGCACACACACATACACACACACACACACACACACACACACACACACACACACACACACACACACACACACACACACATAGACACACACACACAGACACACACACACATACATGCATACTCACATACACACAAAGCATGCACACTTAGGGCAATTTAGATAAGATAAGGTTGCAGAGATAGGGGAGTGGAGTTGTCAGCAGACCCCACACAGAAAACACCAAGGGTGAAAAAACAAAGTGCAACATCACATGCCTTAGAAGCCATAAAACTAAACACTGTGCCACTGTGCTGAACTACTTTGATTTTTATGGACATAATTCATGTAAATAAAAGAACTAGGAACATCTCTATATGTAACTAGCAGAAAAGGATGCAACGACACATTTGTTTCATTATCTTCATAATTGTTTGGTTGATTACTTTCTTAATGTTTCATCCATCAGACTGAATTTTAGTTATAATCCTTGATTTAGCAGGCATACCTCTCAACTGTCCTGATTTTTGCCTTATACTTTTGGTCTGTTCCTGATAAAATATGTAGTTTTCTGGAAAATCATTGAGGATTGAAGTCACTAAATAATGACATTAATTTGAGTTTCAGACTCCATATCCTTCATAAAAATGCAGGCTAACAAAAAATGTGTTATTCTAGCAACTTTCTACATTTATAACAGCAATATTTAAAATCTGTCCCTATTTTTGGGCCTTAGACCCCCCTCCCTCATTAATTTAGGCTTTGTCTAGATTTCTTGTGTTAAGAGGTTGAGAGGTATGTTAGCAGGTTGTGCACCTAAAATTAATTCATGACAAGTACATACTAATACATGCTTCTAACAGAACACTACTTTTGGATAAAGTTTACTTATCTCCTTATATACGCCAGTCAGCTTAAAATGACATTTTTTTCTTAATTTGTGTTTTTTTTTTTTTTTTTTTTGCAGTTTCTGTTGAACTTTTAATTGCACACACATTGCTGTAGTGCACATTGAAGTTCAGGGTTGAATTCACAGTCAAGTTACAAACTACCCAGCATGTGTATCTGCATGGAAATGGCCAAGCACAGACTTGTAGACCCTTGTTGCACTACAGTGTAGCGAGCAGAAGTGTGCAAGAGAAGATGTATACAAATGAGTGTGCAAGGCCATGCAAATGAAGGCATGTAGGCAGATGGGACAATGATGACATGTAAATGTATATCATATGAAATGAGTTGTGATTCATAGTCATAACTGGTGGAAGGGGCACATCAGTCTGCTGTAACACAATATAAAAGAGCAAGGCATGCTGAAAATAGCAGGAATGATTGGGATTACAGCAGCAATCATTCAGAACTATCTATTAGCTATTAGTTCTCCCACTTCCTATTTATATGATTACAGAGAAGCAGACAGCAATGGAAATGACACTGGCTACAGATAATCTTTCATAAATTCATAAACCAGGAAATTATTTATCAGTTCTAAATGGGCGAGAATGTTGTACAGGTCTTGACTGACACGTGTTACCACATGTAGAATCTACAGGAATGTATGGCTTTCCTATCCTTGTCAACAACTAGGTACATTTAGCAGTCACTGTCCTAGCTACAGACACTATTTTAGAGACTAGGAGGGGCCATGCTAGGTCTATTGCATGCTCCTGCCACTAAAATACTGAAAAAGTTCCTTAGAGTCATGTGTATGAGAATATCTTGTTTCACAACACACCACAGGAGAGAGTCGATGCTATACATTGCTTCCATAATGTCAAACACCTCCCGGAGTACTAACTGCAATAGACTGCATGCATGTAGAAATAAAGGCCCTACCTCATTTTAAGTCGTGTAAGTATGTGAACAGGAAAAAAAACTACTGCTCTATGAACTACAAAGTAATGCATGACACACAAAGGATTGTAACCAAATTGCCTGTGCAGTAGTCACAGAGTTCCCATGACTCATATATCTGTCATCTACATATCAGCTATATCAACACTTTCTGCAACATAATATTCCACAGGCTCATCTAGTCAGTCAGGGAAAGCAATGGAGCTATATGAAAAGCACGCATTTACAAATTGATGGGAACATTATGTGCTAAGCCCCGCACATATACTGGCACTGAGTTGCAGATGATTCTGGATACTCATTAGAACCCTGCCTTATAACACCGATATGGAATCCACATAGCAATGCCAAACTGGACTACGGTATGACACATGCCAAAACCCAAAACCTCACTGAATATGGGTTCAGCCAGCTCAAAGTCCACATCCACTGAGTATAGCAGTGGGCATTGAAGAGTTCTTACCATTGCCAGCAGGATATTTCTAATATGTACCATGTTACATGCTATACAATATAATTGTGAGGAATCAGACAGGCTGGTGCCATGGTGCAGATACAGTACAGACATGCACACAGGTTGACAGCGCTGGAGCAATGACAACATCAGCAGATGACAGTGATGCAGAATAACAGCAAAATATTAACTACACAATGATCCCCTCCCCAACACAGAGATGAGTACAATATATAGCAGAAAAAGCAACTAGGCCAGAACTATGGGTATTGAGGGGCACACAGTCACAGTGAGGTGTCACTGATGCAGAACAAAAGCTGATATATTCAATGCCAATTTAGCATTTTTATGACATACTTAGGATTGTACAATTTAAGTACCTGGAATACGCAGGTATAGGCATAGTAGTACTATACTCAAAACCGTGCGCTTTGATATGCTGTACAGAGAAAAACAGTAACAAGCATATCTCTCAACCTCTTAGTGCAAGAAATTTGGACAGAGTCTGACAAAATGGGGGGACAAAGACCAAAAAATAGGGACAGATTTTAAATATCATTGTAATAAACTTGGAAAGTTGCTAGAGTAACAGGATTTGTGTTATCATACAGGATATGAAGTCTAATGCTCAAATGTTTGTCATTATTTAGTGACTTGAATCTTCAGATCATCTAATACAAAGATTTTATGAGAAATAAACCAAAAATATGAAGCAAAAATCTGGACATTCTGTGAAATCTGGACAGTTGAAGTATATGGTAACAAGTAATGTACTGAGGAATTCTGGAAAAAGAAAAATATAAAGAAAAGGCTGTAGAGGAGCATTTACAAGCATAGGCCACAAGGTGTACACATGATCCATAGATGAAAGTGCATATCGACATGAAACACTGCTCAGATATGCAAAAATAACCCTAGTTCAAAGCCTGCTCCAGTTTTGATGCAATGGCCATAGTACTTATTGTCAAATTAACCTGTTATGCAGTCCACATGCTACAACATAATTCATAAAACATGCTATATACACATTCATGTGTCCAGGATTGTGTACCTTTGCCTAAGACTGGCAGATATTAAATAATAGATTATTGAAATAAAGTTATGTACCCTACACCATATATCATATCAGATGTAATCACCTGCTTCAGGCTATAGCTCTCAAATAAACAGGAACAAATGCCATCAGAATCAAGGACAAATCTAGAAATAGTGTGGGACAATCAGGGACACTTTTTAAACTATAAGAACTGTTCACATGTGATGTCCAAAGAATAAGAGAATGTGAATTAATATACATTTTTTGAAATAAAAAAAAGTTTATAAATCTAATTATTGTTACTATTAAGTGTAACTTACCACTATTTTTCTAAAAGTCATCGGTTTTTGGAGGGATTAAGAGGGACAGAGATAAAATCTTAGTCAAAATCAGGGACATTTGAGAGGTATGCAGTGCATCCTCACCATGCCATATATCAAGTGCCTCTGTTACTGTGAGGAGCACTACAGTACTCTCAGCAAAGGCCTATCAGGTATTCATTGTTTGGTGCATAGTGCATTACCTCAGTCACACAGTTTCTGCACCCCACCACAACCTCAATGATCCTGCTCATCCACAGCAACAACATGATAATGTTATGTCACCTCCACGAGTACCTCTTCAACAGTAGCAACAAAAACTCTGCTGAGGTGTGATGTCTTCAGGTCGCATTTTTTTTTTTTTGGAACATGCATTAAGGCAGAATTGTGCAGCATACTGAATAATATATACATTTACGTAAACTATAGCATATATTATGGTCTAGAAAACTGATACATATTATGTAAGCCCTTAGAACTGTCATATCATTACCTTACAAAGCAGCACGCCCACATATATGTCTGACACCTCTTTGATGCACACTACAGAAGGACAAATGCTCATAGTCATCCAAACCATAATTCACAACAGGAGTGCCCTACATAAAAGTTACATCTCCTGCCTACTGATTTCTTACTTGAAATGTATTTAAATCCACAATGCTGGTCTAAACTCTGGTTTCTAGGTGACAAAAACTGTGAAAAACAATCCTGATCTATGAGGAATACTTTGTTAACTGATCCTAATTTTGCAGAACATCTCAGGTGTTGCTTCATATTTTTCCCCTGTCCCTCTTAAAATGTTTAACTTCTTGGTTAATCACTGAGGGTTGCTGTTAGTCAATAAAGTCAGTCGTGTCAGTTTCATACTTAATGTTCAGAAAATGTCTGCTGAAGCAAAACCTGTTGTTCCTTTATTTGTTTATTTTTTTATGAGCTAGATTAAAACAAAAATATGTCTCTGATTTTGGGCCTTTGTCCTCCAATTATGTTTGATTTTGCCCAGAAATCATAAGCTAAAATGTTGAGAGGTATGCTACTAAATGTAACTGGGGAAGGGAAAGGCGAAGCATCATACCCGATATTGTTGGTTCGATTCATATGTAATATATAATTTCCTGCTTCATAGTGCTCAAAAATATTACTGTTCCATTAAACAACACACATAGAATTCAATCTTTGATACATACACATTTTAGGACAAAGGGACAATGTAGTTTTTCCCCATTTTTGTTTGTGAGAGGTGGCAGTCTGGCATCACACACACACACACACACACACACACACACACACACACACACACACACACACACACGCACACACACACACACACACACACACACACATACACTCCTGCACAATGGCATTCTACTCTAGAAATGTACATTGAGATTGTGTCTGTGTTCCTTGACTACAGAAGATTTGTATGTGACATGGGTAAAATATAGACATTCATTTTCATTCAGAAGCCTTTCCCCAATTTGGCATATTCTTATTTCTATTATTATGCACTGTGCCAATGTTTCTGCTGTTTGAGTTCTACCATCTAACATCATGAAAGCAGTCAACCTGTCCTATTTGTGGCAAGTAAAGTAATCAGCAGCCCCCACATCCAAAGCAACATTCCCTACAAACTGGCAATCAATTAATTCCTGCTACACTGTACATGCATCCTTTCTAGTCTGTGTAACACAGGAAGTCTAGGCTGTACACCTGAGATCAGCTACCTGTAATGAGAAGTATATAAGACTGAGTCCAGGATATGCACCTTAGTCATGTGGGCTGCAACAGACGAATGGGTACTCCCTGCTCACTACTTCACAGACATGACAAAGAGTGATTCTTAAAAGCCCAGCACTCATTGCCATGATTGTGGACAGGGTGCAGTTGCACAGTATGGTAACAAAGGGATCTATTGGTGTTGACTCCCACTGGGTGAAGCTATGTAACCTCATTCTGTGTAGAGCAGGGCAGTGTGGTTGTCACATCATTTCATTCTATTGCTGTGATCCATACATCTGAATAGACTATATGATGTGAATGCATCACACACTGCAGTAGTTTTGCACTATTTCATATTGCATTCCAGTGTTGGTGCTAAGTAAGTGCCTATTCAGCACATCAGCAATGAAATGTGGACATCAGGCAGTTTGGTGTTGTTTTAGCTGCAGTTAATCTGAGTTTGTAACCCCATATATTTCAGCTACATCTTCCTACTGTACTCCTCACTTCTGATTTTTGAGAATTAAGGAAATTGGAGAGGGACCTGTTTTGCATTCCTATTCCATACCTGACTGCTACAGGTATACATTAATGTATGGACATATTCAGTGGTGTAACAAGATGTTTGTAAATTATATAGGGCCTTTGTATGTGGTTTGTACCACAAGCCAGCCACAAATGATTGCATACAACATTTGTGAATACTGTTCTAAATTTATAACAAAAAAAAAAACATTTTGACAAAGTCTGAAATATACAACACAAGAAAACAAAATGAAGAAATCTGAAATAAAATAATAAAAGGAAAACATACATAAATTTTAAAGAAATGAAAAAATGAAGTGATATTCTAAGTCTGAATTGTATACTATACTTATTTAGGTTCATAGGTTCATAGGTTGGTAATAGGCTATCGGCCCTAGGGTCTATACAAGCCTAGCCAAACAATTCCCCAGATATTTCTTCCCACAATATTTACTTCCCTGGACCCCTGTCTAGCAAGGTGACTAACATGATCCATGGGGTGAATTTCCTATCTCCCATCCAATCATCAAGGTTCCTCTTAAGAGGGCCAAGGAGGCGCTCTGCTTGACGTGTAGGGGCAGTCTATTCCAGAGAATGGGGAGTCTCTGGGTCAGGAAACTATCCCTACAGCATGTTTTGCTCATTATGATGACAAGGTTTAGATCCCTGGAGCATGTGGCTCTGAGGAAATGGGATTTCTTTAAGTGGAGCATGTCCAACAGCTCAGGGTTTGACATGGCCTCATATGTTAAGCAGAGATAACCTCTGAGTAGAACATATACCACAGAGTATAGCTGGAGTTTTTTTAGACGATCAGCATAGGGCATCTGCTTTAGGCCTGTGATTCTTTTAGTGGGGTATTTCTGTGGCCTTTACAGCTGTTGCAGATGTCTTGTGAGGTACATACCAAATGGGGCATTGTACTCTATAATGGGTCTAATGAGGGATGAGTACAGTGGGACAATGACCTCCTTTTTTCTGGATGAAAAGCCCTTAGTGATGAGGTGTGCCACATAGAAGGATTTCCTGACTGTTGTGGCAATGTAGTTATCGAAGGTGAGACCATTGTCCACCTGTGTCCCTAAGTCTCTCATCACACTTTTGGTGTTTAGTGTACTGCCACCTATGTGGTAATTCATGAGTACAGTTTTTCCCAAAGGGAATAACTATACATTTCTTGGCATTAAGCTTGATCCCATAGCTCTGGCCCCATGCATTTGTTTCTGTAAGGCCCTTTTGTAGAATACCCACATAATTTGTGGATTCAATAATGGCTCCCAGTTTGCAGTCATCTGCAAACTTTGTTAGCCAGAGTTCTTTAGTGTTGGCCTGTACTTCAGAGAAGTAGATGCCAAATAAGAGCGGTCCCAGGACTGAACCCTGAGGTACTCCACTTGTCACTTGTCTGTAGCTGGATTTGGAGTCAGCTACTTTTACAGTCTGGGTTCTGTCAGTAAGCCAGGGATGGTGTCAAAGGCCTTGACAAGGTCCAGATAGGCTGTGTGGACTGCCTTACCCTCATCCACAGCTCTGGAGACTGAGTCGAAGAAGTCAATCAGGTTCAGGAGACAAGATCGGCCCTTCACAAACCCAAACAGGGTAGGGTCCAGTGTTTGAAGGTTGCCAATGTCTTTGTTTATAAGTTCCATGATACTGCGTTCCATGCCCTTGCAGATCAGGCTCATCAGACTGGTAGGATGGTAGTTCCTGGGATCCAAGGTGGATCCCCCATTGTGGAGTGGGATAACTGTAGCTGTGCACCACTCAGTGGGCACAAAGCCTGAGGTGAGGCTATGATTAAACCTGACACTTAAGTGAGGTGCCAGTTAATTTTGTAGTTCATGTAGTACACAGCCTTGGATGTCATCTGGTCCCATGGATGCTGTATTCTTAGCTTTGGAGAGTGCGGTTTCCACCTGTGTGGCTGTGATTACCGGAATTTGGCAATCTTTTGGTATTGAGATGGGCCCTTTAGGGGGTGAGAAGCGGGTGAAGTTGGCAATAAATCGATCTGCCAGGATATTGGCAATATCCTTGGGATCGGTATATTTAATGCCATTCTGTTGTAGCTCAGAGAAGATCTGAGCATTGCCATTTAGATTCTTGACATAACTACAGAAAGCCTTGTGATTGTCTTCAGAATCTTTGGCAATTTTATTTTCGTAACTAACTTTGGAGGATTATATGAGGGATCTCAGCTTCTTATTGAGGCTGGTAAGGGAGTTTTTTACATCCTGGGATTTTCCTCTTTTCTGCAGCAGTTTCTTCCTTCTGTTGTATAGTGTATTTATAGCAGGGGACCACCAGATTGGCTTCCTTTTTTTGGAGAAGAGCATCTTGGTTCTATTTGGGATGGCATGATTCATGCACGAGTGGATGTGCTCATACAGTGCCTTAGTGTAGGATTCAGCAGTTGAACTTTCAGCTCCTGTCTGCATGGGTGCCATGAAGTTTGTCACTTCTGACTTAAGTAGCATGAAGTTGGCTTTGGAGAAGTTTTTTACAGAGGTTTCCTTACCGGGGGGTGGGGGTGGGATGTGGATGTCAAGAGTAATTTGCTTATGGTCAGACCTGACCAATGAGGGGGTGACCACTGGTGTGGAGCATTTATTTCCTATGTTCGTAATGACCAGGTCTAGGATATTAGAGCCCCTGGTGGGACAATGGATTAGCTGATCCAGGGTGTTGGAATTTATGAATTCCAAGAATCGGGCAAAGGTGTTGGTACCTGGGTAGTTTTCCCAGTTAATGGCAGGGTAGTTGAAATCACCCAGTATTAGGGTGTTTGGTTGTATCTTAATATTTTCCAGTATGTTTAGAAAGGTGTAGTGAGAATCTTGGGGCATAGTGGAGGATTTGTAGCAAGCTACAATTTGGATTGCAGCCTTACCTTGTGTTATTTGCACCTGGAGAATTTCAGATGCATTGTGTTGGGCAACTAGCCTGGAGGTGTGAATATCCTTGGTGAATATGGACACTCCTCCACCTTTAGTGTTTCGGTCTTGGTTCAGTGGCCAAAAAGTGTGGTAAGAGTTGTAGCCTGGTATTGCAGGCATGCTCTCTGGAGTCTTGAACCAGGTCTCAGTTACTGCACAGATATCGATGTTCTCCATTTTTAGGAGTGCCTCAAGAGAGTGCATTTTGAGGTTTAGACTTCTAGCATTGAGTAGCATTACCTGAATAATGCACAGAGTGAAAGACAGAAAATAATTTGCCTGAGTAGGTGATACTAAGGATTTTAAGACAAGTTTCATATTTCTAAACAATATATATATCATAGTCACAACTGACAGAGAAAATCAGGAAGCTCATGATACCTATAAAGAAAGGAAGAATAAATAGCATCCGTAAACTATCCTCCTCTTCATTTGGGAACAGACATCAAAAGGCCAAAAAAATGCAAGTAAGCAAAGTATACACAATGAGTTAAATTACAGAGTCAAAACTACTGTATAAAATAAATATATTAAAATAAGGAATAATTTAGTATCAATGACACCAGTAATGTGGATGTAACTAAATTACATGAGAAGATGGGTAAGCCTTAAAATCAAGCAATAAAAAGGTAAGACAAAAAAAAAACAGACATCTGTACTTCTTTGCTTTCATCAAAATGTTAAAAAATGTAATAAACTCTAGTCCTACTTGTATTATGTACAGTATATCTAAAACCAATGCACTTCGCAGAGATGATCTATATTGAGACTTAAATGATAGATTTGAGTGTGCAGCCTATCTATTATTATTTAAAATTAATGACTTTAATATTTTCTCATAAATGGAATTGTGAATTGGATTAATTAAGATATTATAGGCAATTAGGAGAGCTCATAATATAGGCTGATGAATGAAGAGTTTCAGATCTCCATATTCAGGTCATTAACTTGTATTCTGTGGTATGGTGAGTTTATGAAATTGTAAACACTTATACATCTTTGGGTATTAGCATGGATATATATAAAAAGTGTAAACATTTATATAGATTTGGTTATTAGGAAGGATACAAAAAGAAAATGTAATCACTAGTAGAGATTTGGGTATTAGGATACAAATAGGTTCATAGGTTCACATGTATATACTAAGCTAACAACTAGTACGACCTTTCTAAGCCTAGCCATACAATCCATCCCAATTGTGTCTCTATATCATGGGCATTTATTAGGAAGGGGTATGTTAGTTAAGACGTTTCTAGAGGTTATATGTGTGGGTGAAGGGGTAATATTAGTTTGGGCATTACTATTTGCCTCAGTCTACAAGAGACACTGAGTCCAAACCTAGGGTGAATTTCCATTTTCCCACCCGTTGGTCAAGCCTATACTTAAATAGGGTTAGAGATGAGCTCTGCCTCACATGGATATGGAGCCTGTTCCAAAGCATGGGGATCCTCTGGAATACATATCTGTCTTGTGAGTATGTCTTATTTGTGTCACAAGCAAAATTTAAATCCTTGGTTCTAGTGGACATGATGTTGTTCATTTTGTTGAGGTGCACAAGGTCTATCAGAGCTGCATCTGAGCATGTCTTGTATGCCAGGCAAAGATTGTCTCTCAGTAACCTGTAGGAAATAAAGTATAGAGAGAGGGCTCTATGGCAGTTCATATAGGACAATTTGTTTACACCCTGGCTTCTTCTGGTAAGGAACTTTTGTGAGCTTTCCATCTGTTACATATATCTGGTCAGGCACATGCTGAAGGGGACATTATACTCAATGATGGGTCAGATAATGGTCAAATAAAGTGGCACTATGACTTCTTTGGACATGGAAGCCATGCCATTACTTATAAGCTGGGTGACACAGAATGATTTTCTTATTATCTTGGTCGCATGTTGGACAAAGGCCAGATTACTGTTTACATATATTCCCAGATCCCTGACTACTGGGTCAACTGTTAGGACTGAATTATCAATGGAGTAATTAGGCCTGGGTGGCAGTTCTCCCAAAAGGCACTACAATTCACTTCTTGGCATTGAGTTTTAAACCTTGACTTTGGCACCAGTCATTTGTCTGTGTTAGGCCCTCTTGTAAGACCAAAAATGTAATCACTTGAAGAGATTATTATATTAGGGTTGGTACAAAGTTTACTTTTGATAACTATAACGATAAGGTATTTACTACGACATGTAGAATATTAGATGCACTCCTACATTGTATAAACTCCCCATACATAGATTTCTAAATGTATGTAAGTACAGTCAGCTTTAAAACTGAACTGAGTAAACAGTCTGATTACTCTGCTACTCAGGAGACCAGGCTAAATCAGGTACAGTGCACAATGATGATGATGTAACGAGTGTGACAATCCTGAATGTTCCAAGAATGTGCAAACCCCTGGGTACTATAGTTATTGCTATAAAATATTCAGAGGTGGTATCATTATGGTGTAAAAAAATAATAGGACAAGTATCATAAGTATTACTACATCTTCCAGTGAATAGCAGAGCAACATTTCTACCTTACTGTCTACTACTCAAAATAATCAGTCAGGGCTGTTGTCGTTCTTCTAAAACAAAGCTACTATGAAGAGATCAAAATTACCCCTTAGAGATAATCAAGACAAAGCAATTATCCTGATCAGGCCAGTCTTCAAAACAACCAATGAAGAAAGGGCACTTACAAAATTAGGCCCTGTAACATGGAATCACGTTCCTGTTGAAATCCAAAGCAAACAAATATTAATCTCTTTCAAGGAAAAAAAATGAAGGAACATCGGTTTAAAGAGTCCTCCTGTACACACTTCCTAGACATTTGTTAACACTTCTATTTACTTGCACTTTGTGTTTTTTTTTCCTGTCTATATATAAAGTTTGCTGTGCTTTTTAGTGTAGCACTCTAATGAATGTACATAATTATTAAGTTTTAGCTCTTATGCATTTATATCATTATTGGCTTTTCTGTTGTAATAATGCAGGCTTAACTTTGTTTCTTTTCATTGTACATTAGCACATATGGGCTCAGTTCATGACTGAAAAATGTCTGATGACCATCCCACTTACCTGATTATCAAATTGAAATAAATGAATGAATGAATGAATGAATGAATGAATGAATGAATGAATACATGGACCTATCTATGGAGCTTCGGCAAAATTTTTTGCTGTGAGCACATTTTGCGACCTAAGGAATGAGTTTATTAGCATAGATTATATCAGCTGTGCTTTATACACAATGAGATAGGAATTCACAGGTGCTGCCCGTGCAGCAGTGATGCTGATTGCAACTGAGAAGTGTGCTAATGCAATAGCCAGATGATGTAGCCCTATACAAATTAAGATCCAGGACATTGTACTGCAGTGTTTTGTAACCAACTTGTATGGCATACTGAATTTCAGACAGCTATAATATCTGAGATCTATGCAGAGCAATGCAAAACACACTGAGGTATATGAAGATAGTAGGAAAGTCAGACTTATATACATAATTATAATAGATACAGCACTTTGAACAGGGCAGATTGGGATAGTTTACAGCAGCACTCCACTTCCCACTGCCCATAATGTCACTCTGGGTAAGAAACACTAAGAAGTGTGTTTGAATGTCTGTGGTTGTGTGAGTGCTCATCTTCTTGAGGTGAAATATGAGCTGAGTCCATATATGAATGTCTATGAGTAGCTGAATGTGGGTGAGTGTAAATTGGAATCCATGCCTCTCAACCTCTTACAGCAAGAAATCTGGACAAACCCACTAATAATCGGGGGAAAATGCCCAAAAATAGAGACACTATTTTCTATATTCCTCATACAAACTTCTAAAATTGAAAGGCTAACAGATTTGACATTAGCATGAATTTTCTTTTTTTTCAAAACAGGTTTATTGTTTTAACATATAAGAGAAATATAACAATTTTATACAAGTAATTAAAAATAGGTATTATTATAATATTCAACAAAACAACTAAAGTATTTACAAAGACATCCACTACAATCAGATCAATTAATTAAACTAAAATACCATGCTACTGAAATTAAAATGTTTTAACAAATTTTGTAAATTATCCCATAGAATAAAATAAGATGTTTTTCTATTTGTTCTAGTCCTAATTGTGTTTATTTCCATATGGCACACTATATTCATAACATTTTTAAATTCATTGAACGAAGGAGGTGTATCTGAAATCCAATTTCTAGTTATTATTTTCCTAGCCACTGCTAGAATAGACCATAACAAGGGAAGCTTAACCTTTTTAACACTTTGAGGTACAGGTGTGTTGAATAATATAAGAGATTTAGAAATAATGAAATTATCTGTAAAAAGAACCTGCAAAAATTCATTAACTGACTTCCAGTATTCTTTCAATTTTATACAGTCATAAAACATTTGAGCCCAGTCAGCATTAATTTCTACATTACATCTCTTACATAGATTATCTTTATTATTTATTTTATTCATCATCAAAGGTGTATAAAAAGATCTATGTAAAAATTTCCATGTATAAAGTCTCCAGACAATGGAAGACGTAGTTCTATAAGCAGATTCCAATATATATTGTTTATCTTGTTGATTTGGTGGGTCCCCATTAATAGAAGTGAAATAATTCCAGTATGAATCTACACTGTAAAAGTTTCTTGTCTGATAACTTTATGTATGTATGAAAGTTTACCTTTATCAGAAACTTTATGTTGTAAATTTAATATCAAGTAATCAATCAGTGTTGGAATAGATTCTTTAACAGTTATAGACATTAAATCTATTTTATTAATGAGATGATGTCTAAAGGTCTGAACCTCTAACCAGCAAGTTTCTCTTAGATCAAATTCTTGTTTTAAGAAATCTAGATTTTTAACTTTATTATCAGATATCAACTGATACCAGTACTTTAGATCATTATCTATAGCTAAATGAGTTCCTTCAGAAGTAGATGACAAAGCATACCCTGAGTATACATTATAGGAAATACAATAAAATTCCATTCCCTATACTTAGGGTGCATGAATATAAAGTTACGATAACTAATAATAATATTTAATGGGTAACAAACCATATGTTTAGGTGTAATAGGTGAAGTACAAAATTCCTTTAGTAACCATAACATAGAGTTATTTACAATCATATTTTTATGTGTTAAGGAGATTTTCATGAAGTGTATACTAATTAGCTCCCAATAATCTTTCCATTTCGTGACATATGATTGATCTATTAATAAAGTAATAACTTTTACAATAGAAGAGATAGTATATAAATTAAAGTCTGGAAAAGAAATACCCCCTTGAGACCAGCTATTAGTATGTTTCTTTAATGCAATCCTAGGTCTATTAGGTGCCCATAAGAAATTTAACATTAGTGTGTTCAGTTTCTTGATAATTATTTTTGTAGGTGGAAGTATTATTGATTGTATTAAGTATAAAATCTTGGGAATATTATCATTTTAATAATTGTAAGTCTCTCCTCTATAGTAAAAAACATATTATTCCAGGTATTAAAAAGATTTTGTATATTAAGAAAACAGGTATTATAATTATTATATATAATAGATTTAATATCTTTAGATAGTATTATACCTAAATAAGTTATCTGACCTGAATTGGGTACATATTTAGTAAAATCACTAATGAGAATATTTTTTCGTGTATATATAGGTAGTATTTTAGTTTTTTCTTCATTGAATATTAAACCAGAAATACTTTTAAAATTCATCATGTTATCAAATAGAGACTGTATAGAAGAATTAGATCCTGCTGATGTAATTAGAACATCATCTGCAAAAAGTTGAATTTTGGATATTGTATTTTCATCTATTTCAAAACCCTCTATGTCAGTACTGTTTCTGATAAAATTAGCCCAAGGCTCCATTACTAAAGTGAATAATAGTAGAGAAAGTGGACATCCTTGTTTTGTACCTTTAAGAATGAGTATTTTTTGTGAAACATATGTTCCAACCTTAATATAAGCCAACGTTCCTTTGTATAAATGTTCAATTAGATTTACAAAGAGAAAGTGGACATCCTTGTTTTGTACCTTTAAGAATGAGTATTTTTTGTGAAACATATGTTCCAACCTTAATATAAGCCAACGTTCCTTTGTATAAATGTTCAATTAGATTTACAAATGCATCCGAGAAGTTTGTGCACTTCATTAAGGTAAACAGATAGTCCCAACTTACTGAATCAAATGCTGAACTTATATCAAGACTAGTAAGTGTTAAATCTTTCTTTTTCCTATTTGCAAAATCTATTAATGTTAAAGTTCTTCTTATATTATCAAAAGTATTTCTATTTACAATGAAGCCTGTCTGATCTATATCTATAATGCCGGGAATGATTGTCTTCAATCTATCAGCAAAGATATTCATAAACATTTTATAATCCACATTAAGTAATGAGATGGGCCGATATGAAGAACATCTAGTTGGATCTTTATTAGGTTTTAAAATTGGCGAAATAAATGTATATTGCCAAGATGGGGGGGGGTTATTAACTCAGTTTGGGCCAAAATAAAAACCTTATGTATTAATGAATATGTATTTTAGAAAGGATTTTATATATCTCTGGTATAATACCATCATTACCCGGTGCTTTGTTTGATTTAAGCTTATTTATTTGTGTAATAACTTCTGTATATGAAATATTCTTGTCCAATAGTTTAATCTGTTGTTTATTAAGCTTTTTATTCATATTTGTGGTTATAAACTCCTTTATTTTATCTTTAGGTTCCATGTTAATATCATTATGGTTAATTTTGTGAAAGTGATTTCTAAATTCATCTAGTATTTCTGGTATACTAGAAACATTCTTCTTTTTTCTTAGAGAAAAGATTTATTTGATATGGTTTTGTTTAACAAACCTTTTTGTTTTATTTTTAAGTCTATGTAAGTATTTGGGGCTTATTGAATAAGACAAAAACTTGTATTTCTCTAAAGTTATTTTAACTTTATGAGTTAAAATTTCTTTGTATTTCTCATTTAGTTTGTTTATTTCTTCAATAACTTTCTTGTCCATAATATTTTCTTTATTATTATGTTTATAAGAGTCTAATTTACTTTGAATATCTAACAATTCCTTATCCCAAGATTTCCTTTTATTATTATACCATCTGATACTTTGTCCATATAGATATGATTTTAAAGCATCCCAAACATAAACAATGGAGACTTCAGGAGTGTTATTTATGTCTAAAAATGTTTTACTTCTGAAAGTATATATTCTTTATAGTCTTTTAGTTGAGTTAAGTATGCTGGTATCCTTTTGATCTGAACATTATGAGTATTTTTTATCATGAATTCAAAAACAATTGAATTATGATCAGATATAGGACATGAAATGATTTTGGAATTAATTAAATCTGTTACCATCTGGTTAGAAATAAAGACCCTATCTATTTTTGAATAAGTTTTGTATCTGTTAGAAAAAAAGGTGTATGGTAATGATTTTGAATCTATCTGATTATTAATATAATTCAAATCATAAGAATTAGCAAAATCCTTTAAATGTTTTGCATTAGATGTAATTCTTCTCTTTCCTATAGTGGTAGTATCACTTTCATGTAGTATACAATTAAAGTCACCAGCTAAAATAATATCTCCTGTAGAGAATGATATGATCTTATCAAGATGATGTTTCACTGTATTAATACCAATTCCAGGTATCCAATATACATTAATTAAAGTGTAAGTCTTCCCATTAATTTGTATTGTAACCATACAAAACATTCCTTTGTCATCCTGATAAGACTTAATGGTTTTAGGAATGGGCATATTTTTATTCCATAAAATAGCCACTCCTCTTTTTTCTGAGTGTGCTCTGAACTAACCAATACTGTATATTTGTTTGTGGCTAGTGTATCAATATCTTTTTTCAAGAGATGGGTTTCTTGTAGGAAGACTAAGTTGGCCTTATGTAAATTAATGTATCTTATTAGGCTTGCCCTTTTACATGGATTATTCAATCCATTAATGTTTAAAGAAATTCCTTTTAAAGATGTCATTTGGCATTTTTAAAACTTAAGAATCTTATGATCAAAATAACAAATAACAAGATAAGTAATGTTACATCTCCTCCTTTAGGTGTACTTTTAAATATAGCTGTATTTATTGAATCTCATGGGATTTCGTATAGGATTCAATTTTGTTTGTAGTGACAATGAATGTACAAAATATATTGTGGATGTCAAAACTATATACAAATAACAATGAACAAGTGACAATAATGTAAGGATTAAACCTTGCATCCAGCCTGGAGTTATAAACTCCAACGTAGAGTAGTATTTACCACTCAAGTTAACCCCCTACCCTAAGCAGCAGTACGTCAGCTACCACCTTATCAATTTAATACTAGTTATATTTAACTGAAGTTAACAGTTTTCAATTCAATTATCTAGCAAGACAAGACTACACATTTGGTAAAACAGCATCATATAAACTAAAATAAACCTTTTTTTTTTTTTTTTTTTTTAAAACTGTTCATACTACTATATACATCCATGTAATATAAAACACTTGTATTCAAATAGCATTCAAATAATCTTGATGTTAGAAATCAAGAGGAGAGAAAAATAAGTTCTAACATTCATTTAAATCAAAAACTTTGGCTAATATGATTCAGACATTACATATATTAGGATGCATCTATTTTCTGTCATGTAAATACAGTTAACAGCTTCCAAAAAAAACCTTGCTTGTATATGAGCATTTACTCAAACTCATTATTGCCAATAGAATAAAATATTGTATTCATAGAAATTGTTATAAATCATACTTCATAGTTAAGCAGATTCTCAGAAACATTTATATACATATCTACATACACACACATACACACACACACACACACACACACACATATATATATATATATATATATATATATATATATATATATATACATACACACATACACACACACATATACACATATACATATATACATATATATATATACACATGCATACACACACACACATACACACACACACACACACACACATACACATGCACATACACACACACACAAACACACACACACCCAAACACACACAAACACACACACACACACATACACACACACATACACACACACACACATATATATATATATATATATATATGATCTCACTGAGTTGTATCTTTACTGAGCACCATCTTACATTGCTGTCCCTTCAATAAATCTGTCTGCTTTATACAAAATAAAGCACAGCAAACACATTTTAGTAACCAGATTTTACAAACATGCTATACTACTGCTTTAAAATATATCACATGACAATTTCTTCCAGTATAGAGTTATAAAATTATTTATGCTTGTCAATCAGATGAATTAAATGAGTTATAGTAATGTATATGTTTGGGACATAGGTTTTTAACACATATTATTGATCTGCTATTCCTGTATCTGTGATGTGTCAGTGTGATATCTAGGTCAAAGGTGAGACCAGCTGCTTTCAGCTTCTCTGTGAGAATTCTGAGAGTTGAAACTTTTGAAGTAGCTCATGGACACTGTGCATGAGACAGCCCACATCTCAGATTGTCTCTCTTAACATTTTGGCGGGAAACTTATTAAAAACTAGTGACAAACATTCATTTAGCAGTGTAAATGGATCTAAACATGACAAAACCTTCACAATGCATTCTACAGGTTATTACAGACTCTATGTAAGTGAAATCAAGCCCAAAATTATTAATAAGTAACAAAACTCAACATTTGTGTCCCAACTCAACTCCTATGCAAATCTTATTATTTACTGTGTCTATATGATCAAAAGTATTTCTATATATTAATAAAGAAAAGAAAAGAGTAGAAAGTAAAAGGGTGTAAGGCAGAAATAAAAAAAATGTAAGAGAAAGCTATAAGAAGTATATACAATAGAATATTACTTACTGTTTATATTAATAGAGTTAAAAATAAAACATATTATTTACTATTATTTAGTTCTAATTATTATTAGTTAAAGCATGACAGATTATTTACAAACAAGCATAAGCAGTGTAATCAAGAAAGTATAATTAGGTAGTGTCATTCCTGTATCTGTGATGTGTCAGTGTGATATCTAGGTCAAAGGTGAGACTAGCTGCTTTCAGCTTCTCTGTGAGAATTCTGAGAGTTGAAGCTTTTGAAGTAGCTCATGGACACTGTGCATGAGACAGCCCACATCCCAGATTGTCTCTCTTAACATTTTGGTGGGAAACTTATTAAAAACTAGTGACAAACATTCATTTAGCAGTGTAAATGCATCTAAACATGACAAAACCTTCACAATGCATTCTACAGGTTATTACAGACTCTATGTAAGTGAAATCAAGCCCAAATTATTAATAAGTAACAAAACTCAAAATTTTTGTCCCAACTCAACTCCTATGCAAATCTTATTATTTACTGTGTCTATATGATCAAAAGCATGTCTATATATTAATAAAGAAAAGAAAAGAGAGTAGAAAGTAAAAGGGTGTAAGGCAGAAATAATAAAATTGTAAGAGATAGCTATAAGAAGTATATACAATAGAATGTTACTTACTGTTTATATTAATAGAGTTAAAAATAAAACATATTATTTACTATTATTTAGTTCTAATTATTATTAGTTAAAGCATGCCAGATTATTTACAAACAAGCATAAACAATGTAATCAAGAAAGTATAATTAGGAATAGCATTTGAAGAACATATAAACTTTTAAAGGAAAAAAAAAAGTATCAAATTACTGACCTTATTTTTCCTCTTCAGAAAGAGAAACAAGTTAAATCACAGCTTGCCATTAAATCTCCAGATATTTTGACTAGTTATGAAACAAAACATTTCTTTGCACACAGAGAATAACTTTGATTAAATCTTTTTCAAAATATTTGTTGCTTCTTGGAAATGCAGGAACTATATTTAAAATGATTAATAATAAAATAAAATGATGAGAGAGAAAAAAAACATAGTACAAATCATTTGTTTTTTAGTCTCTTCTTCATCTCTGAAGTCTTCCATGAAGTTTCAGTTGCCAGTCTCTTCAACGAAGGACTAGCCCATTCCATTTCTTCTATTTTTTCCAAAATCTTATTTTTTTTGATAAACAGTAAAGCAGAGTCTAAGTCATCTAAAATTTTAGGACCATCAGGAAGGAAGATTTTAAGCTTGGCAGGAAACAGAAGGTATGTTTTAAACTGTGCTTTTTTAAGCTCCTTTATTAGTGGCAGAAAAACTTTTCTTTTAGCTAATACCATGGAAGAATAGTCATTGTCAAAACGCACAGTTGTTTCATTAATCTTAACAGGAGCTTTAGCCCAAGCAGATTTAAGAACCATCTCTTTATCAAAAGATGATAGAAATCTAACTATAACTGATCTAGGATAGTTTTTGTTAGAGTTAATATTAGCTATAGATCTATGTGCTCTTTCGATACCAAAAGAGAGTGTTTCTGGTAAATCTAAAGTTTTAGGGATCCATGTTGTTAAAAAAGAAGTAATATTGTTACCTTCAATATTTTCTGGCAGTCCAAAAATCCTAATGTTATTGCGCCTAGATCTATTTTCCAGGTCATCCAGCTTTGTTTGTAAATGTGTATTTTGTTTCAGCAGAAACTCAATGTTGATTTCCTCTTCTTGTATTCTATTTTCCATGTCATTCACAGCTTCTTCTATGCCTGTCATCTGGATCTTCTGTTTTTGCAGGTCCATATGTAACAAGTCTATTTGTTTTGTAGTTTTTTCTATGAAAGTGTCTATTTTAGTATCCATTTTATCCATCTTAGCAGTAAGTTGCTGGACTATAATTATCAGAGACTGAAGTTCTTTCTTGATGCTGGAGTCTTGAGAATTTGTCTTACTGGAACTCATTTCAGACTGATAAACTGACAGGAAAATATCCAAAGTAATTTCTGACAGGAATATTATTAAGATTTCCTTTCTTTTTTAGATATAGTTCAAGAACTATATAAAACAAACATATTTAGAAAGAAAATTACTTCAAAAATTAATTTTTTAAGTAATTAATTCTTGTCAATGCAATGAAATTGGTGGAGCTGAAGAAATCTGCTGCTATCCTGTGTTCATCCTTGGCCACCGCCCCCTAGCATGAATTTTCTGAAGGACATGAAGTCTGAAAGTCAAATATCTATCATTATTTTCTGACTTTAGTCCTCAATTATTTGCCAGTAATTTGTCAGCAGACCACAATTTTATGAGAAACAAGCCAAAAATATGAGGCAAAAATCTGGACATTTTGGGTATGGGTATAACTGAAATTTGGTCAGCTGATGTGCTTGTATGAGTGCATTCGTATGGACATGTGCATATTGTGCATGTGTGTGTGTGTGTGTGTGTGTGTGTGTGTGTGTGTGTGTGTGTGTGTGTGTGTGTGTGTTGTGTGCCTGTGTGTGCGTTTGTGTGTGTGCATGTGTCTGTGTGTGTGCATCCAACAATGCGCTCAGAGCTCATCCAGGATTACTTTCACTACCTTGTTCCCAAAAAGATCTAGAATAGGCCGTGGATCCTCTGCAAGACTAAAATTGAATTAAGAGAATGAATGAATGTCATAGTAATCATGGGAATAAGCTAACAAGTAAATGTTCACATTTAGCACCACACTACATGTGCATTTTGTGTGTGTGTGTGTGTGTGTGTGTGTGTGTGTGTGTGTGTGTGTGTGTGTGTGTCTGTATTACAGAGTACTATAGGTTGGTAGGGTCCCTGGCCACTATTATTAAACTACTCAGATAGGTGAACCACAAAAATGCAAATTAAATTTTAATGCAGTTTATTTCTATTCGGTACATGCATGACTCTTCTTCTGTGTGGAGACATGCATGAATGTGCGAACCTTCATTGAAGGTTGTGCATCAGAGCTGGCAACTCGGCACGTAAAAATCTACTGCCAATCATTAGCGGACCGGAGTTCCGCTGTGGCGACCCCTAACCGGGAAAAGCCGAAAGACACAACAACAACATGCATGACTCTGAACTGTATTTTCACTCTGCAGTGTAACTTAGCTTATATGAGTTGCATGAGTTGTGTTACTGGGTACCCTCTGTATATTCCATATATGCATATGTCAATATCTATAACTTATTTGTATCTATATCTATATATTTATATATGCATACATATCTGTATATCTATGTATATATCTATATATGTATCTATATATATATATATCTATATCTATAGCATATATACAGATATATATATATATATATATATATATATATATATATATATATATATATATATATATATATATATATATATATATATATATATATATATATATATATATATATATATATATATATATATACATATGTATATGGACACACACACACACACATATATTTTTTGTAGATGCCAAATAACATCTGAAAGGTAATAGTTCCTCAGTTTTGGAATACATTAAGAAAAAAGTTAAAATTCCGCTTCTTCTTTCCTACAAGACACCACCCACATCATCATCATCATCCTCACCTACTGCCTTTTTCTCATTTTATATATGGTGTCGGGTGTTGTATCAGTTGTTTTCATCTCTCTCGATTCAATATCACTCTCCTAACTTCTTCTCTCACACAATCCATCCATCACTTTGCCAGATGTCCTCATTTCCTCTTGCCTTCTTTCTTTCTGTCCCAAATTTTCTTCACCAGATTATCTTCTGCTTTTCTGCTCATGTGCCCAGACTACTGTAATCTGTTCCCTTTGACTTTCTCTGCATGGAGCAACTTTGGATTCTGATCTAATGCCCTCATTTCTTCTTCTGTCCCATTATGTGCATCCTGCTACCTGTCCAGACACTTTATCTTGGGTCTATATTATATCATTGAACCCTTAAAAAAGCGAACAATGATTAATCAACCCCATGTAAGAGAAAGCTTACAATGTCAAAACCTCAGAACAGCGATTTTTTTCCCAAGGGAAAAAAATCGTTGTTCCAAAAAAAAAAAAACTAAAACATTACATAAAGTGGGGGGCTTCCCCCCACCCCCGACATGGGGGGCTGTGCCCCTCACACACCCCTACTTAAATATACCAACTCTGAGATCGCACTACAGTTCTGAAAATGGCAAAGTAATGGAAGCGGCCAAGCAAATTGTTTCCCAGGGAAACAATTTGCTTAAAAGACGCTTCACTATTTTGCCTTTTCATTCTTTTACGTTCAATCAAGACGTGTTTGACAGAATGCATCTGCGATCATGTAACATGAACCTTTCATCTCTATCACCTCTAGTTTCCTCAAATGCTCTGTCTTTACTGCCTAGGTTTCTGTACCATACAGTAGTACTGTTCGCATCACTGACCTTACTTGTCAGCTTTTTTGACATTTTTCTGTCATGCATTAAGCCCAACACTCTATGCCAGTTGGCTACAGCCCCTCTGACTCTGGCTTTGATCTCCTCATTCAAGCTTCCCTTCTCCTCAACCATCCCTTACAGTTACTTGAAGCCGTTAACCTGTTCCACTATTTTCCCTTTTATTTCAGTTCTCAGCTTCTTCTCATTTCCTCCATTTGCTGGCATTACAACTGTCTTATCTGTACTCAGTCCCATGTGCCTTCAGTTTTGCAATTTCCTACATATTATTTTCATTTTTATGCTTTAGAAATAGTATATAAAAGTATAAGAGGAGGACCACTGGAATATATTGTTTCATCTAGGGAAGTTAAGTGGCAAATTAAACTGAATGCCCATATATCCCCCAGATTAAATGAACATATAACTGTCTCCAGTATTTTAAAATTAAGATCTTATAATGTGTAATAATGTGTAATAAATTATTTGCATTGGCATATGTATTTTAATTGGTATTTATGTGTCCATACAAAGATGTTAATAAAGCTGTATTAAGTATTAATGCTGGTGGTATGTTTTATATAGTACTAGAGTTGAAATTTCGTATGATTTTCTTGATTGGATTTAGTAGAACATGTGACTGGTTGAGAGGGGTATTTAAATGTTAATTAATTAATGTAATTTAGATTCCAATTAAGTCTTTTGCTATATTCAAGATGAAAATGTCCAATATGTTTAATTAAAAGTTATTATTTTCCTTGGCTGGTTGCTGTTTTTTTTTATTTTTGGGTTGCTCGCATTTGTTTTGGTTCTCAGTTTTTTGCCTTCAGTTTTGCATTCCATTCTCTTCTCCTTTGCTGAAGTTCTTGCTCAGAGTTTGCCGATAATGCCACATCATCTGCATACAGCAACGTTGTTGATCTATCTCCTCCATTCTATTTGCTACTGTAGTTCATCTCAAGTATGAGCAGTAGTGGACCCTAAGCTGAACACTGATGTGCACTCAGTCCCACTGGGAACCCATGTGTTAGTCTGTTCATACTAGAGTCACTTAGTCCTTGTATATAGGCTGCACTAATTATGCCAATGTTTCTGGGGCTTAGAACCACTACAGAACTGCCCAAATCAGCTTTCTTGGGAGCTTGTCCTATGCTTTCTCCAAGTTTAGGAATGCCCAGTTAGATTATTTCCACATCTCTAGCTTCGTCTTTAACTATCTGTGTCACTGCAGACATGGGATTGGTTGAGCTGCATCCTGATATGAATCTGAACTGTCCATCTCCCATTGTACTTTCTATTCCTCTGTGTATTTGTTGATCAGTCACCAACTCTAGAACTTTCCTGCAGTTTAACCAGAGTTTGATACCTCTTTACTGCCCACAGTTGCAGATGTCCCCTTTGTTCCTGTAAACTAGTACTAGTATGGTTATTCTCCAGTCATCTTAGATAAGCCTTTTCTCCATACTGCTGTGAGTACCCTCAAAAGCCATTTCTCCCCTGTCTCAGCCATCATCTTTATCATATCTGCTGTGACCTCGTCGGAGCCTGCTGCTTTCACTAACTTCATTTTCCTTAGTGCTGTTGTTACTTCTTCTAGTGTGGGGTCTTCTACTTCTTCTATCATAGGCTGTGTAGGGGCAGTGCAGCATTTGTGGGGTTTTCCTCATTCAGAAGCTGCTAGAAGTCCTCCTTCCTTCTGCCTTTGATTACCTGTTGACTGCTATGCAGGTTGTTGCTGGCATCACTTATGAAAGATGTCTGACTGTTTTCTTTATCTTCTTGTCTTTGCCTTGCAATCTAATAGAGTCTTGTTGTGCCATCTACTAAGTCACTTCTCAGTGCATTTGATGATGCCTTATTCTTTGCTATTGCAACTCCTTCATTAAACTCTTTGTTAGTAACCAGTATTTCATCCTCGTCTGGTCTGTCTTTTCTATCTGCCACTTTTTCCTGCACTCCTTTTTCTTTCTTTTGATGACTTCCTGCACTTTTGCATTACACCCCCGGCTTTCCTTATGTACCTTGCTTCCATAACTGGCTTGGCTGCACATCTGTTCTGCAGTACTCACACATGTTGTTTTGAGGTGCTTCATTTTTTTCTTCTCCAACTCCACCTATTTCCTGAGATGCTAGACCCCTGAGTAATTCTTTGAACACTTGTCATTTCTCTACAGTCAACTTCCATGCCTTTAGCCTAGTCTCTGTTAACCTCCAAGACTTTTCTGACCTTTACTTGCAGCAGATTGTGCCAAGTCGTGGTTTATGTTATGGGATGACTGTTTCACTGGGGATAACTGTTTCACTAAGGATGACTTTGCAATTACTGATTCTACTCCATTCCCTTTGCTTACTAGAAGGAAGTCTAACCGAGTTGCATGTTGACCAGTCTTGTATGTGATTTTGTGATTGTCACTCTTGCTGAAGTATGTGTTGACCACTATCAAGTCATTTGCCCGAGATAAGTCTAGAAGGGTGTCTGCTTCTCTTTTCCTGTTGCCTCACCCATGTGGATGCAGATAGTCTTTATATCCTGTTGTGCCTCTTCTGTTATGTGCTTTCAGGTCACCCATTATCAACATAAACTCATGTTGTTCTGTTTTATCTAGTAGGTCCTGCAGCTGCTGTCTGAATGTACCCTTTTCTTCTCTATTACAAGGGGTATTGGCAGACATTATGGATGCTGCCCTGTTCATACATTATAGTCCATCTGCCATGAGTCTATCACTAGTTCTGTTGACATTTCTAAAGACTGCTTCACTACAATTCCCACACCATTTCTAGTCTGTTCTCTTCTTTGATAGCCGACTCTGGATTGTAAACCAAGTGGCTTTACTGCACTGCCTTTCCATCTTATCTGCCAGGTACATATGATTTCCAGCCTCCTCTTTTCCTTCATGTCATCTACTTCCAAGCTTCCTGTCGGTGAACATACAGCAAGTATAGTAATCCTTAATTAATGTTTGGCAGGTTAACTGGTTTTAGGTCCAGCTTTCACTCAGGAGCTATCCCAGGTAACCCCAGCTAGACAACTAGTGAACATCTTATTGATCTTAGGGGGACAGCCACCACTCCCACTAATAGCATAGATCCCCACTGTAGGTCAGAGTAGACTGGATCCTCAACCCACTTGGCAACATTAGTCAACATGACCAAATCAACAAAGGACAATTTTTACACTGTCGAGTGATTAAACCTGACACAGTGCATAGCCTGTGATCTCCTATTTAGACGACTGTGCACCACACTTGATGCCCCAAACAATTGGTCCATACCACTCTTTCCCTATAAGGCACCGTCGGGAGTATGTACTGCTGCCACAGCTTCATTCTTGGGTGAAGTGGAGACACTCAGCACATTTTTTGAAGGTGGGAGGAACCTCACAGAAACACATGGATAACATACAAACTGGATACAGGCTTTGCCCAGAAGGCAGGCTCAAACCTTGTACCTTGTGGATGAGAGTTGAAGACCTTAACCATTATGTCAACTGGAGTCTCTTAACAGCATAGGAAAATAGCATCTTCTTCGAAACATAGGAATAATACTAGGCAAGCAATCATGGAGACAGTAAGAGGCCTAGTTATGTCCTCTTTTAAGTAGATACAATTTAATTTCTGTCCATCCTTTTGCAAGTACTTAACATTACGACCTCCTTAATAGTTAGACTGCAGTTGATTTCAGAATCTCCTGCATTTTAAGCAGATGTGAAAGCCACTACCCATCACTGCAGAGCCTACATTAAAAAAATCTGCTTTTAGTGCCTGTGTCCTCGGTCTATGTACGATTAGTGTACATTGTGTATGTGTGTGTGTGTGTGTGTGTGTGTGTGTGTGTGTGTGTGTGTGTGATTGTGTCTGGGTGAGACCTGGAACACGCTTTCATTATGTGGTAAGTAGCTTATTGATCCAGGGCTGCTGGGCTTTATGGTGGGCACACAGGTCTATATTATAACATTGAAGTTCTTAATCATCGAATGTTATAATATCGAACCCCAAACACCAAAATCTGAAAACATCGAACAGTCAGAATAACAAATTTTTTTCCCAGGGGAAAAAAAATCGCTATTCCGAGAAACATACACACAACACAAACACACACAAGAAACAGCAATCCAAACACATACACTTAAAATCCTACACCTAAACCTAAACTAAACTTTGCATACACTACTAGCTATTCACTTACCTTAACCCAACGCTAACCCTAAGGTCCATCACTATTGCATACTCACCTCACCCGTGCCCTAACCCAAACTCACCTAACCCGCCCCCTAACCCTAACCTACACACAACCACACACTTACCTGACCCACGCCCTAACCCTAACTCACCTAACCCGCCCCCTAACCCTAACCTACACACAATCGCACATTTACCTGACCCACGCCCTAAACCTAACTCACCTAACCCGCCACTAACATCCACACAACCGCACACTTACCTGACCCGCTCCCTAACCCTAACTCCCCTAATCCGCCCCCCCAACCCTAACCTACACACAATCGCACACTTACCAGAACCCGACCTGTAACGTTCCAACATATCGAACGCTGAAAACAGTGAAGCCACAGCAACGACCCACCAAATTCTTTCCCTGGGAAAGAATTCGGTGTCCTGCACCTTCACTGTTTTCAGCGTTCGGCATTACGGGTTCGATATTATAACATTCGATGTTTATAAAATTCGATGTTATAATATAGACCCTGGGCACACACTAGTCAATAGAGGCACATATACCAGCATGTTTTTGGGAGGTAGGAAGAATCCCACACAGACACAAAGCTTGCACCCCATACACATCTTATTGTCAAAAGGCATTATCCAATATTCCATCCAATGTTATCAAATATATATACTTTATAAATATAAAAAAATGTGTTTAGAACCTCAGTAGGCAAGTATTAAAACAGTATTCTTTTTCCAGCATTTTTTTTTTCTTTTTTTAATCAAGCCTTAGAATTTTAATGTTATTCATTGATCTCTATGGAATGCATTTTTAAGTTGTCTAAGACACATTTGTGAATTGTGCAGAATCATGGAATATTCTACAGTTCTAAATAAATATTTCATGTGGTGATGCTGCATTTGTGTGTTCTATAATAAGAGCAGCTAACTGGAGATGCAGTAACATGAACATATAATTTTCAAATGCTGTAGGATGACTTTTCTGCATTATTTTTTGACAATATTTCTTTTGAGAGTATATTATCATCCCAAGGGAGCCCTTGGCTTTTGCAATTTATCTTTTATTTTTCCCTTACTAGGCCAATTGTTGAGATCATTGCTCACAAACTTTCAGTTGTCCAGATTTATTGTTTTTACATTCTTTTACTATATATTTGCCACAGATAAATTTGATGGAATGCGGTATCCTTAAAAAAAATCTTTCCAGCCTAGAGACCTTTTTATTTTTCATTTGCATTACTTGATTAATGGGCTTATCTCCTGCTCCCCAGGTACTGGTATTTCTTAAAATAAAGAACTGCCTAGGCAACATAGATAAAGTCAAGTTCTATGATGTTCTGTTTAGTTAAATGGAAAAAATCTTTACCGAGTTCAATAGATAGCCTGTATTCTAGCATTTTATCTAGATGCTTCTGTTAAATAAAATCAAGAAATACCCAAACTGCTACAATGTCGACTGTGACCAAATTATTCTTTCAGAATGGCTATTTTAGAATGAAACACTTAAGGTAGGAATTCTGGGAATGTTTTTCCTCCTTTGGAGTTGACGGTAGTTTTCCTACTTAAGAGTATTGTTTATATATAACATTTCCTTATACCTTTTCTTCACTAACTGCAGAACATGCTAATTAGTCTTCATTTTTGATATATTTTCATCTCAGGTTACTTTCAGTAAGAACCATGTTTTTGTTTTGACTGTACTTTTCTCATCCTCTCCCTGAAGTGAATTTTTAAAAGATTTCATTCTGCCAAAACTTTTAAAATATTTAGGCAGGTAATAATCACTTAGAACAATGATGGATAACTTTGGGCCCTTTGAGGTTAATTTGGTATACCAAAATTCAGGAGTATTTCATACTTTCCCATTACACTGAGTTATGCAGGTTAGAAGTTTAGTAGTATTAAAATTATATGTCATGGGCAATGAGGATTAAAGGGAATCACCCCACTTACTTATACGTACGAGTTATGTCAGCTATCCTCTTAAAAGCTATTCTGCACTATTTGTCTTCCTTGGATAACCTCTGGTATCATAAAGAAAGAGAACTCCTGTATGTTGAAAGAGAATTTCTGTCAGTGATGGAATTTTCTCCCTGATTTCAAATCTATTGAGAAGATAACTTAGATTTAGTGTATGCTTTCAGAGAGTTTTGGTATTATGATTACACTGTATTTACTGACAATAGCAATTTACATCTAAAATGCTTCTTCTGTTGGATGTAGGAGTTTACATTATTTCTGCATTTTGAAAAGGGTAACATTGTATTAATGCATTATTTATTTTTTAGTGAGTTTTTCTGTTAGTTTCATATTTCCAAAAGCTTCAAAACAAATTATTGCCAATGAGTTTCATGTATTGTTTATACTAAGTACCCTAACTTTGAACATTATTCATATGAGTTTTTCAAAGACAGAATAATAACTGTGCAAGGCCTGGCCTGGATTATAAGACAGTTGCATGTCAGGGACAGACCGAATGAAGGCTGCCATTTCAGAGGTTTTAAAGATATTGATAAATTTTAACATTTTTTGACCTAATTTTGTTGAAATTATTCTAGGTCCACTTCATGAACTAGTACAGTGTCATTATGCAGATTTGTCTGAAATATTGATGTTAATGATTATTATATAACATCACAGTTGTAGAAAGGTAGTTACATGGATCATATGACACGTGGAAACAGATGACATGCTAACATTTTATATCCGATGTTTTAATAACTGCAAAATTTCAATTGAATACCCAGCAAATGTATGAGGTACTCATGGCTTTAGCAACTGTTAACAAATCTGAGGCAGTTGTTGCATGGTGCATCTATTAAACGAGGATGTTTTCATAATACATTTTTTTTCTCTGAATGGTGACTTGACAGGCAGCACATAAATCTGATATCCGTATAGGTCACCATAAGCAAAGTGGCACTAGACAAAAAATAAACTGTCCAAAAACAATTAATCATGTGTGCATTTCAATTTAGCAGGGAAGCGAAAGGAAAACATATATCTCCTGTGTTTTTGGAGTAGAAGATGGATACAGGATGCACATGTCAAGAAGAGGGCCATGCAGGGGCAAGAAGAATGCAGCCATCCAGACCACATCAGCATTCACCAGATGTGCATATAATTAGACAACAAAGTATGCTAAGAGGTTTATGGGTACAATGCAATAGTGCAGGTGTGTCTGCTGCTACCCTTCAGTACTATACATAGAGTACAGGCTTGTATAAGGACTGATACCATTGAATATGTTGAGGCTACATTTATCCCACAGACTACAGAGGCCATTTGGTGTCTGCTATGCTACACAGATATCAGTATTAAATAAAGAAGTTCCATGTACTCCTCTTTTATAACACATATTGGCATTTACATTATTATCTATCATAGGTTCTGTGCCAAGGTCAATGGGGATCTGAAGAGAATTACCACTCTTAGGAATAATTATATGTTAATAGCGCTATTCCTTTAAATGTTATTCAGGACTATTTGTCTTCCTTACATAACATCTTGTATCCTAAAAAAATAGAACTGCAGTAGTCAGAAAGAGAACTCTTGTAGATAAATACATTTTCTCTCCATTTTCATATCTATTAACAAGACAAATTAGTACCGCTTTATCTTTATCTTCTGCAGACAGCATGCAAGGCTTCCTACTAAAAAGTATCTTTTGGTAATCAGGCAATGTAAGTATATGATTTATTTATTTATTTATTTATTGCATTTGTTTACTGGGAAGGTCTACTGGGCCTTGGTGAGCCCATTTTCTTTGGAGTCCTGGGGACAAAAGCTCCACATATATTACCAAAGCATACAAGAAAAGTAACACACAATATAGAATAAAATACAGTTACAATAGTGTAAAATATCAGAAATTAACACTAGTACAGAGCATATACAGCCACACTGCATTGAAGATAATATAATCTCAGCAGTTCAAGTATTATCTACATATCTGTGCACTTATACATTGTGTAGAATTATTAACATTGATGGTGGAGTTGTCTGATTAATTGTTACTGGTTTGTAAATGTTAGTAGCTAAGATATGATATCTGTAGCCATCCTGACAATTGCAACAGGAAATTTGCAGTCTGGAGGTGGGGCAGAGGATTAAGGATATGAGCTGTGACTGACCCACATTCTGTGGTCCAGTACTTAATTACCTTAGCCTGCTTGGTCTTCAGGTACCTGATAAGTATCTCTATATCAAATAAGCGTACTGCATTTAAGAAAGGGTGGGTATGCAAAACACAAACATCGCCAACACCTGCCTGAGGGCGCAGGGTGGTAATTCAGTACTTGCACAGTTCAGCAAGATGTTTCATAGCCTTCTGCATTCTCAGCATGTTCATATAATGAATGGTTGCATTTGGTAAATGTAGCTTTTACAAAGACTTATAGTGGGACTCAAGAAATTGCTTTCAGTGAAAAAATGCACAACACCCATTATGTTTTTTTTTCTATGAAGAACATCCACATAGGTTCCACAATCAAAACAGGGTGAAAGAGCATTTAAAACCAGAATAGTGATGATCTCATCACTATTCTGGTTTCAAATGCTCTTTCACCCTATTTTATTTTTATAAATGCACAAAAGCTCGAAAAGTATAGCTTGGCCAATCTAGAGTAGATAGAGTTTTACACCCACAGTTGTGCTTTGGTAATCCATCCAAAATGACTATAAGCAGAAGAACCACTTTTTCTTATTAAAATACCCCTAAACATCCTAGCTTATTCAGCTACCACTTTGCAGGGAAGGCTTGTTGCTTAAAAGTTTGGTAGAAACAATTGCAAGATGAATCTCAGGAGCGTATTCTTTTGTCATTTAGAGTCTTTATTGTTCTGTTTTTCAGAGCAGATGAGTACATTTCATGCTTGTTGCATTTCTTGATAGGTGAGTCTATTTATATTTGTTATTAGAGGGGGAAATGTCACAGAATAAATTCAGATATATCCAACCATTAAGACAATAAAGAAATAAATGAACATAGCATCAGTTCTTTTGTGTAGATAAAGGTATTCCCATGTTAGAAATAATCATGATGCCTAAGCTTCATCAGATCTGCTTGGGGGCAGTTTAACCAGTGCTTGGTATTAAGTGCAGCACTGTCCCCCAGATTTACTAATCTTCCGTGCTAGACTAATCTAGTCCTGCATGGAAGCGGCAGTTTAAGAAGAGGATGGCAGTGCACCATGCATATTAATGAAGGCATACTGTCTGAGCTCCAAATCCTACACTAAGTGTGGACGAGTGCAGGGGGCATGTCTGAGAGCAGAGCTCTCAGAATAGACATGCCCCTGCAAAGTAGAACAGAAGAAAGTGTAAATAAATGAGCGAGACTGCTCATAGGTGTCCACATATCCCCACCAACAGTCACCGTGTATTCAACAGCAACAGTACACTGAAATAAAATGAAGAAACCCTGGTATTTATTTTTTTTAAAACCCCGAGTACAGCTAACCATAGGTGCGCATGTTTGTCCATCACTTAGCAATGGTTAAAGCAGCTGAAAAGGCTGAAGAGGATAACAAGGGATATATATGCAAATGAAGCAGCACAGCAATAGTGTAGTGGTTAGAGCATCTGCCTAAAGAGCAGGCATTCCCGGTTCAAGTCACACTGCAGCACATATCATTTTCCATGTGAAAATTATATATGAACATATATTTACATCTTTTTGCTGGATAACCTACATAATAATTTAAATGTGAACTGGAGTACTGTATGAAATGCACATGTGAAGTGTCAGTGTCATAATGAATAAGGCACTAGTAAGCAGGTCTAAGCACAAAGAAGCAGTAGTAAGCATGTCTAAGAGTGTTTGCATGGGGGTAAGTATTGCCTACACAGATAAGGCAAAGTAGAAGCTAACTGAGTGTAAGAAACTGTAACTGGAGGTTAGCAGTGCTAACCGTCACTCAAACCTGTGCAAACCCACTTACAACTGCTTTAAAGTGCCTTAGTCACTCTGGATTCAACAGCCCATGTTCTGCCCAGCAACAAAATAAACTGCCACTGCAAGGCTCAAACTCAGGACCCTGTACACTATAGTCATAGTGGTTATCCACTAAGCCATCATAGCAATAGATATGAATGAGGTATTAGCAAACTAATCCTCACCACAGGAAAATCAAACCAAACATGTGAACTGAATCTATGTACAGTGTGAAGTGGTATAACCTGCTACATATCATAAATATGTGAACTGGAGTACTGCAGTAAGGCCAGATGTGAGGTGTTATTGCAATAAAGTGTTGATGTTCCCAGGACCCCATACAACGTACATACACATGAATCAAGGATACAAGACACATATATAACACGTAATGAAGAAGACATCAATGCCAAAAGGCAAGTATCATGCAAATCGAATATTAAGCACTGCTAAGTATTGCACAGCACTGCTACCCAGACTACTGGCAGGATAGTACCGGTGAGAAAAACAGTGTCAACCTGCAAAGTCTAATCTTAAACAGACACTTGTTCATCCCTAGTGGGACAACCCCAAAAATTCTGCTAAAAAGAGTCCTCGGGGTAACATACCATGCCTTACAGGTAAGCAAAGAAGGATATGTATGTTTGCAGACTGAATGTGTGGGAACCCTGAAGATCCATGGGGTGAGGCAACTTACATGATGGGTCCCAAGAAGTGGAGAGTGGGCAATGTGTAGTGGTACAGAGAGGTTCGGATGGAACCTGTAGTAAGGATTATAGATGTGGAGGAGGGAGAACATGGAGGGAATGATGGTAAAGACATTATTTGCCGAGGCATACCGGGGTTGGACAGCCCCATTCTAATGGAACTGCCTCATGGATATAAGCGAGAAAGGAGGAGGGGAAACAGGAAGGTAGCTGAGACATACCATTTCCTATGACAAAGCACGTTATGAGTAATATGTATGTTGCATAACCCATGCAACAACATATATATATATATATATATATATATATATATATATATATATATATATGAACTGGAGTACTGCTGCCATGAATATATATATTTATATATATATATATATATATATATATATATATATATATATAACCTAGAGTACTGCAAAAAATACACATGTGAGGTGTCAGTATCATTATGCATAAAGCAGTAGTCAGATTAAGCAGCAAGAAGCAGTAGTAAGCATATGTCAGCACTAGTAAGTGAGTTTAAGGCTGTGTGAGCAGGTTTGCATGGAGCTAAGCACTGCTAATTTCCAGTTACAGTGTCCTACACCCAGTAAGCTTCTAAATTGCTTAACCTGTGTAGGCAGTGCTTACCCCCGTGCAAACCCACTTACAACTGCTCAAAAGTACCTTAGTCACTCTGTAGCCAACGGCCCTTGTTCTGCCTAGCAAAAAAATAAACTGCCTCTGCAAGACTCAAACTCAAGATCCTGCACACTATAGTCACAGTAGTTAACCACTAAGCCATCATAACAATAGATATGAATGGGGTATGAGCAAACTAATCCTCACCACAGGAAAATCAAACCAAGCATGTGAACTGAATCTATGCATAGTGTGAGGTTGGATAACCTGCCACAGGACATAAATATATTAACTGGAGTACTGCAGTAAGCATAGATTTGAGGTGTTATTGTAATAAAATGTAGAAGTCCACAGGTCCTCATACTGTGTATGTACACATGAATCACGGATACCAGATACATATATAAACTGTAATGAAGAATAAATATTTGCCAAATGGCAAATATAGTGAGAATTAACTATTAAGCAATGCTAACTGCAGCACAGCTCAAGTTAGTTAGTGTAAGCGATGTGTAGGGAAGCCAATTCAATCTGCCTAGTGGTATATCTCTTTAAGCAGTGCCAGCCTCATGTAAGCAGGTCTGCCCATAGCTTAGCCTTTTCAAAACTTGCCAATCATGGGGAAGTGTGGGAAAATGGTCGTATTTAAACCCCACAGGTGAGAACACTTCCCATAACCAATTGTAGCTTCCTACTGCAGGTAGAATGGCTGGTGTGGATGGAGGCATTCGATTTAGAGTGCAGCGCTGGGGCACCCAGGAGTCAAAAATCATGGCATGGCTCCAGGTAAAACACCATGATCAAAGACTACTGCAGGACCAGTACCAGGGCTTGCAGTATAAAACAGATGCCTGGTACAGTCTCGCCCGTGACCTCACCAGTGCCACAGGTATCCCCCAGACTGGTGAGCAGGTCAGGCACCACCATGCTGACCTGAAGTGGCAGAGGGGGGTGTACTAGAACAGTGAATCCAGGAGTCTCGGCAGATGCCCAACGCCCCAGTACTGAATAAGTACTCATTCTACTAAGTAGCATTGCCTAGCTTGTGTATACTATGGATAGGTATGGCTAAATATCACTGAATTTATCTGACAGCTGCAGATGAGCAGGCTGTGAACCAGCAAGCCCATGATGCTAGGCTGTAAAGGCTGCATCACGTGGCAGGTTAATAATCAGTCTGCATGTACTGTCATAACAAATAAATATAAGAGCCTTAGAAAGTGTTGTACCAGTAGAAATAAATGTTTAATAGTCTGAATAAAAGTATAACCCCTGGAGTGCTTCTGTTTACTCTTCCCTCATATGTTGGCTATCTGTGCTATACTATAAACACTACTGTTGTATCTTAAGCAGTGTCACCCACACCATGGTATGCAGAAAAAATGGGCATGGAGTTCTGCATAACAATGTTGGAAGTGCCAAAAGGTCAGTCATATTGTACAAGTTAGAGAGACTTAGATAGAAAACAGTCGAAAACTTTACATCACTTCCCTGATAACACTGTGTACTGTGATGTTAGCTACAATATTTTGTCACACACAGCAGGGGTTTGAGTCCTGGGAATGCTACTAAGTTGTATGCATAATCATACACCACAACTGTACAGATTTTGATACAGTGTTCAGATAGAAAGCTGTATGCATAATTACACCCAACAGTACAGAATTTGCTAGAATGTTCAAATTGTAAGTTGTATGCTTATTCATACCCCACAACTGTTCCAATCTGTCCAGCATGTCCAGATTAATGGCCCATATCACCAGCTTGGTACCCTGTTCCCCTTAAAATCCAGTGTAATCCAAGAAATGTAGGCAGCTGTCAATGACATACAACTGATAGTCAAATGTGTACATAGTCAGAGAATATATATGGAAACAAACCTGCCATTCTAGTACCTCACCCAAAGTGTATGACAGCAATTCTCAACATATGTTGCATTAACACCTGCAGCCTGTCATGCCTGTATTTAAGACACAGGTCATGTATATAATAATTTATAAGTATACCAGTGTACAATATAAGGCCATTGTGTAGTGTAATAATACATGTAAAGGAAAGACCACTGCCGTGACTAAGAATGTTGTGAAAACTACAAGGATATATTAGTTGTTAACTGAACTCTCTCTCTCACCCCTACCATATGTGCATAATAACCCAATGACACTCATCAACTGGTATGTGTACACTCCAGACTTTTGTTTGGACATATGTCCTAATGGTTTATAAATATTCACATTTGTTTCTATGCATGTGCCATGTGAAAATACACCCATATCGGTGGCCTGTTGCCATCAATGAAACCTGCATGCTCCTGTAATGGCCACTGTTGTTCCATATATGCATGTGTTCTGCTTGCTCTGCAACTGTGTTAAATTTGGTGTGTTAGGTTAATGGGAATACCTATGCATGCTGTTATAACTAATCCTGAATGCTGTTGACTGTTACTAACCCATATCTGTCATAAACCTGTGACAACACAGCTCGTATGGGAGGGCCGGCACCAGTGGACCCACCTGTCCCACCTCATCTGGCCATGGCACCGGGCACCAGCACATCTGGGGCCCAGCGTGGGACCTCCTCCTCCGTGGGCCCTGTGCCACTTTCGGGTGGAACCACTGCAGGGGATGGGGCTCTCCCCCCCCTGGAGTGGGCGCGGAGGGAAACCTGTCACTCATTAACAGGTCTGGGCCATGGTGAATAAGGAGCTAGATCTGGAGTATCGAGAGCAGCTATGCCAGCTTGAGAGCTGAGTGGTGCTATTAGGGGGTGAGCCTGCCCCTCCTACACAGCCCCCAGCACAGCCACCTTTGGGGCCGTGAAGGTGCAGTGGTGACTGCCCATGGGTGGGGACCTCAGTCCCACTGTTTCCAGTTGAGGGATCATGGGCTTGCGACTTCCAAACACCCCTCCCCATCCAAGGTGTTTACCCCCCACATGTGTCATATACTGGCCCTGTATGCATCTTGTGTGCCTTGTCTGTTAACCTACCCAACCTACCTCCCCAAATATACCTACTAACCCACCCCAACATCCCACTCTCACCTGAAAAAAAAAGGCAATCTGTTCCCACAGAAAAATCCTGCTCCATACTTAGCTGTCCATTTCGCACACATGTCCACTGGACACATGTAATCTGGTCTAATTGGCATCACAATGAAAATATGTTGTCCTCACCCCTCTCCCATGGGTTTGAGGGTCCAAATGTACTTGCAAATATAGTGTATATTCGCAGCTGTTGCTGTAGAAGAAATGGGCAGGTATGGACCATTCCTATACCCTTCCTGCACATGCCTAGCTATTTTCTTTACTGTCTTTCTCTCTTTGTGTCCCGTTTTTCACCATTTTCCTATCAACCCCTTTTTCTTTTCTTTTAAAGGAATTAGAGTGGGGGTAAGTGGCAGAAAGCACTGTTAAGCAGCGGTAAGTGGGTTTGCGTGGGTTTGCTTGGAGGTAAGCTATGCCTACACAGGTTGAGAGATTTGAAGCTAACTGACTGTAAGAAAACATAAGCAGAGGTTGGCAGTGCTTACCATCACACAAACCCATGCAAACCCACTTACAACTGCTTAAAAGTACCTTAATCAATTTGTAGCCAACGTCCCTTGTTCTGGCCAACAACAAAATAAGCTGCCTCTCCAAGGTTTGAACCCAGGACACTGCTCCAAATATACAAAGTGAGTTACCACTAAACCATGGCAGATATACATAACCAGAAGTTTTCACAAACATATCATGCAGCATAATCAGTCAACAGTACAGGAAATGTATTATTACCACACCACACAACTTGTTAATGCAAGAAGTCTGAACAAAATATGCCACACTGTGGGTACAAATAAGGATGTATGTCAACTAATGCTCTGATACACTTAAAATTTTGCTAGTTACACAGTTATATGTATTAGAACACATATGTAGAAGGAGATGAAGTCTGAAACACAAAAATGTTGCCACTAGTTACTGACTTCAATGCTGTGATCATCCATGACAATTGCCAAGTGAATGAGGAACAGGCCAAAATATGAGCTGAACATGCATGGACATATAGACAGATATAGATTTGTAAATGTAGACAGATAGACAGCTATATGTATATATATATATATATATATATATATATATATATATATATATATATATATATATATTAATGTATGACTCACAAATAATCATATAACATCAATTGTATATAGATATATACGTATGTTCATATGTATGTATATATATATATATATAAATATATATATATATATATATATATATATATATATATATATATATATATATATATATATATACATATATATAGATACTGCCATATGAGATACATATATAGGTACATACACATATACACACACAAAAGGTATCAGTAGCCATACATATGTAGAAGTAATGTGGAAGTACTGGGTGCAAAGTATATCCCTCAGCCACAAGCTCTTCAACTGCCACCTGTGAAATGTGTAGTGTGGCAACCATTCCCACAAATGAGAATACTGACATTAAACATATACCCACCCACAATTCAAAGGACATGACACGGCACATAGGTATGCATACACAGATAACCTTTATTCGTGTACTATACAATAATGTATGCCAGTACTGACACCACATAAGATTTGAAATATGTAATCAGTGATGAATGCAAGGCCCACACAAAAGAGTAGATGCAAGCAATGTGTATATATACCATACTATGCTGTCCAGGCCAAAGCCTTCAATTAGTACAACAGTAGAAACAGGATTTTCCTTCAGGATACGTAACAATCAACAATTACAGATGTAGTTCAGCAGCCTCCTATTACACCCTGCAGTCGAGCCCTAGGGGAAAGTAGCACTTGTGTTAATGTCACAGTATCTTGTACATATCATTGCTTAACCTAACATCTCACTATCACACTGAATGACCCTCATCTTAACAGTTATGTCCCTGAAAAGGTGTCATAGCCTAGGTAAATGGCATAGAACCCCCCCCCCCATAAAAGGCTGTACAAGGGCAAGGAACACTGTGTACCACACACTTACCTCTGGAATGTACAAGGGCACATATGTGTTCTCCAGCTGTGGCCCCCATATATATGGACTTGGCCCAACAGTTGGTGTGGGAGTCCATGACATAACTGGGATGATAGCAGTAATGCTAGTGGTAAATAATGATAGGCCATTACCTAACAACCCTTCCTGTATCACAGCAGAACAAAGACTGGCATATATGTGGAGGACAGAGGCAGGAACATAGGGCCATATTTGCATTATTGCTGTTACACACCCTGGAAATTGCTCTTGTTATAGGAGTCGTTGCAGCATACTCTTATGCAGAGATACAGATTTGAAATACAAATTGATGTAGCCATGTACTGATAGCACTCAACAGACAGAATGCCACTGACATATCTGGGACAATACCTTTGTGGTGCACAGACAAAACCTAACAGCCAATCCCCCTGGTATCATACGGATAGGCCCACAGTTGAGAGTTATGCAGACAGACAACATTTCATGAAAAAGTACCATGTACACAGAAACCCTGTAAGAACAGCAAGATACAATGCACACAACAACACTACTCATGCTGTCTGCAGATCTGGAACCTTACCCAAATGTGGATTTGGCCTGTGTCTGCAGGTTCTGCTGTGAGAGGTATTGCTATCTGCTGTCTGTAACACTGATGTCCACACACAGGAAGGATGTCATCCATACTCGAAAGGTGAAAGGACAATGAACACAGAAGACAGCAATTTTCAAACCAGCTCGATCACTCTACTGAAGAGACAGAGAGAGAAAGAGAGAGAGAGCGAAAAAAAAAAAAAAAAAACTAATTCAAGAAAGGTCACAAAGCTCAGGGTTATGTTACAGCGAAAAAAACATAACAGGTATGTGAAACAGATATGCATTTACTTGCATGTAGTATATGGCATAGAATAATAGGATGCATGTTGTGAAAGGATGTATATGTGCTATCCGTACTTGTTGCTGTAATGATGTTCTGCTCAACAACTGCACTGGACAGTAGTGTCAGTCCCTGTGGGCAGTGGGACATACCTGTCAAATGTGCAGACCAGCACTGAATGGCAAAGATGGGACCCATGATATCTGTGTTCTGTAAATTACTGTGGCCAATGGCTGGTGGGGGTATTAATACTGCCATGATAGACACATGGGTGAGAGACCACACCACCTGCAGGACAGTCATGTTAAAGTGTAGCATAGCATGCCCAACTGCTATAGCAGCATAATATGCTTATCTAAAGTTGTCACCATATATACCCCCCTAATGTTAGTCTTTGTTCACATGTGACACCTGTCTGTGTTGCAGCAAGGCAGAACAGTTCAGCTGTGAAGTAAAGAGGGTGCATGAGTGTGGTCCAGATGTTCGTATGTGGAGAGTTATACATTTATATAGGTATATAAACAACACAAAATGATATCTACACATATATGCACATATGTATATATATACAAATATATATATATGTATATATATTTATATATTTATATATATATATATATATATATATATATATATACATACACATATATATGTATATATATATTTATATATATATATATATATATATATAAGTGTGTGTGTGTGTGTGTGTATGTCTACATGTGTGTATATATATATATATATATATATATATATATATATATGTCAATACATGTCCCCTGCCATGAGAACATTACACATCAATACACAACATACCTACACACCAGTACATGGCTGCAAGATGGAGTGTGGAGTGTGGTGTGCAACCCATGTTGGGAACACATCACAATTGTATGAGAAGGTGGGATATATATGTTGGTGAAGGGGATTAGGCATATATTAGTATGTAGGTCTGGTTGGCTGACAAACAAGACAGCATACAGGGCTGGTATATGACACATGTGGTGGTTAAACACTGTGGATGGGTAGCTACATTTAGAATGTGGAGGCCATTGAGCCCCCACATGGGAACAATGGGAACATGGTGACCACCCATGGACAGTCACAACAGTATCTACATGGACATAAAGGTGCCTGGGCTGTGGGCTGGGCAGGAGGAATATGCATGTTGAACCTTGTGTATGTGTACTGCATGCCTCCAGGTGATATAGCACATACCCCATGTCTTTGTGGAGCTCCCTATGCACAAGACCCTCAACCTAACTGGGTGACAAACATATGTCTGTGTATGCTCCATGGGGGGGGGAGTACTATCCCCTGAGTTGGTTCCACATGAAGGTAGTGATGGGACAGTTGATAATGAGGTTCCATGGTGGGTCACGGATGTGATGTGGACTGGTACCATGTGCACATTAGATGGGAGTGGTGTTCCTGCTGGCAAATAACCCCTACACATACTGGTGTGCAACTGTCATGGAACATATGTGGGCTGTAATAGTCCACACAATTCCAGAACATGTCCAACAGCCTGCATAGATATCCCCAATATCACAGAATGGCAGATGTGTAGCAATCACATAGCAGGCATACCACATGCATGTGTGGAAACATAGTGGCAGTGACAATGGCATGCAGATGAAATACCCTGCAACAGCCCAGCAACTCTAGTGTCCCCACAGGGAGCATGTCTATAAACACATAGCAGAAAGTGTTGTACAATACAATATATGACCCAATGGTACATATACCGGAGACATACCACTAGCATTGTGGGAACATTATGTTGGAGCTGATATGGTGGCAGGAGACTGATATGTCTATTGTATTATGGTAAACTTGACATATGAGTTGCTCAGACATATTTCCATCATTATGTGTTTCAGGGAGTATGGCGCACCCGAGGATTCCCACCTACAGTGCCACTGAGGATGAAATTATAATCACCATCATCATCCAGAACTACCAGCTGTTTTTCTCACAGACAAGCTAGGACCAGCAGGAGAGAACAGCCATGTGGAATGATGTGGTCCACAGGGTGAATGAGGTGGGGATGCACAGCCATACATTTGAGCAGGTCCGCCACCATTGCAGTGACCTGCTCCGCCATGTACATTGCCGTGCCACTGCAGTGTGGGGTGACCACCTTGCAATGGCGGGGTGGCCATAACATCCATCCCCCCTCACTAGAGTGGAGGAGCTGCTCATGAGCCTGGTAGCACTTGCCCGCCCACAAGAACTACAGACTTATACAGTCATGGAGATGGGTGCTACACACACATCAGACATGGAGCATGCAGGTAAGGTTCCAGGGCATATCAGTAGACTACTGTAGTGTATGCATCTCTACATGTGAGATGTGGGGTCTTTTGCTGTGTAGTACTGATAAGCAGTAATGCATAATCTGTAGTACTGTGGACTTCAGCTGTTGTTGTACTGTAAAATTGCAGCCACCCTGTGGCAATGCCACAGCTGTGGCCACTGAAATAAGTTCTATCCCATCTCAATGTAGGTACCTCTGGGATACCAGCAAGGCAGTGGCCAGATGCCGGTGAGTATGGATTAAGATTATGCTTGGCAATTCACTGTGCATGTCATAGCTAAGTTGTAGGCCATGTACACATCTAACACACCTACCCATAATGCATGCTGTACATGGGCACTGACAGAGCACACCCCTCACTAATGGGATTACCAGCCTCAGAAACATGCAATACGCAGTCCATCTCAGACAACTGTGGCTACACTCCAGTGCACATTGCCCAGGCACAGCTGACATCTGCCCAACACACACAGCTATGTCATACACAGAGCAGTTGAACATGCTACACATAAAGATATCCTACTCCCGCTGCAAACACAGGCTCCAGGGTCATAAACCTCATCAATAATACATTACACAGAACATACTAAGGGATAGGGCCCTGTCCTGGGGAATCCCCACACTCTGGAACGGACTACCCATACATGTCAGGCAATGCTACTCACTGGCCCTCTTTACAGAAACACTTGACTACTGGATGGGAAATGGGGAATTCACCCTGGATATTATGTCTGTGCCACAGCCTGACAGGGGCACAGGGGAATAACATTAGTGGGTGGTGCATGGCTGAGAACCCCTGTGGCTAGGCTTATGTAGGCCTCAGGACCAATAGACCAGTACTCACCTATGAACTTATGTGTACCACAGGCAACATCAGCTAGGGCACAATCATGGTCAATAATGGTCTCTACACTCACCATAGGTACAGTACATTGTGTCTGTGGTCAGTCTAATGGTAGTCTATCACTCATACATGCACCACTGATGATGACATCTGTGAATACACATCAAGCATTCACTAAACACGTGCCCACATTTGATCCAGAAGCACACAGTGGCTGTGAGCAGCAGTGGAAACACAACTGACACACAGATACACATCCTGCAATGGTGTGTACACCTGTGAGGTATGGTGCACAGTACATGCCAGGATGCTGAACAGATGCACATCAATGCTGTGGACATGGGTGCAGTGAGTTCCAGGGGGAAGGCCATCACCTACTAACAAAAGTCATGCATCACAGCCATGTATAATGTTGGTTACGGGGATTGACTACAGTTGCACTGCATGTTGCTGAGCGCCACATGTCCTGCAGCTTGACATGTGTGTAATTATAGGTTTGTGCGTGGTACTGTACTGCACCATCACCTGCTATTGTGTGTGTTATAGGGGTGCGGAAGCTGTCTGTAGGTGCTGTCTGGTGGAGTGTATGGGTTGCCATGTATGTCGACTGCATGTGTGTATGTCTGTGTGTGTGGCCATGTGTGTGTGTGTGTGTGTGTGTGTGTGTGTGTGTGTGTGTGTGTGTATGTACTGTTTAGCGGTGATGTACAGTTCTTACAGTCTGTTCCCTGTTTTCCCCTCACAGGTGGCGAGGTGGGGCTGGGTTCCCCCCTCAGGGAATCTGATGTCACTGATACAGATAGTGACCATGAGGATAGGTGTGTTGACGCACAGGAAGGCTCATCAGGGGCTGCTGCTGGGCCACCAATTGACAACCCATACGTATCCACCCCCTCCAAGCACACAGTCACACTGCCTCTACATACCTCATCACCGTTGGCCTTAGCTAAGGGACAGTCTACGGTTGGCATTGGTCAGGACAGTGTGGTATCTATGGCACATGTGTCAGGACACAGCAGCCATAGCCAGATGTCTGGTGGGGTATCACATAGGCAGATGTTCAGGGGTGAATTTCAGAGCACTGCTGGTCATCATGCCCCTGGCAGACATGCCACATCTATTTCAACCACATGCATGTTCCAGACTGTCATGGAAGCACAGGCACAAATGGAACGGTACACCAAGCAGGGTCTAAGGACACAGAGGGCTCATCAAACCTCTGTAACTGACAGCATGACAGCATCCATGACCTAGCAGATGCCATCCGTAATTACACCGAGGACAAGGATAGACAGTGGGTTGAGACATTGGATCTCATCCACAATGTCATGTCCATGCGTCAGGACAGGGAGATACGGTTGTGATGGCCATGTGGATGTATGCCAGCAACATCAGCAGCTAGAGGATGCTGTGGATGTCCCACCAGTCACAGCCGCTCCTGTAGTGGCAGTACCAGCCCCAGCACTGTGGGGGGTGCTGTCCACAGACCATCATAGCAAACCACATGCACATGGCCCTGGCCAGTCCCAGGAGCGACCTGGATCTAGTGGACATCTGTCAACCTCGGGGGACAGTACTCAATCTAGCTTTGCACCTGATACTGCATCTAGCACCCCTGCAAGGCACAGTTCCCATGTCCGTGGCCAGAGACGGTGAACTGAAAACCCTGCCAGGTACAGTGTGCCGGAGACGGTGGACTGCAAACCCTGCCAGGTACAGTCTGCAGCTGTCTCACAATTCCCTGTATAGGGAAGCCACATGGAGGAACTGTGTGCATGCAGACACACACACATAAACAACAAACCTAGAGCAATGACATACCTGCACACACAACATCACCAGTGGCCCATAACAGTACTCAGCCCCTGTATACACACACACATGTTGCCAATTGTATGGCTCAGCCTAAGCCTCTGGCAAACCAACAACACACCCTGTGCATATGATGATACCTGTGCCACTCCCTGACATCTGTAACATTGATGCAGGGACAGGCTAACATGGTGCTGATGCACAGCATGACTGTACAGCAGTGTAGCAATGGAATGATGTGTAGCATGTTGTCAGCAGTAAAGTGAAGTGCTAATATCTTGGAAGGTGTAGCTCTGCAGCCATGATGCATCATAGCTGTAATTAACAATGTTGTATTGTTGTCACCATTATCTATTCTGATTGTGTTGTGTTTGTCCATGTGCCACATGGCTGATGGGTATAGTGGTGTCAGCAGGCCTTCTACAGTGGACACCAGTAAGTGTAGTGGGTGGTACACATGCCATGGCTGGGTACAACTCACAGAGCCTTTAGTTTGGATGCAGTGCATGTACAAGACTGTACACATAGAGGAATGTCCCCGTGCAGGTAACACATCTGTTGTACATGTAATCCCACCAAGACAGGAGAGGCACAACCACACATTGCTATATATGCAGTCTGCAATGTGGATGACACTGAGCAGGATAACAGCAGGGTGTATGTCCTCTCCCCACTCTACTGCAATCCTCACCTAAGTAACATGTGTGTGCAAATGCCGGTGGCATAGCCCTGCCCTTAGGAGGGTGTGAGGTGCTCAGCTACTGTGAATGGTGTAAACAACAACTAACAACCTGATTACATGCACTGTACAGTATTACAGACAGCTATGTGGGGGGATAGATGCAACAGTAACTGCAGTAATGGCAGATGTGTCCAGAACAGCCACACCCAGTGAGTTATAGCAACCCCAGTAGTGCTGCAAACCTCTACAGTGTGGAGGAGGGCATTAACATATCTATGACCTGTGAATGACTGTATGTCCACGGGATGGCACCTGTGGAATGTTGGCATTTGCCAAGCAGTCCTGGTGGAAACATATTCTGTGAATGGAGGTACATCCCTTAACTACACACATTCCTACATGTGGGATGGTGTACAAAAGCCTGCTATGATCTACATAGGCATTGTGCACCTCCTAACCCTCATCTGCACCTGTCATGATTGGGTAAAGGAGGTATACCAGGTTCAGGTTGTATTCTCTGCCTTTGACAAGTTCAACATTTGCGGGGTCCCGTGTGTTAAGATTACCAGTGACATTGGCCATGGGTTCATTGTTAATATGTTCCATGTCCCTGCAGACCAGGGTCATCAGGCTGTGGGTGGTAGTTCCCAGCTGACACGGTGGATTTGTGGTCATCCTTGCCAACACTGGTGAATCCATTGTCAGGTTGAGGCTTATTTGGGCTGTATTAGGGATCCCAAGTACTTACTGCACCTGCCCAGGGTGTTCCCCCAAGCATGACATGTCACTTGACTGTCCTGCATGATATGTTAGTAATTCCAGCCTGACATCCTATAGGTGGTATGGAGTACTGTTAACATGTACTGCCCTTGTCATGTAGGGTCCTGGTTATGGGATCTGCTAAGGTTGGTATTGTATTGCAGGCCAGACATGTTTGGCTGGGGGGGATACCTATCCGTGCCAGATGTATGCTGCTTGGGTCTTTCAGACCCATCAATGGTGCATGTTGACATATATGTTGTGGTTACATTCCCAGTTTCATCTACAGATGTATGTCCATATATACCTATATTGATATATATGTGTTCACCTTTGAAAGGGAGACAATCATTTCTTCGAAAGGCCCTTTCTGCAAACCAAAAGGAGAAATCCGTCATTTCCTATTCCACCACAGTTCAAAACACAGCAGTTCTAAAGGCACCTTCGCTGACTCACGAACTGCAAGCTGGAATACATATCGTAATGCAGGGGGGCATACCCCCTGCACACCCCATCTGGGGGGCTAGGCCCCCCACAACCCCCCTACTGTGATATACTAACTCCTAGTTCGCACTACAGTGGGAATAGGCAAATATTCCCCATCCCCACTATAGTGCCATCTGCACCCAAATTGCCTAATCTGCAATGAGAGAATGCATAGTGACATTCGCTCATTGCACATTCGATGCATTTATTGCAAGATTGTGCAATGCTGAGAACATACTTTTGGCCTTCCAGCTTTCGGACACATGGATTTTTCCCTTTGAAAGGTGAGCCATATATATGCTGACATATATGCATTCCTAGTGCTGTATATATGTGGACATATGGATGTAAGCATATATATCTATGGATGTATGCATATCTATGTATATATGTATTTATTGGCATATATATATATAAATATATATATATATGTATATATATATATATACACATATATATATATATGTGTGTGTGTGTGTGTGTATATATATATATATATGTGTGTATATATATATATATATATATATATATATATATATATATATATACATATTTGTATACCTATATCTACATATATAGATATGTTATAAACATTTAAAGATGAATATATATATATATATATATATATATATATATATATATATATATATATATATATACACACACACACACCACACACATACAAATACATCTACATGGTGGAATACATTCTCTATAGTGTTGTATACCTGGGCTGGATTATATGCATGTGAAAACATCATGGTTACTCATATCTGCCATGGCTTAGTGGTAAATCACTTTGTGTATGGTATGCAAGACCCTGATTTTGAGCCTTGCAGGAGCTGTTTATTTTGTTGCTGGGCAGAACACAGCCCATTGGATTCAGAGTGATTAAGGCACTTTAAAACAGTTGTAATCGGGTTTGCATGGGTTTTCATGATGGTAAGCACTGCTAACCTCTCGTTACATTTTCATACACTCAGTTAGCTTCTAAATTGCTTAGCCTGTGTAGGCAGTGCTTAGCTCTGCGCAAAACCACGCAAATCTGCTTACAACTGCTTTAAATTGCCTTAATCACTCTGTATCCAATGGGCTGTGTTCTGCCCAGCAACAAAATAAACAGCTCTTGCTAGGCACAAACCAAGGACCCTTGCACACCCTAGACAAAGTGATGTACAACTAAGCCATGACAAATACACAGGTATTCAATGTTTCAGAAACATATCAGCCAGTCCTTTCATGCAACAGTACTGAGAATGAACACCAAGATCTAGATGTCTGTGTGAGTAACTATATTACAACCTTAACAGATACAACATATCCATATTTGTATAGATATACATACATATATATATATATATATATATATATATATATATATATATATATATATATATATATATATATATATATATATATATATATATATATATATATATATGTTGTTTTACTAACTCTATATACATATATATCACTATCTATCCACATATAGTTATATATCTGTTAGCAGATAAATATATCTATATAGGTATATATAGCCATACATCTGTAGATAGCAATTGCAGATTAACAAATACACCTATGTCCACATGCACTGTTAATGGGGTTGAGAGGCCCCACACACTATATGTTTTGCATGAATAGGCATCCCCCCACAGCCAAGCACATGCACCCTGCAATACACTACCAAGTACAGTCTACCTCCCATAGATAGGACATGTAATATGTGGAAGCCATCAACATCCCCAGGATACAGATACACAGACACAGATATGCAGCTACAGATATACATATATATGTATATATATATATATATATATATATATATATATATATATATACACGTGACTACACATACACATGCAGATATATGTACAGTAAGATACATATGTAGGAGGTGCACACAATATGGAACATGCACTATGCCTACAGTTAAGACCTGAACAACTGGACACTGTATGGGTGACACATACTAATGTAAATCATTGCCTGAAACATATACCCATAGAAATGTCATAGGAAAGACACCACACACTGGTTTGCAGAAATGGGACTCCATTAATTGTGTACTATAACAGTTCAATATGCCATGTCATATAGCTGTTCAGATACTGACAACCATATAAATGGAGTACTGCAACTGTGAAACAGTTACACCAATACAGTAGTCTGGAAAGGTTCACAACTGTTGCTGTCCAGGTCAAGCCCTTCAGAAAGCACAATAGTGCAGACAGACTGGGCCACAGGGTACCACACAATCAACAGTATTTACTGCAGGTGTGTAGTTCAGCAGCCATAACACACAGAACAGTCTGTATGTCAGGAGGCAGTAGGCTTGCAGTATCCCAAGTCATGTAAGTAATGTCAATATAGGTGGAGTATATAGTGCATACAGATACCTTGTGGCAACTCACACCTGATACCCCCACATTTTGTAACAGCCTAGGTCATTTATGGTGCTCCCCACCTAGACTCAATAATACAGGCCCATATACCACTGTTACATACACTGGCCTCTGCAGTGCATAAGGGCGCACATGTGTTGTGTAGGTGACGCCCACACATATATGGCCCCAGCCCCACTGTATGTGTGGGGGATACAAGAGCAGTGGACTAATGGCAGCAATGTCAGTGTGATATACACACAGCCCACTACAGAACAACCCCCAACAGCATGACATATGTGCAAAGCTTGGTATGTAGATGGAGGACAGTGGCTGGAACACAGGCACACATGTGGAACACTGTTTCCATACACTAAGCAAGGTGTTGGTGTTACAGGATAGGCTGCAACATACCCTTAGTCAGGGAATTGAAGTTAGAAATAGACATGTATGTAGCCATGTACTGATAGCTCACAACACACAAACTGCCAGTGTAATATCTAACGTAGGACCTGTGTGGTGGATGGACAACACATGATAGGCATACCTCTGTCCAGCAAGAGGTTAGGCCCACAGTAGTGAGCTATGTAGACAGACTGCATTCCAAGGTACACTAGTATGTACACACACACACACACACACACACACACACACACACACACACACACACACACACACACACACCCTGTAACACCAGTACTATACAAAGCATAACATAACTCTACCCACATACCCACATTCGGTCTGTAGTTCCTGATCCACCTACAAATATATGGCTGTTCTGAGTGTGCAGGTTCTCCTGTGAGAAGTATTGCTACCTTCTGTCTGTATCAGTGATGCCCACACACAGGAAGGATGTCCATCAGACAGGAAATGTAAAGGGACCACCCCCACATGCTGTAGAGATTTATAGTGGGTGGTTGCCATGACAGTGATAATTGAATGTAGTACACATGTGTAATTATATATATATATATATATATATATATATATATATATATATATATATATGGCTATTTGGATAAGTATATGTACATATATTTCCACCATATGTCCTGGACATGGAGTGTAGCCATACCCAGCCCCTACAGTCCCAAAGTCGTAGTGCAAGGGGATGACAGGTATGTATAGTAGGTATATTACTAGACTGTTGCTACTGTCATTGGGATTGTCTTCACAGGCGTGGTGTGTGTGGATGCTGACATCTGCTTATAACATGTGTGCCATTGGCTACTGACAGACATCCTAACGAAATGATTGTAAAGTACCACCGCTAGCATGTAATGCCCCTGTGGAGTGCAGCAGAGATATTGGCCATTATATGTGGAACTTCGGACACACCCTGTACAGTCCAGAGCTGTACACATAATTCCTTAGTGCACCACATGTGTACCAGGCCTGACAATATGGATGTACACAGCCATGTAGATGGGTATAACACATAATGACTGGTGTACATTTGGCACCATACCTGTCTGGCCTGACACATGACTGCTGGTACAGGGGTGCCATGGACACATACTACCCACTAGATATTGACATACATCTGTACAGCATCCCACTGCTCTGTTTGACATACATGATGTTTAAGGGAGGCCCAGCAGCAGTACATCTGGCAAGTATCTGCACATAACATCCCACTGGTTAAGTACACTATGCTGCTAGACATGTAACAACACACTGCGCAGGCTACAGGCAGATTGGCTCAACATTAGCCTACATCTCATATGGGGGAATGCACATGTACCTGCATATATAGCAGGCTCAACAGCCATGTCACAGCACAGGGTTAGATACACCTGTGTGACAGTGCATAACCATAACCAATGTGAACACAGCCATAGCCACATATGGTAAGCTTGCATAATATTACAGTATATGGACTATCTGTTCTACACTATCCTCATATGTGCCACTCATAGAATGATGCTCCATATACTGGGCTGCTACACAGTTTGGTCTGATGGCTGTCTGTGGTATGGGACATGTGTGTGTATGGCCCTACAAACATGTATGGCAAAATGGTACCATACAGTGGGGCAGCATGTAACATCTGATAGAAGGGGAGCTAGAACAATGACATCTACCACAGTCTGTACACAGGCTGAGTTACATATTAACAATACACACACTGCCAACATTCACCACCACTGCACAGACCTCAATACTGTACAAACATCCACAGAATGTCCAGCTTATGTCATGACATATAACCCTACTGTACATGACATCTGTAGCAAACTGATATATCACTGGCTTGTTATCAGATATGATGATAGTATTTATGGTGTATAGCACATATGCACCACTTCATGCACAGCATATGTACAAAGGTTGACAGAGGTGTGGCTGACAGCACATACACAGGGCCAGTATAGATATGTTGCTGTGATAACCACATATATTTTCCATTGTAATGGGGTTTGTTGCAACATATGTCCTATGAGGGATATGAAGTCAGTAACTGTCACGACCTTCACCATCTACAGACTGCAATCCTCGCACTACCTTCTGCATTCCACAGATTGATACACTGTGGCTAACACATGAAACCATAGGCACAACACTGCCCAGTTTGCATATGACCCTGCAGATTGGGATTCCTCATGTACATGGAACTGACATGGGAGGATTTGCGACATGTAGGACAGGCATATTTAGACAAACACTGTTAAACCAACATTACTCCAAATGCAGTATAGCAGCACTTACAGTTTGTATTCAGGTCAGGCACATCCCCTTCCTGTTTGTTGCCCTCTTTCCACAGTGTATGTTGTTAGAGTAAATCCCCACTCCCTCTGAGATGCTGTTTGCCAAACATCAGATCTAGTTCCTGCTTACAGTGACTGCAAAGGCCCAACACCACCATGATGTTCCTAGGTATTGGAGTGTATTTCCATGCAATTGGCTATGGGATTGTTACCACAGCTGTTACATATGCAGTCAGCTGGGGAAGGGCTGCAATTCATGTAGAGGCCGTCAGCTGATCATGAGCATCACTTAAAAAACACATGCTGCTGCCCAAGCAAAGCAGGTGTGGGTCTCCACATCCACCAGAGAGGGAGTGGGAGAGGCAGAGACAGATACATGTCAGGGAGAGGTGGCAGAGTAAAACTGAAGCATGTTTGTGTCACATACCTAACAGCACAGGGTATCAAACTCCTGATAACTATCTAGTGCTATCACAGTCTGATGCAGTTATTGCATGCACTACATGGGTTACCTGATGTGGAGCACTCAAAACATATATGTGTGGGTGAGTGACATCTGCAACAGGGATACGGTAGATATATGGTAGGTGTCGTACACGTGCCTGTCTGCATGAACAGGTGCCAGCGTCAACACAGGCACATTCATACAGGGATGGACACATATTGACACACTTGGCAGGTCCAGGAGTGCAACTCATCACTAGAGGGATTGCCACAACACATCGATGTGCAGGTATCACATGCACCACACAGGTAATATGGAGGCTGTATGGGCAAAGAGCATGAGGAGATGTCAGACATCAGACAGCATGCTTCAGTATGCCCTGGGGGGTTGTAGTGAGTGTGGATGTGGACATACACACCATACAACACACACACACGAACACACAGGGTGTCAGTTCTGACATGCATGGGTGCATGTCTACATGGGTGTGTGGTGGTCAACTGTGTTAGCAGGCTGTACAAGGGTAGGCAATGGGTATACCTTGGCATCAGGCCACATGACAATGGTCTGCTTTGTGGCTCAGGCCTGTAGTTACTGCATTTTCCCATACAGGTGGGTATTGCATTCTCCATCCAGTCACCTGGATGACTATTGTGTGTGGCCAATGCTGTACACCACATGACATGTATATGTTCTTTAGTCCATGACATGGCTGGTGTCTGGGATGTGCACACCTCGCACATGCATGTACAGTGACATGTGGAACTGTATCTGGGGTGTCTGGCCCATGTTGTGAACACAGATTATCATCAGATGTGCCAGTCTTGCCAACCTGTGGCAGGAACTGGTAATGGGCAGCAGGTTTACCCTTCACCTACATTGATAGTATGCCAACAGCATTCCCTCATAACAGTGTCATCTGTCCATACAGGGCATGTTGTCAGGCATGGTATGTTGATTGTGAGTCACATGTGAAGGCACCATGGGTGGTGCAGGTGTCCATTGGGGAGCATGGTGGAGGTGCACTGTTTGCATGTACATGCATATTGGACAGATGGACAAGGTGACATGCCCTCTGTAGCCCACTGCCATCACTGCATAGTTACTATCAGTGGCCAATATGCAGTGTACTACCCACATATTGGTTGTTGCCTAGGTATCTGTGTGCATATGACACATGGGTTGATTGTGTGCTCTGGGTAATAGTAGGGTTGTTAATTTGGATTGGCTGGCCTTGATATCACATGTATACCCTGGCTTTGCACCCCAGCCTCCCAGCTAATTTACATCTGTTATCACTGTATGGTTGACATTGTGATATATAGTAGGGCCACCATAAAAGTAATGATCAAAACTCCCTCTACATTGCCCACACTCACCTCTACAGATGATACAAGTTACACACACACGCACACATCTGGGAGTAGAATCCCTACCTAATTAGTTTATTACACTACAGCACTATGCAGTTATAGTACACACCACAGACATTACTGGATTACTTCTTCCCCAAAGGTGTGGTGTATTTCACAGTGACTGACATCAGCAGGATTACCAAAGTAGGGCATTTCAACTGTACTGCAGGTGACTAGCCTAAAATGCATGTCTCACTACACAGACAGTGAAACACACACAAAACATCCACAACTGTCTTGTGTGGGTATAGAACCCCCAACCAAGGTCTATGTTACACTACTGACTGGAGCTGTTATGGGACACACCACAGGGATTACTAGAGATGCATTTCCCCAAAGGTGTATTTCACACTGAATGACATCAGCACGTTTACCAAAGTAGGGCATTTCAACTGCACTGCGAGTGACTAGCCTATAATCCATTGCTCCCTACACAGAAAGTGAGACACACACAAAACATCCACAACTGTCATGTGTGGGTATAGAACCCCTGACAAAGGCCTATATAACACTACAGCATGGAGCAGTTATAGGTCGCACCACAGGGATTACTGAAGATCTTTCGCCCCAAAGTTGTATTTCGCAATGAATGACATCAGGAGGATTGGCAAAGTAGGTAATTTGAAATGTACTGCAAGCAAGTAGCCTGTGATGCATTGCTCCATACACAGACATTGAAACACACACAAAGCATCCATAACTGCCATGGGTGGTGATAGAACCCTACCACGGTTCTAAATCACACTACTGCAGTGCGCAGTTACAGGACACACTACAGAGATTACTTTGCTATGACTTTCCAGAGGTGTATTTCTAGGTGAGTGACATCAGCAGCCTTGCCAACATTGAGTATATGATTTCTAAGGAGTGCGTGTGACTTAAAAAGCATTGTTCATTACTCAGTCATAGGCAGAAAGATACACAGATTACCACACACAGTTGCCAAGCCTGGGGTTAAAACACCTACCTAATTATTTTATCACACTACAGCAGTACACAGTTACAGGATGCACTACAGACATTACTGGGTAATGATTTCCCCAGAGGTGTATTTCTAGGTGAATGACATCAGCAGCCTTGCCAAAGTTGAGTATATGAATTGTGTGCGGTGTGAGTGGCCTAAAAAGCATTGCTCTCTACTCAGTCTGACGCACACACAAACACACAGTTGCCAGGTCTGGGGTTAAAACATCTACCTAATGGCTTCCTCACACTACAGCAGTGCACAGTTACAGGATGTGCTACAGTGATTATTGGGTTATGATTTTCCCAGAGGTGTATTTCTAGGTGAGTGACATCAGCAGCCTTGCCAAAGTTGAGTATATGAATTGTACAGGGTGTGTGTGGCCTAAAAAGCATTGCTCTCTACTCAGTCAGACACCTACCTAACTATTTTGTTACACTCTAGCAGTAAGCAGTTACAGGACACACTATGGAGATTACTGGGCAACCACCTTCCCAGAGGTGTATTTCTAGGTGAGTGAAATCAGCAGCCTTGCCAACGTTGAGTATATGACTTGTACAGAGTGTGAGTAGCCTAAAAAGCATTGCTCTCTACTCAGTCAGACACACACACACACATTTACACAGGTGCCAGGTCTGGGGTTCAAACACCTACCTAACTACTTTATTACACTACAGCAGTACGCAGTTACAGGATGCAGTACAGATATTACGCACTACAGAGATTACTGGGCTATCACCTTCCCAGAGGTGTATTTCTAGGTGAGTGACATCAGCAGTGTTGCCAAAGTTGAGTATATGAATTGTACGGAGTGTAAGTAGCCTAAAAAGCATTTCTCTCTACACAGTCAGAGACAGACAGGCACAAACACATTCTCACACAATTGCCTGGTCTGGGATTAGTACTACTACCTAACTAGTCTATCACTATAGCAGTATGCAGTTATAGGACGCTCCATGCGTATTACTGAGCTATAGCTCTCTCAAAGGTGTAATTCACATTGGATGACCTCAGCATGCTTGTCATACTACTGCTATGGGGAGGGCAGTGTGTGCATGGGCCATACCCCATTCATGTAGGGGTTGACATGCCACATGCAGGCACACATGGGTTCATATGCCACAGGTACGTGTATACAGCTACTAGATGGCTACTTCTTTGTACAGTCTTGCTGCACAGCTGGCACATGCACCACATAGTCTGTCATGCTGACAGGCACTGGTGGCTAGTATCTGCAGTGGGTTACATCCGCACCTCATGTGTTTGGGGCCCTTTGGCTGTGTGCTGGTTGGGACAGGCCCAGATGGCTCCTTGTCATGGTCACCCTCTTCCACACACATATCTATGCCCATGAACCTTTGGCTTATTATAGTGTGCTGTCCTTACATATTTGTCTGTATTCCTATCCACTGTGTGTGCAAGGCAGGAGTGGTGCATACTGACATGTGTCTGCACTGAGAACTGCGACTGCCAGATATGTCTGGTCCACTGGTGTTTGCAGACATGGCCTTCATGTGTTTAAATGTGTGAGCAAGCCCAGTATGAACTCTCAGTATGCTGTTGACTGACATTGCTTTTATTCCTCTAAGTGTGTGAGCATGCCCAGTATGGCCATCTGTGTTGCATGTGTGGATCAAGTCCAGGTAGTTTGTACTGTGGTGCTGACCTTTGTGTTGTACACCGACAGATAGTATGCTGTGTCTGCAGGGTATCCATCGGTCATTTGGCATTGACTGTTGCTACATTTCTGCATAGCGGGGTGGGGGGCACCTGACTGTTTCTACTGTTCTAAACAGGAGGGGGGGCACACCTGACTGTTGCTATAGGTGTACATTGGATGGGGGGTGGTGCACCTGACACTTGTACACATTTGCTAGGACTGTACTGGTATGTCAGATACTCCATTTCAGTCTGTAGTCTTACCTATCCTGCTGGCTAGAGGCTTACCAGTGTACTACAGATCCTAGCTTTGTTTACCTACATATTAGTTTCTGACTTCCTAGCCTTCACAACCTACATCCGACTGCCTGGCCTGCTGTGGCCTGTCTGTGTAGGCCTGGGGGAGGGATTACCCAAAGGGCACATTCAGAGGCCATAGTGCAACATTTGTTTGTGTTTGTCTTCACCTGTCCTGCTGGCTGAGACTGTTGTTGGGTATGTGAACCTTCCTGACTGGCATGTGTTGCCCTTATGGACACACATGTCGCTCAGGCCATTTCCTGCAGTGGGTTTTGTCACCCTGTGTAGAACTGGCTACTATGGTGACTCCAGTATGTGTTACAGATGTCATGCTGCCACTATGGGTGTCTACTTTCTGCTGCCTTGACAATCAGCCACCCATTTCCCTTGCATAGTCGCAGCCATACCATAGCTACAGGTAAAAACACATTCTAATCCATATGGCAATTGGTAGGTTGATTGACTTACCTTGAGGGTGTTCCAGACTTGAGGATGGTGCTGGAGGACTCCCTACATCAGATGCACATAGTACACACACTATACATGGTTGGGCACAGTTAGTGTCATGTTTGGCATCCCTTTAATTGTCTGTGCGAGTCAGAGAGAGGTGTAATTCCCTGGGTCCCTACAGTGTCAGTGCATATGCTATACATTGCCTCTTTGCCAAGGCCAGGGCATACTGGGTACACCCTCTTCTGCCTACTGGGGCAGGCTCAGGTTGTTCCTCCTCCAAGTCACTCTGTGCCTGTAGAGGCCTTGGCATTGATGGGGGGCTGTGTGGCCCTACCCCATGCTGTTCCTGCTGCAGCTGTTTCTGCAGGATCATATTGTGTAGCATAGCATAACAATTTGGGTACATGTAGCTGGTGAATACTGCAGGGCTCCACCGGATGTGTCCAGACACTGGAACCGTGACCTGAGCATCCCAAACACACACTCTATTATATGTCTGGCCTGTGCGTGTGCCTCATTATGGCATTGTTGTTCAGGTGTGTGTGCATTTCTGATGGGTGTCATCAGCCACAGCTCCAGTGGGTACCCAGCGTCCCCCACTAAGTGACCGTAGGGGATGTCCACATCAGCAAATCTGTGGTACAGCTGCGTCAGTTGCCATATGTGTGAATTGTCATAGCTTCCAAGGCAGCCAGCACACACATTCATTATAATGCCCTGGGCATCACATACAACCTGGCAGTTGATGGAGGGGATGCACCTGCGGTTGATGTAGGCCCTACCCTCCTCACCGGGTGGTGCTTTGATGCATAAGTGAGTGCAGTCGATAGCACCCGCTATGCCAGGGTAGTCTGCTATTTGGTGGAAGAGACACATATTGCTGGTCAAAACCTCCCGTGTGTTGAGGAAATATACATGCTCACTGGCATGTGCTGACATGGCATCCAGGAACTAGTGGAATACTCTAAATGCTGATGCCTTTTAGATGCCCGTGATATCCCCAGTGGTGCTTTGGGAGGTACCTGTGGCTAGTATACCTAGGTCTACACATACCTTGGTATCCACTGGGATGGGTTCCCCTCGGCCAGTTTGGTGTGTCAGGTGTGGCCTGCACAGCTCAACAATTTGCTGTAAGAGGTCTCTGTCCACCCAATAGCGCTCCACTATCTCCAGCTCATGTAGCCTCTGGTAGGTTACCATGGGTCTGTACACTCTTCTCTGTCTCTTCACTGTGGGTTGTTCAGCAGCATTCACATCCACACCACCCTCAGCCTCTTGCACATGTTGTTCTATGTTGCCTGCTGCAGCTCTTCTCATTTTGTAGGTTTGTTTGTTAAAATGTCCCCACTTGTATACACCAGTGGTGTACAAGTGCAGAGTGTGGAAAAACCAGGGATGAAAGTGTTTGCTTAGTTTATAGTAGTGTTCTGGGCTGGGCTGGTCTGCTGCCTGTGTAATTAGCTGATTCTGCTATATTTCACCTGGCAGCTCAGCTAGTTCTCCTTGATTACCTTCCTACTGCTGTTTTCCCTTCCCATTGCCTCCCTGTTTAAGCCTGTGTGCACGCCGCTCAGCGTGCTCAAATGTGCACAGAGCTGCTATTTCCTGGTTTAACTTCTTTTTTCTTCCTGTGAAACCTGGTGCGCGGTGCGCACACCCACTTACACTTTGTAAGGAGTGCTAGGCAGTTTGGACACACCTCTAGCTTAGCTGTGCTAAGTTAGGAGCAGTCCCAAGCCACAGGGCGCCAATCCACTTACAGTATGCCTGACACCCCCCCATGATGTCACCTTTATCCTAGTCTTGCACCCAGCTATTTATACTCTTACACCCTTGGGATCTGCCTCACACCCTGGGGAAATCTGGGATTCACTAACTTTCCCCTCATTTGCATAGGATTGCCTGCTAATGCATAGTTACATGTCCCACACTGAGCCTCCCCCCTTAGCAACCATTACTCACTGGCCAGGTTGTCTTAAGCCTGCCTTTGACTTGCATGGCAGAATACTGCTTTTAGTTAGAATGCTCGTTATAAGTTAATTTTTTTATATTCCCTCCGATCCCGTTTGTGCGACACTGCCCTATGCTTAAACAGCTGAGATCGGCAAAAAAAAATTAAAAGTTGATTTTTTTTAGTTTTGAAACAGTTTACAATGCCAATGGCCTTATATTTGGCTATTGGCATGCTTCCTCAATGATATGCAGCCATTATTTTGAGCTGTCATAGCTCCATTTTGTAGTTTGCAGAAATGTACTCCATTACTAACCGAGTACATTTCTGCAGACTGCACTCATCCTGCACTGAGAGCTGCCAGCTTCCTGGATCACACATTACCTTCATTTGCATGGTTTTCACCTGCAAACGAGGGTAATTTGCATACAGGAGCTCAGTCCATGCAGGATTAGCCTAAGAGCTCACGTGCACGTCCCAGGAGTTCGTACCTGGATCGCATGTCGGCCATATTGCTGAAATTAGCTCTTAGACTAATCCTGCACGCTATAAAGGGCTTTGTAAATCCGGGGTTGTGTATTTTATTTATTTATTTATTTATTTATTTATTTGATATTGGGCTACTGAGAAAGTCTGACTGGGTAGGAAACCCATTTTCAGAGGAGACCCTGGGAGAAAAGCTCCAGTACAAAGAAAAAGAAAAAATGTGTAACTTTTACATAATTAACAACAGAAGGAAAGTCAACTTGCAGATAAACCCAAAAAAGCTTATGCATACATTCTTACATGGGAAAATAAACTAAGCATATCTAACAAACTTAACATTTTTACAGAAAAGATTAACAATATTGTCTGCAGACATTCATTTTACATAGGAAGTTTAACAAAACAAAGCAGATAGGATATTTATAGGAGGCATGGTTGTAGCATGATACAATTGCATAGACAGGTGTGATGGCTATAAAGAGAGACTGTATAATTGGTCAGGTTATTTGAGTAAATGCAGAGGTCCTCACATATTATTAGACATATTAGAGAAACACTGAACTGGAATCCAGAGAGGTAAAGGATGGTAGTGTGGGGAGAAATGGAAGAATTAAGGGAGAGATTAGATAAAAAGATGGTAGGTTGATTTATCGGCACAGGTAGCTGGTGATTCGGTAGACTAGGTAGAATAGAGCAGGGACAATCTAAGATGGAAGAAGGAAGGTGTAAAATTAGGAGAGGTGGTAACTGCAATTCAGATAAAGGTGGAGGAAAGGAGGCACGTGAGAAGGAGGTAGGAGTGGAACTATGGTAAAGTAAAGAAGTAAAGGGATGGAAGTCAGCTTGGTTTGAAACTGGGATGGATATGTTTTATTAGTAGAAATGGAGAAATAAATCTTGCCACATCCCTGGTCAGCATGTGTGGAATGAAATGTGAGAACTGGCCAGTGTTGGGTATGGCCACATGGTTCATTGAATATATAGGTCTTCACTGAGCAGAGGACCACAGTGTATGACTAAACCATATTTCTCCAATCAACCTTAACTTATTCATAAATTAATTTAATTTAAATTATTATATAACTCACCTTATAGATATAAGTTAACTTAACTTAGAATAAGCAGTCCTGCATTATGTACCCATGTGATCCATCTGTAAGGTATAGTGTGGCTTAACAGGGAAGAAGTCAAGGAGCCTTTTAGTCCTAACATTGTATCTGGGTGATCTAACTTACCCTGTGTTAAAGCCCAAACTATGTAGGGAGGGATTTTGTCCAGGATAATATATTTAGAGGTCCATATGGTACCTTAAAAGAAAAATCCATATTTTCCCCTCTGATTGGTAAAAACTAGAATTGGGGATGTAGGACAGTGAATAAGTAAAGACAAATAATAATAATTAGAGTACCCATGGAAATGCCTATGGAGGAAGGAGGTGGCAAAGTGTATATGGAAACAGAGTCATGGGGTAAAATGAGAAGTCTTGTGAGGACATTTTGGAAAAATCCAGCACTGCAAACTTGAGGTGCGGCCAGATGCCTCACATCAGTGGTGGAGCAGCTTCAGCAGGCTATAAACAACAGTACATAACAAGGCAGGTCTAGCATCCTGTGAAAAGCATTTTAGCTTGTTTGATGTAAAAGGCTGGACATTTGTAGTACTGGGCTCTGTATACTACATTATCACTGTTGCAATTGCTGTATGTCCAGCTTGTGTAACCCTTCTTAGTGCTGGGGCACTGGAATTTTAACTTCCTGCTTATGTACTCACAAAACATGGAGAACTGTCAGATGCAAAGGTACATCACAGTGATGAGGTTTGATGGGGCCTGAACAAATGAGTTTTCTACATAGTGCCAAATGTTTTTATTCCTTCTGATTGTTATTCCTGGTTTGGGTAGGAGGATCTTGTTAAGTGTATTACATTCATTGATTATGCACCAGTTTTTTTTAGAAAATCCTTTTTATTTCTTGAAAGTGGACTGAATATGTTAAGTATAATGCTGGTGTCTCTGTCTTCTTTACTTCTTTGTTTGAGTAGTCTACCAACCTCTTGTGAAGTTGTGCCTGAGTTGCTGTTGACCTCATTATTGTTTATCCTTTGTTGGATGATATGCTCAAGGATTTGCCTGATTATGTGATTACTGTATCCTCTTGCTAGGACTGATGATGTTTTTGGTGAAGGTGGTGAACTCCTTTTTGACTCTGGATATCTGTAGTCCCTGGGACTCAATGGCATTTTTTGATTTTAAAAGGATACATACAGTCCTTGTGCAGGAAAGAGCTGACCCTGGTGAGTAAATCATATCTACCCTAGCTGGTCTGAGTTGTACTTTTCTAGATTTGTGCATTTGTTCATCTCACCACTGGCCCCCCAAGTTGTGAGAATTCCCAAAGAGCTCCCTACAGCCTATGGTATGATCCAAATTTGTTTCTTCAAATAATGTTTTTATAAGCAAAGCACAGATTAACATACTGGCAATTGTCATGTTTTGGACAGATTTAAAGAATATTTGCTTCACCTTGCAAATTAGTACACTGTTATTGCTTAGTTCCAAACAAAATTGGCATATCATTTTTAGTGTAAAATTACCATTTTGTGTTATAATGTAGTTAACACAGAGGACTAAAGCTGTCAGCTGTTAATGAGTTGCTTTGCACTGGGAGTAGCTTGATTCCTTCCAATTTTATTTCACTACTGTGTGACTCTGAGAACATTTCTTAACCAAAAGGTATTCCCATATCACCCTTGAAAAGGGAAATTTATCCAGTGAGCTTAACTGTTCAATAAATAGGTAAAATAAAAACAGTGACAGTGGTATTGATCAAATAATGGAGAGTTTAGTTATTTATTTGAACATATGCTAAAATGATTGATTACTTTTTGATAAAACTACTGACGAAGTGTCCATGTTTCAGATGCTTACTGAAATTTTATCAGAGAAAAATGAGCAAGGAGTAGAAATTGCACATATATCACTTACTATTGTTCAATATCAACTCCAGTGGAGAAAAGATATGCCCAGATAATTATAACTTGATGACTCTGCATATTGAACAGCATGCATATATTAAGGATGCATATAACATTTTAATTATACATGCAGAAGCAAAACAGAATGTGTTACATCCCATTCATATTTGTCAGTCTTGCTTGTCAAATCAATGGTGTGGATTGTATCTGTGTATGTTACATGTGATATTAATGTTGAGACTGGTTATAGACTGCCAAGTGGTATAAGCACTGGCTGAGGTAGGTTTAATGCTAAGGTGCCTGCCTATAGACGGAAGAATCATTGGCCATCAAAGAATACTTTATAATGGTTAAGGTATCAGAGGAATTGCCAGTAGGATCTCATTAGTATGTGATCATGCATATTATTCATGGCTGAGGAAGGTATGGTGCGTGTATGATATGCATGGGGAAGTCATAGCTACAGTAATTATCGGTAACACTAATGGGTGTAGAACTAAGAGCACAGCCATGAAATACAGACACCAACAGATGTGAAGTGTGTGATACTCACTGGGAAAACTGGCCACTCTCAGTATGCTCATTTTTGTGTCATGGTAATAGGAGTCGTTTCCCACAGTGTTCTTTATCTTCACCGAGCTGAAACTCCTGGTTCACAGTAGGGGAGTAGGGAGACTCTTCTGTAAAACTGTGTTGGCCTAACTGAATGAATAAGGAAGAACCATGAAAGCATTCATAAAGTCAAGCCAGTCTGAGTCAAAATCTTTATAATGCTGAACTATAAGAGGTTTGCACGGCACTTATATGTTTTAAAAGTTTTGTGTCAGCTAATTTACAGAGTAATCTTTTTGAGCACAGTTAACACACACACACACACACACACACACACACACACAAAAGTAGTGGTGGTGGTATTCATAATTTTATTGTCAGTCTAAGCCGATGTTTTTCTACTGCCATCTTGAAGTGTGCTGGATGATAACCAGTGATTAATCATACTCCTGCATATGTTCCCGATGCAGGAAGCTGTACTGCCTCCTTCCAACCAGGATGGGACAGCTGGTATTGATCACTTACTTCCATTCTCTCTAGCACCCATGCTAAGTGAACATGAGTCATGTGATGTGTAGCTAATCATTTATCCTTTCTGTCTCAGGGCTGGGGTAACATGGACTGGTTGTGATGTTTACACTATACCATGCATCCCTATAATGGTATCATACTTCTCACCTGTCAACGTTTTTACAGATTGTCCAAATTTTTGCTTACTATTTTAGGTGTGTTCCTCATAAAATTTGTGGTTTTCTGGCAAATCATTGAGGATTAAAGTCACATACGTACATTTTAGTTTTAGTATTTATATCCTTCAGCAAAAGCATGCTAACACAAATCTTGTTGTTCAAGCAACTTTCTAAGTTTAAAAGAGCAATATTTAAAATATATTCCTACTTTTAAGCCTTTGTCCCTCTATTATTTTAGGCTTTGTCCAGATATTTTTGCACTAAGAGGTTAAAAGATACGAACAATACATGGAGCTTAGGTATGAGTTACAGTGGGATTTACTCAAACCTGGAATGGCTTGGGGATGGCAGTTTAGTTCAAGTGATCACACTTCAAGCCAGATATAACATATATATATATATATATATATATATATATATATAATTACAATAACACAACAGTATATATTTGATAAGTAGGTTATAGGTTTGTGAACTTTTTTGCATTGTGTTGTGCTGCTTTGAATCAAAGAAAACTACCTCCTATTAAATCAACTAATAAAGCAGGAATCTTTACATATTTCAGCCTCCTGTTTCAAATAATGTCTCATCTTTCTTTTCAAGGATTCAATTGTTGTTTGTTTGAGTTATAGTGTTAATCCCTCTGAGTTTACCTCTAAAACTGGTTTGTCTGAAAGTTGCGTATATAATTAGTTATTTGTTCAGTAACCTGTTAATTAAAATATTACATCTGAATTGATGAAGCCGGTATTTTAATTGTAATTTAAGTGGAGTTAAGTTTACATCCAATATAATTTAATGACGCTGTATTTCTGAACATTATTCATAAAAAAGGGGATGTGAAATCAGGCACATTATCAAACTGCATCTTTTTTTATTCAGCAGCCATAGAGCCAATTAATATGTACTGTGGCAACTTGACTACTGTTATCTCTTATTCTCTTATTCTCTTATTGTATCATGGATCAAATTATTTAGTAAGTTAATGGTCAGTTCTCAAATAAGAACCACCTCCTGAACAAAATTGAATAACATTCCCTAAAACACAACTGTCATATTTACCCTTTCTTAGTCGCTGTTCTTAATGTAATGACATTCAGGACTATTTGAATATCACTACAATAATCAGGCATGATTCAGTGAAGTGAGGGAAACAGAAAACATCAAACAAAAAGCTATATAAACACAAACCTCTGTCGCTGATAATATTGCTAGATATATGGCACTAACCTCTCCTGTTGACCACCCTTATATATATGCGTATATATATATATATATATATATATATATATATATATATATATATATATATATATATATATAAATGCTCCTGTTTGGTATCTACTTCTCTGAAGTACAGGCTAACACAGAAGGCCTCTGGCTAACGGTTCGCAGATGACTGCAAACTAGTAGCCATAGTCAAGTCCCCAAATGATGTGAACATCCTACAGAAGGGCCTCTCTGAGACAGATGCCTGGTGTCAGAGCCATGGCCTCAAGCTCAATGCCAAAAAGTGCAGTGTCATCCCCTTTGGTAAAAACTCTGTACCCATGAACTACCACATAGGCAGCAATCTACTTAACACCGAATGCGTGATAAGAGACCTTGGGACCCAGGTGGACAGTAGTCTCTCCTTTGATAGTCACATCGCCACAGTAGTCAGGAAGTCCTTCTACGTGGTACGCCTCATCATACAAAGGTTCTCATCCAGGAAAAAAGAGGTAATCGTTCCCCTCTACTCGACACTCATTAGACCCACTATAGAATACAGTGCCCCTTTTGGAATGTACCTCACAAGACATCTGTTGCAGCTGGAAAGGCCACAGAAGTACCTCACAAAGAGGATTACTGGACTCAAACTAATGCCCTACACTGACCGCCTCAAAAAACTCCAGCTTTACTCCATAGCATATCGCCTACTCAGAGGTGATCTCTGCCTAACATATAAAGCTATGTCAAACCCAGAGCTGTTTGACATGCTACACCTAAAGAAATCCCAATCCCTCTGAGCTACACGCTCTAGGGATCTAAACCTTGTCACCACAATAAACAGGACATGCTGGAGGGATAGATTCCTATCCCAGAGACTTCCCATACTCTGGAACAGGCTACCCATCTATGTCAAGCAAAGTTCTTCATTAGCACTCTTCAAGAAAAATCTTGATGAGTGGATGGGAAATAGGAAATACATCCCGGGGAATCACTTCTGTGTCTCTGCTCGACGGTGGCACAGGAAAATAACTTTCTTGGGTGGCGTAAGCCAGGGAACCTTGTTGGCTAGGCTTATGTAGACCCTTGGGCCGATAGCCTAGTACCTACCTATGAACCTATGAACCTATGAACAGAAATACAATAAAATCAAATTTCTGTGCATTTCCAACCTGAAATTTTATTGTAATATTTTTACTATTTTATAAATTTATTTTTCAGTGTTTAGGCCTAAGGACCATCAGGGATCACAGATTCCTTCAAAAGAGACATCATACCCTTTAACCTCTATCCACATGCCAAGTTTTCCTTAAATTAATTGATCTTCAATGTGTCTAGGTAGTTTGTTCCAGAGTCTATGGATTATTTGAGTGATAAAATTATTTTTTAGACATTACTCATGGAATTAATGGAATTAAAGCAAAAGTTGACATCCTTATCTTTGTTTTTTTTTTTTTTTGGATTAATGGTAAATAAAGATTAAATACAAATTATAACACCTCATCTTTATATTTATATTGAGAGATTGCTTTGTTCTGAAAGCATCTGTTATGTAATGTAAATAGGCAGCTATCAGTGTAGCACAATCCCAAGTAGGTAGAATTCTTTTAGTAAACTGTCTCTAGATATATATATATATATATATCTATGTATATATATATATATATATATATATATATATATATATATATATATATATATATATATATATATATATATATATATATATACATATATGTATCCCTATCATATGAAATAAACCACATTTGACTGAAACCATAAGACTGAAATTTCAAAAGACTGAAAAGTCACTTGACTGAAACCCATAAGACTGAAACCCATAATACTGAATTTCAACATACTAATTTGTAAACTGGACCATATAAAACCAGACTAGGTGGGGAGGGATATGCCCCCCACCCCCCCAATGTGGGGTGGGGGTTATCGCCCCTCACTCCCCACTAGCTATATATACTAACTCCAGGATTGCACTACAGTGGGGAAAAGGGCATATAACTTTCACATACCTTACAATAGTCTACATGCTGCCACCACTATCCCTTTTCCCCCCACTGTAGTGTGACCCTGGAGTTAGTAAATATATAGTTAGGGGAAGGTGTGGGGGGCATAGCCCCTCACATTGGGGTGTGTGGGTGGGGTAGCCACCCACCTAGTCTGGTTTTATATGGTCCAGTTTAAAATTTAGTATGTTGAAATTGAATATTACGGGTTTCAGTCTTATGGGTTTCAGTCAAGTGACTTTTCAGTCTTTTGAAATTTTTTGAAAATTCAGTCTTATGGTCTCAGTCAAATGAGTTTCAGTCAAATGAGGTTTCTATCTTATGATAGGGATCTATATATATATATATATATATATATATATATATATATATATATATATATATATATATATATATGTATTGTATATATCAGGGTACTCAGAAGGCAGGAATTCCTTTGTGGCTTGAGTATCATTTGGCTTTTGAAAGAGTAAACTAGTGGTGTTCCCTTTAAGTGATAGGTTAATGAACTGGCAAGGTGGTTTGTAGAACAGTACAGCTCTTATCTGAAGCAGAAGCAATGTGTGGAACATCATATTCAACTTGATGAAGGAGGACTCCTTTTTCTGTTGCTGTTCTAGTTGTAGGAGAGAGGAAATGGAACATTTTCTTGGACCAGGTTAGCAATTTATGAACTTTGGCTTAAGTAACTTGAATGTGAGACTGAAGGTTAAAGAAGGGATCTAGCCAGATTTCAAGGTATCTGCAGTATGGAACTGTTACTAGCAATCGGTTTTGGTTATAGGAGATGGCCAGGAGTTGTAGAATGTGAAGACTTTATATGATGTCCTGAACAACATTGGCAATGAGCATTAGGTTGTGTCTGGTTAACCAGTTACTTCAAGAAGTCAGATCAAATTCAAGCTGCTGTTTCTTGATGACAGGTTTTGGGTCAGGTCTCTACATCACCATGTCATCTGAGTACAGTTGAGCAGTGAAAATTCAGGCGCCACAAGACAGGTTGTTAACAAAAAGAGAAATGAGTGTATGGGAAATTACTGAGCCTTGAAGGACACCTTTGGAGATGCATAACATAAATAAAATCCTGGCAATATCCATTAGAGCCTTGTACCAAAGCCAGCTTGATGCCTTCATTCTCCACATTTGTTGACCATTTTGCCTGAAATTGCTGTACATTAGGAATTGGGAATTGTGCCTTTTTCCACAGTGTAATGCACTCTTGGAGTTGATATATATATATATATATATATATATATATATATATATATATATATATATATATATATATATATATATATATATATGTATAAAATTAGCAGAGGGTGTGGGGGGCACAGCCCCACCTCGTGGGGAGTGTAGGGAGTGTTTCTCCCCTGCAAAAACTTTGTTTTGTTCTGCCTGCTGACATTTTTTGGGGGTTGTTAAAGTTGATTGATGAACTAAATTGTCGATCATGTGGTCTTGACCATGTCAGTTTCCACACTTTAGTCCATTGACCAACTGAAATATATCCCGTAACTCATTCCTTGCAGCTCCATACCCTCTAGACCATTAATCACTCTCTATACCATACAAAGCTTTTCATTTTTCTCCTGCTTCCTCATCCGTTGCTTATCACACCCCCTTTAACCTACTTTGTCTACTCTCCTTTGACTTCTCTCCTTGTATTGCTGATCCTGTTTTACCACCTTTCTTAAACATGCACATCCTACCTTTTCTCTTTCTATTAGTTTCTACCCAACCTTCCCTGTCCCACACTCACTCTGGAATACATATTCTTTAGATAGTAAAGTCTGCTTATATAATATATAATTTTGTCTAGATCTTTGAATTGTAGTACTCGTTACATTTTGCTGATATTGCAAGTTTTTACTCTGCATTTTTTTTTTTTGTTTATCAGTTTGTTGTGTCTACACCTTGGCTTAGCCTGAAATATGTCCACAGTAGTTCAGTCTTCTACACCGATTAATAAAACTGCATAAACAAATAAACAAAATGGATTAGGTAGAGGCAACTGCCTTATTTTTGTTACAGAAACTGGATGACACTACTGGAAAAAATACAAACTTTTCTGTTTAGAATTCTCCTTAACATCTGCCTCTACCACCTAGGATCTATGTTATTTTGGTAGCCACTGGACGTTACAAGTTCTTGGGAACCTGAATAAGTGCATAACTTATATTATTCAAGGCAAATAATTTAAATTATGCATCAATGGTGCTCTAGAATGAAGCCCTGGGTATTTGAAAGCTTAAAAATATCACACTGGATAGTACCTGACAGCAACACAAGAAGAATACACAAATGGCTGACGATGCTCATGATTATGCTGACATACAGCAGAATTTCTTTAGCCTAGCTGATAAGTAAAAGGTCTAGAAAATGAAGTGCATCATTTAAAATACAAGATTATACCTTAGAATCAAGAGCCATATGTCACAATTTAAAGTTAAATGGTGAACTGGAGCAGTATGATGCTCGGCAATCACTAATACAGTCTATGCATTTAGTGGTTTATTCGCTACTTGACAGAGGAACGTTCAGGTGATGCACAGGGATAAAGACCTAACTACATCCTTCCAACAAGGGTTCAATTAATGGTCCAAGTAATTGCTGGAGTTGCAGTAAAGGGTGTGCCTTTCCTGGTAGGAGGGCATTCACTAGTGATGCTCCCTATGGGGAGCATAGCCAAAGACGGGAGCTGCCCTTGGATGCAACCAGCAAGCATGGGGGGCAGGGGACGAAAAGGCTGTTAGGACACATTAAAAAAAACACTGGATGGAAGCACAGACAGCCAAGCACACAGAACACCTTTAAGATTCAAGACCTGCCCACAGCTATATAGGAAGAAGTCGGGAGTCGGGGAGAGGCATTGAAGAATGCTGGTATGCTGAGCTTGGACATGAGAAACTGGAGGCCAAGAACATATAAATGACATCCATGTGGACCAAACAAAAAATTGACATATGTGGCATCTTCATTTCATATTGAAGTATTGCATAAGCTAAGGCCTTCCTAACTACTAGGGTTCAAAAGTACAGTGATAGTGACTTTCTTATCTTTGAGAGAAAACAATAAAGTTCTAGAAGAAGCCGTCATGGTTAAGAAAATAATTATGAATCAAATATTTATTTTAGTATTCATCTTCTGAAACCGTAGAATTTATTTGCCATGGTTATTGTTTTCTTACAGAGTAAAGTGAAGAACTGTATTTTAGGTACACTTAGGCCTGTTTTTAAAATAGCTTTCCATGGAAACAAAAGTCTTGGGGTTGTTTTTAATCACTGGTTTTGTAGTTCACTTTCACATCTTTGTATGTTTATTTTTCTTTATTTTAAATGTGTCTGAAGTATGGATATCACGATTTGGGAACCTGCTGTAGCGCTGTGGGAAATTTCACAACCACATTTTTATTTTTTTTATTTTTTTGCTTTGTCAGTTAAGTTGGCTTTATTGAACAATAGAAGGGTTATTCACCCTTCTAAAACATAACGAACATTTCAAATTGTTACATCATGTGAACAAAATCATTTCAGTACAAGAAATTAATTTAACTAATGGTAAGGAAATTTGATATTTTACAAAAAGTGTGTTGATGCTGCTTATACTAATTATCCTTCTGATAAATCTAGAGGACAGCAGTTTTATTTCATAAGGATGTGTTTTTTGTTTTGGACGCCCATGAAGATAAAATGCATGTGTAATAATAGCAGAACTCTATGTGAAGGTTTTACCCTTTTACTAGGTTTTGTTTACAGAATTGTATGATATTTCTTCAGGATTCTTCTTCTGGTTTGTCTCAGCTGCAGGTAGAATAAATATTATTAGCTGGAGATTTTAATATATTGCTGGATAATATTTCTAATGACAACAATACTATAATGTTCTAAGTTCCTAAAAGAATTTTGTCAGTTTATTCTTCAAACTCAGTTGCACTCATCATCATCATCATGATCATCATCAGCCCCCTTTTCCCATTTTTTTACATGGGGCTGCGGTATCGTGTTAACTGTCACCATCTCATATTATAATCAATTACACTCATCAAGATTTAAAATTTAAAAGGTACTCTGATTTTTTTTGTTGTTACTGTTGTTGTTCTGTAGTGCTATGTTCTGATGCTTTAGATTTCTATTACTGGATTCCTATCAGGTACGCGAGTTGCAAAATGCCGAAGACCATATGGTTGAGACCATATGTCTGATGTTTTGCAACCTTAAACACTTTCTATTGAGATCGCCATGCAGCGAGGAACTCAGGATTTGCCATTTTCCTTACTGTAGTGTGATCTCGGAGTTGGTATATTTAAGTAGCGGGGGTGTGGGGGGTGCAGGGGGGCTTGTTCCCCTGCAAAAACATCACGTTACATTGTTTTATTTAATTTTCATGTTTTTACTTTTTTTTAAGGTTGCAAAACTTTGGACATATGGTCTTCAGCATTCTGCAACTCAAGCATCTGATAGGGATCCCCATTGCCACCTAAGATTATTAAAAGATCACCCATACTGACTCTTTCAATATTTCTTTGAACTATGACACACACACACGCACACACACACACACACACACACACACACACACACACACACACACACGTTCACTGGTTAGCATATTGTGGATGATTTTTAAGGAAGGAAGGATGTTATCAATGGTATTATTAAACATTATGTAGTTGAATATTGGAAGTTTAGTGGGGCACAATTAATTACTCTTAAGTAATAAAAAAATGAGCATCCTTTAAGCTTGCTTTGCTATTTCAAAGCTTCTTTGTACATCTAAGTATACTTCAAATCCTCAATTAAATACAGTGTTAGAAGAATTAAAGATTTTAGGAAAGCTGACAGTTAACTTGAACAAAGAAGTGGCACTAAGGAATGAAACATCTAAGCAGATAAAAGTTTTGTTCTCTTCTATACAAAAGCAATCGTTCTTATTATACAGAGAAAATATCAATGTACGAGGAACAATATGAACATTTTTATTCAGCATTATTTGCAAAAACTTGCAGAAGAAAAGAATAAGAATTATATAAACTGACTAACTCCAGAAAATGGCTTAATTTATGACTCAAATGTCACTGCAAATCATTTTTCTGAATATTGAGTCTGATATATTTTTATTTCATGTGATTTTTTTTTTCCCTTCCATGAATGTTATCATTTTTTAAAAGACAAAATAAAGAAACTAAGGCAAAATAAAGAAACTAAGACCCTAATGGTGGCTTATTATAATCATAGATGTAATTAAGAAAACAGTTGATAAACTTCTTATGGGCAGGGATGCATGGCTCTAACATTTTCACAATTGAGATCTGTGGAAAATTTCAAGATATATTAATTCTAGTTCTGACAGTTATGCTAATTTGATTATTATTGGTTGTATACGAGATTAGTATTTTAAATTATTAGTTGAGTCTAAACTACTGGCTAAACTAAATAGAGTTCCTAGGGACATATGTAATTATTTTCCTATATCACTGTTAAATTCAAACTATAAACAATGTTCTTATATTTGAAATTTCTGTTATTCTTGTCTGATGATTGATCTTTTACGGTTTGTGCTCATATCAGGTAGAGATATGTTTTAGGCAAAGCATTAAATGAAGGTGCTCATGCTATATGTTCAGTCTCATCTGCCATTATTCAGTTCTGATATGGTATTGTTTTCTGTAAATGTCCATAAAGATTTCAAGTGTTCAAAATTTTATTTGCCTAGTAACTTGTATAATTTAATTAAAGCTATGTTTCTTGTCACCACATATTTATCCTGATAACGGATACAACTCCAACATTAAAGTGCAACATGTCATGGAAAGACAGGTTAGACCCCTTTTACTTATACTTTCTATTCAGTTTAGTCCCATTTTTGACGGCTATTCATGGATCCAAAGAGACTATCCCAATAACAGCTTTGTATTGTGAATATGAACTATTTGTCTTTGAAGGTGATGTTTTGCTGACAGTTTTTGAGATGTATCACTCTAGTTATGGTTTTTGTCAATTAGTTGTTTACATTTCATCAAAAGCAGGATATTCAATAAATTCTGTTAAGACCAAGGTACTGTCATTCTAGTCAGATTCTAACTTAGTCTTTATCTTTAATTTCTTGGTTGGATTTTCAGTAGAGACATTTTGTTTCAATAGATTATTAGGTTTCTCAGGTTTATAATAAAGCCGTTCAGTGAGTTCAGCAGCATGCCTTTGAGAAATGATTTCCTCCAGGTCATATAAACATATTACAGATGAAGACAGAAGCATAATGACCTTTCTTTATCAAAAACACACTAATAACTCCATTGAAAAATTGTATAATAAATTTAGAAAAGACCGGAAAATTTTCTGTGGAGAGGGTGTTTCCTCTGACTATTTTAATGCATATAGGACTCCAAATACCAGATCCTGAAATTTATATGCTGTCAGTGTTATCTCATTGCATTTTTCAGTTATTTGGGGGATAAATATAGAAAGTTAATTATAAATATTGGCCTCTTTCATAGGACTGATAACATTCATAAGAGTTTAAAGCCAATTTATTCTTGGTACTTGTGAAGTCCCTCCTCTGGGCCAGTGATCAAAGTGCCTCAATCCTCACCATGGGCACTGGTGGGGAATGTTCACTGAGGAAAAAAAAAAGTCACACACAGTATTTTCAGATGCAGCTCTCTGCACCAAGTGCAATTTCGCTTAAGAGCACAAAGGGAATGCACGCTCTTGCCCTGGGGCTGGGCTTTCTTTCCAGACCCCAAATAAGACTCCCCACTAACACAGCTATAGACTTGAGTCCTTAGCCGGGTATTCCGAGACAAGTCCTTCTCCACCCTCTCTTTGAAATCAGTGCTGTCAGTGTTTCTGTTCAAAGTAGCTGACACACACATTATCTTTGATATTTGATTTTCAAACACACACCTGGGAAAGGCTGGCACAACTTATCCACTTTGCCATCTCTACCTAGACTATAAGGTAGATACTGCCTCCAGAACACCAAAAGCCAGCTATTCTATGACTCTTGCTAGGGTACCCAATTAGTCTTAATAAAATTAATACTTATACAAATGGTAGTTGTTATCAAAATCAAGACTTTCAGGAACATGAAGACAGCGTACCACTAAATAAATGCAAATGCTCTCAAAAGTTAAATATGTTCTAAAGGACCAACCACAATGAAAGGGATAGATACATTTAATAAAAACACATGAAAATACTGAATAACTGTTTACAATAAACACCAGAGTTTCAATTCACAGGAAATATAAATAAAACAACAAAGTTGGAAAGACTCAGATACAGAAAAACAATATTTAGCTAATCTCCTTATATCTTCCTAAATGACCAAAGAATTACTGTTTCCTGGTTACTTAATAAAGTAAGGCAAGATGAAGGGAGATCAGCATCTCTTGTTAGGTCTAATAACAAAGTACATCTATCACATCTTCCACTAGTATTCAAATACAATGTCAGCGTTGATGACAGAATGACATCACATCTGGTCATCTGACTCTGTGTTTCCACAATACCCCCTCAATAACCACTGAGCCAGGATTTGGCACAGTTGTGTCATAATACACAGACATAGACTTTTGCTAAGGCTTAATACAGCATGTGGAAGCTATAAAACAATTCCAACACATCAACCCTTCCTGCCGAAAGGCTTTTCACAGACATTACATCTCTGGCTGCATTCAGACCTCTGAGATAAAATCTTTATGGCCTAAACCAAGCCATTTGATTCCAGGCTATTTTTCTTAAGGTTAGCTGGGCTGAGCTTAACCCCTTCCCTTTCAGCATCCTCTGTTAAAAGATATACATTTAATCAGTTACAACAATACAGTCTGACATATGTCTATATTCCTTTTCTGTCCAGCAGGACCCACTGTTGATACATTTTGACACAACACAACACAACTTTACAAATACATTTTAACACAAACATCTCTACAAATCAGTTTGATATTCAAATGACATATATTTTTTACAACACTCCAGCTAGCTATGCTGGCATATGTTACACATGTGCTGCCCTACTCCCCCTAGCACAGCTGATACTACCTCATATCATTACAGTACTATAAATACCTTGCATCATCCCCTCTCTCTCTCAGGCTGTAGCCCTCTTCACAAAAAAGTCTAGTTCAACTAGTCCCAGATACCTAAATATTTGAAACTGAGGTTGACATGCAAGATATTAAATAATGACAGAAATATAATATCTCATATATCTTTTCATTTGACAAACATTCCAATTATGTATGGAAAACAATCACTGCCAGCAAGGTCTTCATTTATTGTATTAAGTATTACACGATTCTTTAGTTAAGCCCATCTCAATTATACCCAATAAAGTTAAATGAGTTGTTTCCTTGATTTTGAATGTTGAAGGTTTAAATATTAGAAACAAGACCAATAGATGTGTGTTTGATGTTCTTTAGGTAATTCACAAGGCAATAAAGCATAACTACTTAAAGATCGTCTGTCTCACTAGTACATGATACTTAGACTAAACAACTCTGACAACATACAGTATTAAGCAAATCCACAGAATCAATTATTTGGAGGAATATAACAACAAGAGAAATTCTGTGAGCCTAAAGATCATATAAGAAGCTTCCAAACCCAAATTATTCCAAAGCCAAATTATTCAGTATTATATCTTCTATGTGGCCTACATATATCCTGAAAAAAATGGGATGGGTCACATTATCCAAGGACTGCTAGTCTAACAGTGACTATTTGAGCTTTTGAGGAAATGTGTGGTAGTCTTGCCCAAATATAAGATAAAGTATTTCTGAGTATGGCAGTAAACTTCTTCCAACAATTTTATATAAGTTTATGTTTATGATGTTAAATCTCAGATTATGGTCTTATGACTCATATGCATATCATTAATTACAGAACTTAACACTTTACTTTTTATGTTCCTTGGGTTAGTTGCATGTTTAAATATTTGCATGCTCTGTTGCACAACTTTGCAGTAAATGTCTCTAAGATCTGTTTAAAACTGTATGACTCATCCTACCTTTTTAACAAAACAATAAATATATTCTTGCACATATTATATCATCACTCATTGCTTCTTATTTCAGGGGATCAAAACACAAAGGTTCATAGGTAGGTACTAGGCTATCGGCCTAAGGGCCTACATAAGCCTAGCCAACAAGGTTCCCTGGTTTATGCCACCCAAGAAAGTTATTTTCCTGTGCCACTATTGAGCAGGCACAGAAGTGATCCCTGGGGTGTATTTCTTATTTCCCATCCACTCATCAAGATTTTTCTTGAAGAGTGCTAATGAAGAACTTTGCTTGACATTGATGGGTAGCCTGTTCCAGAGTATGGGAAGTCTCTGGGACAGGAATCTATCCCTCCAGCATTTTCTGTTTATTGTGGTGACAAGGTTTAGGTCCCTAGAGCATGTAGCTCAGAGGGATTGGGAGTTCTTTAGGTGTAGCATGTCCAACAGCTCTGGGTTTGAAATAGCTTTATATGTTAGGCAGAGATCACCTTGGAGTAGACGATATGCTATGGAATAAAGCTGGAGTTTTTTGAGGCGGTCATTGTAGGGCATTTGAATGAGGCCAGTAATCCTCTTTGTGAGGTACTTCTGTGGCCTTTCCAGCTGCTGCAGATGTCTTGTGAGGTACATTCCAAAAGGGGCATTGTACTCTATAATGGGTCTAATGAGTGTCGAGTAGAGGGGAACAATGACTTATTTTTTCCTAGATGAGAACCCTTTTATGATGAGGTGTGCCACATAGAAGGTCTTCCTGACTACTGTGGCAATGTGACTGTCAAAGGAGAGACTACTGTCCACCTGGGTCCCAAGGTCTCTTATCATATATTCAGTGTTAAGTAGATTGCTGACTATGTGGTAGTTCATGGGTACAGAGTTTTTACCAAAGGGGATGACACTGCACTTTTTGGCATTGAGCTTGAGGCCATGGCTCTGACACCAGGCATCTGTCTCAGTGAGGCCCTTCTGTAGGATGTCCACATCATTTGGGGACTTGACTATGGCTCCTAGTTTGCAGTCATCTGTGAACTTCGTTAGCCAGAGGCCTTCTGTTTTAGCCTGTATGTCAGAGAAGTACATACCAAACAGGAGAGGTCCCAGGACGGAACCCTGTTGTACTCCACTTGTCACTGCCTTGAGGTCAGATTTGGAATCTGCAACTTTTACAGTGTGGGTTCTGTCAGTGAGCCAGTTGGCAATGCATCTTGTGATGTAGGAATTTATACCTAGTTTAGTGAGTTTAGTTATAATTCCAGAATGGGGGAATGTAACTAAAGCCTTGGCGAGGTCAAGATAGGCTGTGTGAACCACCTTACCCTCATCTACAGCTTTGGTGACTGCCTCAAAGAAGTCAATCAGGTTCAGGAGGCATTATCTGCCTTTCACAAACCCGAACTAGGTGGGATCCAGAGTTTGGAGGTGACCAATGTCTTTGTTTATGAGTTTCATGATGATACGTTCCATGGCCTTGCAGACCAGGCTCGTCAGGCTAATAGGTTGATAGTTCCCGGGATCAGTGGTGGCTCCCCCTTTGTGGAGTGGGATAACTGTTGCTATGCACCATTCAGTGGGCACAAAGCCTGATGCGAGGCTATTATTGAACATGGTGCTTAAGTGTGGAGCCAGTTTGTTCTGAAGTTTGTGTAAAATGCAGCCTGGGATGTTGTCCGGTCCCATGGATGCTGTGTTTTTGGCTTTAGAGAATGCAGCTTTTACCTGCATAGTTGTGATTACAGGGACTCTGCATTATTCCTGTATAGATATGGGCCCTTTAGGGGGTGGGTGGGGGGGTAAAGTTAGCATGGAAACTATCTGCCAGGATGTTGGCAATATCAGTTAGTTCTGTAATTTTCATGCCTTTGTGCTGTAACTCAGAGCAGATCTGGGTGTCACCATCAAAATTCTTGACATAGCTATATAATGCTTTGTGTTTGTCCTTAGAATTAGTGGTGATTTTGTTTTCGTAGCTAGCTTTGGAGGATCTTATAAGGGATCTCAGCTTCTTACTGAGGCTGACCAGGGAGCTCCTCCACTCATGGGATTTTACTCTTTTTTGCAACAGTTTCTTCCTTCTGTTGTACAGTTTGTTTATGGCAGGGGACCACCAGATTGGCTTCCTTTTTTTGGAAGATAGCGTCTTGGTTCTGTATGGGATAGCATGATCCATGCATTTGTGTAAGTGCTTATAGAGTGCATTTGTGTAGGATTCAGCAGTTGTAACTGTATTGTCCATCTGCATGGGTGTCATGAAGTTCACTACTTCTGTCTTAAGAAGCATGAAGTTGGCTTTGGAGAAATTTTTTACCATGGTTTCCTTAATGGGGGGTGCGGGAGGGATGTGGATATCAAGGGTGATTAGCTTATGGTTGGATTGGACCAACGAGGAGTTGACTTCAGGTGTGGAACACCGGTCACTCATGTTGGTAATGACTAGGTCTAGGATATTGTTGCCCCTGGTGGAGGTATGGATAAGTTCATCCAAAGCATTGGAGTTTATGAATTCCAGAAAGCATTGAGTTAAGGAGTTGGTACACAAGTAGTTTTTCCAGTTAATGGTGGGGTAGTTGAAGTCACCCATTATTAGGGTGTTTGGTTGAACCCTAATATTTTCCAATACATCAAGAAAAAGGAGTGGGAATCCTGGGGCATGGTGGGGGATCTGTAGCAAGCTACAATTTGGATTGCAGTTTTGCCCAGAGTTAGTTGCACTTGGATAACCTCAGATGCATTATGCTGAGCAACTAGCCTGGAGGTGTGGATATCCTTAATGAATAAGGACACACCTCCGCCTTTGATGTTTCAGTCCAGATTACATGGCCGAAAAGTGTGGTATGAGTTATAGCCTGGTAGTGCCGGGGTGCTCTCTAGAGCCTTGATCCAGGTCTCAGTCACTGCACAGATATCAATGTTTTCCATTTTAAGGAGGGCCTTGAGTGAGTGCATTTTGAGATTTAGACTTCTAGCATTGAGTAGCATTACCCTCAGTTTTTGCTTGCCTGTTCCTGTTATGGTGGTGAATTTGTTATTTGAACCTTGCCCAAATAAGGCACTATAGGGGCAGCAAGAGCCTTAGCCAGTATCCAGAATCCCAGGGGCGACAGGTGCAGGCCATCTGTGGCAAAGCATCGTGGTCTGTCGACCATGTCATCCCAAGCAGACAGATACTGGATCCCCTTAGAATGACACCAGAAGCTTAGCCAAGTGTTTAAGTCAATAATTTTGTCCTTGTACTGCGGTATCATTCGGGGCGATTGCAGAATGCTACTCAGGGCTAGGGTCATACCTGCCAGGGCTACAAGATCGGTGAGGTCTTCCATGTCTCTTTTCATGTAGCCCAGGGAGATACATCTCAGGTAATTCACACCAACATGGACAATGACAGAGTCATATTTGTACTTGCTGAGTGTAATTCATAAGGGTCAAAGCCTTTCAGAGTACAATATAATATGCTAATCTTATTTTTTGAAAATAAGGGATAGGGTCAGGTTGCCAGATTTCATAGATCAATTATCTTAAGGCTAGATCTTCTCCTGGGACTATATGTGTGAGTCACAAATCCAGTATGTTCTTTTTCCATGGCTCAAAACTGGGGTATTATTGCTGTTTGGCTGGGGAATGTCTGAGTATACAATGCAATTTTTTAAGCATTCTACAATTTCCTGTTGCTTGCAAGTTTATAAGGATTGCTATATTACAGAGGAGCAACAGAGTCATAGTTTACATATTAGTGGGTGTAACTATTCCTAACTTTATGAAAGGTGATAAAAGCATTACTATGTTGGACTGCCTTAATCTAGTGGGCTGTTTTGGTGGAAATGTCTTAACAAATGGTAGTGTGCTGAGTGTGATGGACTTGCAGTAAGTGTTCCTTTATCCCAGCCAGACCTGAGCTGCCAATGGCAATTACTGCTGAAAGTGCTGTTTATCATTGGTGGCAATTATGCTTGACTCAGAGACATGAAAAATAGCTGATAATGATGTCTTCCTCATTGTGAATAAAAGCACCTCTGAATTACATTTTACATGATTATATAAACTGCACCTTGTGATGGTAGCAGTTTACTTCCTTATAAGGGATCTGCATCCCAGCCCAGGTATTGCTATATAACATTTTAATTTCACATATACAGCCTTTAGACAGAGTGGAAGTGGAATAACATATGAGCTAGAAATTGGTTTTCCACAAATACCAAGAAACAATGAGAAAGAAGAATAACAGATGAGCGCAGGAGACAGAAGGAGTTAGGAAGCAAGAATTACTCCACCAAACATATCAGAATGGCATAAACATAGTATAGCTGAATGAATAAAATAAAAGAGACAAGCAAACAGAAAAGGGTTTTGAAGACAGATATGTAATTTGGTTCACAAAAAAATGCTGGTGAGGACACTGAGAAAAACAGAAATATTGTAAAGGTTGTGAGAAGATATTCGACTTTATTCATGAATTCCTGCACTTAGTTCTGCTATTGTATGCGTGTTGCACATGCGATAGCATGCAGTCTGGTATTCATTAAACACTGTGCATGTATAAACTGCACAATATGCTAAAGAAAACATAAGTAGTTGAATGCTAATTAACCAATGCAACATGATGGAGCTATTTAGGAATGAATAACATGACTGTGTGCACTCAGTGCTCCCCTTTTGCCATGACATCCAAAACTCTTTGGAATTTAGACACGAGGACACTTAGAAAAAAATGTTAGGGTTGCTATTGCCATTATTAACCTGTATATGCAACAAGGTTTAATTCAAGGTGCTGCTGCTGCCACATACTGGCCAAGAAGGAAATGGGTGTACAGACCTCAACTGACACATCATGGACTGCATGATACAGAAATTGTCAAGAAATAATGGATGGACAGGAAAACAGTATAGAAAATATATAACCTCTGCCTTCTTCACCTGAAACTCCAGGGAAATCATTGAGAACCCATACCAGTAAAAACAAATGTATGTGTAAAATTATGACTATTAGCTACAGGGAGATTTCAGAGGCCCACAATGGATATATTAGGGTTGTCACAGGCCTCAGCTTCTAGAATCTTCTAAATGCAATGCTACAACATGCAAGGGATCATATCTTGTTTCCACACACTCCAGAGGAGAGAGCCACAACCATGCAATATTTTTATGCCATAACACACTTCCTTGAGGCTTTGGTGACCATAGACTGCACATACGTAGAAACTAAAGCCCCATTGAATGAACAGGGAAGGGGGTACATCAAAAGGAAAGAATAACATTTCATTAACTGTCAGCTTGTCAATAATGTGTGTTCAGGAAAAATGACAAGTTTCTACAGTTCACATGTATGACACATCTGTGAAGCTGTACACAAGGTTTGCTAGGGTCTATATTATAAACCTGAATGCTTACCTTATCGAATCCCTAAACATCGACCCTTCCTTATCAAAACATGAAAACATCGAACGTCCAGAAGAGCGAAACCGGAAACGTTGAATCTTCATGGTTGGCCTTCTGCGGTATAGCTCCATAAGGTAAGCGTGCGATAGTTACGGGCCTTAGGGTTAGTGTGCGGGTTAAGGTAAGTGCATAGATGGTAATGTATATTAAATGTAGTGTAGGGTTTTGTTAAGTGTATGTGTGTGGATTATTTACTTTGTTTGGGTTTAGCTTTATAAGGTAAGTGTGCGATAGTTACGGACCTTAGGGTTAGGGTGTGGGTTAAGTTAAGTGCATACATGGTGGTATATGTAAGATTTAGTGTAGAGTTAGAAGTAGGGTTTAGTTTAGGGATAGAAGTAGGGTTTTGGTTAGTGTACGTATGTGGTTTATTTAGTTTGTGTATGTAGTATGTAGTGGGCGGTGGGGTGGGACAAGTATGATAGTTCGACGTTTTGAATTTCGTGGTTTAGGGCATTTGGTGTTTATGCCGTTCAATGAGGAGGGGTTGACGTTTAGGGATTCGATAAGTTAAGAGTTCGAGTTTATAATATAGACCCATTTGCTAGGGTTGCCTTCCCCCAAGGGCATCTAGTGGGTGATGTAGGTTATGCACTATAACTTTGGCACATGACAGCCATGAGAAGTCCGCACAATCCCACAAAGCAAGGTTAAATTGATGCCCATGCTCAAACTAGGAATATGGAATGTGTATTTAGCTTTCTCAAATCAAGATTCTATTGCCTAGACACATCAGGAGGTGCCCTGGACAATGATCTAGCTACCACTGTAAAATACTCACAGTTTGTGCCATGTTGTAAAATATAATTCTCAGGAAATGACTTCAACAAGGATCACAGGGCCATGGACCAAAGTTCCCAGCACCACAGGCAGGCCAGCAGCTCCAGCATATACAGATGAGAAGTCTGAGGAAGAACTAGCTGCAGCAGATGGTGCTGGCAAATATAGGCATGCACGATATGCTTTGTATCTGGCTATGAGGCAAAGGGCAGCATCCACAATTACCACCTAACTGAAAAACTAAGATCCAAGTCATCAGCATTTACTTTAACCATGTAATGGCTGTGTCTTGCCAGCATCGGACATTTTATAGCAGCAGTATTATCCAAGGTAAGTGCTGAACATGAAAAAAAAAATCTTGGTGGTTACTTTCATATGTAAATACATAACGAACAAATAAATCAGACTTCTGAAGAATGAGTAGGTAAAGATTGATGCCTCAAAACCACACAGCAAATGAAAAAAGTCTTAAATTTAAAATTTGAAAAGTTTTAATTGTAAAAAATCCTTGTGAGCGCTTTTGTTTATTAAAATATAAACTTCATCAGACAAATGAGTAAAAGCAAGCAAGGTTTAAATAATGCTTACTTTTGTATTATTGGATGAAACATTAAGTGAAAAATCATGACATCATCACCACAAGTTTAACCCTTCTCTCCCCAGAAAAAAACCTGTAAATTATGCATTGATTTGAAATATACAAATATACACACTCGTGTACTCAATAGTGGTATGAATTTTCATTAACTACTAGAATTTCGGTCACTTATCTACAATTTAGTTTCTTTCTAAAGCCTTGAGTTTTAACACAGGTGTCATGGAGGTGATCTCATTGATGCCTGGCCACTTATGAGCTCTTAGCAAAATCTGCCACCTCAGTTCTTTTAGTTCTAAATAGAAGCGCCATGGTCTCCTATCATCCATGTCAACATGATCAATGGCCATGAAAGAAAAATCGTGGTCAGTGTATGCGCTAATATGCCTAGCCAGGGCATTATTAGGGTTGTTCTTCCTGAAGGCATACATATGCTCGTAAATCCTCTGGCTGAATTTCCTCTCTGTTTTACCTATGTAAAACACAGAACATAGGTTACACTCAACCATATATATGAGTGCTTTGGAAGAACAAGTATATTTGCCTTTGATTTTGTATCTTACAACATTGATTTCTAAAGAATTACCTATGTTCTGTGTTTTACATAGGTAAAACATAGAGGAAATTCAGCCAGAGGATTTACGAGCATATGTATGCCATCAGGAAGAACAACCATAATAATGCCCTGGCTAGGCATATTATCGCAAATGCTGACCATGATTTCTCTTTCATGGTCATAGATCACGTTAACATGGATGATAGAAGACCATGGGGCCTCTATTTAGAACTAAAAGAATTGAGGTGGCAGATTTTCTTAAGAGTGCACAAGTGGCCAGGCATCAACGAGATTACCTCTATTACACCTGTCTTAAAACTCAAGGCTTTAGAAAGAAATAAAATTGTAGATAAGTGACTGAAATTCTAGTAGTTATTGAAAATTCATACGACTATTAAGCACACAAGTGTGTATATTTGTATATTTCAAATCAATGCATAATTTACAGGTTTTTTTCTGGGGAGAGAAGGGTTAAACTTGTGGTGACAATGTCATGATTTTTCACTTAATGTTTCATCCAATAACGCAAAAGTAAGCATTATTTAAACCTTGTTTGTTTTTACTCATTTGTCTGATGAAGTTTATATTTTAATAAACAAAAGCGTTCACGAGGATTTTTTACAATTAAAACTTTTCAAATTTTAAATTTAAGACTTTTTTCGTTTGCTGTTTGGTTTTGAGGCATCAATCTTTACCTACTCATTCTTCAAATGTAAATACTTATTTGTCAATAAGATGAAACATGTCTCAACTCTACAGTAATGCCAGCAGTAAGTCATGAGTGAATTATGCAATATACATATACAACTACAATTGTTTCTGACACTAAGCATTTTGCATGACATTTGACCAATATAGGTGACCCAACAGTGAGCATGTCAGTATTAAGAATCATTTGCACAACTTTAAGAGAGCAATCAACAATTAATAACTAGTATGACAGAATTAGTTAGAATACTGTAGCAAATTCAATTACAGTCAAAAAGTACACAATTACTACCTTAGAAATGAACAGGAAAAAGAAATATTAATGAAATATTGTTTGCAATGTGATGAAAGCAAGTATCTGACTAAGCAAGCACTAGCTAGTCCCTCTATGCATCACTCATAGGTAACTCAAAGTCACAAAGAAATGTGCAAAGGGCAGGGCATAGTCATCATCCCTTGCACACGGTGATGGTGACAGGTTACAGAAGAACCAGCCTGACACCAAAGAATTGAGTGTGTGAGTAAAAAAACGATTTTTCAATAAGCATACAATGTTCATGGCATATTAACAACAGATTGCTATCATTCAGTAATAATCGTTTGGATAAAATATGTGTGAGTGAGGTGGTATGGGCAAGATGATCTTTAATGTATGTGGGTCTGCATGAGCACAATCAAAGCACCTGTGCTAGTACTACATCCTTGCATCTTTGAAAGGTATGAGCCATGATAGGTAGAGTAGTCAGCTCATTGTTTTCACCCAGCAAAGAAAACTACCTTTGCAAGGGGTTGCACTGTTAGTTCCATGGACCTAGCTAAAAGTTGGGCTGTTACCTGAACATTAACGATGCCTCCTGGAGGAGCAATCATTGTAATGATGTGGTCTTCCACATCTGGGTGTGGACACTTCAACCACTGACACAGCAATGCAGTTAAGGGAGCAAGAATTTGCATGCCACATTGGCTACCATTTGACGATGTAGTGCCTCTATGGTCATGAAGATGCTGAGCATCCCCCAGCAGCGTGTCATTCATTCTATCCAAGGAGTCACCCACATGGTTCCGGATGTCTCACACAACACTTAGTACTCACACTATATTTTCTGAGACCCTGGTGAAATATGACTGTGCCTCCATGATGGCCGCACACATATGTTGCATGGCACCTACTGACACAATAACATTAGGAGGAGTGCAAGCAGCAGGTCTCCTAAGACCACCTTTGCCAGCGCCCCTGTGTTGTACCTTGCCCTCATGATGGCTATGGGGAGACTCAAGCAGCTCTGAAACTGGAGTAATCACACTCCTTTGATCAACTGTGTCACCTTCAACCTGTCCTGTTTCTGAGGGCTCCGTATCATGGGTATGCGTAGGCATACTGACAGTGTCCATGTCCAAAATATGGGCAGTGGATGTGTTGACCCAACCTCAGTGTCAGACTGACTCTCTGCACCACCAGATTGTGCCTAATCATCACCATCATCCTCATCATCATCATCAATGTCTATTGATATCTGACATCAGACTCTAGGAGATCCAGTGTTAGGATCACCTGTGTAACAAGCAATTAACAAAATAAAGAGAAAATGGAATAAAAACGGATCAAACGTATGTCATGGACAACATAAGTTAAGCAATATAGATGCAAATGCCATTAAAAGGCACTGTAGGATCTATGCATAAATCTACCAGTAATAAGAAAAAAATGCTGCTATGTGCAGGTGGCCGTGCAAAATCAGTACCAGATATGCTAGACAGAAGAAATGGAGAAGAAGGGTGGATAACAAGTATCAAAATGTAAATAATGCAATAAGATGAAAATCCACTTTACATCTGCCTGATATGAAACATCTTATACAAAAATCCTCTCTTCACTTTCCTTCTCCACCAACCTCTCACTCTCTGTCATTCTCTCTTTCCCCACCTCTCTCTTTATATACACACATGTATATAGATATATATATATATATATATATATATATATATATATATATATATATATATATCTGTGTATGTGTGTGTGTGTGTAGGTTTACTATCAAAAGCCAAAAATAAAAAAAAATAAAAAATGTATTCACTTGATCGAACTGACATTCAAAATTTGGAAATGTGACTTGTACGGAATGTCAAAAATCATCACCATGTCCGCATTCCAACACATTTGGAATGTTAGGAGGTGATGTCAGACCCTCAGGAAGTTGTGGCTGAAGCTGCTATATGAATTATATGTCTACAGCACAATATTTTACAGTTTTGATATATTCCAACTCTGAGATTGCACTACAGTGAGGAAAAGGGTAAATTTCCCTATCCTGACTATATTGTGATCTGTTACCAGAACATCAAATGCACATTAGCAAATGTACACTACCATTTGTTAATGTGCATTTGAACATTTTCAGAATGGCAGTATGGAAACTGGAAAAGACACTTTCGACCATCCCAATTTTGAGTAAGTGCCAGTCCACATTTTGATAGTAAAACATATATATAATCATATATAGATGTAGATACACACACACACACACACACACACACACACACACACACACACACACACACACACACACACACACACACACACACACACACACACACACACGCACACACATGCTTGCATCTGAAACTATCCTTTTGGCAGGAAAACCAAATTTAGACATTATTTTCAGTTGTATTACTTGTTTTCTTTGCATTCATGAAGTTTTCTGTGCTATTCATTATTTTTCCTGCACTTGCTTGGAGTTTTAGGTTTAATTTTCATCTTTGTAAGGACTGCTCTTCTGGAATTGTCATGCTTTAAATATATTTTATCTGCTGTTTTCAGTCCTTTTAGGCTTGTATTTTGAGGTCCCTAACACTTGGGCTCCAAACCAGTCATTTTTACATTAAGAGGGTTAAAGTCTGCATTCTTGTAGCAGGGCAGGGCTAATTTCATCTATTTGAGCTGGGAATTTATGTTGGAAAGCTTATTGTGTTACCTGATTGGACTGTGAGCATACCTAGTTTAAAAAATGTTTATTTCTGCTTCTATTTAAGCCTCACATTTGCGATTTACATGCTGAGCAGGATTGCTGCATTTATTTAGCTTTAGATTACATTATTACAGCACTCAGAACTATCACTGATCAAAGAGCAACTGGTTTGTGCAATGAGCAGCACTGTCATATTGGTTAGCTGTAGACTACACTAAGTAAGCATCCATCCCGCGTCTCATTGCAAGCACCTCCATTTTCATTCCTTTATAAAACACATACTAAGGGTTTGCAACCATAGATAGGTACTTCTCTGCTGTCTTTCCATCCAGCTTGGAGGACATGGGTATCCTGAGGCAATGTAGCAATTGCACCATGTTGACTGACAACCATTACATGAGAGAAGTAGTTACACAATGTCACTGGAGGCAAGACTCTGAAATACAGACACAAAAAATGACAAACAAGTTGTCAGTAACACACACACACACACACACACACACACACACACACACACACACACACACACACACACACACACAAAAAAAAACACTCAACAAATTTACTAAGTACCGGCACATAGACCCACATATGCGGAGGTTCTCTCAAGCAACTTAACAAAACATCAGAGGCCTCCCAGACACTGTCCTCAGAAACTCTAAGTGCACACAAACAAGACAACTCCCACCACAACACATAAAACTACATCTCATAGTGTCTCAACTACAAAGTCCATAAGGTATAAAACCAAACAACCCAATATTTTGGTCATAGGAGACTCTTGCGAGACACACTGATGTCCCTCTCACCAGGCTGAATAAAGAGAAGGTTACAGTTAGTTGCCTGTCAAGGGCCAGGACTGGCCAGATCAAACAAAGCATTCAGATCACTAAACCCCAAGTGCCAGTATAACTCAGTCATAGCCCATGTGGGTATAAATTACCTAAGCTGTACCTCCCTGGACTATATGAAAAGAGACATGATTGAGGTCTCAGAATATGTGTCGCAGGTGGGTGTAAGCCTAACATTGAGCAACATTCTACCATCTACAAGGATGATGCCACAATACCAACAGAAAATAATTGACTTTAATAATTGCTTGAGAAACAACAATGGGACAAACACGGCAAAGCACATATATTTAATAAACAATAAGCAGTAAACAGATGAGCACTTTCAGAGATGCCTCCTTCATCAGGTCAATAAAAAAATATATAAAATCAGTCTGCATATAAATGGGCTGCCACAGTGATGCAGCGGTTAGCATTGCCACCTCACAGAAAGAGGTTCTCTGGTTCGATTCTCAGCTGGGGTGCCTTCTGTGTGGAGTCTGCATGTCCTCCCTGTGGTCACATGGGTTTCCTCCAGGTGCTCTGGTTTCCTTCCATATTGCAAAGACATGCAGTAGGTGGATTGGACAGTCTAAATTGGCCCTTGGTATGAGTGTGTGTGTGCCTTCTGTGCAAGGTTGGGCACTGGGCTGGTAACTCGACACCATAAAACTCCACTGCCAATCATGAGCGGGCAGATGATCTGCTGTGGCAACCCCTAACCGGGAAAAAGCCAAAAGAAGAAGAGGAAGTCTGCATATAAATACACTTGAAAAAACAATTACATTACTTAAAACCTTTAACCAGTTAACATTTTCTAGCCTTTATAATAGGTTTTAAAGGTATAAAACCATTTAAGCCTGGTAGAACATCAGCTCTCAAACCAGCTATCCAGTTGGGTTTCTTTAACTTCTGTGGCAGTGCAGGAGTGTAAATATCCAAAGCCATAAATTTAAAATCATGCTGTGGAAATTCATTAATGTGTTGAGCTACTGCACTTCTTTGCACATTTCTCCGTATATCACCCATATGCTGTAATATATGTTCCTTTAACATTCTATTGGTTATCCCAACATAAAAAGAAGTGCATTCTGAACAGGTTGCTATATAAATCACATTTTAGTAGAACAGCTTACATAGTGTGAACACTTATATATCCTTTTAGTAGCAGGATGCTCACATTATTAGTCTTAATATACCTGCATGCCTTACATCTTTTACATGGATATGTACCGGATTTGCCACTATATAATTTACCTGGATTATTCTTATCACCAGGACCTGGTCTCTAACATAAAAGACTCTTTAAGTTACGATTTCTCTTGTAACTGAAGTTTGGCACATCACCTACTATATTTTTCATCCTGTCATCAGACAGTAATATCTTCCAGTTATTTTGTATTATATTCTTTATATATTTAAAATCAGTACTAAAAGTAAAGTGTCTCCTAACCTTACATATATTTCTCTGCCCCTTATTAATTGACTCTCCAGTATTCTTTGAATACCAAGGTCTACCTTTCCCATCTCTCATGGACTTAACCCTTTCTGTTGCTTCCCTAACTTCCTTACTTTTGTAACCACATTCTAACAAATTATTCTCTGTTACATTTATATAATGTAAAACATCTCTTCCTTACTACAAAGTTGGGAAGTTCTCAGAAGCTGATTATCCATGACATTCTTAAAAATATGGTGGGGGTGCATGCTACCCCTATCCAATAGAGCATTTTTCCAGCATGACTTATGGTATAACAAAGTGCTTATTTTACCCCCTTCGTCCACTTTTAATAAAATATCCAAAAATTCTATAAAATCTACTGATGAATGCACAGCAAATCTTAAAAATATGGTGGTTACCTCTTAATAGTTAACAAAAGCATCCAATTATTGTGTATCCCCTTTCCACAAAAAAAGACATCATCCACAAATCTGAGATATAAACCCATATGTGCTAGCCACAGATTTTCTTCAGTCAAAATTTATCTCATCTTCCATTCAGCTAGAACCAGGTTTGTGTAGCTATTAGTGCAGGGTGTTCCCATGGCAACACCCCAACTCTGTAAATAAAACTTCTTTTCAAAGGTAAACACATTGTTCTCAAGTACAATGCTCAACAATCTGCATATATGTTCAACATATTTTTCGTCCATATATGCTACTCTTTCATTAAAGCTATATATATACCTTAGCCCTATATCATTAGGAATGACTGTAAAGAGATTCTTTATCTCTAAGGTCACAAGAATAAAACTTGCAGATAAATTCAAGCTCTCCATATATTCATTTAATTGTTGTAAAAAATGTGAATAGTCTCAACACAGAGACAGCCTTATTAACCATAGGTCTAAGCTGTCCTTCTACGCATTTAGAAATTGTTTCTGTAACCCATCCTGAGCCATTTACTACTGGCCTTAGAGGAGGTTTTTCCAAAGATTTATGTATCTTAGTTAGACCTGATATATTAGGAATCTTAGGGAAATCTACCATAAAGTAATTATATAAATCCTTATAAATACTGCTAGTCTGTAATAGATGAAACAAATCATTTTTCACATTACTAACAATCTCTCTTACTTTTTTCATGTTCACAAGAGTATAAGTAGTAACATCTAACAACATATTATTCATAGTTTCCACATATGTAGAATAATCTAGCACCATTACTGCACCTCCTTTATCTGCAGATTTTATAACAATATTTCTGTCAGGAATGAGATAATCCAGTGCTTGCTTTTCTTGCAAATTTAAAGTGTCCTGGTCTATGCCTGGACATAAGAAGTGTAGCAATTTCATTCTCACAAACATTCAAAAATATATCCATCACTGGTTGAGAAACAGGCGTAAATGCACTAGGTTTTTTATACTTATTATATTCAACAGCAGCATTGTTAGAAAACATATAATGCAAATTTACATTCCTAGCAAACTGCCTTAAATTTAATATCACATAATGTAACTTGCTATTAACAGCTGGTACAAAGGACAAGACCTTGTTTAAAACATTAATTTGCACATCAGTTAAACATTTATGAGAACAATTAAATACCAGTTTAAATGTCTCTGTACTGGACTGTCTATAGAAAGCTTCCTTCTATTGTGATTGTTGCTGAACAGCCTTCTTCTGTTGTTCTCTGGTGTCCTCACTTGTAAAGGTAGACAAGTGAGCAGGGGTAAAAAAGTTGCAGTAGTCTTTGGAATCACTCCCATCTCAATGTTCTTTGTGGTTAGTACAGAAGAATTAAACATGGTGGGTGGAATTTCATCAGTTTTTGTTGTAGCCCTGTTCTCTGACTCCTGAATTACTTCAGTAGCCTTGATTTCAAATTCTGATGTAATAATATTGAGACATTCATCACTTGATACATTCTGACCAATCACAGACATGGATGGCACATTGCCCTAGGCTTTAATAATTGGCCTAGCTGCTGGTGTCACTCCAAGGGGGTGTCCAATATTTGTCAGCCTGCTTTGCCAGGGGTGGTCTCCACCTGCTGCCACTAGGCTTTCAGATATTTTCAAAAATATTATCTGCATCTATAGTGTCTATTCTAGGCAATGCAAATCAGATAAACATTTCAAAATAGTAAAACCCACTGTTCATAGGTTCATAGGTGTGTACCAGGCTAATGGCCCTGGAGCCTTTACAAGCCTATCCCATAGAAGTGCCCTGGCATCATGCCACCTGATATTAGTTCCCAGTACCTCTATCAAGTAGATCCACTGGAGTGATACCCGGGTTGAACTTTCTATTACCTATCCACTCATAAAAATTTTGAAGAGGGACAGTGAGGTTCTTGGCTTGACATGTATGGGAAGTCTATTTCATTTCCCAGCATGTTCTGTTGATTATGGTAATGAGGATGAAGTCTCTGGAACATGTGGTGTGGTGGGATTGGGATTTCTTTAGATGTAACATTTATAACAGAGCTGGGTCAGACATGGATTCGTAAGTCAAGCAGATGCTGCATCTAAGTAGGCAATATGAGACAGAGAATAGCTGGAGTTTTTTTAATCTGTCCATGTAGGGCATGTGTTTAATGCCTAGGATCCTCTTTGTGAGGTACTTCTGTGGCCTCTCCAGCTGATGCAGGTGTCTAGTGAGGTACATGCCAAATGGGGCATTATACTCGATGATTGGTCTAATGAGGGAAGAGTAGAGAGAGATGATGACCTCTTTCTTCCTGGATGCAAAACTCTTGGTAATGAGATGTGCCACATAGACGGACTTTCTGACCACAGTGGCAATGTAGTGGTCGAAGGAGGGGTTGCTGTCAGCCTGCGTCCCCAGATCTCTTATAACGTCTTCAGTGTTCAGTGGGCTCCCATCAATGTGGTAATTAGTGGGAAGTGAGTTTTTACCAAAGGGGATGACGACGCATTTTTTGGTGTTAACTTAAGGCTATGTTTTGACACCAATCATTGGTCTCAGTGAGGCCATTCTGTAGGATGTCTGCATCACTTGGGGAGTTAATAATAGCTCCCAGCTTGCAGTTGTCTGTGAACTTGGTCAGCCAGAGTCCCTTTGTGTTGGCCTGGACTTCTGAGAAGTAGATGCCGAACAGAACAGGACCCAGGACCAATCCCTGTGGGACTCTACTCATGACTGGTCGGCAGTCTGACTTTGAGTTCAGTACTTTCACACTGTGTGTTCTATCTGTGAACCAATTTGCATCCCACCTAGTGATATAGGGGTTGTTGCCTAGTTTGGTGAGTTTATCAATAATTCCTGAGTGAGGATTGGTATCAAAAGCCTTGGCCAGATCAAGGTAGGCTGTATGAACTGCCTTACCTTCATCCACAGCTCTGGTGACTGACTCAAAGAAGTCAACTAGGTTGAGCATGCATGATCTCCCTTTCACAAAGCCAAACTGCGAGGGGTGCAGAGTTTGGAGATTTCCTATATCTTTGTTAATCAGGTCCATGATGATGCGCTCCATAGCTTTACATATCAGACTTATTAGGCTAATGGGCAATAATTACCAGGGTCTGTAGTTGCTCCCCCTTTATTGAGAGGGATGACTGTACCAGTGCGGCATTTGGTAGGAACAAAGCCTGAGGTGAGATTGTGACTGAACAGGGCACACAAATGTGGTGCAAGTTTGCTTTGTAGTTCATGTAGAACACAGCCAGGAATATTATCAGGTCCCATGGAAGCTGTATTCATGGCCTTCGACAATACAGCTTTAACCTGTGCTGCAGTAATGCTGGGTGCCTGGCATTCTTCCAGTATTGTGACTGGTCCTTTAGGGAGGGAGAGATGAGTAAAGTGGGCACTGAATCTGTCGGCCAGTATGTTGACAATATCTGCTGACTCAGTATAGGAGGTACCATTGTGCAGTAACTCAGAGCAAATCTGGGTATTGCCATGGAGGTTCTTGATATAACTATAGAGGGCTTTGTGGTTGTTTTTAGTGTCTGCCACAATTCTGCCTTCATAGCTGGCTTTAGAGGATTTGATGAGGGATCTCAACTTTTTGTTGAGGCTAATAAGGGAGTTTTCATAGGTTCATAGGTTCATACTAGGCTATCTGCCCTAGGGCATTTATAAGCCTAGCCAGAGTGTGTTTGGCTTTTGCCACCCATTTTAAATTAATTTTGCTATGCCCCTTTTCGAGGTTAGTATACTGTGCCTCTGTCTAACAGTAACACAAAAGTGATACCCAGGGTAAACCTACGATCCCCCATCCACTCATCAAGATTCCTCTTGAAGAAAGTCAGTGAGGGACTCTGCCTAACCTGGACTGGGATTTTATTCCAGAGTGAAGGGAGCCTCTGGGTTATGAATCTGTCCCTCCAGCATGTCCTATTTATTTCAGTGCTGAGGTTCAAGTCTCTCGAGCGCATAGCTCGATGGGATTTGGATTTTCTGAGGTGCAGCATGTCCATTAATTCCGGGTTCGACATAGCTTTATATGTCAGGCACAGATCGCCTCTGAGCAGGCGGTATGCCACTGAATAGAGCTGGAGTTTCTTTAACCGGGCAGCATAATATGGCATCTGTTTGAGCCTTTAATCCTCTTGGTGAGGTACTTTTGGTGTCTTTCCAGTTGCTGCAGGTGTCTGGTAAGGTACATCCCAAAAGGGGCATTGTACTCAATTATGGGCCTGATGAGGGATGAGTAAAGAGGCACGATGACCTCCCCTGATCTAGATGTGAATCCCTTCATGATTAGGTGGGCTATGTAAAATGTTTTTCTAACCACTTTGGCCACATGGTTGTCAAATGAGAGATTGCTATCAACTTGGGTCCCCAGGTCCCTAATTACTTCTTCTGTACTTAATGGATTACCATCTATGTGGTAATTTGTGGGCACTTTGTTTTTGCCAAAGGGGATGACTATACACTTTTTGGTGTTTAGCTTGAGGCCATGACTCTGGTACCAGTTGTCTGTTTCTATTAGGCCCTTTTGGAGGATGCTTGTGTCAGCTGGAGAGTCGATTATGGCACCCAGTTTGCAGTCATCTGCGAACTTGGTCAGCCACAGTCCTTCCGTATTGGCCTGTACCTCCGAGAAATATATACCGAACAAGAGAGGTCCCAGTCTTGGGACTTCACCTTTTTCTGCAACAGTTTCTTCCTTCTGTTGTAAGTTTATTAATGGCAGGGACCACTAGATTGACTTCCTTTTTTTGGAGGAGAGCATCTTGATTCTGTTGGGTATGGCTAGTTCCATGCATGTATGTACATGTTCGTACAGTGCATTGCTGTATGATTTGGCAGTCATGCAGCTATTTTTCATTGACATGGGTGCCTTGAAGTTAGACACCTTTGTTTTTAGGAGTACAAAATCAGCTCTGGAGCAGTTTTTCAAGGTGGTTACCTTTGCAGGGGGTGTGGGTGAGATGTAGATTTCCATGGTGATTAGTTTATGGTCAGATCTGACCAGGGAGGGACTGACTATTGGTGTAGATCAACGGTTGCCCATGTTAGTAATAACCAGGTCAAAGATGTTGCTTCCTCTGGGGGGGGTCAGAATGAGCTGGTCCAGGGCATTGGAATTGATGAATTCCAGGAAGCGTTTGGCCAGTGTATCGGTTATTGAGTAGTTTTCCCAGTTGACGGAGGGATAGTTGAAGTCTCCTAGTATGAGAATGTTGGGTTGGACCTTGATAGATTCCAGGGTACTTAGGAATGTGGAGTGAGAGTCTAGGGATATGGTTGGGGACCTATTGCAGGCTGTGACCTGGATAACTGTTTTACCCAACGTTAGTTGTACTTGAAGTATCTCAGATGCATTATGCTGGGCTACTAGTCTGGAGGTGTACATATCCTTTATGAATATGGAGACTTCACCACCTTTGGAGCTTCAGTCCATGTTTTGGGGCCAAAAGGTGTGGAATGGTAGTGCAGGGGTGCTTTCTGCTGCTTTAAACCAGGTCTCCATTACAGCACAAATGTCGATGTTCTCTATTTTGAGGAGTGCTTCGAGTGAGTGCATTTTGAGATTTAGACTTCTAGTGTTGAGCAGCATGACCCTCAGATTGCATTTATTTATAGCTTTTATGGTGGCAATTTGGTCTTTGGAATACCACCTAAAAATCACTATAGGGGTGGCAGGAGCCTTAGCCAGTACCCAGAAACCCAAGGATGACAGATGCAGGACATCTCTGGCAAAGCATCAAGGTCTGTCAATCATGTCATCCCAAGCAGACATATACTGCATCCCCTTAGAATGACACCAGAAACTTAGCCAATTGTTGAAGTCTATATTTTTTTGTTTGTACTGCGGTATCATTTTGGGTTATGGTAGGATACTGCTCAGGGCTAGTGTTATACCTAACAGGGCCACATAATCTGAGAGGTCCATCATGTCTCTTTTCCTGTAGTCCAGGGAGGTGCATCTCAGGTCATTCACACCCACATTCACAATGACAGATTCATACTTGTAGTTGTTGTGGAGTGACCTGAGTGCGTGTGTTATGTGTCAGATTCTGGCACCTGATTGACAGCTGACTGTTACCTTCTCCTTATTCAACCTAGTGAATGGGACATCTGTGTGTCTCACTATTGAGTCACCTTTGATTAGTGTATTGGGCAAGGTGTTTAGCCTTAGGGGCTTAGGTTGAGGGGCACACTGTGGAGGTGAGCTATGTGTCCTTTGGTTTGTGCTGTGTTGTTGTGGTTGAGTGCATTTCTGTCTTGGAAGTCTCTGCTGTTTGGGTACATTTCTGTTGAGAGCCTCCATGTAGGTGGTTGTGTTGTTTGTGTTTTTATGTGGGAGCTGTGATGATGGGTGTTCTGGAGGGCTATGTGTTCCATGTGGTGTGGTACAGGTGTTGACTTTCTCCTCTTGACAAGCTAGTCTGGTCTTGGCTGGAGAGTGCATATCTTCCAGTTTGGTGAGATAAGTGCATCTCTCTCAAGTCTGAGTGTTGAAAGGTAAGGGTTGAGGGTTGTTTGTGTACATGAGGCAGTTGTTACACTGCCTCAGAATGCCCAAGTAGACCAGGTGAATAGGAAATAGCATAGGGAACTGCTCTTTAATTATGCCAGGAGGGGTGGTCATAACTACTAAGTACTGGAGCTATTTCTGTGAAGAATGACTAGTGCTGATGGCACTTAGGTGTGCTATAATAATTGCTACAAAAACCTGTTGAATTGCAAAGTGATTAGGCTATAAAGCACTTTTCATTTAATAAAATTAAACTTCTTCAGATGCAAACATTCAAGGTACAAGTTTCAGTTAAATAAAATACCAGGAAGTGCTTGAACCTGTCAGCTCACATGCTGTGACGATATCAGCAACAATAGTTAAACCTTCCTGTTCTGCACACTATGAAACAATACTGTTTAAAACTAAAACAATTCTAACAACCACGAACAAAGAAGATTGAAGCTATGGTTTAAAAATAAAGTATGCGGATGAGTATACTTTAAACAACTAAAACAAATAAATATATGAAATAATAATGTTACCTATAAGGAATTACTATTGCACTGCTGAAATTCTACACTACAAACGTCTTTACTACAACATTTCATACTGGTTCACAGCTAATCACCTAGATGAGGAAAAATAACTCAGCTGGCAGTTCAAGAAATAAATTTAGGCACCATTAAAAGTGACTAAAATTATCATGCAAGAAATTAACTTGATGTTAATATATAATTTTAATTAGCTATGATGACCATATTACTAAATCTATAGCATTCATACTGTGCTATGCCATTCACTTAATTCCACAATATGGCATTCATTATATAAAAATTATATAAAAAAATAAAAAAATACACAATCTAACTATGATCTTTAAGGAGAATTAAGGTTGACTATCCTGGTATCACGTTTACTAATGTAAATTACTATTAGAGTAATTTACGGAAGTAAACGTATTTTTTTATATTTTTTATATTATTTTTATATAATGAATGCCATATTGTGGAATTAAGTGACTGGCATAGCACAGTATGAAAGCTATAGATTTAGTTAAATGGTCATCATAGCTAGTTAAAATTATGTACTAACATCAAGTTAATTTCTTGCATGGTAATTTTAGTCACTGTTAATGGTACCTACATTTATTTCTTGAACTGCCAGCTGAGTTATTTTTCTGGGCTAGGAAATTAGCTATGAACCAGTATGAAATGTTGTAGTAAAAAAGTTTGTAGTGTAGAATTTCAGCAGTGCAATAGTAATTCCTTATAGGCAACCTTATTATTTCATATATTTATTTGTTTTTGTTGTTTAAAGTATATCCATCAGCATGCTTTACTTTTAAACCATAGCTTCAATCTTCCTTGTTCATGGTTGTTAGCATTGTTTTAGTTTTAAACAGTATTTTTTTCATAGCATGTAGAACAGGAAGGGTTAACTATTGTTGCTGATGTCATAACAGCAAGTGAGCTGACAGGCTCAAGCACTTCCTGGTATTTTATTTAACTGAAACTTGTATCTTGAATGTTTGCATCTGAAGAAGTTTGATTTTATTAAACAAAAAGCTCTTTATGCACTTTAAAACTACTGGTTGCTTTCTGAAGCCATTTTTTTCTATTTTAGTAGTTTATTTTGTGTTTTTTTTGGATTGGTTTTTAAGAATTAGTAACTCAACAGTGACAAAAAGGGATGTCTTTATATATCATCTTTCAGTTGTTCACCTTTAACACATGTACAACTTCAGAGACTTTTTTTTTGTGTTAATAAAATACTATTCCAGTCAGGATAGACTAAGCAAGCAAAGACTGATTAGTGTTTATATTACATTATTGGCTGATGAAAAGTGCAAATGCTCTTTCATCGAACCGATAATGTCTAAAGTCCTAAATGGTGAAGACAAGGAACAGTGAATTTTTTTCCCAGAGAAAAAATTCACTGCTCTGCAAAAAAAAAAAAAAAAAAAAAACCTTAAAACATAAAACGAGTTTTTCCTTGGGGAAAAAAAATGATGTTTCATATCTTCACTGTTTAGGTCTTTCGACATTATCAGTTCGATGAAAGAGTGTTCGCTCTTTTCATTAGCCGATAATGTAATATAGACCTGATTGATTAATATCAGTAAAATACACATTACCTTTCAGATGAGTTCTTTTATCAAATAAAAATAATCTAATTGTTAAAGTGTGCAACCATAGAGAATGTAAGTAAAATGCAAATTAGTAAAGTAAATCATCTGTATGGGTAGACTAAAAGAAATTAGTTATTCTTTTAAAAATGTTGCTGACTAATCATCTTTCAGAAAGAAACTTCATTTAAATTGCATTTGGGGAAGAAGACACACATTGAGCAGATCATTCTCAGAGGATAATTACAATTCTATTTGGATGTCAAATAAGCATTGACAAATGAATATTGTTAATGTATTTCCAGTGTTGACGATGTGATAAGTAGACAACGTCCCTGGTCAAACAGTGAACAAAGGACTATAATCATATTAGTAACACAATTAATTTGGAAGCATCATTTTTCTTATCTAAGTGAAGATCAGAGGTTCTGAAGATTATGTTCAAAATTTGTCAAATGCAGAAGTGGAAGGAAAACAGGATGGAAAAGCAACTGTCAACAGAGATGATGGCAGACATTGTGGTGAAGGAGGGTGAACTGAAGGGTCTGGAAAAATATTAGTTGTTAAATTGGCAAGTTAGAATTGAGACTGATGTATCTTGGATTTACTGATGGGAACATCAAAAAGTGAGAGTTAGGAAGTAAGCAAACAGCTTGCAACCTGTACGGCAGAAGCCAAGGTAAGACAAAATGAAATGGTAGAAGCCATGAACTCCCATGTGAATGATATTGAGTCATTACAGAAAGTGGAAGTGGTTGCAGAGATGCAGGAATAAAGACAAAGTCAAGCAAATTTTGAAGACAGGGCATGTAGGAGAAATAATTGTCTTATTATTTTAACTACAAACAGAACTGGAATGGATTTGTACTGGAAAATGTGATGACTTGGACTGGTCTGCATGATGAGTATGTTAAAACTGAGATAACATATAGGAATTTTCTGCCATTTGGACAGGATGGGATAAAAAATAGATTTAGTTTGGTGATATTTGAAATATATGATTTGTAGGATCAGGTCTTATACCTGCTCTGGCATCCAGAATACATAAAATGTGTGGCAGACAAGTATACATTGATTTTTAGACAGGAACAAAAAACATTCACAGACACAATTTCTGCTAGCCATGAGTACATCTTGACTCACAAAAATTGTATTGTCAGATGCTATCGCTCCTAGCTACTCAAACACATTTCCTGGCTCATTTGAATAGTGCAGAGGGAGTAATTCATATGTAGGATAATAAGAATGGGAGGTGCCAGGATCTACTACAGAGGTGAAAGGCAAATAAGCAGATGCATCCAGTGGCTCTGAGATGACCATGTTGTCCTGACTGAGTAAATTAAAAATGTTTAGAAAATATTTGCAGAATGAGAACCTGAAAAAATTTAGGCTTGTACATTGCAGAGACAGAATACTATCTACTTTTATTTTCATAATTGTTTGAAGATGACTTTTAGTTAATATGTTATATTGCACTACTAGCTGTCTGTTTCATTTCTAGTGAAATGAGTGACTGATTTAAAATTTGAACAAACATGAAACATTGCTATATAGACACACTTTAGTGGCACAGTAAGGATGAGAGCTTATAATCATTAGCACTGATTACATAAGATTAATAAGTTGGAAGACTGATCACCACTGCTGATTAAAGATTACTTGACTTAATTAAATGAGTAAATGTTTAGATTTGCTAACAGTGAAGATTCAAGGAGTTTTAGTTTATGTGCAAAGTTAAAATGTGATATGTTATGCAGGCATAGTATTCATATAAGATTGGCCTGGAACTTAACAAAAAAAAAAAAAAGAAGGGCACGTAAACAAAAACAACAGTCAGAAAGCTGCAGTTCAGAGCAGAACCTTTATTGAACTAAATACTTTCATACCCAAAACCCAGGGAAGTTTTTAGAGTTAGCATAATCCCATGTACACATCCCTTATATAATCAAAAGCCCAGAAGCAGTTGTAAATTAAATGCTGCCTAGAGCTTGCTGGTCTTAAACACTGGATCATATGCCCTATTTACTGTACAACTGCCAACCAGTATTTTATTAAATGTTTTAATATTTGATGCTGTCTGATCTCTAGAAGTAGGCTTAGTCCGCATTCCTCTTGTTCTAAACAAAAAAACTTATTGTCATTGTACTGCAAAAATCAGTAGACACTGCCAAGATATTGTTACTGGTGTTATAGGCAATTGAATGAAATATAACACCTATAATGGTTGCAACCAACCATTATAAAAGCATTTATACATCATTATCCCATACGAATGTATAATTAATAGAGTAGATCCTTAACTCCTGTAGTAGGTCCATTGAACTGAGTGCTCTTATACATGCTATGTTCCCTCAATGTGCTTTCTGAAATCTTTCTAGCTTCCTTACCCCAACTGAATTGTATAAACAAATGGATCTACAATATTCAGTTATTAGCCTAATTAAATTGTCACATAAACTTAGTAATACTTCCTTTCTTTTGTCAGCAGTATTTGGAAAAATGCCACTAAGAACACAATTGCATCTCTTTATGATTGTTGTTACATTTACATCTACTACAAATGTGCAGTCAGTCATCACATCCCGGTCTCTTTATGTATTTAAAGGTGGTAACAGCTAATTATCCATAGTATATATAAATTCTTTCATTACCTTACTGTAGTAAACTACATTTACCAGCATCAAACAATGCTGCCCTCATTTGAACTACTCAAAGAGGGGATCCATGCAGAGCTTCATTCTTCTTATTTGTTCATTTAAGTTAGTTACATTGGCACTTGTTTTTGAGTCATCTGAAAAGTCTAACTTGTCTAGACTTTACCAACTGATGAATAGACAAAATCTGAGAAAGGACATGCTTTTTTATGTTTTGCTAAGAAAATTCACATGTTTATATAGCTACTGATATTGAGAAAGGTTATTTTCATTGGACAAGAGACACCGTATGGAACCAGTAATGTAAGAGTACCTTGGTTAAGTTATGCAAGTGTTGTGATATGTTTTTTTATATCAGGACTGGTTTTCTGACCTTTTCAAAGGTTGTAAGCCTGCCTCTGCCAATTAGGCCACAAGCCTCATGCCTGACTTCCCATTGGCTTTGTGCTCAGTTTTTACAGCGGACCCATTTTTGGCTCAGCTTCTACTTCACTTTTCTAATGTCGTAAGACTATCTCTGCCAATTAGCCCACAAGCCTCACACCTGACTTCCCAGTGGCTTCATACTCTACTATTTTTACAGTGGACCCACTTTTAGTTCAGCTTCGACCTCACTCGTCTAATGTTGTAAGCCTGCCTTTGCCAATTTGCCCAGAGACCTCAAGCCTGATTTCCCAGTGACTTTGCGCTGTACTGTTTTTACAGCAGGCCCATTTTTGGCTCAGCTTCTACCTCAGCTGTCTAATGCATGTGTTTTACTTATGCAATTTAATCCACTTTTCTTCTTTTATGTAAGCAGTCATCTCACACATCATCAAGGAGTACTATCCCACTCCCCTTCTAAATTAGCTGTGGTGAAGTTTCCAAAATTCTTCTTTCAAATTAACTCTCTCCCTTCCTTAGCAGTTTGCTTACATACTTAGATCTAAAACACAGGTTTACCTACTTAATATCTAGTAGTTGTACTAGCTTTTCCTTCTTCCCTATGTGTTATCACTTTGGCACCACTTCCAATATTGTGTAGTTAAACATTCATACCCTTCCTATACTTAATATATATTCTTAGTTAACTTGTGCAGTTTGGCTTTCCTATCTGTAAGTTATTCTACTCTCCATTATTTTCTCCCCTGTGCCTATTATGCATGTTGCTCTTCCTGCCTGTACATTCCCTTACAATTAGCTCTTGCTTAAATAAGGAATGGTACATAGCATATTTTTTTGAGAAGAACAGACTTTACCATAATCACTGCCCCAAACTGCTTTACCTTCCTGATTGTTTCTGTTGTCACAGTCTACTGCGACCGGGTTTACTTCTGACCGTAATTGACTTTATCACATACTGAATTTCATCGCCTCTCTGCTGCCCACTACTTCCTGTCTCCTAGGATCCATTGTGCCATTTAAATCCCTTACCTGTCATTCAGTGCCATCTTTTACTGTTCTTTCTAGGGTTAGGAGTCCCGTACAGAACCAGTGATGTGCAGTACCATGGCTAAGGTATGCAAATGTTGGGATACACTTTTTCATATCCAAACTGTTTTTTCCAACATTTTCAAAGGTAAATACTGCATTTGTAGGGTGTTGTGTGATGGTATCTCATGCAGTCTCACTAAGTTCTTGCCGATACTTTAGTGAGATAACCTGCTACCGTATGCTATTGGCTTAGAATTGCTGCAGCAAATTGACTGACTTACTTATTTTTTTTACTGTCTCTGAATTACTTGAATGGATACAATGTGCTATTAGCAGCTATAGCAGCTATACAATTTCACTTATTTACAATATATGGTGTTCCATTCTCATGCATTTATTACAATGCAATGTTTGTTATATAACTAAGGATTTATTGCAATCTTTAATATATAATACTGAGTGTTTTTATTACTCTTGTAGTGACTGCTATTTAAGAGTATATACAGGGTATAAAACTTGATTAAAGATTGTGCTAAGCTATATAATATGGTCAAATTTCACAAACCCTTAGAATTACAGTTATCTTAACTGTTTAATGCAGACTTAGTTCTCAGTTGACAATTTTTGGAATGGTAATTTGTTTGTATCTATTGTAATTATTCTTGCTGATGTGCTTATCATTTCTACTCTGCTTTACTTCTATTATTTCTACATATTGTATCTATGACTATGCAATAGCCTTCTTTCTTTGCTAATTTATTTGCTGATACCCTTTCTATTTACTGATTCTTATCTGCTACTACTTAATCTGACCCCCCTTTTATCTGGCTTTTGCCCTATCTCTGTCACTCTTAGCTAGCAATTTTATCTATTGTTGCCCCTAACTTAATGTGCCTTTGCTGTATCTATTTTCTTCTGAATTAGATTGTAAGCTTGTCTCTGCCAATTAGCCCATAAGCCTCACGCCTGATTTCTGAGTGGCTTCGTGCTCTACTATTTTTACAGCGGACCCATTTTTGGCTCAGCTTCTAACTCAGTTGTCTAATGTATATGTTTTACTTACCCAATTTAATTCACTTGTCTTGTTTTATTTAAATGGTTGTATTGCACATCACAGGAGAGTACTAATCCACCCTGTTCTAAATTAGCTCTGCTGAAGTTTCCATACTTCTTATTTAAAATTGGCTCTCTCCCTTACTTAGCGGTTTGGTTACATACTTAGATGTCAAACATAGGTATACCTACTTAATATCTAGTAGTTGTACTAGCTTTTCCTTTTCCCCTATGTGTTATCACTTTAGTGCCACTTCGAATATTGTGTAGCTAAAACGCTCATCCCCTTCCCATACTTAGTACATACTCTTAGTTGACTTGTATAGTTTGACTTTCTCATTTGCAAGTTATTCTACTGTCCATTACTTTCTCCCTGGTGCCTTGTATGCATGTTGCTGTTCCTCCCTGTACATTCCCTTACTATTAGCTCTTTCCCCAAACTGCTTTAACTTTCAGATTGTTTCTGTTTTCATGGTCTACTGCGATCACGTCCAGCCCACTCCATTTGCTCTTGGTGCACTCTGCCTCACTTTGCCCCCTACCCTACCCAACATTCCCACCCACCCCCTGTACACCTGAACTTACATTCATCAAGCCACTGTCACTACTTAACTACAACCAGTCAAACAGCACTATCTCTCACTTCACTTCTCACACTAATCTAACCCCTATCTGCCCAGTATTTATTCTCAAATCCTTCCAGTACCTTCTCCTCTATACCGCCTATCTAATACTTTCACTTTTTATAGCTCTCTTTATTTTTCTGCTACTTTAACACTATAATATAATAATAACTACACATTGTTCTCTCCTTCTACTTCTAAATTTTTATATAAGATACTCTCTGAACCTTAACAACAATGCTACTCTTATGTATTACATCTCTCATAATTCTCTCACTAGCTGCTCATCTAACTTCTTATCATACTCAACTATCCATTTCTTTCTCTTCCCACACTATTCATCTCCCTCAACCACTACAAATAAAACCCCCAAGCTTTGTGATATCTCCTGGACTCTACAATACTACATACATTGATCAGGCTACCAATACTTTACTCTCTCTAAATACAACAAATCACATGTCTCTCAACTACGATAAATTCATAACTAAACTCCTTAATGCTCTTTTTAATAAACATAGCATCTCAGCTTAAACTTAGTGATGATATCCACCCAAATCCTCGCCCCAAAACCAACCCATTGTTATCCTTCAACTCATCCAATATACAGCCCCAGAGAATATTAAATCTAGCCCAGAAAGGATCTGGCCTACTACTCCTGAATATGAATCTTAGAAGTGTTGTTAAAAAGTACACAACCTCGATGCTACCCTCTCACTCTACTCAATTGGCATTGCTCTACTAACAGAAAGCTGGCTAAAGCAAGATATAAATGATAATGAAATTATTCCCCAGCGTACAACATATATAGTTTAGACAGAAAAAAAAAAATAAAAGAGGTGATGGTATAGCCATACTATTTAAAAGAAACCTCATACTAGAATCCCTAGAAGAAAACTTGATTTCAATAATGCTGAGATACTATTTACCAAACTCAAAATCAGTTCCAATAAACATTTAATTGCTGTAGGCACTTACATTCATCCAGGTAATAACCTTGCCACTATTGAGCACATCCTCCACTGGACATCACTAACTCTACCTCACAAAACAATTATTATGGGAGACTTTAATACAGACTGGTTCACCTCTAATTCAGAAATCCCTACTAACCACATCAAGCCTTCATGACTTCACATAAATTATACAAACTCCAACCAGTGTTGATAAAACATCAAAAAGGCAGACTATTCTTCACCATCTCACTTTCTTTATTCTGGCTGTCTTCCTGACAGCCTCAGTAATTACCTCCCAACCTACCTACCTACCTAGACAATGTATTAACCCTCCCAAACATACTGTCTATTGTCAAATCTGAAATAAAAAAATTAATCCTCAAACCTTCATATCCACACTCCAACTCTGTAACTGTACTCCTCTAAAGACTTTGCCCCTAGATGCTGACAAAGATTATTTCAATTCCACTTTTCTCAACATACTAAACAAACTAGCACCAACAAGAATGATAAGAATAAAGTTAGATTATGCTCCATAGCTAGCTAAGGATACAAGAGCACTATTCAAACTAGGGATAAGGCCTGGGAACTGTGGCATTTAAACAAATCTCAAATAAACAGTGAATCACACCAACAACTCAGAAACAAAGCCCAAAAGTATATCAAACAAGACAAAATAAACTACTACAATAACATTCAATTAAAACACCAGAATAACCCATAACAATTCTGGTCAGCAATTAAAACACTCCTCCAACCTGGACAAACTTCAACACTAATCCCTTCATCCACAAATAATTTAGATAGTACAGCAGCTAAATTTAACAAATACTTCACTGAAACCATACTATCACTCTCAAATAACAACTGATCTTCTCCTACAACATTACTTTCTGCTTTTATCCTGTCTCAACAAATAATATAAAAATTACTTAGAAAACTTAAACCAACTACCACAGCAGCCAATAACTTACCTACAAAATATCTGAAACTTTCAGCTAATGTCATCTTCTACTCTATCTCCATTTTCATCAAATGCTCCATCTCTGAACACCATATACCAGTTATTTGGATGATCTCATACATAATCCCCTACGTAAAGAAGGCAACTCAGTGGAACACTCCAACTACAGACCTACAGCTATTTTATCTCCATGATTCAAAATACTGGAAAAATGCATACACTAACAACTTTTGGGTTATCTCTTAACAAACAATCTATTAACTAGTTCATGGATTTCATCCCAACCATAGCACTACTACTGCCCTTTTGAGTTTTACTAGTACCATCAATCAATACAGGAATGAAGGTAAACTAGTTTAATTTATCCTTTTAGGTATGCCTAATGCTTTTGACATCATCTCACACCACAAACTTTTATCTGTACTCTCTGACCTAAAGCTCAGTCACTCTGTACTTACATGGTTCCAAAATTATCTAGCTGGTCACCAGCAAGCTTTAAAATGGTAACAAGACCTTTCTCTCCTCTACTACTTGCAACCCTTGGGGCTCCAAAAGGTTCTATCCTAGGACCCCTCTTCTTCAGTGTCTTCACTAATAATCTTCACAGTGCTATCCACCTTGCCTCCCTTGTCCAATAAGCAGATGATTTTACTCTTATATATGCTGTTTCTACCCTAAAACAACTTCAAGATATAACACAACAGTCCGTCTATGTAGTGGAATCCTGGTTTTCTAATTCCCAGCTCATTCTTAACCCAAACAAAACCAAATGTATGCTCTTTCAACCCACAAGAACCACATACTCCCCCTCATGCATTCTATATCACTTCTATAGGTAATACCACTATATCTACAGTATCCCAAATAAAACTCGTAGGTGTTGTAATTGACAATAATATGAAATGTGACATTCATATATCTCAAACAATAAAGAAGGTACATAAAAAACTAGGTACCTATACAGAAGCAAACAATATTTAACCAATAGCACAAAAGTTACAATTGCTAGAACCGACCTACTCTCCACACTCCTATATGCCTCACTTATACTCATCAGTTTTAAGAAAATAGATTTAGGAAAACTAAAAGCTTGCTACAATAAAATAGCAAACTTTGCTACAGATTCTACATACATATCCCATCAGTGCTTAGCTCTGAAACAAATCACCTGGTTAGAACTACCTCATCTCTTACCTTATACACAGCTCAAAATGGCTCATAGACTACTATACCAACCTGAAAAAAAAATGCCCTCCAAAACTTACTACAACCTTATTCCAACAATCATGTCTTATGTTCCTCTAATAAATCACTTTTACAAATATCTAAAGCCAAGAATAGTGGAGGTGACTCTCTTTACTCAAATAATATAGCCAAAAGCGGGAACACACTCTCTCAAACTATCAGATCTACAACTAACTCTGCCTACTTTAAAAAAATACTCAAAAGCCATCTATTCAACAATTGGCTCTGCCTGTACTCCGGCCCTGGCTAGCTCATACAACTTCTTTCCATGCTGTCCCACCTTACTGTTCTGTCCTACTACTACAATAGTCTGAACAATTTTTCCATCTAACCTTTCCTTCTACTACTGAGATATTCTACAAGTGCCCTCTAACCTTTCTTGTTAATCTAATAATTCCCCATGACATATGTCACTCATAGTGTAACTTCTCTGTTAAATGTTTTGTGGATAGAAACAATGATATGTTACCATATAATTTTGCTTTTCTGCACACTAATGTAGTAAGCTTTGAATTATTTGTATTTGTATATATTCAATATATGTTTCATTTAGCATTTTATCTATGTAATTTTTGTTTTCTGTTTTTGGAGCTTTTCTCCTGGGGCCTCCACTGAAAATGGGTTTCTGCCCAGTCAGACTTTCCCGGTAAACAAATGTCAATAAATAAAATTTAAAAAAAAAATCTAACGGGATAATAATGAGCTAACTAATCCCATAAGAATAATAATATTTTCCTTCATCCTTAAAGATCATGAAACAGTGGTGAAGCCTTACTGCTTATTTTAACTCCTGCTCCTCACACCCCCACTGTACTCAAAGAGGAGCACTAATCTCTCCTTCTCCAACTATGATGTCTTACCTTGAAGAAAATCAGTGAAAAAAATTGCAGAGAACTGGCATGCAAATCAGGTCTCGTGTCTCATTCATATCACAGCACTGGATATAAATGGGCACCTTATTTGTGAGACACATATCAAAATCAGAAAATATTGGAACTGTGTTATATTTCAAAATTGCTCTTTAAAGTGTGAAACATGTCAATCCTTTATCTCTGTGTGCGATGTTAAGAAACACTGCACTACAGTGACTCCAGGTACAGATAGTTAGTTCTGGAATTAGGTCCCCCCTTTAGGCATGGCATGGACCATGCATATGCAGAGCTGCCTGCAGCAACCTAGGCGTGTGAGCAGCATCAAGGAGGTCTGACCTCACTGATTAGCAGGTGTGCTCATTGTACAAATAGAGTGATTCAGAAACAATGATGAGTTGAGTCCCTGATTATCATAATCATCTTGCCCAGAGAGATGACTCTGCATGATATAAGTACAATGGTAAAGAACCTCTTTGCTCTACAGAGGAGAACTGTAGAGGTCACAATTTGATACCAGCAAAATCTATATTTCAAAACATTACTTCAACAAAAAATATCTTTGCTTCTTTAAGGTATGTGCTACTTTTTAAAAGTCCATTCATTTTTTGTTAAAGCTGCTTTTATCTGATAGTCAACCTTTTGTCATAATAAGGAGTATGTTTGTCAGTACTTGTAAGTCTATAGAGAATGGTGCATTGATAGGAGGCTTGGAAGAATAACACAACTGCTGAGCTGAAGGATTGTTGAGCTTAATGGGAAACACTCCCATAGCCACATACTCAGAGCACATTTCATAACATTTCTCCAGTACTTATTATGCAACTTTTAGGATACTTTTGACTTCTGTATAAATTGCACATGTGGCAGTAGCAAAACTATTTTAACATTGAGAATAACGGTCATGTCATCTTGGTCAGTTGCATTGTATGTGATTCGTTTGTGTGGGACAGGGTCAGTAAACCTACGTGACTGACATTGCAGTAATAAAGTGAATACAGATATATATATAACTGTCACACACACAAACAGCATGCTAACTGGTCAAGGAGGTCACTTGTGCTATTATTTGTTGGGACCATGAAGGAACAAGGCTACTAATTCCTCTGTTTTACACACCAACACAGCAATGCCTATGAAACAGGGCAAGAAGAAAATACAGCTGAATCTGGTAAGTCATCTATCCTGAAGCTCAAGTTCTTTGACACATAAACTGTGGTTCTACTCCAAGCCCTCCATGGGTGGTAGCTCTTTGACCTTCAGGCAGCTGACCAGCCCTAATGTGAGCATGCTTGGGATGATATTATCACAAAGGTTAATTCATTTTCTAGCCATAACCACAATTATGAAATGCTATGCGACAGGGACAATAATACAGCATGTGATGCCAACAAAGAGGACAACTGCTGTCAGAAGAAGTTAGAGCAATGGATAGGAGTGGGTGTGGGTGTGGAGGGTTGTTGACAGTAACACCTCTCACTGGCAAAGTGGAGTTCCAGGCCTGTCTCAGAGGAAGCAGCACATCAGGAGAAACCCATGGAGTGGTGGTGGATGTTGGGGAAGAGCTGGACAGGCCCTACAGATAAACCACTAGAGAAGCCCCAGGTAAGTATGTCGATTTGTTTGTATCAGTTCCTGCAAATATGAGCCTAACATTGATGAGCATATTACCATCATCAAGAATGATGCCATAACATGAGCAAAAAATAATTGATTTCAACAACTGTCTATCTTTCTGGTGTCATTCTAATGGGACCCAATATTTGTCAGCTGGTGAGAACATGGCTAACAGACCATATTGCTTTGTGAAGGATGGTCAGCATCTTTCCCCTTTAGGCTTTCAAATACTGGCTAAAACTTTATCTGCCCCTATACAGCCATTTTTTAGGCAATGCTAAATTGACAAACCTACCAACATTGTAAAATCAACTCAAAAGAACATCAAGGCTCAATGCCAGGATCCTAAATAAAACACTACCCTCCCTCCAAGCCCTGTTCACACTTAAGAATATAGATATCTGTGCAGTTACTGAGACATGGTTTAAAGCAAAAGAATGTACCTCAGCAGTGCAAGGTTTCGTGCCTTCCACATTTAAACTAGTTGCCATAAAGACATGGGCTAAAGGTGGAGGTGTCTCAATATACATCAATAACAGGCATACCTCTTGGGTAATCAAACAGGATGATGTGCTGGAGTTCTTCCATGTGCAGATCACCACAGAAAAAATCCAATGCCATGTCCTAGTCAGCAATAGGTCATCTTCCATCTCCCAAAAAGCTCACATTGCATACTTAGACCTACTAGATGCACTTACCATCCAACCTAACACCCTAATTATGGTAGACTTTAAATAACCCTCTATGGACTGGGAATCCTACATGGTCTCAAATCTACAGCCACAGAGATTTCAGGACTTCGTAAATACAAACACCCTTGGCTAAACAGTGAATACACCCATTAGAGGCTCCAACATACTGGAACTTGTGTTCACAAATATGGGAGAATGCTGAAAACCTTCTCCCCCAGTGTCACATCCTCCCTGTTATGGTCTGACCATAAAGCTGTCTCCTTCAAAATTAAAATAAAATCTGCAATCCTATTAGGAACTATTCTAAAGCAAACTGACTTTTATTAAATGATGGTTTGACAAAATTCAGTGCCCTCCAAACCATGAGAACACAGCAGCCTATGCTGAATTACTCTTAGAAAGTCTTTACAACCATGTCAATGGCTGTGTAGAGGCTGCTCTAACTACCAGAAGTAAACCCGGACTAGCCCCAGAATAGAAAATGCCATGGTGCCATCAAAAAAAATAAATAGGATATACAACAAAAGGAATAAAACTATGGCAGAAATCAGGAAGGGTACTTCCCATGAAAATAAAAGCTGTTTCATCAATCTAAACAGGCAAGTAAGAGGGCTAGTTAAGTGAAGCAAATCCATCTTTGCAGTTAAGATAGCCTCCCAAGTGAAAGCTAATCATAAGACCTTTTTCAGCTATGTCAGAAACCTTAAGAGCAGCATATAGGAATGTACTGAACTGGTGGTTAATAATGCCACATTCACTGAGCCTGGCAATATAGTGAACCTCTTAGAGGACAAATTCAGTTCCCACTTTACTCCTCTCGCATCCCCAACTATACCCAAAAAAAAATACCCTCAAACATAACCAGTCCTACTATGACTATGGAGCATGTATTGACTGTACTAGTTAAAGCCAAGAACATGGCCTCACTGGGCCTCGATACCAACCTAGGATGACTCCAGAACAGTCTATAAAATGACTTATCAGGATCTCTGGCATCATTCATTTAACTACAATCTTAAAACAGGCTTTGTTCTACATGAATGGAGGACAGCAATGGTCATTCCCCCTTTTTAAGTGAGGACCGTTAACAGATCCTTGGCCCATTAGTCTGAATAGTCTTATTTGAAAAGCCATGGAAAGAATTATTATGACAATTATCAACAAGGACATAGGAGACCTCCAGACACTGGGTTCATCCCAGTTTGACTTTGTCAAAGGAAGGTAATGCTTACTGAATCTGGTGGATGTTTTGAAAAAAGTCACTAAGGCAATGGATGAGGGAAAAATGGTGCATATTGCTTACCTAGACATGGCATAAGCATTTGATACAATACCCCACTCAGGCATTGTCAACAAACTTATGGAACTAGGTATAAACCCCTTTGTAACATGCTGGATAACTAGATGGTTCACTGATAGAACCCAGGAGGTTAGAATTGGTAAAGTCACCTCTAGAAAGAGGCCAGTCACCAGTGGAGTTCCTCAGGGCACTGTGCTAGGCCCACACCTCTTTGGCATCTACTTCTCAAATGTCAAAGCCAATGCCAAACTTGGTGCAGTCACTGAATCCCCCAAGACAAGAATACCCTTCAGGAAGGTCTGACTTTATATAAATGCTTGGTGCCAAAGCTATGGCTTAAAACTCAATATCAAAAAATACATTTTAGTTTCTTTTGAAAAGTTGGCTACCCTGGGTAAACATATCATCAACAAATCACCTATGGATTAAAACTCAATATCAAAATATACATTTTAGTACCTTTTTGAAAGTTGGCTAACCTGGATAACTACATCATCAATAAAACACTCTTAAAAGTTGATTCACTAGTCAGGGTTCTGAGAACTTATGTAGATAGTAACTTAACCTTCAACCAACATGTGTCCAATGTCATAAGAAAATACTTCTATGTTGTTCAACTTATGAGCAAGGGCATGGAATGTAAGTCCAGTGAGGTCATCACACCATTGTACTCAGCCCTTATCAGACCCATCATTGAGTATAATGCCCCCATCGATATGTACCTGACCAGGCACATGATGTAAATGGAATGTCCACAAAGGTTCTTTACAAAAAGAATACAGGGAGTAAACACAATGTCCTATGCTGACCACCTCAAAGCCCTGTCTCTTTACTTGTTATCATGCAGATGTTTGAGAGGTGATCTTTGCCTGGCATAAAAGGCATCCCTGAACCCTATTTTGATGAACCTTTTGCAAGTCCACAAAGCAAATGGCATCAGGACTACTAGAATAAAAGACCTAAATTGTGCTTGTGGCATAAATACACCTTGTTGGAGAGACAAATAAGTTTCTCAGTGAATTCCCATTTTTGAACATGCTCCCTATCCATGTGAAGCAGAGTTCTTCCCTATCCCTATTTAAGTGCAACTTGGCCCAATGGATGGGAAATCAGAAATTCACCCCTGGTCTGGTACTTATGTCTCTGGCAGATACAAGCAGTCAGTAAATCATTCCTATATAAGTCAAATGTGTGTGGGTCATATTTGGGTTGCATGGCTAGGCCTATAATGGCCTTAGTGGTCATTAGCCTAGTATACACCTATGAAACCATGATCTTATAAGTTCTCTAAAAGCATTATTTAATATTAAATTTATTAAAGCTGTCTGACTTATGGCATACAGGTCCATTTTGATTTCATTTCAACATTCATAGCCGTCTGCACAAAGCATGGACATAAAGTAGTAATTGTTATCATTTGTGTATTTGTTAAAAATTGGTGGCATGTGTACTTTTGGTACTGGGATATAGGGTCTATATTAGAACACCGAACTTTCAAAATTTTGAGTGTTCTAATATCGACCCATTTTCAGCGAACGCTGAAAATATCGAAGAAACAGAAAACCAATTTTTTCCTAGGGAAAAAATTTGGTTGTCCGTTTCTGTTGCTTCGGTATTTTCAGCACTGTGGTGGAAAGTTACGGGTCAGATTCAGGTAAGTATACGATTGTGTGGACGTGAGGATTAGGGCAGGTTAGGTGAGTTAGGGTTAGGGCGCAGGTCAGGTAAGTGTGTGATTGTGTGGACGTGAGGGTTAGGGCAGGGTAGGTGAGTTAGGGTTAGGGCATGGGTGAGGTGACTGTACAATAGTGACAGACCTTAGGGTTAGGGTTTGGGTTAAGGTAAGTGGATAGTTAGTGGTGTATGTATAGTTTAGCATAGGGTTAGGTGTAAGAGTTTAGGTGTATGTGCGTGGATTGCTGTTTGTTTGGTGTGCTTGTGTTGTGTGCATGCATTTTGGAACAGCAAATTTTTTCCCTAGGAAAAAATTCGCTGTTCTGTATGTTCGATGTTTTAAATTTTTGATTAATAGGGTTCGATATTAGAACACGCGAAATTTTGAAAATTTGGTGTTCTAATATAGACCCTGGATATACCTAGATTGGTTATTTGGTGCTTTGATGTTTTCACAATGTAATTCTTTATCTGGCACAAGTAATGTGGATCTGCTCCAAGCTGATGCTGGAGAATTACAAAATGTGATAGTGATAGCAGGGATGAGCTGGCACAGTCAGGTAGTACAGGGTATGTGCTGGATACAGGGAGTGTGACTACTGCTCCCCCAACACAGACTATGCACACAGCCTCTATGCCTGTAGATAACCAGACTAATCACACTTCAACAGAGACACTATCAGTCAGGGAAGTGTGCTGGCCCTCAAAAGACAGATGTCAGAATGTGCCCCTTGCACTCATGAGTAGAGAATCCCCGACAGGAGTATTGGTAATTGTGCTTTCTGGAGACATAGTTATCAACCTCTCACTGAGGTAGGTGTGTTAGTCACCTCAGCCTAGCATATGTGCAGGCCATCATGGCAGCACAGGATGGTACCACTACAGCTATAGCATTGATAGTGAGTGTGATTTAGGATGTACGGAATGACCTACAGGAGTGTGCATCCCATATGAGTGCTTGCTTAGATAGACTTAATCACACATTGGATTCAGCTGTGCTTAGAGAGACACAGTCACACACTTGATTCTACTCTCCCTTATCTGGCTCACCTGCAGAAGCAAGGGGCTCTCCATGTAGGCAGTCAATTGCTACACTCTCAGATGGTATTCAACATGTCCATGGACTACCAAGACAGCATTCCCATGGTGGCAGCACATCTTTCATAACCAGGAGGGGGCATCCTTGTGGACATGGCTACAGCCAGAGTCACATGTCTCAAAGCAGATGTCACTTGAGGTCATCCAGCACACCAGCAAGTGTTCAGGGTTATGGTACATCCAGTGTAACTCCTGATTGATCCAGCTGTGATGAGTGCTGGTATGCAAAGCATGCCTAGCCTTTTGCCAAATATGCCCTGGACCTGTCCAGTTGATGGAGCTGTAGTGCTGCAACTACTGCCATAGTTGTGTACCTGCACACCACACGCATGCCACTATAGCTTTCATTACATCTTACACCCCCACTGCCATTGCCCATTCTCAATGACTGTTACATTAAAGGCCTCACCAAACTGACAATTCTTAGAAAAGGACATTTTTCTTTCAGTCCTGAGAATTCATATATGCTTCCCTGTATAAGATACCCACTCCTGTGCTCCCTTCTCCACCTGTGCAAATGATGATAACTATGCCCTGAATTTATACATTGTTACTTTTGGATTTCTATGTATGATGCACAGCAAGGCCAAACTCTGCATTTATAAGCACAACCATAGGTTGATTTTGCATGTACTGTTTTTGCAGTAGTATATCTGCTTTAGTCTTATATACTAAGTTGCAGACATTGTCCACAATGTCTTGAATGCTGCCCTCATCTACACAGTACAGGTCCATAATGTTGTTTTTCTGAGATTGGAAGACTATGCACCTCCAGAGCTAATGTTGTTCACTGACAGGCATAGCAATGATAACAAGAACCTCTTGCAGATACTTGTTTACTAAAGCTGTGACAATTCCCAACATTACATAGGGATTTCCTTAAACTGAAAATGAGAATTTGATCAGGCTCAAATATAAAGGGAGAGCAGCTGCTTAGCATGGCATTTAGACATTATTGAATTACTACCCTCATTAGCATACAGACGGAGACTCATTTTTATAATGTTGTGATTACTTTGTCTTTATATGGCCATTAGTATATATTGTGTCAAACTGAGCTGCTTGGCCTGGCCATGATGTTGAACTTATTTTTTTGACTCACACATGCCCTGCATGTGACTGCTTGTTGCACAAATTTTCTTACCACAGTGTAGTAAAAGTTTTTCAGTCCAGCCCAACACACTTCAAGTTAATTCACCAAGCATCATCTTAGAGACCATGAACTGTGTATCACCTTCAAGATAGAAGATAGTAACTATTATTTTTTTTTCTTTAAAGTAATTAAGTATATAAAAGGATGTCTCATTGTACTTGCTGCTGGGCTGTAGCCTCCCAGTTAAAAAAAAACACCAAAAACACCAGAAAGTCAACTATTAGTTGACTTTTTGACTTTGTTTTAGTTCTTTGTTCTCAGCACTCTGCAAATGCACATGTGCTGAGTTCAGTACCAAGCACAGAGTTCGAAAAAGAAAAAAAAAAAACAGTGTCACCAGCTCCATTTGCTGGGTTGTTTTCAAAACAGAACATTAAAAAATATTACTCCACCAATCTGAAGTGATACTTTACAGTGCTACTGAGGATGAGAACATCAGAAATGTCACTCAATATGCACCTCAATGGACTGGTGAATGAAACAGCAAATATTGTTTCCTATTGGCTCTCAGGCTGCCCCATACATATACATACACACACATACATATATATATATATATATATATATATATATATATATATATATATATATATATATACACACACACACAGAAACACACACACACACACACACACACACACACACACACACACACACACATACACTTGTACATATACATATACATACACACATACATACATACGTACATACATACAAATATTTCAGGCATGGGCAATAATGCCCTTCTATATACCTAAACAGTTATTCCCATAATAAGTTTCCAGGTTGTTATAAAACATATCTAGACTAGTGTTTGCTTTAATGTCATTTGGTAGTCTATCCCATGCATGAGCTACTTTCCTAGGGAATACATTATTCTACTTCTCATTCCTATAGATTCTTCTACATAGGTTTTCTGATTATTCTCTACCTCTTTTTGATAACCCCAAACATTCCCAGAGATAGTTGTCTCTAAATGCCCTACATATCTGAATAAGGTCGTCTCTTAAATATCTATGACACACTGTACAATTTCAGATATTTTATTCTTTCATAATAATATAAATTTTCACATCCATGGATGCCCTTGGTATATTTCTAGTGTATTCCTTCAAGGTTCTCATGCTTGTTTTTATAAGGTTTACATATTGTTATTATATGCTTTTTTCAGCATTTTCGTGAAGAGGGTCCTGTTTCCAACTGTTTTGTCATCAGTTTCCTTTTCGTTCTGTTTGTGATTATATGCTCAGGTTTGAGTCTAATATAACTAATAAACAATGATTTCATCAGTTTTGTTTTCCTAGACATTATATATACTTTTACACAACCTATAGTTCTATAATTATCATTAACCAGTTGGCTGATATGATTAGAAAAGCTTGATCTTCTCATATACGTAGATCCTTAAATGAATCTACAGTTTTAATCATTGTGTTCTGTATTAAATATTTTCCTTTCAGTGTAGGTCTCCCAAATCTCATAAACTTGTTTTTTGATATATTTGTCAGCAGATTATACTCTTTTGCCAATTGATCAATTTATTCAAGTTCTTTTGCAGACATCATATATCTGTAACACTTGTAATCAGTTTACCCTTTTTCAAGTCAACTGCATACAGACTGTAAAACGCCTCAGATGAAAAAATTTATCGGAAAGATACAATCTAAACAAGTATGAGCCCAGGACAGAGTCCTGTTGGACACCCTGACTATAACCTCAAATTTCACCTGTCCAATTGCTGCATGATACTAGCCATGTTCTATTTGTAAGACATGTAGCTATCCAGCTTATCAAGAGTACATCAATACCTAGTTGTTCTAATTTGTTGATAGTGCTTTTATATGACCCTATCAAAAAGAGGTGGCACAGTGGTTAGCATTGTCGCTTAACAGCAAGAGGTTCTCCGGTTCATTTCTTGGCTGGAGTGCCTTCTCTGTGGAGTCTGTATGTCCTTCCTGCATTTGCATGAATTTTCTCTGGGTGCTCCAGTTTCCTCCCACATTCCAAAGATATGCATCAGGAGTGTTTCTCCTCAGGTCTGTGCTGAAAATAGGCTCTGTCCCATTTGGAATTTCCGATTAAATAAATTTTAAATAAATGGTGAAGTGCATAAGATTTATTGAATGGTTATACTTAACTTTTCCTCAGAGATATTTGTATTTGAAATTCTGATAGGGTTTGTTACATGATCATAAATACTTTTTCTCAGTGATATCTGTGTTTGTGGATGAAAAGGTCAAATGTTACTAAGTATTTTTGTCATGTAAGCTTTATGTTTTAATCGGCTGACCATGCAGTGTTTTCTTTTTGTCATTATCTTCACTGATCAGCTTACTACTACATTATCTATCAACATTGCCAGTTTGAAATTCCACAGTTTTATTTATATACTTTATTTTTTCTAGTTTGTGGAATGTCTGGTCTTACTGGGTTCCCTCCCATCTGCAAGCATGGACACTATCCCTTCTAACAATAAATCATACCTGAAACAAGGGTGCAAGTGGACAGAAAATCATGGAAAAGTTTTGCTTAAAACTAATGTAGGTGATCTAATTGAAAATTACTTCTCTATACTTAATTGTAAGGGTGAATATTACCAGGGTTGATAGCTGCTAGCCTCCTCCCTACACCCCTTCTCTCAGTACCAAAAGGAGAAAAGACTTTAAAAAGATATGGAATACCATAAAATAAACACTTCTTAAATATATTTCAGTTCAGGTATCCAAACCTTAACCCGATATATCCAGGGTGAAATTCTGTGCCACTAGTTCAAAAATGGCTACTTAAGAGCAAAAAACAACAGTAATAGGAGTGCTCTGATTTATTTGGCCTGACTTGCATCTAGGCTTAAAATACATTGGTCTATAGTGCTGTATGAAGAAACTATTACAGGCTTAGAACTTTGAAAAACAAATGTGTCTGTTTTTTGAAATATTCCCACACTACATCAAGGATCTTCCCACTACGCATGAGCTCTCTCCACTACCCTACCCTATCCCCATTTCCCACACACCTGTGCTACGGCTACATTTATTTGAAACTAACCACACCCACAAGCTATCATTATCCAGTCAATGAGTTCTTCACAACCAAATTACTGCACTACTCATTTTACAAAGCATACCCCACCTATGATAAAGTAGGTTATCAAATCAATTATATTCAAGTTCTAATTCAATAGTCTAAGGGTAGCTTACTTGATAGTAATGTTAATATCAATGTTATCTGCTTCGCCAAGCTATCCTACTAATGGATCACTACCTCAAAATGATAGCACTATATAGCCTTACCTTACATAGTTTATCACTAACCACACATTTGACCTCTTACCAAACTCTTCTAAATAATTCATACCACTCCCATTCCATTTCAAGTGACTACCACACAAAGTCTGGCATAAAAGAATTGTTATATCCCCCCACATCTGTAGCATTTCGCCAACTCAACATTACTATAATCCCATACCAACCCCCCCACATATCCCTAAAATATGACAAATACACAGTCAAAATGATTAGAACCATATTAGACATTGTATCTAAACTTTTTCTCAGTGGTGATATTCACCCTAGCCCAGGCCCCAACAGTGGTCTAGACAGTATACCCTTTCAACCCTGCAACCAGACCTACCACTTAGCATATTTCCATATGAAATCATCACATCTCTTAATATTAAACACTAACATCAGAAGTATTACAAACAAAATCTATGAACTACATACAGCTTTTTTCTTATATTCCTCAGACATTGCTCTAATCACAGAAATTTGGCTAAAACATGATATATCCAACAACAAAATTATTATCCCCAAGATATAACATACTAATACAAGACCAAATGGACAAAAAGGAAGAAGGTATAGCTATTCTATTTAAAAATAACTTCATTCTTGAAGCCATAGTACTAAATTCCCCAAATTTTGATAATGCAGAAATCATTTTTGCACAACTAAAACATAATGCTAAAAAGCATATAAATCTTTTAGGATCCTATACCCCTCCAGGTTAGAACCTCTCCACACTAGAAAATATTTTGGATTGGACCTCCAAAGTGCTGCCCCAAGAGGCAATAATCTTGAGTGACTTCAACATTGACTGGATCAGTTATAATTTGATAATACTGCCAATCACATTAACCTCCATGGCTTCAGCCAAACTATTCAAGTCCCTACTGGGATAGATAAATCATCTAATAGACAGTCCACCTTAGACTGGATATTAACAAATAAACCTGACCTTTCTTTTCATTCTGGCTGTCACCCAGATTCCCTTAGTGATCACCTTCCAACCTACTTAATTAGACACAGAATAAACCCTTCTTAGCTTATCACTTGCCATCCTATCCAAAACAGAACTATCGTTAGCCATCAAGAATTCATAGACACTCTAAAACTTTGCAGTTGGGATCCACTTAAACACCCCCTAGAAAATGCTGTGAAATACTTTAATTTCACCTTCCCAAATATACTAAACAGACTATCCCCCCAAGAACTATTAGAATAAAATACAAAATTTGCTCCATAGAGTACTCCTAAAAAAATAGAGATAAAGCTTGGGGTAAATGGCACATTACTAAATCTCAATCACAAACAGGCATGACAGGAACTCAGAAACAAGGAAAGAAGTCTAATCAAACAAGACAAAACAAATTAGTACTTTACTTTCCAAAACAAACACCATAACAACCACAAAAATTCTGGAGAGCAGTTAATAACATCTTCCTACAAGGCAATGTTAGCATACCCACCCCATCTTACACTAGCAACCTAGACAGTATAGCCACTTAGTTTAACAAATACTTCACTAAAACAAATCTCTCTCCAGCAAGTACACCTCCACTACCACTCCTATTAATCCTTTTTCTGACAAAAATAGGAACTATTTCTCCTTACAACCCATATCTACCAACACAATAAAGAAACTACTAAAAATGAAATACACTACCCAAGCTGCAGATAGACTTCCTGCAGAATATCTTAGAATTGCAGCTGATGACATCTCCATCCCTATATCTGTCCTCATTAACCATTCCATTACTGAACAACTAGTTCCATCAATTTAAAAAATATATGTATTATCCCTTTACACAAATGAGGCATGTCAGCACCACATCTGCCCTTATAACCTTCACTGATATAGTCAGCCACCACAGAAATAATGGCAAATTTGTCTCTGCTGTTTTTCTTGACCTCTTTAAGGCTTTTGATATGGTCTGTCACAGCAAACTCTTAAATGTACTTACCAAACTCAGCTTAAGCCAGTCTACTCTGTCCTGGTTCAAAAACTATCTAGTAGGCTGTCAGCAAGCAGTTCAGTGGCAACAGACCCTTTCTTCTCTACTACCCATTATCTTAGGAGTTACCCAGAGTTTTATCCATGGCCACCTCCTATTTACTCTCTTTACTAAAAATCTCCATACATCAACCCTTCATGCATCTCTTGTATAGTACGCCAATTATTCTACACTGATATGTGCAGCTTCTTCTTTACGCCATCTGCAATCAATAACTCAACAATCTGTCACTTCAGTAGAAGCTTGGCTAAATAATTCTAAACGTATTTTGAACACCAACAAAACCAAGCTTATGGTTTTCTACCACCACTAGAAACACTGCTCCTCCCACACTTTCAGCATTTTATCGCTAAATAACACCATCATCTCTCCCATACAACACACAAAACTTTTAGGAGTAGAAAATGATAGTGAACCCATATATATATATATATATATATATATATATATATATTTTTTTTTTTTTTTTTTTCGGACAGTATGCCTGCTGCTGCCATCATTTATTTAAGTCTGTAGATGTGTGGGTGCACACGTGTGTGTCTGCGTGTATGTTTGCATGTATATGCCTGTGGGGGGATGCTTTTGGTGCTCTCAACTGTTTCTGATGCTGTAGAATACCTGTAATTTATTTTGCCTCATGTTTTGTTCTGCTCCTTGTAAACTTTCTATTTTTCTGGAAAATAAGTGGTAGGTGTAGATGCTCTCAGTTCACCCTGATTTGTCAGAATTTCTCTGGCAGTAAGTGGGAGTGCAGATGCCTTCAGTTGTGCCTTATTTCAAAAAATATGTATGATTTTTTGACTCCTGTTTTGAGCTGTTCCTTGTAAAGCTTTCTGTGCATGGTGTTTTGCTTATATGAATTGCTGTGATTTTTTGCCTCATATTTTTGTCTGCTCCTTGTAAAGTTTGCAACTTTTCTGACAAATTAATGTTTGTGTGGTGGTGTAGATGTTCTCAGATGACCCCCAGTTTCACAGAATCTGCCTAATGTTATGGTTCCTGCTCTAATATGCTTTTTTGCAAACATCAATGATGATTATAGTCACTAAATAATGATAACAGACATTTGAGCATTAGGTGTAATAGCCTTCCAAAATATGCTAATGCAAAGCCTGCTATGCTAGCAAGTTTAAGTAAAAAAAATGTAGCTGGCCCTGATTTTGCTCCATTGTCCACCATTATCTTAACTTTTTTTTTTTAATTCCTGTGCTAAGTGTTTGAGAGACATGGGGGTTGGGGATGCAGTGAGGTCTACACTGTATTCTGACAGCAGTGAGATAATAAGATATATTCTTTTATGATAGTTAGTTATGTATGCATTCATCTGATTATAATGAAAGATCATAGATGCACAGAATGCAACATAGCTTTATTCAGTGATGACATCTGTATGTTTTGTGTTGATTGGTGCATAGGTGCTCTAATCTGTCTCAGATGTCACAGATTATAGGTGCACAGAATACTAGATGGCTTTATGCAATGATGACATCTGTGTGTTTTGTTTTGGTTGGAGGCATAGATGCTCCCATCTGTGTATAATGTCACAGAATTTATCGCATCATTATGCTTCATATTTTAGTCTGTTACTTGCATAGTGTATTGCTTTTTTTCTTGCAAATCAATGAGGGTGCAGTCACTAAATAATTATGCCATTCAAGCATCATACTTAACACCTTTCAAAAATTATGCATGCTAATCCAAAGCTTGTTATTCTAGAAAGTTTCTAAGTATATAAAGGCCGAAGCCATTGCTGATGTTGATCCTTTGTCCATCATTATTTTCTAATATCCTCTTTCAGTGATAAGTGGTTGAGACAAATGTGGTAAAGGACTCTGTAGTGGGTTGTACTGTATTCTAATAGAAGTGAACTGAGAAGATGATAAATTCATGTGTGACATTTATTTATGTATTTATGCATTCATTTGATAGCAATCAAACATCTGAGGTGTTCAGGTACAGTCACATTAGTGGTTGTAATTGATGTAGACTAGCAAAGTCAGGAAGCAGAGTTTAATATCTGCCAAGTTAACATCCACAAAGTTGAAAACACAAAGTTGGAAACACAAAGCTTTCAGTTTAAACCACCCTTCCTCAGTAGTAAAAATTCAAATTAAACAAATCATTATATAAATAAGAGAAATGACACAGCCAACCAATCAGAAGAATCATTCATTTAAACACATTTAAATAACCTAAAATATAGTTTTGCTATATGTAAAATATATATATATATATATATATATATATATATATATATATATATATATATATATATATATATATATATATATTACTATAAAGAATATTTACCTTTTTAGAAATAAATAATCATAAAATATCTGTAGTTTCATTTGTTTCTCCTTTAAAACTGGTTTTAAACTCACTGCTGCATTGAGACCTGGAATTTTATCTGCATTTATCTTTAAGATCCATCTATATTCTGCTATATTTAATTTATTCTTATATCCCCTCCACTAATATTAGTAAAAAAACACTTGAAGTATCCTAAATTATTTAAAACCATGCTCTAAAGCTTTCTCAAAACAGTATTTAGCAAGCGCATTCATTAAAACTCACCTTTTAATATCTGAAACGTGCTCTGTAATTCTATCCTTAGATCTCCTACTATATTTCTGTACATAAAAAGCAGGACAAGCTAAGCAGGGAGCTAAATACACCACATTTTCAGTAATACAAGTTGAAAAATATCTAATCTCAATACTCTCTGAAGTTACTGGATGTATAAAAAAATCTATCCATCAAAATGACCTTACAGTTCACACAATTGTAACATGGAATGGAACCAGATTTAAAACTGTGATTAGGTTTTCAAATATTATTAACCTCCTTATAGCACAGTTGTTGTTTAAGGTTCTTTCTTCTTCTATAAGAAAAGCATGGGACGCTGCCTGCAATAACAATTAAATTAGACTGAGAACTTAAAATGGTCCAATTATTTCTAATAATACCCACAATTCTATCAGTTCTCACATTAAAATTAGTTATATATCTTAAAAGGCCATTGTTAGTCACTTTACTCCTATTATTATTATAGTATCATAACATTAACATTAGCAAAGTTAGGTATATCTTTAATAATTAGTTTCAAATTCAAGTTTTTAAAGATATGCCTAACTCTGCTAATGTTTTAAAAAGGTCTAGTACATTTCTACCTGTTAGTGCTCCCGCCATTACTGCATTTCAAGATATTTGCGAAAAACAAATTCAGGAGCTGTACACCCATGATAGAACTGTTAAGCAATATACTGTGATTTTAGATAAAAGTACATATGTTCATCTTATGAATGAATTTTTAATGAATGAGAGAGTGTTTAAGAATATTACTTCTGTAAAGCTGCAAGATATTAGTCATAGCGTTAAAAGCTTAGTACATGATGTGCAACTCTCTAATGACATTTCTATAGAATTGTATAATTATTTATCAGTCACTCAACCTGTGACTCCCTTTCTGTATGGGTTTCCAAAGATACATAAAAATTTACATACTCCACCAATGAGACCCATCATATTAGGTAAAGGATGGGTCACCGAGTCAATCTCTTTATATCTTAAACATGTGTTAAGCTCCTACATGAATGAAATTAGAAGTTATATAAAGGATACAGGTGATTTCCTGGGCAAACGTTATAAATAGTATGAAGCTAATACTTGTGCTGATTTTAACTTTGTTACCTTAGATATAGTTACTTTATTTACTGTGATATCCAACAATTATGGCATAGATGCCATTAGACAGTTCTTATGTGATAGGGTGAACAGACTGCAAAAGTGATTGAGACTATTTGCTCATTATTTGAAGCTGTTCTTCAAAATAATGCTTATATCTTTGGTATTAATAATGTTTATTCTTTAAATATTGCATTCCATTCATGTTTTCTGGATGATGTTTTTAATTTGGACAGGGAGCCAACAGAATTTGGAAGCATTTGTTAATTATTTGGATGGTACCACTAGTTTTCATAAGTTTAGAATGAGCTCTTCTATAGATAAAATTATTTTTTTTCATGTATGTTTAACTAGAGAAGCTGGCATTATATAAACTAGAGTACATCGAAAGGATATTCAAGCTACTAGGTTTTTGTATAGAACTAGCATGCATCCTCAGAATGTATTTAGAAGTGTTGCTAGAAGTCAATATCTTAGGGTTAGTAGATTAAATACTAACAAACAGGTATATCAAGAGCAGATTAATAAAATAAATAATGAATTGAGAGTGAGAAAATATGATGAAGGTCTATTAAAATATATAAAAGATTATGTGGATAGCTAGAGAAATCTTTCAGCAAGACTATATTTTATGCATAATGGGTACAATAGTAATAATAGGAATAAAGTGACTAACAATGGTCCTTTAAGATATATAACTAATTTTAATGTTAGAACTGATAGAATTTTGAGTATTATTAGAAATAATTTGACCATTTTAAGAGCACAATTTTAAATCTGGTTCCATTCCATGTTACAATTGCGTGAACTGTAAGTTCATTTTGAAAGACAGATTTTTTTTTATAAATCTGATAACTTCAGAGAGTTTTGAGATTAGTTATTTTGGAACTTGTATTACTGAAAATATGGTGTATTTAGCTACCTGCTTAGCTTGTCCTGCTTTTTTGTATGGAAATGTAGTAGGAGATTTAAGGATAGAATAAAACTAGTAAATAACATGAACCACAAACTCATAAGCAAGATAGGATATTCCAAATACCAAAAACAGGATGCAAATTGGAAGTTGTTGTTGTTGTTGTTGTGTCTTTCATCTTTTCCCAGTTAGGGGTCGCCACAGCGGAACTTCAGTCCGCTAATGATTGGCAGCAGATTTTTACGTGCCAAGTTGCCAGCTCTGATGCACAACCTTCAATTAAGCACCACACCAAATTATTTAATGTTAGAGCTTCAGACAACATAATTCAAACAAATAACATCTTAAATACTCAAATGACATGACATTACAAGCATCCAATTAATTTAAAGCAATACATATCAGTAAAAAATTATGTAAAAATCCAGTACTAAAAATAAAATAATCAATCAAACAAAGCCACCTGGAACATACTGTTAAACAAATCATATAAGAATAAATATGTGTGTGTGTGTGTGTGTGTGTGTGTGTGTGTGTGTGTGTGTGTGTGTGTGTGTGTGTGTGTGTGTGTGTGTGTATATATATATACATTTAAAAATATTATTACCTTTCTAAAAATTTCAGTTTGAGAAAGCATTTCATAAAACAATAGTCATTCAAACCAGGGTAGAAGTATGTGTTGAGTCTCAGTTGCCATAACAATTCCTTTTCCTCTAATTTTAAAGTCCTAGGACCCCACCTAATGTTTTCATGGACTTGTTCAATTACTAAAAACAAAAATGAATGATTGGGGTCTTGGATTATATGTTTAGCCAGAGCATTTGTCATATTATGCTCACCAATACAATAAAGGTGCTCGTCAATACGCTGTTGTAGGTGCCTTTCAGTTTTTCCTATATAGAAGCCAGTGCAAAATTGGCACCTAGCAAGATATGCTACCCCCTTCGTGTCACAATTAAATTTACCTCTTATTTTATAGGTATAGTTATGAATACTAAATTCTTTAGCTACCTTGATATGTTTGCAAAAAAATGACATCACCCACAGTTAAAAATCCCTACCCCAGTGCTATAACTTATTGGTACTTTTTCCAATAAGCCCTTTAAATTCCAGCCTTTTTTGAAAATAGTTTTAGGTATCTCACCCATATTTCCCCTAATGGTTGCATCTTCATTAATTAATGCCCAATTTTTATACAGAATACCCCTTAGTGCACTAGCATCATTTGAAAAAGGGGTTTTAAAACCAACATTATAACTAACTGCCAAATTGGTGTATTTCCAAATTTTCATTTAAAGTACTATTCAAAGGAGGATATGCAGTTTCATCAAATATGGTTCTTTTATAAAGCAAAGGTTTAAAATGCCCCATGGTCCTTTTTGTATCAACCTCGACTATTAATTTGTCAATTAGATATAATGGATAAGATCTCCTCAAAAACATATTTCTTAACAGCTCACATTTAGCCTTAAACTCTTCCAGAAGGGAGGTCATCTTAGCAGCCCAAACAAGTTGGCCCTTAACAACCGCCTTCTTCTGATGGAAGAGGTGGGAGCTTTCAAAAAGTAGGAAAGTGTTAGAATATGTTGATTTCTTGTAGATTTTAGCCAAATATCTTTTGCTGCCCCTATCTTTAGTCAATTGAACATCTAAAAATTATATAAGATCTGATTGGGCCTCAAAGATGAATTGCAAAAAATGAAGTAAAACCTGTAATGGTTTCAATAAATCTTGGTGCTAAATCCAGATCACCCTTCCAAATAATGAAGATGTCATCTAAATAAAGGGTATCCCATTAGACCTTATCCTTGAATGATAAATCCTTAGATAAAAATGTATTTTCCCAAAAAGCCATTACACAGTTGGCAAAACTCACCCCACATGGAGATCCCATCGCTACTCCAGTTTTTTTGCAAGTAAAATTCCTTGTCAAACAATATAAAGTTATTAGATAAAACAATTTCAAGCAAGCTCTCTATCAAATTAATCTTATCGCCTACAGCTTTATTGTGCAAAAACTCTCTAACCCAGCTCACAACTGATTGAAGGATGATCATATAAAGGTCATTGACATCTATAGTGAGAAAGTTATACAAGTCATTATATTTCATGTTATTAATTGCTTTCGAAAAAACTTTGTAGGAGTATGGGCAGGATGAACACTGAGTAGCAGAATTCCCTTTCAGAATTTCTATGATAGGATTTTTTAATATAACTATTCAAAAAAATTATTTGCATATTTGGAATCATCTAAATCTTTACTTGGATAGTATATTAAAAAAATAATTTTTTATACTTTTTCCTGTCAAAAATACTAGAGATAATCTTCTGACACCTGAATTCAATATGAGCTCCATAAAATCTTCTCATCAAGAAACTACAATAAAGAAAGAACTTCAATCTTTACTAATATTCAAGAACTGTCAACAAAAATTGATAGAATGGATTTGAAACTAGATAATTTCAAAGGAAAGTGTTCTTAACAAATGGAAACCTTACATGAAAATCTTAAACAGAAAAAAAGCAGATTACAGGAATAGAAACATCACTAAATGACATGGACAGTAGGATTCAAGAAGATGAGCACAACATAGAATTTCTTTTAAAACAAAATACCATTTTTCAAACAAAAGTAGATGCTCTTGAAAATAGATCACAAAGAAACAACATTAGGATCTTTGGGTTACCAGGTAACATTGAAGAAAATACTATGGAAAAATGTTTAACCTCATGGCTACCTGAGATTTTAGAGCTCCCTGAAGCACTTTCTTATGGAGTTGAAAGGGCTCACAGATCTTTGGTTTCTTCCAAAAATAGTAAAAGCAACTCTACAAAATCTGTAATAGTGAGATTCCTCTCTTCACATGATAAGGACATGGTTTTAAAAACTCCTTGGGCTAAATCACCAATTAAAATTAAAGATAACATCATCCACTTCGATAATGATTATTCACCATCTGTTATTACCAAAAGAAAACTTTACTTACCACTGCTCAAAGAACTTAAAAAAGCCCAAGTAAAGTCACATTTACTATTTCCAGCTAGACTGAAAATCTTCCTTCAAAATGGTCCAGAAATATTTGAAGAATTAGACACTGCCAACACATTCCTTAAATCTAACAAGATATTAGACAAAATTGAAGAAATTGATTGGGCAAGTACAAGTCTCAAAAGAAATACAGACAATGGAACATGGAAAACCTATGAACATAAAAAGAAGCTCAAAAATAAGTAAAACAGAAATAATATACACAGTCTTTCATTCTATCTAATTTTATTTCATGACCCAGAAGTTGGGGGGGATGTAAATGGTTCAGTAGGTGAGTGTTGTTGTTGTGTTTTCTCTTTTTATATTTAGATAGTATTTTTTGGGAAAGTAGTTAATACTAATTAACCTTTTATTAGAATTTAGTTACATTATATATATTCATTAAAAAAAATTGCTTATTCTGACATCTTTACTACATGGCAATAGTAAACATACTCTATTTTAATAAATATAGCCAGATAGTATTCTAATACAGATATGAATAGTTTATTCTATAGTGTCTTTGTTGTTTATTAAAATCACTATTGTTGTTCTGCTTATTTGCAGAGTGGAATGCACAAGCATTAAAAGTTAAAATGAATAAACTGCTATTGTGTTTTTTTTTAGGCTTTTAATATAAGCTAGCTTTGACGTTATTTGCTTGTTGTTGGCTTTTGAATTGGTAGTCTGGTGGGATGCTGGACCTGGGAGGCTGTTTGTGTAGTACTTTTGTTTCACTGTGAGAAGCCTTGTTTTTTCCCGGGCATGCTGCGAGACACTTCAGTGATATCAAATAATTAAAAAATGCTTACAGTTTCTCGCTAAAACGTCTGGAGTTGTTTTTTTAAGCAACAGGCTCGAGACTCGGTTTCCTTGCAACTGATGAGCAGATACTCTTGTAGAAAGTGTCATCACCATTACGAAGAATATGTTGCAACCTTTGCACTTCAGCTCTTTCATTATCTGGACAATCAGAACACAGCCGAGGAGGAAGAATCAACAGTCTTTAATGTCTTCAAACTGTAAGACAGTCTAAAGGCTCTTTTTAGTGCTGATCTCTTTTTACATTCAAATATGGATTATTTTGATACATAGAAAAATGAGGAAGGTGAGAAAAAAAACAATAATATAGATATTAATTTTAAAGTAGAGTACTCACACAGTTTTGAAATGGCTGTGATGAATGGCTACCCTTCCGCAATCTGTGTGTTAACTGGTTAAGATTTCAGTACATTGAGTACACTTCTTTAATCTGGGTCTTACTCAGTGGAGCTCACTATACAGTATCACTGCTAGCTTAATCATAAGTAGAATTTGCACTTAACTAATTGTAAGATTTTGACTTTTCATTTTACTTTGCAGCTATGCTGATTTACTTTTTAATAAGAAAAAAAAAGAGAAAAAATGATAATAGGCAAGTACTTGGATTGCAAGACTTATAATTTCGTCATACATACAAGCATGCCACTAGATAGCAGGTATTTATAAACTCATCTTACATACATGCATACCACTAGAATATGGAAATTTTATAACCTCTTCTTATATACATGCATACAACTAAAAAACGGAATGTTATATTCTCATCTTACACACATGCGTACCACTAGTAAATGGGAATTTTATCATTATTGCTTTTAAAGTGTCAAAGGAAAGAAAAAAATGTGTGTATTGATGCTAACACTTTGAAAATAATCTTAAAGCTATATTAAGTTCTATGGTTTCATACATTATAGTTTAAGAGGCTATTGTTTGATTATACGTTCTCAAAATTGACAATGTTTTTTGCTATAAATTTATAATATAAGATATATACCTCATCACAAATACTGGTTTATTAAAGGTTATCATAAACAACTAATTAATATAGTTACTGTATTTGGATGTTTGCATGCAGAATTTCATTTTAGTTATCTTGATAAGTTGTTTTATAACTCCAGTATGTGATAGATGCATTTAATTCTTTATTACTGAGTTACTTTAATGACTATTCAGAAAAATATTACGTTTTTTCTATTCATAATGTTATTTTTGTTGATATGCCATAATAGTTTTAAAACTGTATGTTTTAAGAGAAGTTTATATCACTGCGTAGTAGTCTTAAAATAAATGTATAAGCCATATTTTCAAATGTATAACAATATATTTTTAGGCAGAAGTTGAATGGTTGCTACTACTAGATGGGTGGTCAATTTGAGTGATAGACGTCACTCAAATTAGAAGTTTTTAACTCCAGGTGGATGTTGGGTGGTTATTTTGTCATGAGTTTATGTTACATCTTTTTGTCAATAGTATTTCAGATGTTCACTAGATTTTATCTAGTTGAAATTAATGCAAAAATACTCTTTTGAAAGTCTTATTATACAGTTCATGTACAACTATTAATAGTATTCCTCATGATCATATAATATTATATCACAAAGAAGGGAAAAAAAGAAAGAACAATCAGTATATATTGTTAAGCAAACAAAATAATCAATGACATCTTTAAATTGCATATCAATCAACATTAATGGCTTAAATAATCCAAACAAGAGAAGCTCTTTAAATAAATATCTTAAGTTACATTGTTCTCAGTTAATATTTCACCAAGAAACTCATTTATTAACTGAAGACATCTCCAAGTCAGATGCTAAATCTTATAAAATTTTGGTTAGCTCTGAACACTCACAAAAGAAAAGAGGAGTGGCTATACTATGAAAAAACACATTAACTTGCCTAAAATAATAGATGCATACAAGAATAATAAAAGAAGGTTGTCTTCAGTTGTTATAGAGTTTAATAAAAAAAATGTAACCTAGTTAATATATACTTGACACCTGGCATTGGATTAAATACAGTAAAACAGCATATTGACCATATTGTACAGTTTTCTAAAGGTAATATCATATTACATGGAGACTTCAACTGTATTTTAGATAACAAAGATTCTAGTACCAATGGAAAGGGAAAAATCTCAGTAACAACTATACTATTAAAGAATTTTCTGATACATTTTTGTTGAAATATATCAATAACTATGCAAACTCTAAGTCATTGTTTTATACATTCTATTCACATAGACATATTTCATACTCAAGAATGGATAGAATTTTAATTTCTAACAGCCTAACAAATTCTTTAGCTAATACAAAAGTGATTCCCTGTCCTTTTTCAGACCATAATTCCATAACGTTTGATTTATTTGTTTACTCAAACCTCAATGTCCAAATAAATAGAATTTCAGGTTACATTACAAAACTAAAAGATTTTCATAACTTTATTTCTACAGACGTACAAAACTTTATCAAGCTTAATAACACAAATGAAACATCTGAACTATACATTTGGGGTGCCATAAAAGCCTACTTATATGGCAGAACTATTGACTGGTATAAAAAGAAAATAAATGCATGGGATAAAGAACTCCAAGATATACAATCTATACTAGACAGTTTGAAACTTGATATCTCAAAAGATATATATATATATATATATATATATATATATATATATATATATATATATATATATATATATATATACAATAGATAGATCAAAAGAAATAAACTCTCTGAATAATCAATACTTAGAAATATTAAATCATAAAACCGTGATCAGTTTAAAGAAATTTACATTTATAAATTTTTCTATAAATCCTAGATCTCTGAATATTCTAGCCAATAAAACAAAAAGGTTAAATAAATTCAACCATATTAATGAAATATATTCCCCTCAGAAAAGAGGATGGTCGCTGGACTGCATAATATATTAAATGAATTTAGAGAATTTTTTTTAAATAAATCAGTCTACTAGGACAATAAATGTCAGAGCAGATATTTAATCATTTATTAACAAAAACACTGAAAAAAGGCTAACAGAAGAACAAGTAAATGCAATTCATAGACAGATATCCCTTAAAGACATGCAGGGTCAAATAACTAAACTTAAACAAAATAAAGTGCCTGGTAATGATAGTATTATCCCTGAACTATATAAAATTTTACCTACCAAAACTCTAACATTGTTATATAGCTCAAGATAAAAATATAATTCCCCCTTCGTGGAAGTATACTTTCATTTCTCCTATTTTAAAACCTGACAAAGGCCCTACTAGTTGTTCTTCATATACACCCATCTCCCTACTAAACACAGATTACAAAATGTTTATGTCCATTTATGCAGACAGACTTAAAAATGTTCTATCTAATTTAGTGGATTAGGACCAAACAGGTTTTATAATAAATAGAACTTCATATGACAACATTAAAAGAATAGTTACTTTATTTGAATCAGTGAAAAACGTAAACAATAACTTAACTCTAGTTAGTTTAGATATAAATTGTGCTTTTGATACAATACATTGGAAATATATATTCATATTATTAGAGGAACTACATTTTTCTAATAAATTTATTAATCTTATCACTCAACTATATAATGTCAGTCAAGCTTATATTAAAATTGGTTCTAATGTTTCTCAGAAAATACCTATTATAAGAGGAACTAAACAAGGATGTCCTCTATCTCCTCTTTTGTTCACATTAATTATGGAACCCTGGGCAAATTTAATAAGAGACAACAGAAAAATTCAAGGTTATAATCTAGGTCTAAATGAAACATAAAAAATTATAGTGTTTGAAGATAACATATTGATTACTCTTGGTGGTAATAACCCAACATTACATGAACTCTTTAAAGACATGGATTCATTTAAAAAAAATATGTCTTACATTCAATAACAACAAAACACAACTTATTTTAGTTGGCACAGAAAAGTATAGTATACATGATGAATATAAAAAAAACTATAGCCCAATCTCAACAAATAACATACTTAGGTATAATCATGACTAATACTAAAGATATTTTCTAATAAATTACAATAAAAGTATAACAACTATAGAAAATCTAATAAATAAATGGAAAAAAATCTATTTTCAATGGATGAAAAACTTTCAGTCATAAAGATAATCTTGCTTCCTAAAATTGTATATATAATTCAATCTATATCTATACCCCCTTCTTATTCAATAATTAAAAAATGTAACACAATGATTAAGAAATTCTTATGGCATCCTATTAAACCTAGGATTGCATTAACCAACCATATGTATAGATGGGAAAATGGAGGCATTGCATTACCAAATTTAGAAATATACTCAATTTCATCAGTGATTAAAACAATGTCTTATCTCATAGACATGGAATATTCAGTAAATTGAAAGAGATTCTAATTATTTCATCTCTAAATTCAAAAAATAAAAACAGTTCTTATATGTTAAATTTAATAAAAAACTAATTTATCTGGAGATTAAAAGATTATTTCATCAACTACTCCTCTCAAACATTTAAATCTAATTATATAATCCTAATCTTGAAATCTTTTAAAAACCCCATTGCTTATACACAAGGGATAATATTCTCTACAGATTATTCTAAAATGTCACTATTTAAACAAAAACATTTAATATTCTGGCATCAGATGATGAATACTAATGAATTGAAACCTATTAGCACACTTATGGAAGAACATAACTTTGACACATTATTATGATTAGATTTACAAGAAGCTAGAACATATATTTTCGATACACTTAACCTAAGTCCTTCAACTACTAAGAAATCAATACCTAAACTTATTCATTATTTGATATTATCAACCCAGCATAATCTTCCAATTAAAAATTCTATATCATATATTTATAGGGCAATTAAACTTGACCTAAAAACTCATTCAGATAATTATTGGAAATTTGTCTCAGTTACCAATAATTGTAACCCATCAGAAAATGATCAATCAAATATTCTTCAGTCAGCTAGCAATACTATTTCTTCACTTAAATGGAGAATATTCACCTGGAGATTTTTACACAAATCATTTCTCACTCCATATAACATAAGTAAGATAACTAAGAAAAAATATTATCTGCTGGAGATGCAATACTGAAATGAATGCAGAGTGGTCTCATATGTTTTATAATTGCTTATTATTAAAGCATTTTTGGGAAGACGTTAATATACTTTTACAAGCAATCTATACAGATAACTTTTTGCTCACTAAATTACTTGTTTTATTCAACACACCAGTTCCAGACTGCATAAAGAAAAGTAAATATTCTTTGCTTTGGTCGATTTTATCCATTGCCAGGAAGACAATTACAAAAAATTGGACATCTTCTTCTGTATCTTCATTTCAACAATTTAAAGATCTTCTCTTGGAAGTATCCAAGTTAGAAATGTTGACTATTAAATCCAGATCTATTAGGAATACAACCTTATATAAACCAGTGGAAAGGTATACATGAAATATGAAGAAAATAACTAGATTAATGCTAACATTTTCATATCTTCTAATTCAACGATATCACTTGATTGATTATAGTGAACATCGTGGTATATAGGTTTTGTTATTTTTGTTTGTTACATCAATGTTTTCCTATTTTTACCTATTGTACCTTAAAATCAGTTCAGTTTTATCAAAATATTTGTTCATTTGAGTAATGATTTCAATAAAGCTGTTTAAAAAAAAAACTTCATGAATCATGACATATTTGTGTTTCACCATCCAAATATTTTTTCAGTTTGAAATCAACAACTTTGGCACAACCATAAGTAATAGAACCCATCCCATCCACAGTTGGCTTAAGGGGTGGGTTAGTCAAATCCTTATGGATTTTAAGTATCCCGAAGATGACCCGTGTAACAGGTGCAACCATTTTCAAATAATTGTGTCTATATTGATACTGGCTTCCATAAATAACTAATCATTGATAAGGGCCCTTACTCATTGGTAAGCTCCATTAACCATGTTCCTAGAAACTTTTTCATATGCCTCACTTCCAATAAACAGTTGCATTCTATAAAGATATTCATCTTCGTCCATAAATATTAGCCCACCCCCCCTTATCAGGTTTCATAACCCTTATATTGGTGGCTTTTAAAGCTTGTAAAACTAGTCTTCTTGCTAGGAAATAATAAAAGCCATAGGAGAACCTGAGGGTTTACTAAGGGCAGCTCTAATATCCATTTTGCAAACTTTCTCTAAAAGGGACAAAGTGCCATGCTTAGGTGGATTAAACACACTAGCAATACAATAATTATTAGTTATCTCACCATGATTACCCAACAATACATTCAAGTTCAACTTACAGGTAAAGATTTTAAGGTCCAGTAATGTCCTGGGCAAATCTGTCCATACAGAAGGAACAAATGATAGTTCTCTTGCAAGAATCTCGATTATTTCAGGGGAAACCACATAAGATGAAAAGTTATACATTTTAAAATCCCCTTCATGTTAGTCAACACCTGCAAGTTCGAATGTACAGTTTCTCCAAATGAAGTTAGTTCCCATGAGCATTGCAAACTACATCCTACTCCGATGATCTTGCTTCTTCCTCTGATGCTGACTGTGAAAAGCACCACCTTGTGCACATGATTGGTTGATTGCCCTGTCTGATGGAAAACTCTGTGAGTTGGCTCCATTGTTGGAAGTAGTTCCCCGATTGTTGGGTTGATTTTGATGGTCCCTCAGGCATTCACTATGTCTGATTGGCATGTTAGTGGCCTGTTCGTTTCCCTGAGTTACCATGGTAACTGAGTAAGAATGTCCACTTAAACTTCCATTATTCATTTCAACATTAAAATTTGAGTTAGACTTATTAACAGGAGAGTTCCCCTTTATTAAGTTTTCAGCAGGGGAAAGGTATGCAATCCCACTCTCATAATCTTTTTTATCATGCTCAAGCTTTTTAATTTTAACCTCCTTCAGTTTGACTAGACTGTTTTCAGTGAAGACAATAGTCATATTTGTATTGCAGGAAATCATGGTCCTCTTTAATCTCACCTTCAAGTTCAATTAAATAATTTTTTAAAATATCTATTAGATGGCAATAGTGTTTAATTAAAAGTTCTAAAAACTCACACCTGTGTCGGTCAAAGAGGTGGAGTAATTCATAGTGGAAGGAAGAGTTCTTAATCAACCTCAAAGGGTAATTCTACTGCCTCAGACCTTTGGCAATCTGCTGTCTCTGTATACACTCCCTCAGATAAAGGACCTCTAGGTGGAGTTTTTTATACTTGAACATCTTTTGGTCGAATGTCTTAAGATTACTAATTATATTCCTTTGGGTAGCATTAACGTCAGTGCCATTATCTACAGTACCAGGACGGGAATGATTGGAAGTGAATTGAGTTGGCTCTCTTAACCAGTCATCCAAGGAAGGGATATCCACATTACCAAAGCTAACCTTGTTTACTATATAATTCTCCCCATCAGAAACATTAGCAATAGCAGTAACAGGGGGTTGTGAGATTAAATTATTAGAGTTCACTAAGCAAGAGCTGCTGCAGTAGCATTGTCGCCTCACAGTAAGATGTTGTCCTGTTCGATTCTCAGCTAAAGTGTCTTCTATGTGGAGACATGCGTGAATGGGCATACCTTTGTTGAAAGTTGTAGGTTAGGGCTGGCAACTCCATATGTAAAAATCTGCTGCCAATCATTAGCGGACCGGAGTTCCGCTGTGGCGACCCCTAACCGGGAAAAAGCCGAAAGATACAACAACTAAGCAAGAGCTCAATGGAGTCGAGGAAATGGATGCATAGGTCATATCCTGTAGCCCAAACTGCTCGAAGTTATTTGCGATAGTAACAGTTGAAGAATCCAAGTTGGGAAATGAATTAAAGCTTGATCTTGTTTTAGCCAAATCATCAACCCGATTGGTTAAACGTTGGATGAGTAAAGTCAAGCTTCCAACAGTGTCCCCTTCATCAGAAGGGCCATGGCCATCATGGGAGAAAAGTAGCTGTAAATTGGAAGCACTCCCACTTGACATAACCACACTTTCAACGAAAACGGGTAAACAACATGAACCACAAACTCAGAAGCAAGATAGGATGTTCCAAATACCAAAAACAGGATGCAAATTGGAAGTGTCACGTCAAATTATTTAATGTTAGTGCTTTCGTCTACTGGAATCAAAGAACTTCTTCAGACAACATAATTCAAACAAATAGCATCTTAAATACTAAAATGACATGACATTACAAGCATTAAATTAACAATTTAAAGCAATACATAATAAAAAAATATTTAAAAATTCAATTCTAAAAATAAAATAATCACTCAAACAAAGCCACGTGGAACATATTGTTAAGCAAATCATATAAGAATAAATATGAGTATATAAATATATATATATATATATATATATATATATATATATATATATATATATATATATATATATATATATATATATATATATATATATATAGAGAGAGAGAGAGAGAGAGAGATATACACCTACCCTGGTTTGAATGACTGTTGTTCTATTAAATGCTTTCTCAAACTGAAATCCTTAGAAAGGTAATAATTATAATATTTTTAAATGTGTATAACTTCCAGCAGGTACCATCATTGTTTTTTCTGTCTTCCCTCCTTCCCTTCATGAATAAATTTTTTCCTTCTTGTTTTATTTTTGGTAATACTTCATCCAGTCTTCAAAAAATACTTTTGCCAAAATGTTGATACCTACATTAATCAAAGAGATAGGCCTATGATTTCTCATTTTCTCCCTTTCTCTTTCAGTATCATGGTTAAGCTGGTGTTCTTGATACTTCTAGGTATTTTGCCTGAATCCTATCTTTTTTTGTATTCTTAATCTAGGACCTTCCACAAGCCTTCCTCTTCTTATATGTAGAATTTTAGGGGGCAGGGAAATGAATTTCACCCTCCAGCTTTCCTCTGCTTTATCTTATATAGGGCTTTCTTAAACTCATCTCTTGTCATCTCTGCATTCAGGTTGTGTCTTTGTTCATCCTTCCATGTATATCTCCCTCTTCATTCTTTCCTCAGTTCCATTCAGATACTTCTGTCTCTTCCTGTGGTTTGTAAATCACCCTGTGGTATTCCTTAAATCTTTTGTCAGTTAGCTTGTCCTCTTCTAAATATTCTCATCTCCTCCCCTTGTCCTCTGTATCTCTGTCTCTACCTCCTTCTGCATGTATTTCTTGGCTAGCTGTTTCCCCTGTGCCTCCTCCACTATCTCTCAAGCATCATTGTTGAATGTTATATTCTATAATAATTTTGTGCTCTAATTCCAGTTTTTCTGCTTTTCTGTGTTCTGCAACATTCCCCTTCTAGTTTCATTTCTTCTCTCCATCTTCTACACTGCCCCCCCCTCTCTGTCCCCAACTCTTCAATCACCCTTCCTTTTTTCCTTCTCCTATTTCCGACTGCTCTCATTAGTTTTCCCTGATAGTGACCTTGATCTCATCTCACAGGTCTCTTCCAGGTTGTCCCTGTCTTTCATATTGCCATGTATTGATTCTTTTAGTTGTCCTTCCAATGTTTCCTTGTCATTGTTTTCCTTCCAGTTATATCTAGTCCACCTCCACCCTTTGCCTTTGTTTTCTTTTCCTGCACACTTACCTTAAGTCTCATTACTGCATGACCTGAGATGTGTCTCTCCTATATTTAGATATCTTCCATTAGGCATTCCTTTCCTTGCAACCTGTCTAATATACTTGCCTGTATCATAATATTTCCTGTGAAGGTGTATTCCCCTTGGATGGATACCTAACCCTCTATATTTTCAGCCACCCTCCATTTTCATTTATCAAGATAGTTTTTGTCTGATTTTTGTTATAGTCCCTCCTTCTGTACATCATGACTTTTTCTGGTTCTTTGGTGACATTGTACTCCCCTTCCCCATTGCCTCTATTCCACCTCTTATTTTCTATGTCAAGTTAGCAAAACTGTTCTTTTAGAATCCAGTTTCATCCTTGTTTTGACCATATATGTTTACTGTTGTTTAATTTGCACTTTCTACCCTTCACTGCCAGATGATCAAACTGCCTATCCTGCCTTTTATCACCATCACCTCTCTGTGGTTTTCTGAAGTCTTAACAAAATGCACTTATTAAGGCACTATTTTCTCCCTCCAAGGCCTGTTGCTCAATACTCCCATTAGATATTCATAACATAATATCTTATCTCTAATACTGATTTTCAGTTTTGTTTCTTGTAATAGACCTATCACTCCCCCAGCCTCTTGAACTTTCCTTGTATTCTCCTGATAGGATTTGATGAATCTCCAGTGCTCCACATAATGATCTGTTTTCACATTTGTCGATGGGTTGTTCTTTTCCATACATTTCCTTTGTTTACCCATAGTTTCCTTTTCAAGATACCACAGATGCTACATCAGCAATAATTAATTAAATCATTTCTTCTTTGAAATATATATTAAAATTATGTTTACTGCAGTTTAATGTACATCATTAAGTAGTTAAGAAAGATATATCATTTTTCCTCAAACTTGCCCCTGTGCCTTCCTTGACTGCATTGCTAGCCATTGTCATTGAAATTGATTTCCTTCCAATGTTGATAAAGTTTTGATGTTGTATTCCCTGTGGTGGTTTTCACAAGGTAAAGACTAATTTCATTTAATACTTCCTTCCAGCCCTCCCTACAGTCATCTTCCATTAAGTGTCCATTCCTTCCTGTTAATGAATGCTTCTATTTATTTCTGCACTTACTCTCATTCCTTCTGTATTGCTGCCTTCTATTCAGATTCTTTAGTCCCTAATTTGTTCAGCATTTCACTTGTAAGTCACCTGACACATCTGATGCACCATCATCACACATCAGTAGTGCTTACCCTTATCTGTCTTTTCTTCTGTTTCTGTTATTTTGTCTGTTTTGAGCATAAATCTCCTTTGGGAGAGACTCCTCATTCTTCTGTGTCTTTGATAGAGCTCTTTTCCTTGTTTCCTGTCCACCATCTTGTATCTTTTCTCATCTCCTTATAATTGCCTTTATGATTGTTTATTTTCTGCTCATCTCATTTACTGATATGTGTCCCTCTGCATTTCTGGGTCTTCCCCCTTCTGTGTAGGAGTTTCAGTGACTCACGTTGCATGCCCACCCAGTCTCACATCACCTCTCCTATGTCTAAGGCTACTCTCCCAGTCCATGTCATACAGATGACTCACAGTTTTACTGCTCAGGTTTTTTAGCTATGATGCCTTTGTTTAAACTGTCAAACAGCACCCTGAACCATTTTCCTTCCTAATGTACTACCAGAATAGAAAGGTATTTCAATCCTATAGCTGCTCCTTTCATTCTTAGTTCATTTAGTACCTGCAGAATATTTTTCCTTCTGGTACAAAGTGTTTAAGACTAATCATCAACCAGCTTTATGATTATTGTTGTAGATAAGATAGTTTTGTGCCTTTTTGTTTACCTTGTAATTTTGTTTTTTACAACAAAGGAATGGAAATATGCCAAAACATGCCTTGATCTGCTGCTAATTGTCATCCTCCCAGTTAATGCATCCTCTCTATTAATGTATTTTGATTTCCTGGTTCCATGAATCTCCCTGTAATAGCTACCTTATAACTGTTCCAGTTCACTGTCAAACACTTTCTCTTAAATTTTAATTATCTTAAAATACTCCTTCTTGAACAATTTTTAAAATCATCTTTTTTCTTACTGTCTTTTTACTTTGTCTGCTATCTGTTGTATTCTGTGAATATGTTTCTATAGTTGAGCATTGTTTACTGTTTTATCTTCCTCCAGATGTTTTACTTTCCTTTGCTGCATTTACACTTATGCTTGGCTGTAGTACTATTGCCTGTTTCAAGGAGCTCACATCATTGACTGCTGTGATTACATTGTCAAATAAATGCATAATTGTTCCACCTTATCTAGAGCTTTAAGAGCAGGCATCTGTTCCTCCTTTTGTTCCTATTCAATTGTATTTATTTCAGTTTATTTACTTATTTGTATCCAGATTTCTGAAGGCCCTGCTGGGAGCTTTGGGCTTAGGCAGCCATCTTGGCTTGGGTTTAATAAAAAATAGTTAAGCCGCAGCCATCTTGGCTCATGTTTATTGAAAAATAGTTAACCTGCCATTTTAACTAACTGAGCATTATACAGAGTTAAAATTTTTAAATTTTGGTATGAAGTGTTTACTTATTTATGTGAAAAACACAACATTGTCTTAAGAAAAAGAAAAGGAACTTCTGTTTTATTTAAAAATACATTTAAAAACAGGTACAAGCTTCCACATATAGAGTGTTCCTTCACATAGAAAAAAGCAGTACTCCTTTTTTCCTTGAGACAGTTTTGTGTATTTGCCAGTAAATATAGTGCTTTTGCTCAGAAATAATCCACCAGAGCTACTTTTATAATTGGTGCTAATGTTCTTGAGCCTATGCTGAAAATGAGCTTGACTGCCCAGCCAGACATTTTCCATAAATAAATATCAATAAATAAATAATAAATAATTTATTGGACCATTTTGTTGATCATCAAGTTTATAAATAAATGCTAACACTGTGTTGCACCTCAGCTTAGTTCTTGCAGGTCATTGAGTCTGAATAAAGAAATGTACATATCAGTAGCACAATGTTTTACAAACATGTGCACTGTTTTCCAGGTTGAACAGCCTTAAAAAATATTTCTAAGAGTAACTGCAAGTCCAAAAGATAAATATAGACAAGTAGTAACCCACACAGTCATGTTTAAGTTGGCTTAGCTGAATATATGCTTATCGCATCCTACATATATAGACAAGGGTAATCATTTTGGTAGCAACCTTAAAGAAATAAAAACACACATACTGTATATACAAGCTGCAATGTTCCTCCAACCTTATCATTCCTCTTAGATTTCTGTAGCTGAAAGCATCACTGCTGCCATTAGGTTTCTATAATAATTAGCATGTTTCATTTCAATTTTAGTGTTTGTGTATACAGTCAGCACTTTATTTTTTTTTGCACTCTGTCTTCAGATTTGCCTTTTAGATCATTCAATATTTGGAAGATTCTTTCTTTGCTGTAGTGGGTTTATGCAAACTGACTCCAGAGAAGCTGTTTTCTGATATCATGTTGATTGTTTTTAATTCAAATCATTCAGTTCCTATCTCTTCTTCTCTACAGTACTTAATTGTCTGTTTCTGATATTTATGTTTTCACTTTCTTTAATAGATTTTTTTTTAATTATTGAATTAATTTTAAGTTCCTGATCAGATACTATGCTTAAATTTGAGTTTTAAAGCTTTTATTACTGTAAAGTGTTTTATATTGTGCCACAGCCCTGATCCCTGTTGTCTTGATTTTATTTGTTATCAATTTACTGGTTTGATTTTTTTTTGTTTGTTTTTGAGAATATTTCTGTGTTGGCAGTTTTCCTTGCCAGCACACACACACACACACACACACACACACACACACACACACACACACACACACACACACACACACACACACACACACACACATACACACACACACACACACTCAAAAATTATAGAACTGGCATCCTATAACTAACCCTTGTAGTGCAGATACTCAGGTAGACCCTCACACCCATATACATACCCAGCCAACACATGCACACATACTTTTATTTAGTCTCAGTCATGCCTCTGCAGACAGACACACATACATATATGTACAAATACACATGCAATGATGACTTCCCAAGATGTCTCCAGTGATTCCACTGCATTTATCTGCACTGTGAGTACCTCTATAGGAGTGAATAGATGAATGCCATATTTTTTAGCTTACACTTTTTCCTCCTTGAGTAAAATTGCTTAACTGAGCAAATTGGGAGCTCTGAACACTCTTGGTGGAAATCAAAAGGATAATTAGCATTAGCCACTTCCCTGGACTGTTGCATTAACATGTGACTTCTTCAGTGACACCATTCTCCATGTTAAGGCCCCTTCTAGGGGAAGCTATGAGTGGTAGAGTAGTCAGTGAAATAGAGAAGTTTATAAGACTGCAAATATCGTCCAAGATAAGTCTTCTGTAGCTCTATGAGTCTTTCTGAATCTCTTGTGTATTACAGCAGCAAGCTTCACGTAGGACAGTATGTTATAAATTTGACATATGAGCCTACAACTTTATGATAATTTCTATAAACTCTTTCAAATCAGAAGGCAGATTGTAGAGCTGACTATCTGTTAAAAATCTTCACTTGAAGAATAAAATAATGTTTATAGTTCTTAAAATGGCTGGTATAATTATAGACAGTCAATAAATATGCTCCAGCACAATTAGCTTCCTGTTACAACTTAACATGCATTTTCCCTGCTAATATAGCAGTAATAACCAGAGGAAATAGTGAGAATTAAACTTTCTAGAGTAGTAATTAGAAGAAGTATGTGTTAATATTGTTTTTATGTGTTTAATGCTACATTTACTAATTTTCTTTCTACTTAAAAACAATCATTAAGTGTCAGACATCAATGGCTTTGCAGATATTTTTATTTACCAGATTTTACATCATCTCAACTTCCCATAATGTCTTTTAGAATTTTTCTTTTAAAATGAAGGCAAAATGTAAACTAATAGTGCCTAGCTTCCCTAGTAAATGCTGCAGAGTATACAGGATGAAAGAAGCTGAGAAATTTCACATACAGAAAGTACCTGATACTCAAATTCAGGAGTGTAAATAGCCAAGAGGCATTTAAAAAGATAGTAAGGAATATATTAGAGAGAAGTCACTAGTATTAAAGGAGAACTCCACCCAAAAGTCACAATTTTATTTCCAAAAAGTGATTTTCCTTCCCTGTAATCCAACACTAAACACTTCGCATACTATAAAAACATAATGCAATAATTATGTTTGCCTTTCGTTCCTGCATTTGTCTCATCTATTATATCACAAAGGGTACTAAGACTGGCAGAGTAATTAAGTTAGGTCACTTATTCTAAGTGTTATTAAGAAAACAATATCTCTTACACAATTACATTTAAATGTACTTTATCAGTTATAGTTTGTTTTCATCACACCTCAGATAAATATTGTAACTTGGAGTCTGAACAAAGACAGGCCTTTCAAGCTTAGCTTTTTGATGCAAATGTATTTCCCTTTAATACAATTCACTTCTACAAAGAAAGAAAGCAAATATGTTTATATAACTCTTTTGACTCTCTGTCATATTTATTTTTTTTTCTTCACTGTAATTTCTGTAAAACTGCATGTTTCTTCTGGTGTTTTGTTACAGCATTTTTGCACTGTATACATTGTTTGTGAATTGGGGAAAGAAGATTAACATCAAAAACTTTAATTCTAGCTACAATGTTTAAAACTGTGAATGCAACACAAACCATCTTAGCCCAAGTAACACCTATTAGTCACAAAGGTCAGATTTCTCATAGTTGTACACTGAACTACTGTTGTTACTTTGAAAAGCACAATGAACTCAACTACATTTTCAAGCCTGTCATTCAAACATGCATTAACAAGCTGTAACAGAGAAGGGCACTAATGAAAATCAAATAAAGCAAAGTAATTAAAAATGCAGATTGATGCTGACAGTAAATGATCTCCTTATCATAAGGATTTCTTTCTGTCCCTTTAAAATATTAAGAAGGTGAAGGCATTGACTGTAAAATGAAATCATGCTAGCCATTTCAGCCTCTTACATATCATTTTGTGGTATAAAACAAATTAAAAAAACAATAGCAAACATGTATGTTGATGCAGAGGCATTAACAATGCATAAAAGTTCAAGATTTGCTGAAAAAACATGTTTATTTTTTTCAGTTTTGGAGGGTGGCTCTCCTTTAAAATTCACATTTCTTAAAGCACACTATAGAGTCAGTAGGTGCATAAAAATAATAATTCAACTCATAAGACATAACCCAGCACACTTTTGATTAGCAGTTCTAACACATAAGTTTAACCATAAGGGAAACTGTGATGTTACTCCATTAAAAAAACACATCTTCTCCATATGACTAATACTATTACCAACAGTGTATAAGAGGTTTGTTTAAATAATAATGCATTTTATTATGCTTTGTCATTAAAAATAATTGCTGCATCAGCATGGAGCAAAGAGTAAGCTGCTTCCACATACCCATGCTTAATTTCCTTCTCTCTCTGCTAAGGGTACAAAGAAGCCATTCACTCATTTGCCACTCACAGGGAGCACAGCTTAAATACAACAATTGATGTCAACTTAACAAGGGAATGGATGATAGATGTTAATATGAGATAAGAAGCAAAGCAAAAAAATTGAAGATAAAAGAAAAAAATAGTAGTAGTCAGCATTTTAAAGAACTCTAAGCAGCTTTTCTGCTACATAAAGAATTTCCAGAAAATCAGCTGAAGTATCCACAGAGAAATCAGAATGCATCCAGCCAAAACAGTAATGTAAACTATTAGTAATAACTTTGATATCCATGTACAGCACTTTTATGCTATGTTTGTATATTCTAGCAGTTTGCATTAGCCATCTCTAAGGCATGCAGTTACCACCCCAATGCTTTCTGTCTCTCTCCTTTTCTCTCTGCATGTGTTCAACATGCTACATAGAACAGCCATCTGTGGAAGCCTTCACTTCATGATAGGCAGACAGATGTTAGCAATGATCAGAATATAGTCTTGCTTGCCATATCCTATCTATTTGGTATCTGTATAAAAACAAAATGGCTTCACTTAAATTGTTAGTACACCATTATACACTTAACAGAAAGATAAGTTGTTCATTATGCTGCAGCAAGAGTATTTGTTTTTGTTCACAGAGCGTGTATCTTATACATAAAAATTGTGGTATAACGCATGAAGCATAACAAACATAACGCTTCATAATGCTTGAATTGTTTACTTTTTTATTTTATTTCACTTTTGATGACTATCTCTCTCATTTGTATCCACACACAGATTGATTGATATTGGTTTAATCACCACTATTTTTCTAGTTTATTGGGCTACAGTGTTTTTACATCTTGTGATAAACAAACCTGACATAACATTTTCTCTTACCCACAGTTCAGCTTCATTGATCTAAACTGTTTGCATGAATGAAAAATAATGCAAATTTCTATAGAAATATTGTTACAGTTCTCATATCACAACATATAATGAAATTTGCAATGATTATAATAAGCAAATTAAATCAACAAATGTAAATGAAGTACAGTACAGGACAAATTACAGTTTAAATATATGCAGACTTAACTATGATCTCTGCAGATTTACAAATGCACAGAACATTTATTTCCAACAATTCACAAATACTAATATGGGGAAGGAAATGATTTGTTAACAGGCAGAGATCTGCTTTTACCATTGTCCTTTGCTGTTAGAAACATAAGCCACCTTTTAGTATTTAACATTCAAATGAATGACAAATTGAAAGTACAACCATCTTTTAAATTGACGTTGCAACAATGAATTAATTCTTTAATCTATCTGCTAGCTGGAGCAATTTGTCACACTAAGCTGGACAGACTTAAAATGCAGAAAACGTAGTCAATTAGTGAATGAATATAAACAGCTCATTACAGAATATGAGCATATGATGTCAAAAATAAGTAGTAAGAAGAGCTTTCAGGACGGTGTCGAAGCTGAGACAATTGTCTTCTGCCAATATGAGTTGAATTAAGCGTATGTAATTCTGGATTTCAAGTGCAGAGGAACTACAAAGCATTTTATTTCAAGACACAATTTTGACAAAATATACAACAGTGTGTATTTTTATCAAGCTAAAAGATAATCCTTATTAGTTGTTTTGTAAATGTCATTTGTTTTTTAGATACAAGTAACAATGAAATGTTTTCTTAAGGCATTGATATATAAGCTCTTTTTGTTAACTTATGTTTCAGTATCAAGGCGCTTTGTATAAAAGCTTAACTCTGTACCACAGCCCACCATTACCATAATGGCAGGGTTGGTGAACATACGCCTCAGTGATGGAATTTTCCACAGTGCTTCAGAGATACAGTGAAAATATTAATATGTGGTTATGTTAACTGAGCTCCTTTATAACAAAGAACTAAGAAGGAAATCATAACTTTTATATTCGTTTTTATTACAGAAAACTTTATAAACAGGTATACATAATTATTTATAGAAACCATGTACAAACATGTAAAATGTTACATTGAGGCTGCTATAGCCCTCAGAAGTAACCCCTAATCTAACAACAAAAATAAACCACACTAGTGGAATCCTTATCTTAACAAAAATAAAAAACAGCATGGATAAAATCAGAAAGACCAGCTCTCATAGAGAAAAGAGCTCTCTGATTCAACTAAATCAGAAACTAAGAGGTCTAATAAAGTTCAACAAGGCCAATTAGGAGGTCAGGATAGTCTTCCAAGCTAAGGACAATCACAAGGCTTTCTTCAGCTGTGTCAGGAACCTTAAAGGTAATGCTCAGCAGTGTGTAGAACTGCTGGTAAATGGCACAGCTTTCACTGACCAGGTTGACATAGCCAGAGATGGTGTTAGCATATTGGGGGGCCCCAGCAAATGTAGCTGGTGGCCCCCTAGGCACTTCCAATATAAGTATCATCCTGTCAAAGCCACCCTTGCTAAACAACCTTTTAGTTTGTGCTGCAAACTTTTAGGAGTAGTACACACAGACAGACCTGTAGCGACAAGCTTTTACATTACAACAGGTCTGTATATCACACTCTGTTGCAACTAAATGCCAGTAACTGTAAGTGTCCCTTTGTTAGACAGGAAAACAATGATATATTACATTAATTCTATGTACAGGTCTGCCAGGTCTGGAGTTAAATGAAGTGATGACTAGGCCTATTGTTTCAACATCTCACGCACACCCTTCAGTCCTCTCCTCTGATCCCTCACCCTTTGGGGTCCCCATACCATGCACTTTACCTTTTTCTCCCTTTTCTCACATTTTGCCTTACTGTCAGCTTTTTCAAGAAACCATAACTTTCTATATGCTCTGAAGTGCATTTTAAAGTTTTTTTTTTCTTTTTACACAACCTTTTCATCCAATAATGGCTTGAACAGAAATTATGATTAAGGAAAGAAATTTGGTGCTGCTGTTCAGCTTTTGTTGTCCTTGCATCACTTCGACAGACCTTTCCTGACCAAGATAGCACAGTAATAACCATTTAGGAAATAACCCAGATAAGCCAGGGCTCATGAAGCCATAATTTTACAGATGGTCTGCAATGAATTTTAGAGCATTTTCTTCAGCAATTTACTCCAGTGGTGGCCTAAACAAAAATCATGAAAAGGAAAAGAATTTCAATCTTATTTTGTTTCGTTCAAGGCATAAGCTATACCCAAGGCTTAATGTTCAAAGCTGACATAATAGTAGCTCACAATAAACTAGCAAGCCAGTTGCCGTGAGGATACACAGATCCTATCTGGGAATGCTGCCTGCCTCCCTAACCCCCCACAAAAGACAGTCACTGTCTATGCATCCCTCTGGTTATTAAATTGGGATGAAAGCAGAGGTTCAAATTGCTTTAGTCATATATTTAAAATGACTGCTGACATATAGATACATAGCATGCCTTCTCACCCCTAACCCTCAAAGTCAGCCGCATGTATATGTGCCTGATATGTGATTGTGAGAATTTCTGTAATATACTTTAATTTGTTGTTCCTAGACAGTATGACACATCTACACAAGCTATAGTAACCATCTTTTTACACCTATGAGGTCTGTGAGAAAAGTAAATAAACAATGACCACAGTCTACAGCTCAAACACAAGCTATAATGACTTCATGTGCACACCTCTAAGGCTTGACTGTGATTAAAGTTGAAATAACCACACAATCCCCAGCCCCCCAAAACCTACAGCAGCTTTCTGTGCACACACATTTGAGAAGGGCTGGTTTTAGAATGGGTGTGGTTGAAATCAGAGACTATTATAAGGTTTATCCTAAAAGGGTCATATCTCAGCACTGTTCAGGTTAAACATCTCAATCAGAAAATCAATAAATTTTTTCTCCTCATTTTTCTTCAACCAGCAATAGCTTTTGTGAGGGTCTCCACAGAGTCAAGGATGATTAAGGGAGCCCCTGGTATCCATTTATACATTCTGTTGAGTGGGAGGCCACAAGACTCCAAGAAGATCTAAGTGTCTGAATGTTCTCTGATATATTTTATTTCTTACTTTTGAAATATAATTACTTGTTAGATACATTTCTTTACTGATATCCAGAAGAATAGTGGCTGTGTCCAGGCATTATTGGATGTGTGCACAGATAAAGATCAGTGATATTTTTTAAACACACACACACACACACACACACACACACACACACACACACACACACACACACACACACACGCATGCACGCATGCACGCACACACACATGCACACACACGCAGACACAGAAGCGTAAGCCATAGCCGTACTAGTTTTGTACTTATTTCAGCAAATAGCAATACATTGTGCAACACTGGTACTGCCACACCAGATCAGTGACTGCTGTTTAGCAATTGTCAAACAGCAGCAGGGGTAAGTCACGTATTTACCTCATTGAGGAGTAATGCATACCTGTCACTGTCCCTGATGTCACAGACCTTCCCTTATATTGTTCATACTTTTTGTTTTCTCTTTTCTAAAATGTTTGATTTGCTGGTAAATTATTCAGGATTACAAACAGTCAATCAATCCAGACATCTGAGTTTTATACTTATTGTCCAAAAATATATGTTGATGCAAAAGGTGTTATTCTATTTACTTTCTAAGTGAATTAGTCCTGATTTTGACCCTTTATTCTATTATTTTTGGGACTGTATTGAGTTCTTAAGCAAAGAAATTGAGGGCTATAGTATCTGGTGTTCTGGTTGTATTTATAAAACTCTCTGAAAGAGAAAATCATCCCTGATGATCAGAAGTATCAGCTCTTCTTAACATCCAAAATTTGCACTGAGATAAGTCACTCTGGGCTACTGATCTCTCTAGTGCTTACTTTGCTCATGTTCATTATCATCTTCATCCTAATAGGGTCATATCACAGCCCTGTTCAGGTTAAAGAGCCTAAGTAGTAAATAAAAACATTTCCTCATTTTTCCCCAACCAGCAGCAGCTTTTGTGGGGCCCCCACACAGTCAAGGATGATTAAGTGGGGCCCTCTGCAGTCACGTGTATAGCAGGGATCTAAAGTTGGCTATGTAGTTAGTTTTAGTGGAGAAAATGTCCAACAGCAGGATTTAACTGTCAGGGGCACTATGTCAGTGGTAAAATATTTAATGGTATTCTGTTGCCTGTTACTTGACAAAACACTGTTACTACAACCAGAAATATCTTTCAATTTTAAAGGAGATATAAATAAGAATTATTAACCATGTGGTTTATTAAGTATACAAGAATGCTGTACTAGCGTTTGCTGGTTTGACTGACATGTTTCAAAATATCAGGATAAGATAACTTGCTGTAGTTGGGGGCCCCCAGGGAACAGGGGGCCCCCATCAACCACAGGGTTCGCTGGTGCCTAAAGTTGGCTATGGACATAGCAAATCTATGGGCTGCAAATTTAGCTCTAGCCTTCACCTCTATTCCCCCCACTACTCCATCTGAAATTCCTTTTGGCATATCCCTCCCAACTATCAACAGGGCACAGGTTTTGCAGGCACTTGCTAAAGTCAAAAGCACTACTTCCAGCGGCTACAACAATATCCTTTGTTGGCTGCTAAATAGCCTAAAGCATGACCTAGTAGGACCACTTGGGGCACTGTTCAACTACAGCCTCAAAATAAGTTACATGACAGGTGACTGAAAGGGTGCAACGGTCATCTCTCTTCATAAGTGTGGGCCATCAACTGATTCTGTTAACTACAGACCCAGAAGTCTGACAAGTCAAATATGCAAAACCATGGAACAAATTATTGTGGAAATGATCATCAAGGACATTGGCAACCAACTCCCATTGAACGCATCCCAGTTTGGCTTTGTTAAGGGAAGGTTTTTGCCTACTTGTTCTGGTAGACTTCCTTGAGAGGGTCACCATGTCTATGGATGAAGGGAAAACAGTACACACCACCTATCTTGACCTGGCAAAGGCATTTGATACAATACCTCACTCAGGTATTGTTGACAAACTCTGAGAACAAGGCATAAATCCCTGCATAATTTACTGGATTGCCAGCTGGCTCATGGATAGCACTCAAGAAGTCAGGATCCATGAAACCACCTTCACCAATACACAGGTCATGAGCTGAGTACCCCAGGGTCCTGTGCTGGGCCTGCTCATGTTTGGCATTTACTTCTTTGAAGTAAAGGCTAATGTGAAAGGCCTCTAGCTCACCAAGTTTGCCAGTGACTTTAAATTGGTTGCTATCATAGATTCCCTCCATGACATCAATATCCTACATGATGGTCCAGCACAAACAAATGACTGATGTGAAAGCCATGGATTAAAACTCAATGCAAATAAATGCATTATAGTGCCCTTTGGGAAACCATCCAACCAAGCTAATTACTTCATCAATAAATCACCCATAAGAGTTGACCCTATAGTTAGGGGACATATATAGACAGTAGTCTGGCTTTTGGCCAACACATAGCCAAGATAGTAAGAATATCATTTTATGCTGCCCAACTCATAAGCAAGTGTATGGCATCCAGGTCTAAAGAAAAAATAATACCAGTCTACTCAGCCCTTATCAGACCCATCACTGCATACAATGCCCCCTTTGGCATGTACCTAATCAGGCATTTGCAGCAGTTGGAAAGCCCTCAAATGTTCCTCACTGGGAGAATGTAGGGTATAAATACCCTGTCCTACACATATTGCCTTAAGGTCCAATCTCTATACTCGGTCTTCTACAGGTTACTGAGAGGTAATCTATGCCTAACATATAAGGCATTCTCAGATCCAGCTCTGATGGATCTCTTACACATCTGCAAGACAAACAGTATCAGAAACACAATATCCAAGTACCTGAACTTTGTCTTTGGCATAAATAGAACCTGCTGGAGGGACTGTTATGTGCATCAAAGGATCTACTCACTATGTAATAAGCTCCCCATCTACATGATGCAAAGTTCATCCCTGACCCTATTCAAAAGAAACCTTGATCATTGGATGGGAATTCACAAATTCACCCCTTGTCTGTCCCTCATGTTTCTGATGGATAGAGGTCAACAGTAAGTAAATTAATCCTCAACTAACATACCCTTCACCTCCACATAACCCTTAGCTACCTCCTTACTAACATACCCTACCATATATGAATCCAAGGTACTCTGGGACAAAGCATGGTTGGGTTGCATGGCTAGGTTTGTAAACACCATGGTGGTCACTAGCCTAATATAAACATACAAACCTATACAGCAAGCAACATGAGACAGTGAGTGCAGCAAATGATGCAAGTATTCAGAAATTTAAATATTTGTAAACAAATATTAAAAACTGATACATAAACAATGAGTCCAGATCAGTAAAGGGAGTGAACATATTATACAGTGCTTCATGACCAATTTACAAAAAAAAATGACTAAAGTAATTATTGTAAGAATCAAGCCAGTAGCAGAGTACTGCAAATGTTAACCATCATGGATACAGTAGTGAGTAAGTAATTAACTAGAAATAGTGATACCAAAGAAATACTTGCTTACAGGAACATATACAGTATAACATACATAAATTAAACATGAGATACTGACTAATCTTTGACAATTACAGTAAATGTATGCTGTTTTTCAATAAAAATAAAAAAGACATAGTCATCTATTGTTGCATTATACATTAACATATTGAAGAAGGATACTGTGTATCTGCTTTTACAAAGAATGACTATTAAATAATTGAACATTTTCTAGTAAAGATCCATATAAATGATCTGCAGGCTTCAATAAATTCCATGTAGGCTCTATGTAGAGTCTACATGCAGTGTATCCATGTATATGGTCACAATGTGCTCTCGGCAATGCGCAATGCATATTAATGAGGCACGGTGCACGCAAGTGAGGTTTCACTGCGTATTCCAGTAGAGTTGGCCATGAAACCTCATAGAACAACACAGATGTTGAATGCATTCACAGGAGAACACCGACAGTCCTCCCCCATATCAGTCAACATCTTAGGGCAAGAAATCTGTTCAAAGCCATTAAATAAAGTGGGTTAAAGGCTGAAAAATAGGGACATGGGGATGTATTCCTCTTATGAACTTAGAAAGTTGACACAATAAAAGGTTATGCATTAGCATGCATTTTCTGAAGTATTATAATTAGAAAATAATAATGGCCATCATTATTTAGTGACTTCCATCCCAAATGATTCTTAAAAAACACAAATTTTATGAGGAACACAGCAAAAATAACAGCCAAAAACTCTGTATGTTCTGCAAAAATCTGTACAGTTGAGAGGTGTGTCATCCCACACAGACATGAACAGTAATCACTGTTGATGTGCAAACCAGGCCTCTTAATGTGTTAGTGCAAGACATGTGGCTAAAGCCAAGAATAATACGGGAAAATTCCAGAACTAGTTATATTTGTATACTTTAGCTTTTCTCAGTTTATTTTATTTTTGCAATGTTTGTACGATGCGCTGTATCATTTGGCTATGCTTACCTTGTTTGTGCATGGACGACCCATGTATCAGACATCACCCAGTCATCAAAAAATAGAAAGTGGATGCTTTCAATTGCTATTGCTGAGCAATGCTGGGCAGTGAGCAAACCCAGTAAATGAGGTTGTGCTACGCTCATACCATCAAGTTAACAATGAATACTAAAATGCATGACCTAATCCTTTGGTGACATGTGCTGAGTGTTGAACTGGAGTGCAGATGGTCCTAGGTTCTAGTCCAGGGTATGCAAACTTTACTTATACTGTTGTGACATTGCAGCTTATACAAATAAAGTGGTAGTCTAATGAAATAACCCTGGAATTGAGTTGGTTGAAAGTTATTTTCTGATACATTTGAAAATGCTGAGAGCTGATTAGCATCACACAAACCAATGCACTTGGTGTAGCGTGCTTGCATGATGGTAAGCAGTGCACAGCTTTTTCAAATGCATCAAAATGCAGACAGTGTGGACTCTTAGTAAGTGCAATTGGTTGGAAAGCATATTTAGAACTGAACTGGCAGGAATTGCATATTAAACTCTGTGCTTGAACTTGTGCAGATATGCCAGGTGTTGGAGAGGGTGTGTAGTTCAGAGCACAGTGCTGGGGTGTTCAACAGTCCAAGGTCTTTATTGGGCTCCTGGTTAAGGATCATGGGCTCCACCTCATGCAGGAAAACTATACCACCTTGCAATTCAAATCCAAAGCCTGGTCATGTTTTGCAAGATATGTGTCCTGTGCGACCAGTATCCCATGCACCTGGGAACAATGTCATCACCATTTTGATGTCCTAATATAAAGGAAATGGGATACCCTTGATCATTGGATCAGGGAGTGTCAGGCTTGTAGCACCCCAGAGAAGTGTAAGTATGAATTTCATTTAGTACCCATAAATATTCAAGATGAAAATGGTAAAAACTGGTATTAATAATGCTTTTTTCTTTTTTCCTCTTTCCACAGCTGCAGAAGAGGGGGACTCAAATGTGACATCCCATGCCAGACAATTGGTCAGGATGCAAGAAGCGTGTGTTATGTAAGCACAATTATATGAAGCACTGTTACTGCAGCCTTAACAGGTAAAAACAGATTAGTTATTATATCATACAGTTGTATAAACTTGGGAATTCATATCTGAACTGGACTTTAAAGTATTGGGAACTTCGGAACTTGTGAAGCAACTAAAAATACTGTCATCTGTGTTAGCAAGTCTGGAAGGAGATTTGTTCATATTCTTAGATTGGTTTGTATTGTATGCCAGCATGCTTAATTGTGAAAATGTAAATAAGTTTAAAATGCTGAATCTTTCCCTGTTTAAACAGAATGCTTAAAGAATTATTGCTTTGATACAATATTAACTGTGCATGTTTGAGAGGGACATTCTAAAGTACAAACTGTGGAGAATCAGCTGAGCAGTGAGTGATGTCATTGGAAAGTTCCTTTTTGCTAGCAGATGATTTAAACAGCCAATTGACAGAAAAATATTTTTTTACAGCTGACTACTATATTTTGAGATTAGACAGTTGAGACTGCTGAAGACAGTTGTGATTGAGAAGTTGGGCAGTATGTCAAGGACTGAGCAGTCAGTGAACAGCAAGAACAGAGAACTCACCAAGAAAAGTGTAGGCTTGTCTTGGCCTTGCTATTCTGTCTTAGAGTAGATCAGGGACAAAACTCTTTAGTTAGATAAGGAAAGTTTAGTTATTAATATAAAGTTTTTCTTGAATAATGGATTCCTATCCTGCAGTTTGATTTACATTTCTGGTGGTGGAATTCTAATGTTTATTAAGAGCAACTGATTTTCAATTTTTAATCATTTTTACTTATTATTGTTTTTCATTATTTTACATTGTGGCTGGAAACCAGTGTTTTTCCTTTAGAGATTAGAGAGTGCTTCTACCTTTTTGATGCCCCCCAGGTGACCATGAAGCCTGGCTGTTGTTGTAATTACTATCATTTTTTTGATAATTAGTTTCCATAATTCAACACCCCTTTTGAGGGGCATGAAGACACTTTGATTGGTGGCAGTGTTTCTGTATTTATTTTGAGAAAGAAACAGAGCTGGAAATGTGTGGCAGGCTTACTCAGAAGTGTTTGGATGTGAGAGATTGAAATTTACTTTGTGTGTGAGTGTTAAAGAGATCTTAAACTGGGATACATTTGGGTGGACAGAGGTATATAGTCCAGTCCCAGAAAAATAGAACATGTTCCTTTTGTGCTGTTTGGGGAACATTGTGAAACATTATCTGTGTTTAAGTGGCAGTCTCACATTGCAGTCAGTAGTGAGAATTAAAGCTCATGTATTTAGTTACTGACTCGGGATAGTAATGGACATCATTTAATTGTTGACAGTCCGGTGGGATATAGCTGGATGTCACAGTATGTAAGCACAATTATATAAAGTACTGTTATCGCAGCCTTACCAGGTAAGGATGGATTAGTTGTAATATCATACAGTTGTATGAACTTGGGAATACATATCTGAACCGTAAAACCAAGTATGCATGCATTACTCTGAAGCATAGCTTTCAACTGGGTTTATTTTTGCTGATTATCCAGATTTATAAATCACTGTTTTGATCTGTTCATTGTAAGATTTATGGTTGTTTGTCAATTAATTGACGGTGAAGTCAATAAATAATTAGTGTCAAAATGTATGTTAAAACAAATCATATGCAACTATCCATGTGTGTAAGAGCAACATTTGAAATATATTCCTAGTTATGGGTCACCGTACACCCATTATTTTATGATATGTCAATATATCCTGCTCTAAAAGATTGAAAGATATGGTCTGTAACACAAAGCAACAGTTGCCCATTCTCAGATAACAGTGAACATGAATCTATAAGATGTAAAATGAAAGAGTGCTTCCATTATGTTCTATTCCAAAGGAAAAGTACAGTATTACAGTAGTCACTGCTTGTGGGTTCAAATACCACACTCCCCAAATATAAAACTCAGCTGTTTACAATACTGTTTTAGCCTGTCATCAATAAAAAATTATGTAATCATCATTATAGCTAGCATCTGAAATGCAGACCATTATATCTGTGGCTTCAATGGCCTGCTGTCAAGTGTAATCAGTGTACATGGAACATGCATATATGCAATATATGCACCCATAAATGCTTCCTGGATGTGATATGATGTGTACTATAGTGTGTATGTGTTAGGAACATGGTAGTATTCAAAGTAATAAAGACATTTCTTAGCATTTGGTAGTGTTAACAGTAAAATGTAACAGAATATAGTAAATTATTTGTAGAAAGCTTTGTATATTATCTCAGAATTTAATAATGTTCTGTTTCTTTTTCTCTCACCCCACCCATTTTCTTTTTTATATATTTCTTATTTTATTTGTATTTTTATTATTATAATATTATTTATATAATCATATTTGTTATCATAATTATTTTTTATTACTTAATTTGTGTTGCTTATTATGCATAATTTTCTATTGATTTGTTCGTAAATACATTTTCATTTCTTTTCATTTTGTTTGCAATTATATTAATTATTATTTGTATAATAATGTATTATATGTTTAATTTGTTTTTAATTGTATTATTTCCATTTTGTGTTATGTTTTATTTCATTATTGAATTTTAATTTTATTGATGGTATTACTACAGCATGGCAGGGTAGGCCAGCTTCCACGATCCACCTACACTTGCTCCACTGGCTACAACACCAAGGCCCAGCACTTCTGGGCTGCAGCCTGGTGGCACCCCCCTGCTACCACTGCCCTACCTGCAGTCCCAGGTAGTTCATACCTGAGACCATACCTCTCAACCTTTTAGATCAAGATATCTGGACAGATCATAACATAGTGGGGTGCAATGACACATACATATGAACATATTTCAAAAATTGCTCTTATACACATGGAAAGTTGCATTGGATTTGTGTTAACACACATGTTGACATTTTTGCATGTCCCAATTATAATGATAACAATCTGCAGCATGCTCTTGTTGCCCCTGGTTTATAGGTCTTACATTACATTGCAATACAGATGTCAACTTAAACAAGTATGCATAGCTTGGAAGCAGGGCCGGCCTTAGCTGAAATGGTGCCCTAGGCGAAGTAGTGCTCTGGCGTCCCTTAAGCCCCAGCTACACCATTCTCATGAAACACTCCTATTTGAGCCACACCCACAGACAGGTTACTCCCCAAGAAAGGCATGCTGCTAGATTACACAAACAGGAATTATACTCAGTGTAAAAAGAAAGTCCATGTTAGTGAATAGTATTAATCACTTTACCTTCCATTATCACACCTTCTATGCTTTGTAACTTCAAGTCAGTCACCTATTCTTCTTTTCTAGTATCTCAGCTCCAGGTACCCTTACCATTGACACATATTTATCCACAACATAAAATCAGTCCATTATGGGGTAAAGAAAGTGCTGCTGGTCACATCAACTTGAACATCAATTTTCTTTTTTTTTTTCAGATGACAATTGACACTCCTCCACTAAAGGTGGAGGACTGTCAATATTAACCAAGGATATTCACACCACCAGGCTAGTTGCCCAACACAATGCATCTGAAATTCTCCAGGTGCAACTAACACTAAGTAAGACTGCAATCCAAATTGTAGCTTGCTACAGATCCCCCACCATGCCCCAAGATTCTCACTACACCTTTCTAAACATACTGGAAAATATAGAACCAAACACCCTAATACTGGGTGATTTTAACTACCCTGCCATTCCAACACCCTGGATCAACTAATCCATAGTCCCACCAGGGGCTCCAATATCCTAGACCTGGTCATTACCAACATGGGAAATCGATGCTCCACACCTATGGTCAGCCCCTCATTAGTCAGGTCTGACCATAAGCTAATTACCTTTAACATCCACATCCCACCCTCACCCCCCAGTAAGGAAACCTCCATAAAAAACTTCTCCAAAGCCAACATCATGCTACTCAAGTCAGAAGTGACAAACTTCATGACACCCATGCAGATGGGAACTGAAAGTTCAACTGCTGAATCCTACACTAAGGCACTGTACAAGCACATCGACTCATGCATGAATCGTGCCATCCCAAATAGAACCAAGATGCTCTCATCCAAAAAAAGGAAGCCAATTTGGTGGTCCCATGCCATAAACAAACTACAACAAAAGGAAGAAACTGTTGCAGAAAAGAGGAAAATCCCAGGATGCAAAAAACTCCCTTACCAGCCTCAGTAAGAAACTGAGATCCCTCATAAAATCCTCCAAAGCTAGTTACGAAAATAAAATTGCTAAAGATTCCAAAGACAACCACAAGGCATTCTATAACTATGTCAAGAATCTAAATGGCAATGCTCAGATCTGCTCTTAAATATACTAATATAAGGATATTGCCAATATCCTGGCAGATTAATTCAGTGTGAACTTCACCCCCCTCTCACCCCCTAAATGGCCCATCTCAATACCAGAAGATTGCCAAATTCCGGTAATAACAGCCACACAGGTAAAAACGCACTCTCCAAAGCTAAGAATACAGCATCCATGGGACCAGATGACATCCCAGGCTGTGTACTACATGAACTACAATATGAACTGGCACCTCACCTAAGTGTCATGTTTAATCATAGCCTCACCTCAGGTTTCATGTCCACTGAGTGGCGCAGAGCTACAGTTATCTCACTCCACAAGGGGGATCCACCTTGGATCCTGGAAACTACCGTCCCATCAGTCTGATGAGCCTTATCTGCAAGGCCATGGAGCGTATTATCATGGAACTTATAAACAAAGACATTGGCAACCTTCAAACACTGGACCCCACCCAGTTTGGGTTCGTGAAGGGCCAATCTTGTCTCCTGAACCAGATTGACTTCTTTGAATCAGTCTCCAGAGCCATAGATAAGGGTAAGGTGGTTCACACAGCCTATCTAGACCTTGACAAGGCCTTTGACACCATCCCCCACTCTGGAATCATAGATAAACTTACTAAGCTGGGCATTATTCCCTACGTCACCCAATGGGTTGCTAACTGGCTTACTGATAGAACCCACAAATCCAGCTCCAGACAAATGACAAGTGGAGTACCTCAGGGTTCAGTCCTGGGACCGCCCTTGTTTGGCATCTACTTATCTGAAGTACAGGCCAACACTAAGGGACTCTGGCTAACAAAGTTCGCAGATGACTGCAAATGGAGAGCCATTATTGAATCCCCAAATGATGTGGATACTCTACAAAAGGGCCTTACAGAAACAGATGCTTGGTGCCAGAGCCATGGGCTCAAGCTCAATGCCAAGAAATGTATAGTTATCCCCTTTGGGAAAAAACATGTACCCGTGAATTACCATATAGGTGGCAGTACACTAAACACCGAAAGTGTGATAACAGACTTAGGGACACAGGTGGATAGTGATCTCACTTTTGATAACCACATCGCCACAACAGTCAGGAAATCCTTCTATGTGGCACACCTCATCACTAAGGGCTTTTCATCCAGAAAAAAGAGGTCATTGTCCCACTGTACTCATCCCTCATTAGACCCATTATAGAATACAATGCCCCATTTGGTATGTACCTCTCAAGACATCTGCAACAACTGGAAAGGTCACAGAAATACCTCAATAAAAGAATCACAGGCCTAAAGCAGATGCCCTATGCTGACCGCCTTAAAAAACTCCAGCTATACTCTGTCGCATATCGTCTACTCATAGGTGATCTCTGCTTAACATACAAGGCCATGTCAAACCCAGAGCTGTTGGACATGTTACACTTAAAGAAATCCCAATCCCTCAGAGCCACATGCTCCAGGAATCTAAACTTTGTCATCACAATAAACAAAACATGCTGGAGGGATAGGTTCCTGACCCAGAGACTCCCCAGACTCTGGAATAGATTGCCCATATATGTCAAGCAGAGTGCCTCTTTGGCCATCTTCAAAAGGAACCTTGACGATTGGATGGGAGAAAGGAAATCCACCCCGGGGATCACGTCAGTCGCCCTGCTAGACAGGGGTCCATGGAAGTAAATAGTGTGGGAAGAAATAACCAGGGAATTGTTATGGCTGGCTTGTATAGGCCCTAGGGCTGATAGCCTAGTACCAATCTATGAACCTATGCATAACTTCCTGGAGCTTAAGTAAGCTCATTATCTGGTAGTTTGCATAGGAAAGTAATTGAAATACAAAATCTTTGCCTTCAAGTCTGACAAAAATGACGTGTTGGCACAGTTAAGTCATGATATATTCCTTTATAAATCATAACTTAAAATATTTTGAGGTCACCCAACTACAAGATTAAATACTGATGAAGAAATCTAATGAGCACCACACAGCTAAACACACAAACACCATAGGCAAGAATGGCCTGGCACCTCACAACCAATGAAACAAACACCATAGTCAAGGAACAGTGGTGTAGATGCATTTTAGCTGTCTTTAAAACCTTTCATTTATCCATTTCCTTTATATGCTTAAGCAGTTGGAGATAATCACAGCCAACAAGAGAAGCGAGGCAAAAAGCCATTCTTCGATGGAATGACACTGACAGTATAATACAAGGCACATAAACGAATGTACTGCATAACTACTCTCTGCAACCTTTATTCCTCTATCCACTTTACTGAGAACATAACAGTAGTAATTTGAAAGCAATGATTATTATATTACCATATCCCGTCCTGGTCCCCCTCAACAAACACATCACCTAGAGGTCTGTGCATGGGCCCAACTCCATGACGGAGACTTGTAGCATAACGGGATGAGGAAAACAAGTTTTCTGTTATCCTAGCCTTGAAAACGCTAAGCCGTTGTATGTTACAGCTTGCAAGTACTACACTCTTACGATCTGTTTTTTTTGTTTTGTTTTTTTTATATAACATTATACCGCGCATGTGCATAACCTCCTCCCTTTGTGAATGAAAACAGCCATCGCAACTTCCTCTCGCTCCCAAACCACCACTGAAAGAAGCAGAAGGGGCACCCACCTATTTTTGTTTTTTTTTTTTTAAATATAGAAATATCCAACCACAGTCTCACCAGTGGCTCCTCTTCACCTCGAAACAACCAAAGGAGTCACTCCAATGAGGCAGCCAAAAAGCAGCTCAATGTGCAAGAACATAACCTTCTCTCTGACATTTAAAATGCACTGAATTAGAATGCTGGGGAGGCTGCAATTGTAGTCTTTAGGGCAGCGGCGGTGAAATAAAAAAAAAAAAAAAAGAAACGTTGTTGTCTGTTCGGCTTCCAGGTTAGGGGTCCTCACAACAGAACTCCGCTCTGTAAATTGCACCCTTCTGATGCTGGGGAGGGCGCAATTGTAGTCTTTAGGGCAGCGGCGGTGAGAAATAAAAAAAAAAAAAAAAAGGAAACGTTGTTGTGATTGCGCCCTTTTGAGGCCGGCCTGCACGACGCCCTAGGCGGTCACCTAGTTCGCCTATGGATATGAAGCACTGTTACTGCAGCCTTAATAGGTAAAAACAGATTAGTTATTATATCATACAGTTGTATAAACTTGGGAATTCATATCTGAACTGGACTTTAAAGTATTGGGAACTTTGGAACTTGTGAAGCAACTAAAAATACTGTCATCTGTGTTAGCAAGTCTGGAAGGAGATTTGTTCATATTCTTAGATTGGTTTGTATTGTATGCCAGCATGCTTAATTGTGAAAATGTAAATAAGTTTAAAATGCTGAATCTTTCCCTGTTTAAACAGAATGCTTAAATAATCATTGCTTTGATACAATATTAACTGTACATGTTTGAGAGGGACATTCTAAAGTACAAACTGTGGAGAATCAGCTGAGCAGTGAGTGATGTCATTGGAAAGTTCCTTTTTGCTAGCAGATGATTTAAACAGCCAATTGACAGAAAATTATTTTTTTACAGCTGACTACTATATTTTGAGATTAGACAGTTGAGACTGCTGAAGACAGTTGTGATTGAGAAGTTGGGCAGTATGTCAAGTATTGAGCAGTCAGTGAACAGCAAGAACAGAGAACTCACCAAGAAAACTGTAGGCTTGCCTTGGCCTTGCTATTCTGTCTTAGAGTAGATCAGGGACAAAACTCTTTAGTTAGATAAGGAAAGTTTAGTTATTAATATAAAGTTTTTCTTGAATAATGGATTCCTATCCTGCAGTTTGATTTACATTTCTAGTGATGGAATTCTAATGTTTATCAAGAGCAACTGATTTTCAATTTTTAATAATTTTTACTTATTATTGTTTTTCATTATTTTACATTGTGGCTGGAAACCAGTGTTTTTCCTTTAGAGATTAGAGAGTGCTTCTACCTTTTTGATGCCCCCCAGGTGACCATGAAGCCTGGCTGTTGTTGTAATTACTATCATTTTTTTGATAATTAGTTTCCATAATTCAACACCCCTTTTGAGGGGCATGAAGACACTTTGATTGGTGGCAGTGTTTCTGTATTTATTTTGAGAAAGAGACAGAGCTGGAAATGTGTGGCAGGCTTACTCAGAAGTGTTTGGATGTGAGAGATTGAAATTTACTTTGTGTGTGAGTGTTAAAGAGGTCTTAAACTGGGATACATTTGGGTGGACAGAGGTATATAGTCCAGTCCCAGAAAAATAGAACATGTTCCTTTTGTGCTGTTTGGGGAACATTGTGAAACATTATCTGTGTTTAAGTGGCAGTCTCATATTGCAGTCAGTAGTGAGAATTGAAGCTCATGTATTTAGTTACTGACTCGGGATAGTAATGGACATCATTTAATTGTTGACAGTCCGGTGGGATATAGCTGGATGTCACAGTATGTAAGCACAATTATATAACGTACTGTTATCGCAGCCTTACCAGGTAAGGATGGATTAGTTGTAATATCATACAGTCGTATGAACTTGGGAATACATATCTGAACCGTAAAACCAAGTATGCATGCATTACTCTGAAGCATAGCTTTCAACTGGGTTTATTTTTGCTGATTATCCAGATTTATAAATCACTGTTTTGATCTGTTCATTGTAAGATTTATGGTTGTTTGTCAATTAATTGACGGTGAAGTCAATAAATAATTAGTGTCAAAATGTATGTTAAAACAAATCATATGCAACTATCCATGTGTGTAAGAGCAACGTTTGAAATATATTCCTAGTTATGGATCACCGTACACCCGTTATTTTATGATATGTCAAGATATCCTGCTCTAACAGATCGAAAGATATGGTCTGTAACACAAAGCAACAGTTGCCCATTCTCAGATAACAGTGAACATGAATCTATAAGATGTAAAATGAAAGAGTGCTTCCATTATGTTCTATTCCAAAGGAAAAGTACAGTATTACAGTAGTCACTGCTTGTGGGTTCAAATACCACACTCCCCAAATATAAAACTCAGCTGTTTACAATACTGTTTTAGCCTGTCATCAATAAAGAATTATGTAATCATCATTATAGCTAGCATCTGAAATGCAGACCATTATATCTGTGGCTTCAATGGCCTGCTGTCAAGTAATCAGTGTACATGGAACATGCATATATGCAATATATGCACCCATAAATGCTTCCTGGATGTGATATGTTGTGTACTATAGTGTGTATATGTTAGGAACATGGTAGTATTCAAAGTAATAAAGACATTTCTTAGCATTTGGTAGTGTTAACAGTACAATGTAACAGAATATAGTAAATTATTTGTAGAAAGCTTTGTATATTATCTCAGAATTTAATAATGTTCTGTTTCTTTTTCTCTCACCCCACCCATTTTCTTTTTTTATATATTTCTTATTTTATTTGTATTTTTATTATTATAATATTATTTATATAATCATATTTGTTATCATAATTATTTTTTATTACTTAATTTGTTTTGCTTATTATGCATAATTTTCTATTGATTTGTTCTTAAATACATTTTCATTTATTTTCATTTTGTTTGCAATTATATTAAGTATTATTTGTATAATAATGTATTATATGTTTAATTTGTTTTTAATTGTATTATTTCCATTTTGTGTTATGTTTTATTTCATTATTGAATTTTAATTTTATTGATGGTATTACTACAGCATGGCAGGGTAGGCCAGCTTCCACGATCCACCTGCACTTGCTCCACTGGCTACAGCACCAAGGCCCAGCACTTCTGGGCTGCAGCCTGATGGCACCCCCCTGCTACCACTGCCCTACCTGCAGTCCCAGGTAGTTCATACCTGAGACCATACCTCTCAAACTTTTAGATCAAGATATCTGGACAGATCATAACATAGTGGGGTGCAATGACACATACATATGAACATATTTCAAAAATTGCTCTTATACACATGGAAAGTTGCATTGGATTTGTGTTAACACACATGTTGACATTTTTGCATGTCCCAATTATAATGATAACAATCTGCAGCATGCTCTTGTTGCCCCTGGTTTATAGGTCTTACATTACATTGCAATACAGATGTCAACTTAAACAAGTATGTATAGCTTGGAAGTGTGTTTTCTAAACAACAGCCTCTGTCTACTCTGTAATACTTGACTGCTGTTTTACCTTATACTTTTGCTTTACAATGGACAAATGCATACTCAATGTGATACAAGTGTTTACCACAATAAACTGTATTTGCTCTTAATATTAAAATAACAGAAATGTTTGGATGCATACATACCACTTGCGTCTCACATCCTTGTGAATCTTTCTTCATAAGTTCACTCATTCAGTAATCGATTTGCATTAGCTTGTGGAAAAAACAGAACACAACCTAATGCCATTAGCAAATAAAGAACACCAGTCCTGAAGAAATCCAGCTGCTACCGCTTACAAGCAGTGCCTGTGAGTGATACTAAAGCATCTGTGGAATGCCTTCAGTCCTACATTCCTTAATCTAATGGTTGAGGATATCCCTCTTCCTTATTCTGAGGTCTCAGTAGTGAGTCATGCACTGTTCACCAGTGTGGGGGATACTGATATCACCGGCCAAATTCTGGGGCAAACTATTCCATGCATCTGATTTGTAACTGGATCCATGATAGTGTTCCAGCAACAGCCAGGGACCATAATCATTCACTAGGAGTCCAGCAAACACTTTGGACTCCTGCACACCCCACCTTTGAGACTGAAATCTCAAAACCTCTCCCCGAACACCAGCCATGTCTAATGCAGATGAAAAACAATCTATAATGACTTTTCAGATTAATTCTAGTTATGACCGATACTGAGAATTTGCACTGTTGGATTTTGAAACATTTGAAAATAGTGTGCCCTGATTAGCATTGTGCAAACACAGGCAACATGATTGCATAATGATAACCAATATAAAGAAGTTAAGCAATGCAGATATTATCATATAAGTACATAACTGACAATATCAGTGTGTCATCCATCAGGAAAATAATTATGATATAAGGAATTCTAGATCAACTGCTATAATTGAGGGTGACTATAATGTGAAGTGGGATACCATTGAAAAAAGACAAATGTCTGCTGTATTAGAACCATGGACCTTAATCATGGTAGTCCTATACTCACAGTTGTTGCCAGCAAAAGGATGAAACAATACATGTGTATGTTTAATTTCATTGCTATCTAATGCAAGGTCACATTAGTAAAATATAAGTGGAAATCCTTGTATCAGAGCCCAGGACCATGTGAACTTCAGACCAACACTTAACATCTGCAGCCACAGAAAAAGTAACATGAAAACCTACTATATTATTATTTATCCTGAAGTTCTCACTGTTATACACAGTGCAATGGCACTTAGTGGGTTTGTGCTATGTAGACTGACATTAAGAGAATGCATCACAGGTCTATTTTTAGATGTCTGGTTCCCATCTGCTACCTGGCTGGTACACTTCTGCAGTTTATGCACTGCCCTGTGTGCACAAACCAGCTGCGTATAGCTGAAGCCGTTTGTGCTACACGCACATGGTAATGGTGCCCTTGGCCAGAGTTATATAGACACCGGTCCTGTGAGTGCAGTAGCTGAAATACATGCTCTATGGCATTATAGATTGGACTATGTGTTTCATTAAGGTGTTCATCTTTGTGTGTGTGTGTGTGGGTGTGTGTGTGTGTGTATGTGTGTGTGTGTGTGTGTGTGTGTGTGTGTGTGTGTGTGTGTGTGTGTGTGTGTGTGTGTGTGTGTGTGCACCCACGTGCATTTCTGATGGGTTTCATCAGCCAGTACATAGCATGCATCCACTACTAAGTGAGCCTTGGATCACACATTTGGTGCAGTTGGTAGATGTAGCACATATGGAAGTCATGTTAACTACAAGGGTTGACAGCACACATGTTCCAGATGATTCTCATGCCATTGGACATGACTTGGCAATTGTTTGAGTGCTAGATCTTACAGTTAATGTAGACTCTACCCTGTTCCCTAGGGGATGTTCTTATGTATACATGACTGTGATGTATGGCACACATTACTGGAGGGTAGTGTGATATATGTTACAGTTGCAACAGTCTTGTGACCCTCACTTCAGAACTTATGTTAAAATATATGTGCTCTCTTCCATGTTGTAGCATAGCATGCAGGAATGTTTGGAAGATCCTGGATGCTGATGCCTATGACACACCAAACATTCCCCCTGGTAGTCTGTTAAAGGTACCTGTGGTTAAGATACTAAGTTTAACACATATGTTAATGTCCACTGGGATGGGGTCCTTGCATTTGGCCCTATGTCTGACTCAAGGCATCCAGAGGTGCTACAGTTACTCTGCTGTGTTGTTGGCCTGCAAAGTCTTCATCCTGTCTGTCTATAGCTATTGTCAACAGCGGTAGCATTGGTTCCAGCCTGCCCATAGACAAGTGTATTTAAAAAGTAGATGCTACTAACAATCTGGCTGTGCCTACATTGTGTCTGTACTCCATTATTTTGTCGCTCCACATAAACAAAAGATCATGGAGTCTACATTGATTCCTTGTATCTTATCAAGTAGCTTCACAGGACTGGTTGATTAGCATGTAATTCAGCAGTGTATGCTGCAATTAGCATCTCTGAAGCACAAACTAGGTCAGATGTTATTAATTACTAATGTACACCATTATAATAAGGCAAATGTGTAGCTAGGCAAACCAATGTGGATGAGAGTTATTTCATAAGTCAAACTAAGTTGCACATTTCTTTTGGAACAGTATATTTTCTCAGAGGAGTATTGTACTTCATCAGGTATGTATCCATTTTGTTACCTAAGTAATGCATGTGCAGGAATGTACTTAGGAATAATGTGAAGTAAATCAGTAAACATTTGTTATACCTGTACTCATGACATGGCCTTGTTTTCCAGCCATTTGAGAGGTACAGAGGATGTAGAGCAGGCTGAAAGTATAATGCTTTGTAAGATGAATGAAATTGTGTATGTATTGTAATCTACCTCACATATCTTTATGAATATGTGTCTTATCCTTTTAGGTATTAGTTTCATAAATAGCTAATGCTTTCTGATTATTTTAAAATAATTTCATTTATATTAATGTATGAAAATCTTTAATGTTGTGTTACTCAAATAAGTATGAATTCTTTTTAACTAGCTAATAATCTGTTATTTTTAACATAATTTTCTCTCATATTTGTGCATGTTATTTTTTTTTATGTTACTTTGGAGCTTTTCTCCGCAGGCCTCTGCTGAAAATGGAAATATATCCAGTTGGACTAGCTCGGTTAACAAATGTAAAATAAAATAAATAAAAATAATAAATAAATAACTATGCACACGTTTCATGGAAAGGTCCTTTGATAGTACTTTTGTCATTTCACTGTTGTTTGCTTAGCATAATTGTTCCTTAGCCTATTATTTTGTTTGTGAGTTGGGAGGGGGGTGAGTTCCTGCTATGGCACAAACTATAATGGACTGTTATGTCGAGTTGGTGAGCACAGCTGAGTATCTGTTATGGTGCAAAAAAGAATATTTTCCTCTTGCTACTTTCCTTATTTTGTACCCGCTTGTTATTTTTTGACCACTGTTGAATCTTTAAATTGTAATCAAGTGGGGGATACTGAGAGCCTTCCTTTACTGCTTTATCTGAACACAGTTCATTTCTACTTATGTGATCCTTATAAGTGTTATCATCATTGTCTTTCAGTAAACAATATACCCACTCACCATAGGCCACTGTTTTCTGAGGCAGAGAATGACCTCATAAGTGAGGCATTACACCATCATCCAGTCCTGATGTCCAGATGGTGGGCTAATATATCAGAACATGCAGCCCTGTGGGATGAATTGGTCTGAAACCTTAATGCAATTTGGTGACAGTCGCAGCTATGAGCAGGTGCAACACAGAGCTATGGACATGATTCATGCTGCATGGAGGAAAAGTGTAGCTGAAGTGGCACTGGATTGACAAATCCCTGGTGGTGGGCCTCCAGCAGAGCACCCTCTCACTGTCACAGAGGAATTCCTGGCAAACATCGCTACACAGGACAGCTCCCAGCAATCCATTAGCCAATATGTTTTGGTTGTGGGTGTCACTCCTGCCTCTTAATTTGGTTTCATAGCTAATTACTAGCTAGCTGCCTTAATGCGCCATTCTAAGCCTGTCCAATGGGGATCAAACACTGTACCTTGTGCCTGCGAGTCAACACCTTAACCATTATACCAGACATCAACCATCTCAGGAGGACCTTCCAAGTATGTTTTTTTAGATCATCAGTAGAGTACTGTTGCTTTCATTCTGTAATATTATATATATTTTATATGTGTGTCAGGATGTTTTTTGGTGGAGGTATTTAAGATAGCTGCAATTATAAGGTTATTTTGAGGTTGTCAGCCACATTCCTGTTAACACTGCAGTTACTGTAGATATAAATGTTTAAAAGTATTAGCCTGTGTTTTACCATTAAATGTGATGCTGTTGCCATTACCTCTTCCTTTACTTTTTTCAGGACCATCAGGAATTCACAGACATAGGACTCCTGCAGTTGGCAAGTAGTAGAATACATTTATGTCAGTACTGGAGATATATTCCAACATATATGCTAAAGCATCTTCTCAGGCCTGATGTATGTTTTGCTGTACTGTCTGCATACTTGTCAACTGTACAGATTTTTGCTGAATGTCCAGATGTTTGACTCATACTTCTGGCCCATATTTAAGATCATAGTGATCGACTTGCAAATTATTGACAAGTGATTAATGATCAAAGACAACAAATAATGACAGAGATCTCACATTCAGACTCTTCAGATATGTCATAGTAAAGCAATACCTATTATCCTATCAACTGTCTAGGTTTGTAAGGGGGATATGTCACAATGGTACCTATTCTTGAGCCTTTGTTCACCCATTATTCATGGCTTTGTCCACATTTCTTTGTCTAAGAGTTTGAGAGGTATAAATGTAATACTGACAGCAGTGTAAATTGCTTAATATATATTGGAGCATAGTAGTGCAGGTATTAATGTATTTTTGCTTTCCTTCTATGTATCACAGATGAACATGGAAGTGGTACTGTGTCCCCTGCACCACCTGTCAGTGTCTCATCAGACTCTGATAATGATGGTGACCAAATCGAGGCACAGCCAGAGGTTGCAGAGGCTAAATCTGACACTGAGGTTGACATCCAATGACCCCCCCTCATTATCACCAGACAAAGACAGTATGCCTGCACATACCCAGTCCACTATGGCCACAGATATTGGACAGTTGTAAGACAATGACAGTGACCATAAAAGTGTGGCTACTGCAGCTTCACTGACTGTTGACACTGGCCATAGCTAAACTGATGGTGAGGTGCAATGCAGGCACATTCATAGGAGTCCCTGGAGGAGGCCTGCTGTACCTCCTCCACCTGTTGCAGGTGTCTCTTCATGTGTCACTTGACATATGATTAGGGCCATCGTGGAGGCACAGACATGTTCAGAAAGGAACTCGAGAAGAATGCTCAGGGTTATAGATGCAGCACAGTCTGACATCCGTGACTGCCTCCAATGTGTTGCTGATTCCCTGGATCAATTGAATGACACATTGGAACAGGATGTGTCTGTGAGGGAGCACAGAGTATCTGTCATAGAATGTACATTGTCTGTGATGGAACATCTGCTGGGAGAGGAATGTTGGCCTTGTGAGCATAGGTCAGCAACCAAATCTGCTGAGATCCAATGTGACCATGCCTGATCATTGTTCCGTAGTGGCAGTACATCCACTACTGCAGCAGGGAGTGTGCTGTCCACACCCAGATGTAGCAGGCCATGGGTTCGTGGTCCTAGGTGTTCCTGTGAAGAAAGCATGTCCGCAGACATCATTCACCTTTGGCGTGGAGGTGCCAGTACTATTCCTGGCAGCACCAGTTCTAATGATTGGCAGTGGAAAAGATGAACTGTCATCTCTAATATTCATGGTTCACAGCTGTCTGACATACAGACATGTAGGGCTAGCACTGAGCATGGCTGTGTTCATGCAGACACTCACACATCAGTGTCATATTGAGGGCACCTACAGACACATACGCAACAGTTACATGATCTATCTTGCCTGCTTCCCTTGCTTACTCACACACACACTCACCTAACTTTTGTGTCATCCTAGGCCTCCTGTACCTCCACAACACCCTGTGCAAGTGATGATAACTGTGCCACATCCCTGTTGTCTATCTTTTGGAGCCAGGGATAGTACAGCTATGTGTCTGATGCACAGGGTGACTATCTATATTAGTATGAATTTATTACCTCCATTTGTGCTGTTGAACTGATAATTGTACCTGTCAGTTCAAGTGTACTTAGCCAGTTAGTCAGTTGCTAGCATAATAATTTCTCTACTTTATAGCGGATGCTTTTGTAAGGGTTGTGAAGTCAGACAAAATGTGTCTCATTAATATATCTTTCTCTTTAAGTATTGTTTAGTACAAACTTATGGGTGCACATCAAAAGTCAACCCATCAGATTTAGAGCTTAGGCCTGTATGTCAGCACTGAAGACAAATCTCATCAGAATGGTAATACAATATAATGTTTGTTTTTGCATGTACATCACCATAGTTTACAAGGTTCATAGGATGTGACTAAGGTATTGACCTGATGGTGTTTAGAAGCATAGCCATTGCACTACAATATAATATTCAATGGCAGCTATAATGCATGACCAAGTTTTTTCTAGCAAGTACCACCCATGTCCAGGAGAATAAGCAGCAGTGATCCATGGCAGATTACGTTTTCACATCAAGTCATCCAGCCCTGTGCTTAAACAGGGTAAGGGAGGTGCTCTGCTTGACATGGACTTGATGTCTACTGCAGAGGAGTGACAACCTTTGAGAGATCTATCTGTCTCTCCATATGTATGTCATAGTGTACATTGAGGTCCCTGGAACAGGTAACCCTAGTCACACATGACTTGCAGATGTGCAGCATTTTCACCTCATTTTGGCCACAGATGGCCCCATAAGGCATATATAATCTGCCTCAAAGCTATCTATATGATACTGCACAGAGTGACAGCTATTTCAGTCTGCCCACAAAAGACATGTGTTGGAGACCCTCTGATGTTTTATTACTCAGAAATGTCTGAGGTCTGTCAAGTTGATGCAGGTGTCTGGTACAATACATATCAAAGGGAGGATTATATTCATTAATATAGCTGATGAGGGATGAGTATGGGGGATTGATAATATATTTTGCTATTGATATAAATCCTTTGCTAATGAGGTATAAGATGTAGAATGCCTTCCACCTCACAGTGGACCCAGATTGGAGTCGACATGTGTTCCAAGGTCTATCAGTACAGAATTGGGGAATAGAGTATTCTTGGTTATTTTATAAGCAGGAACATTTGTTATCAGCACACAGTATTCTGAAGCATTTTTGTGCAGTTGATGTAACACCCATGGCTTTGTCAGCAGTCATTAGTGCCACAAAGATGGTTTGTCACAGACCTTCTGTTTTGTTCTAGACTTCCGTGAAGTATCAAACATGAGGGGCCATAGCACTGACACTTCTGTTACTACACAGATGACAGGCTTGCTGCTTGTGGTGAAGTCTCCCATTGTGATTGAATGTTGTTGGTCTGTGATCCCATTTCCAAACCAACTGATAACATAGGATTTGATATTTACCTTAGTTAGTTTCTCACTGAGAGCTAATGTTAGATTGCTAGGAAGACCTTAGCCAAGTTATGATAGGATGCATGCACAACTTTGACTTTGTCTATGTCTCTGGTCGCAGTCTTGAATCACATCAGCTTTTGCAGCCACAAGTTACCCTTGGGAAGACCTAACTGGATCACATCTCGTGTTTGGGGGTCACCTATGTCCTTATTTCTGAGATGCATGCAAATTGTTTCCATTGCCTTATGGCAGAGGTTGATTAAAGTTATGGGTCTATAATTACACATGTATTTTGCTGATCATCCCTCGTGTGCTTGGAAAATGGCCACAGTATTCCATTCAGTGTGCAGAACAGCAGTATTCAGACTGTGGTTGAATATGGTGCCTAATAGAGTAGCTCACTGTTGAAGCACATGAAGAACACAGCTCAGAATGCCATCTAGTCCCATGGAGATGGTGCTCCTAGTTTTGGAGAGTGCAGTAACAACTTTCTCTTTGTAGATACCACAGGTCAGAGGTGATGTTGCACCCATGGTTTGTAGTAAATTTGATGGTGGGGGGGGCACTTTTCAGCCAACCATGTCCGCCAGCAGATTTGGAGTTTACACTGGGTCACTGTGTATAATACCATCCACAATTTGTTCCAAATACATCTGAGTTTATATATATATATATATATATATATATATATATATATATATATATATATATATATATATATATATATATATATATATATATATACATATATCAGTTTGCAGATGTAAATGAAGAAATCCTTATGGTTATCCCTGGGCTTACTGTATAATGTAGTAAAGACATACCATCAGTATGGTTTGTATTTTCTGGAGGAGTTTTGTTTGAGCCTATCAGGCATGGCTGTGTATATAACATTTGTGTAGATGTGTAGACAGGGCATCAGGGAGTAACTTACTATAGCTGTCAATGTCCTTTGTGGAATTTGGGGCTTGGAAGTAGATTAGACCATCCCTTAGGAGGGTGTAGTTACCTTGGATGATGTTTTTGAACCTGACTCTTCCTTTAGGGAGTTCAGTAGCTATATCTACTTTAAAACATGCTGTTTTATGGTTGGATTAACAGTGCAGGCACTACACATATGCCATTACATTGTTCACTCATATTGGTGATGGACAGGTCTGGAATGTGAGATAACCTTGTGGAGTGGTGCACTATTTCTTCCATGGCATTTCAATTCACAGACTCCAGGTAATATTGTGCAAGTTTGTTTGCCATCCTATAATTATTTTGATTAATAGATGAATAGTTTCACTCACCCCCTGACTGGGTTGTTTTGTTCAACTTTAATTGTTCCAAGTACTTATAAATAGGCTGTGTGGTCTTTCATGATTGTGGATGGTGACCTATTAATGGTGATAACATGAAGAGGTTTCCTATCCACAGTACATCGAACATAGAATAACTCCTTATAGTTATCTTCTCTAACCAGTCTTGAGGCGTAATTATCTTCAATGCAAATAGATACGACACCTACTGTGATTCACACCACTTCCATTTGCTGTCTGGATGTTTGGAAAGCACTGTAGTCTTGCAAGGCCAGAATACTTACTGCAGCCTTGAACCAGGTTTCTGTGACTGCACAGACATCAACATCGTCACTGCGAACAGTGCTTACAGAGAGTAGAGTTAAAGATGTGAACTTCTAGGGTTTAGCAGCATGACCCTTACTTTGTTGGAGTTGTATATTTTCACATTGGTAATTCTGCTTTTGTGACCTTGCCTAATAAAGGGATTATGATGCAGTCAAGTGCCTTATGTCTGGCAAAGCAGCGTGCTCTGTCCACCATGTCATTCCACACTGACAGATACTGTATAACCTTAGAATGACACCAGAAACTTAAGCAATTTCAGAAAATCTGTTGTTCTTTATATAGTGGTATCATCCTAGGCAAGGGTATAATGCTGCTCAAACATAGTGACATACCTGGCTGGGACCCATATTTAGACAGCTCAAACATATCTGTGTTCATATATTTGATATAGTTACATTTCAAGTTCTGCATACCAATATGATGTAGCAGGACTTTTTGAGAGACTTAATTAAATGTTTGCTGTGATGACTACCTCTGCCAGAGAGCTGACACTAAACCTATCCTTGTTTAAGCTGGTGAGTGGGGCATCTTTACATCTCGCTATACAGTCAACTATTATTGGAATAGATCCCCATTGCCTTAAGCACTTCTGTGATGAGACACTGGTGATATTATTTCATATGTGTATTGTCTACCTTGAGTGTAGTGTTAGATCTAGCATGATTGTCTTTTGGATGTGTCTGCTGTATAGGTTGGTTTGTGGGGAGTACCTCTGCACATGATGGTTCGTGTTGGGTGCATATTATGAGTAGGAGTCAAGGTGTGTGAGTGGACAACCTGTTTAGTGTTTATATTTTGAATGCAAAAGAGCACTGATTCCAGATGCCTACTAAAGGTGTATATCTTGAAAGTTGTACTTCAGTGATGTAGGAGATACAGGCTGTTCAGTGCACATGAGGCATAATCTGGACTGAGTCAAAAAAACTCATGTCAACTAGGCTAGCAGGGAAAACAGATGGAAAATGATAGGCGATAATGGGAGGTTTGAAACTGGTATCTCCATAGAGAATACAAAAAGGAAGGGGACATGTGATCTGATAGTTATTTTCAGGAGACTAACCTATGGGGTGTACATTAGGAGGTCCTTCATAAGGTGGATAAGTGCTTCTGTTATTGATAGGTAAGTGGTAAAATTGCTGCTTGTTATGTAACAGAGGTTCTGATAGGTAGATCTGCTCTACTCATAGCAGCAGCCAATTGTATTTGAAAATAATTGAATTGATGTTTCTGCATGTATAAGAGCAAAGTGTTACAGCCTCTGCACACAATCCAGAGCAGAGCAGGTAATACAAAGATTCACTGTTAAAGCGCAAACTGAGTCCAAAAAGACTAACCTTCAAATAGATATTCATATAGTACACTCCTGCCACAAGTGTACAGATGGGTTTCTCAAAACATAGATGTCATCTACTTCTTGTTCTTCTTTTGGCTACTACCATTAGGGGTTGCTACAACAGATC